>NC_084665.1:40062500-40762500 GCF_028389875.1 Rhea pennata
CAGGTTTTATGGCTACAGGATATCTTTGAACTGGATTATCTGGCTTTTCTAGGGAGTGAGCTCCAGGAATGGAAGCAGTACCACAGCTGAAGCCACAACCAAGTAACAGGCAGCCACTACTTTTTTTTGTGGAGAGTGAATGCAATGTGTGTTTATGATTAAGAAGCACGTTTCTTGTCTTTACTAAGTTCTCTGGGGCAGCCATTGCTTCAGCTGGAGGCAGATGCTGTGCAACTTCCCTGGTTCTCTGTTCTGTTTTCTCTAGCTATGTGACATGCACTGCTTAGGCTCTGCCTTGAAAAATATAAACAGGCACTGCATTCTAGAGAGAGTACATCACCTAATTCTATAACATCAATAAACTCTACAGAGCTGGTGTGACTGGCTGTGCAATTATACACATCCAAGCATGTCTAGGTGTTAGAATGTCATATCTAACAATAAGTAACCAACTTTGTTGTTAGCAGGAAAGTGATATACCAAACAGAGTGTTTGTAGTTCCTACTCAATGATATTGAGAAGTTTCTTAAAAAAAAAAAAAAAATAAATAAATAAAAGCTTTGTGGTAGCGGTGGCAGCCATTTAATTTCCCATGTGTTCTTCATTCATAATACTCTATTGTAAAGAAAACTTTCAAAGAGCAAGTTCTATAATAAGTTTCTGCAGTTGAGTTCAGTATTGTGATTATCTTGACCAAATTTTACCTATCTTCTTTTCTAGAATTCTTGGTATGGGGAATTTCATGTTCATTCTACATCAGTCTGTGTAGCTTGGTAGTAGACTTCAGCCATGGACTTTTGGAGCATCTGCCTTACATCAATGGGATATGTTTGGTCAGAGGCTTAGAAAAGTTGTTCCTTCTTAGTAGCAGCACTGAAGATGGGAATCTCTGCAGCTGAGCTTCCAAGCTGGAATTGTGTTATGACTATTGTTCGTAGTAGGCTGCTGATCTAACTACTCTATATTTTTACACGCAGACCTTGATCCATATGTCCATTTTAAAATAGTTAAAATCAGAACATGTTATGCTGCTGTTTCTATGGGCTAGCAACCTGGTGCATGGTTGCTGCTAAATACACTTTCAAAAAAGGATAAAGTCATGCTGTGTAGATAAAGGTATCAACCAGTTGCATAGCTGTCATGTGGAATGTTTTTTAAAAAGTGTCTCATCTTTCTGTGGTGAAAAATATTACACTTTGATTTATTTTTGGCAGAAAGTCCCACTCCTGCTGGGTGCATTTAGCCACGCAGACCTCCTGAGACATTGAATTTTGACTAGCAAGGTGAATGGGAAGATTAGGGACTACCAACAATAGTCATAACACTATTTCAGTTTGGAAGCTCGGCTGCAGAGATTCCCATCTTCAGTGCTGCTTCTAAGAAGAAGGAGGAGCAACTTTTCTGAAGCAGAAATAGCATAGTTTTCCATGACTTTGAACACAGGGCAGGCAAGTTCCTAGATACAAAAGGAGCAGGAATGAAATATAACAAGAATGACACAGGGCACTATGCTGAACATGGAATATTTGCAAGATAGGATGTGGTAACTGTCTCAATTTACTCCTTTGTGCTAGTAGATTCCATAAGCATTGAACAGTTCTGCTGAGTGTCAAACCATGCATTCCTGAAATGAAAATAGTCGTTGACAGATGTGCATCAGCCTACCTTTTTTCGTTACTCTGTATATAGCATGCCTTTATAAGTGAGATGTCACATGCTGAGGCACTTTGCATGCTTTATTTACTGGCAGCTGACCTGCCTTGCTGGCTCCTGGAAGAGCTAATTGAATACTACGTCCCTCTTTAATAAAACATTTGATAAATCTTGCCTTAGTTTTTCCCCAGTCAGTCTGTGGAATGCCAGTACAGACAAAGCGCACAGTTTTTTTGGTAAGAGTGGTGCATGAATAACAACACTGATCTGAAATTTGCCCTGCAAAATAAGTTTATCATCATATTATGTATGGCTTATTTCCCTGTCCTCCCTGACCCAACCTTTGTGGTCAGGGTGTCCGTTCTGGTAGCCTGTGCTGGCCTGCGAACATCTACCAGGAAGTTTTTTTTTTTTTTGTTGTTGTTGTTTTTTTTTTTTTTTGATGAGCCAAGTACATGGTACGTCTCCAAGTAAATGTTTGAAGACAGCTTAAAGCTCTGGTTCTCTTGTGTACAGAGTTTTTCTCCTGCTGTTGTGGTTTAGGAGTAAAAGAACCCCAAAGTACAAAGGTGCAGAAATCTTGGTAGTATTTGTAAGGATTATAAGCTTGTTACTTGTCTGGGCAAGAAACACTAGATCTCATGAATAACTGGCTATCATGCATGGATGTTCAGAACTTATCTTTCAGATTCTAAGGTCTGAACAACGGTATCTAGAGCAGTTGGAAACGATACTACTTGGAAGAACTTGTATGGGTCAGAAAATAAATGACTAAGCAGATGTGTATCATGATGTGATCAGTTTAGAAATCATATTTCTTTCCAAGTGAGCTGCTCTTTTAGAGTGCTTTGCACTTTTACTCTTTGTAATCCCCAATAAAACCCACATTAATGGCTTTTACTGCCTCTGCACCAAATACTGATTTACTAAGCCAAGACCCACTACTGTTTTATAGCTCTTTGGAGTAGCACAGCTTTTCTCACTTGCACATTCTGGGATTTGGGGGCCCTGGAGAGTGACATAAAAGTGTCC
This sequence comes from Rhea pennata, assembly GCF_028389875.1. Taxonomy (NCBI): domain Eukaryota; kingdom Metazoa; phylum Chordata; class Aves; order Rheiformes; family Rheidae; genus Rhea; species Rhea pennata. Next base: position 40,065,186 of record NC_084665.1, read on the forward strand.
ATTTTTCATGAATAATGATGTAATCCCAGCACCTGTGTGCTTGTTGTCCTGAGCTAGATCTTCTCATCAGCATCAAGGGAAGCATGTACAGCAGTTATAGTTGTCTCTGCCCTGCCATGATATTCCTGAGTGTGCATAGTCTGTACACCAGGTCTGTTGCCTACAGCTTCCGAGGCACAAACACTGCTACCAGGATGTCTTTCCTTGACCCTCAGACCTACTACATCCTACCTTAAATTACATCAGAACCACTTCTCTGTAGTGATCTGAGTTTTTGCAGTAGCTGAAGTGGATGGAAGGAAAGAAAATGTCTTCTGTGTTGTTGGACTGTGCATACTGAGATGAGGAAGCGGTTCAGAAAGAATTGCTATACTGTAGAGCAGTTTTCTGGAAGCGCTGAACTCCAGTGTGCCGAGAACCCTGTCACATTCTCTAAAATTGGAGTAACTCAATGAGGCTCATTAAGTACTGTGTGTAAACATAATGTAAAAGCAATTCATCAGTGGCATCAGCGTGTTATTTGTAGATGATCTTGGAAAAGCAGATGCAGAAAAAATGTAAAAAGTATGCGAGAACACTGAAGCAAGTAGTGACCTGATCTGGGTGAAAGGAGCTTTGTGCAGTTGCAGGATAATAAATGCACTAATAACAGTATCTTAATGTGACACGAGCTAGAGCTTTCAAATGCTACTGTTAAGCTTAAGTTCTTAACTTATAATCTATAAATAAACCATCATAGTACATTGCAAACTTATGAAATGTGTACTTCGTAAGGTTAAATACTAAATTTTGCTTCTCTCTCTCTTTTTTTTCTCCTACTTAGAAATTTTGTGTAGAAAAGGGATGTGTCATTATTGGATCTTTTGCAAGCTAATCGTGAAACATAATATTAGTATGCAGATTGTAACATTGTATTCTTCAAAAGTATACAAAAATGATATAAAATACAACTTCCAGGCTGTTACTTCTTGCTGAATCACTGAAATACTGTCTGAAAAGATACTTCAAGTGCATAATGTAAACTCAATTTTTATTAAGAGTTGAAATTTTAGAAAGAAATTTACACTTGGCATCTTCCTGGTATTATTAAAGTAGTCTGGGAAGTATCGCCTAGTGAATGCTTTGACAAGTTCAGATTGCATTTAGCACATAAGTGTTTAACATTAGAGCTGTAATTATTTTATCAGAGTTGCTAAACAGATGGTCTTTTTTTTTTTTTTTTTTTTTTTTTTTTTGAACTCTGACCTAACTGGGAAGGTGTTTTATAAAGCCATGTATGTGAATATTGCTTGATATTCTCAATAAATGGGGATGCAGTTTGATTATTTATTTTCTCATAACTTTCTGTAAAGCGAATTAGAGAGCTAGTGGAATGCAAGAAAATTTGAGAAATGCAAGAAAATTTGAGAAATGCAAGTGAAAACTGCCTCCAAAGCAGAATCAATGTTTCTGTTGTGGCTTCAGTTTTATCTTCCAACCTTCATTACCTGCTGTTCTATGTTCATCTTAGAATGTGTAAAACAAGAGTTTATGTAGTATCAGTGTAACCTTTTTTATATCTTTATGTGTACCCTTTATGGCTCCCTTTTCAATCCTGTAGCTTGCATAAGCAAATTTCTGCCTTACAGACTGATTTCTTTGTTTCATCCTTTCATCCAGTATTCACTAATGGAAGACTAATATGTACTAGCAGTAGGGAATGTGCTCATCAACATGAGTCTTCAAAAATCATTTTCTATTTTTGACAAATAGACAATGCTTGTCCTTTATTCAAAGATTTATTCTTTATTGCAGTTAGAAACAAAGATTTATCAAGTGAGGCCTATGTTCTTTAAAACAATTGTCATGTTTTTCTGTGATTTTAAATGAGAAGGGAAATCACTTGGTCCTCTGGCACATTTCAGATTGGAATTTTCCTGAAGATTGAATTAAATACTCTTGTTTCCCTTACCTGGAAAGAATGTACTAGTTTAGCTTAATCTACAAAGCCTGTACCATGACAGCTATGAAGTGACGAACCTAGACGTGAGACTACCAGACTTCTTTGTAGTATTATTCATTGGGTAATACTAGCTTGTGTTTAACGTGGAAGAATTCCTTCTCACTTACTCTAGTGCTTTTTTAGGGAATAATGTTGATTGATTTATTTTTTTTTATTTTTTTAAAAACCTCTCATTAGTCAAGCTATTTGAATAAATTCTGTCTGTAGCTATATCCATAAACCTGTCTGATAGAAACTTGATTTCAACTAGAAGTTGTTTTTAAACTTGGTGCAACTTCTGCCAGTTTCCTAAACAAAACAGCATGGGAAATGTCCACAGATGATAATATCAGCATTCTTGTTTTCATGCTTATATTTATGTCTTAGTTCATAGGATTTAATTACAGGTCCTAGTATTACATGCTTCAGTGAAGATCATATTTTGTTGATCTTTCTTTATCTGATAAAAGAACTGATCTTGCATTATTTACACTAAAGGGTATTGACTGTTCATAGAAGATGCATCCTTAGAGCTTTCTTTCCAGGTTTGCCTTAAAAATAAAAATCTTCTTGTTCTGCCATTTTCTCAAGTTGGGTGCCTCACACACTACTGAAGGAGAAATCTCTCATCTCTCGTATTTCTTACCCCTGCAGTAGAAGGATAGGCAGTGCTATTCCATGTGCATGCATGTTTACTTAGAGACAGATTATTACCTCAGTTATCTCAATGATATTTGCACAAACTTCTATTCATATATGTTTGAGTAAAACTAGGAAAAAAAATCACTTATAGGGCAGTTCATGAAGAAGTTATTCATCTCTCATAATTCTGTCTAGTAGAGCATATCTACAACGATAATCTGGATTTATTTATATTTTGTATATCCCATTCAAATATTTTGGCTTTAGCCTCTAGCTTTGTCATGTCTGATAACTTGAAAGAAGGACCTCTCTGAATGCTTTAGCTAAAAGTTGATACTAGGGGTTGCTTTGTGTCCTTAGGTAATTTGGTAACAAGAAAATTGTGATTTTAGAATATCCACATTAAGTATTTGTAAGAATAGGAAGGCGAAAGTTGATGTGAGTTCTTTCGGGGTGTTGTTTGATTTTCCTTTAGCTAAAAGGTCAGAAGGATATGTTGTACTCTCCATTCTCCTTTTGTGTTAGTCCTTTGGAGAGAGAGGTATTTGATTACATATTTTATTAAAATATCACAAAGATGTATAAGTTACGGAAACTCACATTAGGTCAGAATTAATGATCTGAAAAGTCATCTTACTGTCACATTAAAGGGAGAAAATCAGAAAGCAAATTTGATAGCCTATCCATATATAAATACCAACAAAGTTCCATCCCTTGGGTCCTACTTATTTGTTACTTATTTCACAGCCTCTAGGAAAAAAAAATGTTTGTTACTTTGTCTGCGTCTGTGTCTGCAATAGCAGACTAAGCAAGCCTCGGCATCTTATTCTACTGCATTATAGGATCAGAAGTCTTGTCCAAATATGAACAATCATAAAAGCTTTTAGGAAGTTGCCAGAAATTCTGAACTTTATCCTTAAACTGTTTGGCAAGTTATCTGATTTGCCTACCATCTTTTTAGCCAGAAATAGCTGTGAAAGAGGGGACAGAGGAAGGCCAACGGCAGTGCCTTGTTTGGGAAGAGAGTCCCGCCTCTGCCTCCATTTGTCTGAAGGGCTTTGGCATCTCTACTGGTGTGCTGTCGCTGGACATTCTTCTGGGGAAAAGACCTTGTATAAGTCTGTGTTTTGTATAAATCTCTGGTTAGTAACTGTTTGAAAAAAAATATTTTCTTCTAATGAGCCTCTCTCAAAGTACTTTATCCTTTTGCATACTTTGGGAGAATTAGAAAGTTGGATTTTTTCAGTGTGATTTGTCTTTTCACTTTCAAATGTATATTAAAAAGTGATGGATTTTTAATAGAATGGTATTTTGTTAGTCCCCTAGTAGCTTAGAAGAAAGATGGAAATATGCTACTTTATGCTACTTCGCTTCTCCAAAAGCCTTTTTTTTTTTTTTTGATGTTGTTATCCTTATCTCCATTACATGTCTCTGCTGCTTGTAGTTTTTCCAAGCAACGGAAGCAGCAGTGCAAAATTGGTATGTATGGGTTTTTTTGACAATTTTTATGTTTTCACTAAGATGTCTGTATTACAGTGGTAACAGTGGCTAGTCTATGTAACTTTTTTGCCTTGTTAAAGCTGCAGATGACATCTAAGGCAGCTGAGATAATTTTAGGCGTAGGTAAACAGTGTTGCGCTAATTAACCTTCTACATGTCAGAAGATAGTGTTCTTTATAATGACAGAGGATGTCCTTTTCTCATGAAACATCTGAATTTAAATTTTCTATAGAAACTGGTAGCTTGTATTTTGCATACTTTCTAGGGAAAGCTTTTTCTGCAATTGTTGTTGAGTGACTGATTGAATTCTTAAAAGATTGATATCTCTACCAGGTTCTCTGCGGGTATTGTCAGCTCTTTAGAAAACTGTCGACTTGTGATCTGGCTAGTTTGGAACGTGATTGTGAAATAGTGTCAGATATTTAATTTGCTTCTGACTTTTCCTGACAGTTTGTGGTTTTATTGGTTACATTTCCTTTCCACTGCATGGGTTAGATACAAAAAGAGATGTAAGATGCTTGGTACAAGATAACAGCTTACTGTACCATACCTTAATGACAAACTCAGCTGACACAAAATTATGTCAAATGCATATAATAGAGAAAAAAAAAATCTCTTTCTTTATTCTCTTTGTTCATGCTGGGCTACTTCTAAAATAGATGGCGAAGGATTTTTACTTTAAAGTTTGTTTTTGTATTCTTTCATAAAGAATTTTGTGCTATATCTGTCAAATTTGCTCCTTCTGGAATAGCTTTACACTAAGAAGCTTATTTGTAGTGGAAAATACCAGAATGTATTTTTTCAAATGTTGCTGTTTCTGGAAAGCATTTTTATCACCTGTCAGCTAATTAAATTGAGAATATTTGCCACTTGTTGAGGTACAGGATTTGGGGGGAGAGGGGGGAAATTAGGTGTTAGGTTGAGTGATCACCAGGTTAACATTAGAATAAAGTTTATGTACCAGATATGACCAAACGTTACTATGGAATCACTCGAAGCAATTGGGGTTTTTTTGTTTGTTTTTCCCAGGCTCTGCACGCTTCTGGCTGCTTCCTGTGTAGGTGCAGTTTTTCTCTCTTATGATGTACTTTGTATGCTCTTATAGTCACTTCCTAATGATGAAGGACTAAATATTATAGCCATTAGCTATCATCCTAGTATGCAAGGTCTTTTGTATTTTACCGTCTTTTCATATTGGACTCCTGCAGCATAGATTGCCATAACTTTTCACTTTTGAACTCTGGGAAGATGATTACCTGAGAAATAAATCTGTTAGTCTGTCTTTAAGATCAGCAGCCACTTGTTCTAATGACAAAATGGTACGTGCAACAGTCCATAGAGCAGTCCATTTTCATGGATGGACAATAAATGATCTCATGAACTAGGAGGCTGAAACTTTCCTAGAGTAACCTTGCACATTGCAGGTATGTTGTTTTTAAATAGTTTATTTTTTTGATGTTGAAACACAAACTTTCATGCTTATGATGGTTTAAAATCTGGACTTTGTTAATTTTTGAGGTAGACTAGATTTTTCCATGGCTTCAATATTTCCTTGTCTTTTCATAGGACCCCAGCTGAATGCACAACTAGAAGGTTGGCTTTCTCAAGTACAGTCCACAAAAAGACCTGCTAGAGCCATTATTGCACCGTGAGTTTGAAATTTATTTTTAGTATATTTAATATTTGAATTGTTAAATGCTTCTGTATTCTGAGTGATTCTGAAGTCTGGTGGAAGCTTGTCTTTAGGTAAAAAGTATGTCATCTAGTTTTCAAATAAGTATTTTGAATGTTATGTGGAAATGGCAAAAATCTGCACATTTTGGTATATGATTAGTTTCCTTTTACAGACAATTTTAAGATGTAACATTCACAAATGAATGTTAAGTCAACTAAAAGATTAGAATGGTCATCTAAAGATGACAGATCATTCAATGCATCTGTAACAGAATATGTATTTGTGTCTATACACACATAGTACAGATATTCACATTTTCATATATATACATACACATTATATGCATGTGTGTATATATACACACACACATATTTATATTTTTGTGTACATATACCAAAAATTCATAAAGCTGCAAAAATGATAGTGAAGTACTATTCAGTTACCCAGAATGGCTTGCTTTGGGGTTTTTTTTAGTTTTTGATCATTCAAGAAACAGGAAAAAGTGCTACATTGTAGGATTATTTCTGAATTATTAAGATAGAATTAAATTGAATGAAGATAGTAAAGACCTTTAAGAAAACTGTGGGTCAGTCTAATTTATTACCAGTTAGAAAGAAACATTAGGAAAAAGGCACCCTAAGGATTATGAGTTTTTTGTTTTTACTTTGGTAACATAGCATTAACATACTGTTCAAGGATTCCATAATATTAGTGAATGTGCAGAAGAAATTGGACCAGATCTGCTGTAGTCTTTCTCGCTTGTGTATTTGGAAAGAAACCTTTTAGCTGTGGATTAGGCAACCTGAGGTTTTTTTGTTTTGTGTTTTTTTTTTTTTTTTTTTTTTTCCCTAGAGCTGCTGGAGATCTCTCTGTGGTCTTGGCAAATTGCTTCATTCATCTATGCCTTTGTCTCACTTGTAAAGTGGGATATAGTTAATCAAATATTTCTAAGAGACTGAAAGAGCTTGCTCTAGAAGGAATCTTTCAGGAGGATGTAGTGACATTGTAAAATAGCTTGCTGGTTCACGGTGTCCCAGTCTCCTGTTATCCATGTAGCGTGTATACTAATACTTTTCTTAGCTCTTTAGAATGAATTAGCCAGTTGCCTCTGAAATAAAATTTGGGGGTAAATCTGAGGATGATTTGCTCCAGGTATCACTGTGTGTGTGTGTGTATGTATATATGTATGTATATATACACATGATACCATCTGGAAAACTGTAGCTGTGTTGATTCATGTACTCTGCCTAAAATAAGTGATGATATTTATGGACCTAGAGTCACAGACACTCCAGATAAGATCCAAAGATGATGTGACCCAAGCACTATGCAATGTGCGCATGGCTGCCTGCTGCAGAGGTGCTGCTGAGTGATCGTGAACCGTTCTCTGCCACTTGACTTGGGACTCTGGGGAACGCTGTCTGGAATTAATGCTTTTTGTGGTGTAAACTGAATCTTCCTGTTTTGAACAGTCTTGAGAAGGATGAAACTTAAGATGATGATATTTGAGCAAGTAGTCAGAATAGTTATGAGTCTTTCTGGAGCATAATAGGAGCAGAAACAGGAACACAGCACAAGAAAGACTCTAGGCCAGCTGGCAGTGATAAAGCATCTGTCTTGTTCTCCACAGTAAAAATTACTGCACTGCGTTCCGCTGCTTTCCTTATGCCCATTCTGTTGCTTTAGTATTCTTTTCACTGCCAGAGCATTTTCATTTTCTGTTTCTCTCCTGTAGCATGTAGTCTTTTATTGCCAAGAGTGTGGTTAGAAGAGCTTTTTCCAAGAGCTTGCTATTCCTATGTCTTCTGGCTGCATTTCTTAGCATTATCATGAACTTCTGATAATATGCAGTTGTATAGTCTGCATGTTGGTATCTTTTTTTGTAAGTAATAAAAATTGCTTTGATATGGGGGCCTACTTAAAACTTTCAAGCGAAAGATCACCAAGAATTCTTTTTTTTTTTAACAAATAAATATATCCAGTGTACTTTAGGTATTACCTTTTGTTAAGCTGATCCACTGTTGACTTGAACAGTGCTTGCTCTCCAGCTCTTTCATAAGTTGATTTTTGTATCATTCTTGCTGTTTCTAGCTGACTGGGGACTGAACATCTAGCATATTATTAAATAATATTTAATGTATTAAGATACTTAATAGTATTAAATATGTTAAATAATATTTAATACATTAACATTTTTGTACAACTTGATCTGCAGCCATGCAGGATATACCTATTGTGGATCTTGTGCAGCCCATGCTTATAAACAAGTGGATCCTAATATTACGTAAGTATTAAAGTATTCTCTCTTTATTCTTTTAAGTAGAAAGCATAAGATGATCCTATTGCAGTGCTTGGAGAATGTTACTGTTACATTTTTAAACCTTAAAGTGCTCAAGTATATTTTTATTTTGTTCTCTTTTAGATTTTTTTATGTATCCATTTCTATTTTATTTTAACCTCATATAAATATTCATATTGTTTGAGTCTTACAAAAGAAAAATTTAATACACTATTATTGAGGATGAAAATGTAAAGCAGTATTTTTAAAAGTTCTTGAATTATTGGGAACTACCTTTCAGAAGGGGAGGGGTTAGGTGTTCTGTTTTCAGATAATATCAGTGTTTATTTTACTTTATAAAACAGTGGAACATCAAGCAATAAAAGCTTGAACTGTTTGTTATTGGTCCCAGGGTTTCTTTGGGCTTTTTTCTTTTTGTTTCGGTGGGTTTTTGTTTTTTATATTTTGTTTTGTTTTTTTAAACTATATTAAAATATTTGACCGTGATTCTGCATTGATTTTTCAGTGCAGGATTATGGGCTGAATACTACCAGGATTCTCTTCTGCTGTGGAGAAAAGTGACCATTGTGTGTATATGATATTTGAAGTCAGTGAAAGTTACCTGTTGTAATAATTTTAAATGGACATGTGTTTATAATGGCACAACTATAAAAAGCATAATCTGTGCCTGTTTCTGAAAATATGAAAAGAGTTATTCTAGGCTAAAGAAATATAATTCTCACACATTTTGCTGACTGCAACGTTTTTTAAATGATGGAAAATTTAAAACTTTTTTGGTAAATGTTTTAAAACATCCCCAAGTACTTGCTCAAAGTATATATTTTGCCTTTAAATTTTAGATAAATTTTAATATTAAAAACTGGCTATATTTTATCAGTTGCTTGTGAGGAAATATCTTTTAATACTCTCCAAAGACAGTGGTTTTGAATTTTTTCTAAAATGTTATAAACAAGCGAAGATGATTTTACAGTGTGACAGAAAGCTGAGTTGTCCAAAAATTTCTAGAACAAGTTCCATTCCCCAGATTTAATGACACTGAGTTAATGGAACTTTCTGTATCATTTACTGATTTACTGCATGGCATATTTGGCATATTTAGAATTTGTCAGAATAATTTGTCTGAAGTATTACACATTTGGATATTTTGTTTTAATGAGCTCTGTAAACAGCTTTAGTATTTTTAATATGTCTTGCTATAGCAGTTCATATGTTAAAAAAACCCAAATATCTTTTAATGTTTCCTATCTCTGTAGTTCAAAGAAGAAGCAAGATGATGTGATTCTGATTTTGAAAAAGTTAATTTCCTGTAGTGGCGTGTTAAATCCCATGGCAGGAAAGCTAATTAAGAGCCAGGAATTGTTGCCTTGATGAAATAAGATCATGACAATGATGTAGGAGAGCTTGCAGTATCAACTAAAGCTACAAATGTCCAGACCCAAGTCTTTGTTTTCAATGAGACAGTGGGATTAAGGTAGCATTTAAGAATGGCTTAAATTCGAATTTGAAGCCTGAAGTAGAGCTAATCCAAAAAAGAAAGCTCTGAATATAAATCAAGAATCCTCATTTGAGAGCACATACATATAGCTGTTTGAAGTGGTGTGTAGCTAAAGGCTCTCTTGGTTCAAGAAGGGAGTTCAAAAATCAGTTCCAAGGGGTTAACAGAGATTTCAGCCTTCTAGCGAGTCCAGCTAGACAGATTTTCTGTCTGCTTAGTGCTCTCTGGTATATAGCCTGTTTAAAAAGTTTAAGGTTATCTGAAGTGTACTGAACTGATCTTATGGCCATTTCTCAAATAAGGAGCAAGGCTGGATCATGAATTGACCCATGGTCTTGCATATATTAGCATAAAACTGTTGCTAACCACCAGACAAACACTCAAAGTATTGCTTTGTGTGTCAGCATTTTTAATAAACTTGATATTCTAAGGCAAGTTGCTGTAGATTTACAGTTGTCTAAATTTTGGGCTTTTGTGTTAATTATAGCCGAAAAATTTTCATTCTTGGGCCTTCCCATCATGTGCCCCTTTCCCGATGTGCACTTTCCAGTGTGGACATTTATAGAACACCTCTGTATGATCTTCGAATTGACCAAAAGAGTAAGTGCATAATAAAGCTTTGATCTGGTAGATTGCTGAGACTTTAGTGTTACCTGTGTTATTGCAGTGCCAAGGACCCTGTTGTTGGTGAGCTTTATCCTTTTAAGTGACATGCAAAGGTAGAACTATTCTTACTCCAGTATAAGCTAACTTCTGAAAGATCCTACTGGTTGCAGATATTACTGTATAAAATCTTTAAAATGGCTGTTATGATCCTGCAAGTAAAGACTTTTCAGTCTTTGCTTATCTTTTCCATCATGGTTGTATGCCCCCTAAAGAGTGTGTGTGTTTTTTAAAGAGGAGTTCTCTAAATCAGCAAGTGTTGTTTGAATATGCTATGCACCTGCTCTGCCATTCTATGAAGTATTCTGTCTGTAAAAAAGATAGTGCTTTAGCTGATTTGAGTTTATTTCTAATAAAATTTAAAAAGCTGGACTTACTTGAACATGTTATTGCATGTTACTCATTTTTACTGACAGAGTGCTTACAGAACTCTTAGTCCTTAAAATAACATTTTTTCAGACTAAAATTAAAGGTGCAATGAAGATGCATGTGGTTCAAAATATCACGCTTACCTCAAGGTATATCTTAATAATACAGTATCTTTGTTAGGCTAGTTAGCCTAAATGTACTGCCAGTCTATCGTGACTGCATGATTAAATAAGCGAGTTTAGGCTTTCTGCATAGCACTTCTTTTGTACATACAGACATTTCCTTAGGTTACATGTTTTAGTTTTTACAGAATTCCTTCATGGAATGGGGAACAAGGCACTGACCTACTTCAAATTGTGCCTTTAGCGGAGAGTTTTCATGTGCAGAGGTCACTCTGTTTACATACCATTAGGCATATTTGATAGAAGAAAAGGTGTATTATAAGCATGTATTAATCATTTTCACTATCCCCAAATTTATTAATTCAGTTGATTAGTAAATTATATTAAACAGTAATGGAAAAATGTTTCTACACATTCAGCAGTGGCTCAACTTATCAGCACTTTTTATTTTTGCAATGTATGATGATGTTCTTTTGAAAACAAGAATCAAAGGATTAGGCAGATGAGTACACATTTTAAATTGTTTTTTATTATGTTGTTTAAATTTTCATATTGTAACTGATTTTTTTTTGGTGATGCTAAAAAGCCAACTGATTTAACATATATTGGTGATGCTAAAAAGCCAACTGATTTAACATATTTATTTCTTGAACTGAGTTTTTATGTTTGTATCATAATGACTTAAATGTACACTTAGTCATAAATTTATTTTAAAACAAGTGGTTTATGATCACAGTCCTTGAACACAAGTTATATATTTTAGTGGACTTCTTTTAATAAGGATGCACTATAGTTTGCTTTACTGTAACTTCTTTTTAAAAAAGCTGAAAAATAATCTTTAATTCATTTCAGTTTATGGAGAATTGTGGAAGACTGGAATGTTTGAGCGTATGTCTCTACAGACAGATGAAGATGAACACAGTATCGAAATGCATTTGCCTTATACTGCTAAAGCCATGGAAAGGTACTAGGGCTAATTACTTGTACAAGAATGAGTATTATATGCATTAATTGTTTGAACTGCATATAAAATGCAGTAGGAGGAAATAATACTCTTATGTCGGATTTCCCTCCTGTACCTTCCCACCTTCCAGTAACAATTTTGAGGCAAGGATTGGGGGGGACGGAGAAATTAGACACTGGGATTATTACTTGCTGAACTATAGTTATTGTAAGTAGAGCAAACACCAGCAAAATGAATTCGTAACACCTCTTATAAAAGAATTCTTATGCAGATATTGACTTTAGAGTTCATATTAGACATGTTATCGGGAATCTTTCCAAATATTTGAATTTTATTCTCCTGTTTTTGCAAGACCCGAAGTACAGTAGTCTTGAGTGTTTGTGTATGTGTGTTGTTTTTTTTTTTTTTTAACAAAACTGCTAATTGGAGAAATAAATGTGTTTGTGTGCTAGTGTGGAGCAAGTACAGCTGGAATCAGTCTTGTCCTGTGTGTGAGAGGATGACCTAATCATTTTTTACCTTCTCCAAATTTCATAATTCGTCATTAGTTTGGAGTTTTTGTTGTTCACTGAACCATTTTTTCAACTCTGAAAGAAGTTTAAATACTAATATACGTTTTCTGTGGGATTTAAAATTTGTTTGGAGTGTTAATAGTCGTTGTGAAATCAAGGCTCTATTTACACATTTCAAGTGAGCAATATGAATAACTTGGTTTAAAAAAAAAGTAGGTGATTTTTATCACTTTGGGTTTTTTGTTTTTTCTCCTATAATATTTGAAATTTCCCCTGGAGTGCCAATACACATCTAGATGCTTCCTATATGTGATCTTGAAGGTTTTCATATGTCTTAAAATTGTCCAGCATTTGTGCTGCTTCTCTATGGGGAGAATTTCATTCTTGCTTTATTGTTGACCTCACTGCGTCTTTTCTTTTTGATTGCTTGGTGTTTTCACTTTGCAGCAAAGATAAATGGTATTTTAGGGAGGGATTTTTTTTTCTGAAATTGAAGCAGATTCATATTTTAAAACAACTTCCTAGTATGATATTATCAAATTAATTATATTTTCATTTTAATCGTATCCTTTTAAAAAATTCTACAGTTTCAGTTAGCAAACCCTGAAAAAAACTTCGCGTTACTTAAAAAAAAAAAAAAAAATTACAACCTTTTTTCTTTTGCTTATAAGCCATAAGGATGAGTTTACTATTGTTCCTGTATTGGTCGGAGCACTGAGTGAGTCAAAAGAACAGGAATTTGGAAAACTCTTCAGTAAATACCTAGCTGATCCTAGTAACCTCTTTGTCGTTTCTTCTGACTTTTGCCATTGGGGTGAGTTTTATATCTCTTCATTATAGCAGTATGATAAATATTTTGTAGTTATTTTCAGAGAATGTCTTTCATTAAACATAATTTAACTTTTTAACTTCTGGTAAATGTATCTTTGAAGTTTAAATGCTTTTTGTAAAGCTGAAAAGGATTCTTTTTTTAATATGGAAAACTAGATGAATAGAATTAATGTGGTAATGGGCTTTCAGTGTAGCGGAGGAAGGAAGTGGTGAAGGTGTATGGATTTATATGCATCTCTTCACTGTTGCAGTGAAATAAGTGCCTGGAGTTTCTTGGTCTTTTACTCTTCTTTTAAGCATCTCAAAGCAACTTGCCAAACAAACCGGCTAAGCATTCACTGGACATGGCAACATCCCTCTGATGGAAGTACATTTTGTACATGTTTTACTGTTGAGTATGATAGCGTATAGAGCATTTATATCAATTTATCAGAGTTATTCCAGTTCATCTTGGTGGCAGAGCTAAAAAGATTCCAGAAGCCTTGACTTCTGTCCTTCTGCTTTAATTCTATTTTTTAGGTGTAGCAATAGCTGGGAAAGGGACTACTTCAGAAAGATATGTTTTATGTTATACAACAGACCTTCTCCCCCCCCCCCCTTTTTTTTTTTCCAATTGTCATCTTTGGTTACCTTATGTAATTCATATTTTATTCATCTCTGAATTGTGGAATAGCTAGAGTTATATAAGAATGACCTAGATTCAACTGTGGCTAATGAACCATCATTTAGAACTGTTTATTGAATTATCATGATCTTTTTCTTTTAACCTTCATTTATTGTGGGTATAGTTGTGCAAGCAGAGATAGGTTGACTCTGTCAGGAGGGCTAGTGAAAAGAAATGCTGCTTTACTTGCTGATTTATAGAACTGGATTCCAAGGCATTATCAGACAATTAATACTGCAGTATCAATTCTACATAGTAGATTTTTTTGGAATATAGCTGCCTGTCAAGTGCTTTTCTTCACTTCTGGGCTGCTACTTTGGTGATTGCCCTCAAATTTCCTCAGTGGAGCTAAAAAGTGTAATATATGAAGATTACTACTTTACAAATAATATAATTTCAATTATTTAGTAAGTATTAGGGAGTGTTTTAGCTACAATTTTTCCCTTTTTTATTTTATACATGATTTTTGTTTCAAGGTCAGAGGTTCCGTTACAGTTACTATGATGAATCCCAAGGAGAAATTTATAGATCCATTGAGCATCTAGATAAAATGGTAAGTTTTCAGATTTGGTGGAACTAACTAACAAATTTCTCCTGTACATTACATTACTTTGAACACTTCAGAAATTTCTCTAACAAAGTGTTATAGATTAGATTTTGTTGAATGTATACTTTTCCTCTGCTTACCACAAAAGGAATTTAGCTGGGGTTTTTGAGGTTTTTTTTAAGTCTACATTTTACTGAGTGTGCACAATACGTTGCGAGTATAATCTAGTAAGCATAATTCATGAAAATAAATGCATATTTGCCTACCTAAAATCCCCTAGTGTACCTTAATTTCTGTCCAGATACCTTCTTATATTTACAAGAAGCAAAAAGAAGTCTAAATTGAGTATTATGGTAGTCCAGATTTGATAGTTCTGATACCTGCACATTGAAACAGCATTGCGATCGTTAATAGTTTCAGCATCAACTGTTTTGATGAAGAAAGGTTGCAGGGGATTGTTTTGGTTAGGAAAACAAAACTCACTGTTTTATTGGGACTGGTCTTCCCCACTCTGAGGTAGGTGGTGGAGAAAAGCACTAGCCTATACTTCATTCTAGGTTTGACTAGTGACTAAAACAAATGCTAAATACACAGAGATCGTGATACCAATTATATTGCATTTTCTTTTCAATCATAAGAGCTGAGGATTTATTTTTAAAACAAAAATTGTACTAGCCTTCAGGACTCTAAATAGGGTGCGGAGTAGAAATATTTCTTCTAGAAATACATAATCTTAAAAGTTGGTTTAAAACCTCTTTGTAACATTTCTGTAACTTTGTGAAATGTCCTAAAAAAAAAAGAGAGAACTGGTATTATTCAGGATTTAAAAAAATTTTTTTTTAAAGAATAAATCCTATCTGTTGGCAAGACTTCTGGAGCTTTTTTGCTTTGTGTATCCATATTAATTTAGTTTTTCACCATTCACTGCTGGAATGGAAACAGTAAATAGTTTACCTTCATTCTGTTTACTCTATTTTTAATAATGTTGGTTATCGGTTGAGAGGTTTCTCTATAAAGACCAATGTTTTCCTAGAGAATCTCAGAATTTGCGGTTCTTAGTGTTTTTGCAGGAGAGCAGATTAAGATGCATTAACAAACATTATTTTCTGCTTGTTAATTTCTGTGGTGGAAGCTTGTAAGAAGACCAGACTTTAGCATTTAATTACTTTCAGTAAATACATGGCTTTGTACTAGATCTTTGGTAGTTATTTAACCAGAAGGAAATGGCATTCTTTGGTAATATTGATGAAAGTAATTGCTACTATATACTGTTTAATAACTGTTTTCCAATACATTGGAAAACTATGTGCTGCACAGCAACATAGTGGTCTCTTTTTGTCTGTTAACTATATCATGCGTGCATGAATACATGAACCCAGGTTGAAACTCCCTACAGAGTAGGTTATGTTTTTGGTGGAGTTGGAAAGTTCTTTTCAGCAGCATTGTGGGAAGTGCACTTTCAACATTGGACACAATGCCACAAGGGTCTCTGTCATGTCTCATCAGCTTTTGGAAGGAGTTCGCTCAATTTTTCTATGCCCTGCTCAGCTACCTCTTTTTTTCATTAGATAAATATTGAATTCCATTAATGTTGGTTTTAATGTTACAGATGCTTGTATTGTTATAGCCACTAGGCCTCTCCACAGAGAATATAGCTTAAGGTAGACACACAACTGTTAAAATAAACAGAGATGGTAGCTTTCACTATTGATGATGTAATGATTTTATTTGTCCTAACTAGCAAAGCGGTTGGCTGTGTGCTTTGTAAGCAGAAAAATAGTCTGGGTTGATACTGAATTGTTTTTCTTTGGAAATGCCCTTGCAGGAGGACAATGGTCTTTTCCCAGTTAAGACTAGACATGATTTTCCTAGCTAGTGCATGAATAGTGCAAAACATGATATGCATTGTACATTTACTACCATGCTAACCACTGAAAGAGATTTTATTTGCTATTAGAGCCCTTAGATTCTAACACAAAAAATGCAGAGTAGTAAACATTGCTGGGCAGCACATCAGTTTCTCCATGGTAACTCTTAATGTGATCTTGTTGTTAGGCTCGAGGTACTGTTGTGTACCTTGTGAAGTACTCGATGAAAGGAGTAAGCATCCTCATGATAATTAGGGGTGCCAGGGGAAGAATCCTCAAATGAAGAGTTATAATTGAGTGGCTGATGTACAGTAATTTGGTTGTATAACATAACCCTGATACTTAGCATCTTTTGAATTAAGAATGGAGAAGCATTCTGTAATGTGTCATTGAAGAGTAATTATTTTTTGATGATGACTAGCCAGAAAATGTAGACTGCCTACTTCAGTCTTCAGTGCCAGATTGCTCATTTCACTTTTATTTGTGAGGAAAAGTAGAGAAAGAAAAAAAAATACACAGGTACTAAGGAGAGCTGTGCAGAACCAGCTGGCAGTCTTTGCGCAGAAGTGGTGCCCAGCCTGTCTGGCTTTTGAGATGGCTCTCATAAATCTAGCTGAATTCTGGTGGCTTCCACAGTGCCACACTGGTGTGCCAATACCTTCCACAGTTCTCTGGTCTGGGAAGACCTTCTAGTTTGGGCAAAAAGTGAATCATCACTCTAGGCTTATGTAATATACTATACCCAGGCAGTAATTTTCTTGTTGCTTGTCTATGGTCTAGTCTGAGTGACTCATATTATGCAAAGATAGTTGGATAGACTAGTGCTAAGACCAAGTTAGTGTTTTGGCATTCTTAGGGGTGCTACTATTTTGTATTTTTTTTTTTTTAAGAGTGAAGAAGCAGCTGAAATAACTGATTGCAAACGTTAACTAGTTAAATGATTATTGGCCTATAGTATAGCATAAGCATGCGGCTTTCTGAACTCGTAATATTTTGTCCTTTTGAGACTATATTTGAGAATGTAAACAATTTTAATCATTTGTACACTGTACTAGCATATCATAGGTGCTGTTAATAATGTCTGTTTACCTGAGATGGTATTTATCTTTGGTGTCATGATATCCATGTGATGAATTGCAAAAGCCTATGACAGTTTGCGTTTTATCATATGGTTTTTGTCATGTATTTTAACTCTGCTCTAAATTATGTCCAGCTGAGTTATTTGAAGTGCTGAAAATTTCTGAGTAGCTTCATACTTCTTTTTGAACAAACAAAACACAACCTGACAAGGGCATTTCTTCTGTTTCTCAACACCATTCTAGACTGAGAACCAAGGCTGGTAGACTTCATTCCTCTACCCTACTAATATTTAAATCAAAAAAAAAAAAAAAAAAAAGAAAAAGAAAAAGAAAAAAAAGAAAAAAGAAAAGTTCAGTACAGCCGAACGTTTGTAGGATATTTGCTAATATCCATTTCCTATGGATTTTCTCAAATCTGTGATGTATGAAGACTCTGCTAGCATTTGCTGGGATGAACTCACTGCATAGCTCTAAATGTTTCATGGAACTGCATTGTGTGGAACTGCATTGTGTACTGAAATAAGCTTACTAGGCATTCTGATTAAATCAGTGTCCGTTCATTGGAGACTAACATTCAAATGCCTGTTGCCCAGTACATTCCAGTGACGTATAGCTGTGAAATGAGCCTCTCAGTTGAGCAGCCATTCTTATTAAAAAAAAAAAAAAAAAAAGTCATGAAAAGATTTGCTAATGGATCAAATATGTTTTTATGAGCCGTTCAGTGTCTGAAACCAAGTATGCATAAGGCACTTTCCACTTGAGTATGTAGTTAAGTTTGGTTCTGCTTTCTTTAGCTGTGTATTGACATGTGCAATTTACAAGGGAATGGATGGTTCAGAGACTTGCTGCTTGAAATTTTCACAAATGCAATGATTTCTGTGTAATCACTCCTAGCTAGGGAATAGCTACTTTCAATTTTTGGCAGTCGTTTAGGTTCTGTAGATCAGGAGTGAGCAACTGCTGTAATTGTTGGCCAGGGGTCCAAACACCCTCTCTGTGACCCTGGAAGAACTGAGTTCTTGCCAGCAAATGGTCAGTGTAGTTTGGTTTTATTTTTCTATAAAATTTATCTTTATATGAATTCATCTTATGTCTGCTTTTAATTAGGAGTACACAAATGTGGTGGTTATGATTGTTGTTTTCTAATCCTCTGACTCTCTTGGGCATCTTCCTCTGTTCTAAGTTGTAATCCACAGTGAAAGTAATTAGTGTATCTGCCTGATCAGCCAACACGCTTGCAGAGTATTCAGGAGGTTTCACTCTTGAGGTGGAGACTTCAGACAGACCAACTTCTTCCTGCATCACTATTTCTTTTTTTTTTTTTTTTTTTTTTTTTTTTTTTTTTATCACCCACATTTCCCCAAAAGCAGCAAGGGAATGGGTAGGGACGATCACACAAACACCAGGCATCTTGGGAGAAAATCTGTCTTTGACCTCCTTTTTAATATCAACCTTGCTTTATCCCCAAGTGTGTTTTTTCTGGACTCTAAGGAAAACTCACCAACTTCATCAGCTACACCTAAAAGGCACAGCTATGTGTCTTACTGGATTAGTAAGTGATTGAAGCTCTTTTACCTGGTGAAGGGAATTAAACCATTTTCAGAGGGAGGAAAAATAGGAGAGGATGGAATCAAATTCAGCCAAAATAGCAAAGCAGTGGTGAGATCCAGACAATAATTTAGTTAGATAGCTTTAAACTACTTTTCATTGCATTTTCATTGCAAACTTTACTATATGGGGGTAGGGTAAGAGGAGACTGTCTTTTAAGTTGTACGATTCCTTGCCTTTATGAATGCAAATGTTTGTGTATGTGACAGATTTTGTTTTCCATAGATGTTTTAGCTTTCATGTATAACTACGTGGGCTTCTGGATTTCAGTACGGATGGAGGAAAAAAAAAGTTGTATAGGTGCACTATGCACATGACTGCATGACGTCATGTGGAAGCCTCTTCTGGCTCTTACATTTCTTTTGGGGAAAATTTAGTGACATGTGCACCAACTTTGCATTGCTTCAAAGATGTTCCAGGTCTGCTTTTTATGCACTGAACAGATGGCCAGCCCACATCAACTGCCTTGTGTACTTGATGTGTCTGGGATGCCGTTACACTTACTACCTGCTTGTATACATGTGTGTATTGATGATTTACCTGGGATTGTTGGACATCAGAAGTCCCAGACATGTGCACTGCCCTGAGAACTATTACCAGAGAGAGGAGACGGAGGCAAAACTTCTTCCTGCTTTGCTAGTTTAGTAAATCTGTCTAGTTATTGCTGTAAAAAATCCTGTGAAAGTAGGACTTCCTTGGAGGTAGGGGATCAGCTAGTCTGTGGGAGGAGCTTTTTTAATGTGTTTTTTTTTTTTTCATTGATAGTGCAAGGATAGCTTTGTAGATCTCTAAATCATTGACAGCTTTCAAAGAGCTTCTATGCTCCTAGTCTGTCAGGGGTTGGCAACACGATGATTACAAGCTAGAGCTCGTATGCTGAGATTCCCTTGATACCCATGATTCAAAGTTGAAGTTTTTTTCCTCCTTCAGATATCTCAAGTTCTTATACTAGGTAGTGTATAAAATTCAGTTTTGAATGTGTGAAGTAATCATTGCTATTGTTTTTTTTTTTTGTTTGTTTGTTTTGTTTTGTTTTTCTTCAGGGTATGAGCATTATAGAGCAGCTAGATCCTGTATCTTTTAGCAATTACTTGAAGAAATACCATAATACAATATGTGGAAGACATCCTATTGGCGTATTATTAAATGTAAGTAACTTTTTATTTGAAAAATACAGATTTTAGCAAAAGTGTTCACACTTTTTTTAAAACATAATACTGCTGGAGTATCCCTTAGCTCTAAAATGGCAAGTCTGGAATTAATTTATTTTTCCAAGTGTTCTCAATTTGGTCTCTAATTTCCTTGTCTTGCACACAGACAAATGTAAGTTCTTACAAGGGCTGAGGTTTTCAATTGCCTGAGGGAGATGAGATACCACATTCCTTTTGAATTTCAATGAAATAGTCATTCACTTTCTTTTGACACTTCAAAACGCACAAAAAAAAATCCGTCTCCATGGGGAAGTACGTGTTTGCTTCTTTAGAATCAGTACTTACAAACATACTTTATATACATATGTATTTTTTTCTGTATTGCTGTTAGCTAGCTATCGTGAATGCCTTGTGATGTCTGACAGCATTTTTGAGTTTTGCAAATATGATGAGAGATTGCTTCTGTAAGTATTAGTGCAGTGCACCATTACTCATAAATTAACGGCAATTAGAATTCAGATTAACTGGTACATTCTAGTTCTTATATTCTGCTTTGGTGATGCAGTACAAACATAAACCTGGCTTAACTTAGTTGTCTGAATTTGGTCACAGCTGCTTCACAGTACTGTTGGAGTGCTACAGAATTGTCATATTGCTTAAATGAATCTTACAGTGTACTTTTAATATAATTCAAATATAAAATAGTGGGCGTATCCTTTTTTTTAAAGGGAAAGCTTAATTCCTTGGAAATTTAACCTATAGAGGAATCTTTTAAGGTGGGATATATAAAAGATTGTATGAGCAATGTCAATGTTGGGGATGCATGTAACAAAATTCAGTACTATGACTTAACTCTGTAAAAATCTCCAACCCTTACTGTCAAAAAATTTATTGCTCTTGCAGTGAATCTGAGCTGAATTCTGTTAGTTCACTTTAGCCCATTGTCACATTTTATATACATCTTGGTGCATTTTTTTCCTAATGGAAAAATACTGTCTAAAAAAGTGTTAATAGCGATTTTCTGTTATGTGTATGTTTTTGTATAAATTCCCTACAGAATCAAAAGTGTAGTTCTCAAATGATCTATTTATTTAGTAAAGTTATTTAATAATGTTTTATAAAGCTGCATGGATGTGCATAGCGCAGTAGGGGGAGCATAGTTGGATAAGCAGAGCACAGAAATGGGTTAGGTCTACATTGTACTCATTAGTATGAGAGTTGCTGCAAGAATGCCCAAAGGCCACTTGGAAGAGAGGATTGAGATCTAGGTGATGTCATAAACTATTTCACTGATACTTTTTTCTTTAAACACATGTTTTTTTCTCTCTTCAGGCTATCAATGAGCTCCAGAAGAATGGAATGAATATGAGCTTTTCATTTTTGAATTATGCTCAGTCAAGCCAGTGTCGAAACTGGCAAGACAGCTCAGTGAGTTATGCAGCTGGAGCACTTATGGTCCACTGAACCACTGAATGCTCAGGGATGGCACCTGCACACACTCTGTATACGGGGTCCCAGCCTAGCCCTTACAAAGATACAGTCCCTGGTCTTTGGGTATACTGAAACCTCAAACTAATAGAACTCTCTTCTTTTCTAGTAGGTGTAGTCCTTCCTTAGTTTCAACTCATTTAAAATGCTTTCTTGTTTAGGACAGCAGAAGGAAGGCTGGTATCAAAATATTTTGTGATTTTTAAAAAAGATAATGGCTATAAAGGTATGGTGGCAGACAGTCCTTATACAACATGTAAAGCATTTACCATATCCTAAATTTGCACTCTTTGCAGACCTGTGCACATGTACTCAGCTTTCAGAATAGTTTTGCAAGTTGTAAACAGAAAAAGGGGTGGAAGCTTTTTAATATTTAAAAAAGAAGAAGAAGAGAGAACAACGCATTTATAAATGATCCTGTATTAGAGTATAATAAAACTCCAGTATAGTCCGTTACTACCCGTGATGTACAACAGATATCTTCTATTTTAGTTGCTAATAAAGGGCTACACAAACCAAAATAGTCTGATTTAAACTTATTGCTTTGTTCTGCATGTGTCTGTTTGTCATTAACATCCTTTATCCTCAGTTCTTATGCTTGATAACTCAGCCATTCTGTAAAATACTTTAGAACATATTTTATATTTAACATTTGTTATGACTACTTCATTTACAGGTTTTTTCTTAAACCTGCACTATGAGTTCAGCTGTGCAGAAGAACTTTAAAAGTCTTTTGTATATTTTCATTCTTTTTGTTTTACAAAGTTATCTATAAAATATCTTTTGGTATACAGTACAAATTTTTATCAGAAATACAATTTTAATGATTTCTATAATCAGTTTGATTTTTTTAAAAGTGAAATGGATGCAGTATTTTTATTTGAAGTGATTTAATATTGAAAACAATAGCTGGAAATTAATATCTATCAAGCATTCCTAAGCCGCAGGAGCTATACAGTGCTAACCTCAGAGATTTGGTTGAGATGGGAAGGTAAGGCTTCTCTCTCTTTGTGTGTGGTGAGGCTTTTTTGTTTTGTTTTTTATTCTTTTTAATTTGGGGGGGTAAAATTGTTTCATAGTCTGTAAACATCACAACATCTTAAGAGTTCTTGTACTTTCTTCTAGCCAAAATAATGGTGTAATTGTTGGAATTACTACCATTCCTGAAGACTTCCTTTCATTCTAATAAGAAATGCAAAATAGAATGGCAATACTGACTCATTGTCTAAATGGAGATTTTATTCCCTGATACTTGGCCTGCTGTAAAGCAACTTCCTTTTATGTTCAGCTCCTTTGGGCAGCAGAGGGGAATTTCAGAATTCAATTTAGATTATCTTTGAGAGTTGTAGACATTGCTGCATGCAAAGTCTTCAGCTGAAAGCATGCCAGAAATCTTGATATTCTATTAAAATACTGAGTATCCTTCTTGTGAACACCATTTTTGCTTGCACCGCTTCTATTTTCCTTATCATAGATGGTCACTTCTTTAATAATAACAGGTGAATGGTCCATTTATAAAATGAACTACTTCGCAGATGTACTAAATTACAAATGCCAGACTTCTTTACATATTCTTTTTTACTTGCCTTATTATTCTGCATTGTTCTTGAAAATTCTCGGCAGCAGACAGGAAAAACAACTTCCAGATTATTTTTAACAACCCTATAGAAGGAATGTGCAAGCAAAACTGAGTTGGTAGCCAGTCTTTATAAATACTTGTCTGACTGTGCCTTATTAAAGTCATTTGATCATGAAGATTTTTTTTTCCCTTTTCATCTTTGGTGAATACAAATTTAATTAGCATCAAATGCTTAATGTCATTATTGAAACAAATAATTAGTTGGAATGATTAAGTATATATGTTTTCCCTAAGCTAAATATAGTAATGGCTTTTGAATACAAATATTTAAGTTGCAGCTTAGTTCTGTAAGGTATTTTTAATAAAAACAAACATAACTGGAAGAGCTTCAAGGAAATACATCAGTCATTTTGCTCATCACATTGTTATGAAATATCTTACAGTGGAAGCACTTCACATGTAAACTGTGTAATATGTTTCCAAATAAAGTTTCTAATTAAAATGGAAATTTCTATGCCTACTAATAATACTAGCAATGGCAGTTCAGAAGCCTGATCAGAGGAAAAAGTTAAAGCTTTGTAGAATCTGCTTTAACTTTAGAAAGATTTGTTGTATAAATCTTTTCTGTTTGAGAGTCGCATATAACTGATTTCAAAGAACAGCGCAGTTTTTTGGCCATGACTTCTAGTGAGTTTAGAGGAAGTTGAGTTCTGTACTAAGTTTCCTGGTGTCTCAGTTTGAAGCATGTCAGAAGGGAAAGCAAACGTGGAGAATGATAACTTCTTGAAAAGATCTTCACTGAAGACTGCAGCCTCATTATTTTTTTTAACTTCAGAACATAATCTATTGTCAGTCCAATATAAATTTGAGTATC
Organism: Rhea pennata; assembly: GCF_028389875.1. Classification (NCBI taxonomy): domain Eukaryota; kingdom Metazoa; phylum Chordata; class Aves; order Rheiformes; family Rheidae; genus Rhea; species Rhea pennata. The sequence continues at coordinate 40,089,097 of NC_084665.1, forward strand.
TAATTTGTCTGGTTTACACACTATTGAGCGTTCACTGTTCTATTTGCTTTTTGTGGAGGCTACTTCTATGCATAAGATAGCTAGGATTTGACCACTCCTCTGGTACAATAAATCCATTCAGGAAAGTGACTCTCACTTTCAAATGTTGGCATTCTAGAAAAATAAATGTATGTTAATTGTGAAAATGTTGATTAAAATATTGCTTTGCTTTTCTCATGTTTATAAAAAATAGATTTTTTAAAAATACTATATTTTAAAAAGTATTTTTAAATATTATCCAATGAATTCTTAACTCTTCAGTCTAATGTTTTTGACACTGAAATGGAGCAGTAGTTCTTCAACTATTTAGCTTTTAGATCTGCAGAAGCTCAATAAATAGCGTTAGCAGAAGAAAAAGTGTTAGCACAAGCAGTAGTAGTATCCTGCTGCTGGCCGGCAAATGCCTCTGAATTGGGAACCCATATGTTGGGAGTGCGTGGGGTGGAGTTCTTGTTTGGTTTTTGTTTTACCTGAGTCTGAGAATATGCGTCCCTCATCATGTTTGACCTCAACATACTAAGAGTTAGATTTAGCTACTCTCAGCTTTCATGGGCATTGATTTAAATTTTGACTTAATTTGCTTGGATCCAATGCTGTTAATTGAATTTAGCCTTTACTCCAGTGCAGCCTCCTTTCCTGGTACCTTTGGAAATGCCAGGAACATCCCAGCATTTTTAGGCTCAGCTTTTGCTCTTGCTGTTTTCCAGTTAGTTCATTGCTGTGTCCTAGGGGTATTGCTATGCGTGTAGGTGGCTAGGGGTATGATTCTTGCTTAGGGTGTGAGAGGTCCCGGGTTCAAATCCTGGATGAGCCCTTTGTCTCCTTCTCTGGAGATTTTCAAGGCCCGCCTGGATGCAGCCCTGTCTTAACATGTTCTAGGTGACCCTGCTGAGCAGGGAGGTTGGACTAGATGATCTCCAGAGGTCCCTTCCAACCTTACTGATTCTATGAGTCTACATGGGAATTGTGATTTCATACTTCAGGCACTGCAAGTTGAGGGGTTTCTGTTTGACACTTGTACTCATGGTCTCTCAGTGCTTTGGCACATCATGTCAGTGGTTGGTCGTGGAGGGTTGTGGGGGGGGGGGCGAGAAGGGATGTCTCTCCATGCTTGTTCTCTCATTTTGCTCAGGAAAATAGAACAACTGTATCAAGGAAAACTTTGCTTTCAAATTATATCAGTCATTCTGATTTGCAATTATTATTTCCTTAGACTGAATTTGGTGTGCTAACTGGTTTCTGTTCTGCACTCAGAAATTGCCCAAACTATTATGCTCATGGAGAAATGTTTGAAGTTTCTTGTATAGATAACCTTTCCCTCCCTACTTCTGTGGGAAACTTTAACTTAAAGCCTGAAGCTAGCCTGTGGAAAGATCTTCAGTATGAAAAACTGAATTTTAAAATCTGAATGTACTTCGGAGATCTGAAATGTTTTGATTTTGGGCATGCAGTGCAGCCAGATAGGCTTTTCAATAGATGATTGCAAAACATTGCTTGGAGTTGGTCCGTAGGGATGAACTGATTTTGTTCTTTTAGTAAGGCAGAATCTATTATCCTTATTGCAATAGTCTCTAGAGTATTTTTTGGGGGGGGTGATATTGATTAACATTAATGGTAAATATGTATTCCCCACAAAGAGGTCTGTATACATCTTTCAAGGCTTGTGAAACAGTTGTTGTTCAACTACTGTACTCACTCACTCTCCTAATTTGAGTACTTGTATTTAAGTCACACTAAGGAATTACCAGAGCCTCAAGTCAGTGAAACCAGTAATGAAACTTTTGACTTCAGTGGTACAGTATCTGCTCTGTGTATGAGAAAGACCCAAGAAGTTATCTTAAGAGGAATCAAATACTGTGTTAAACATTAAAATAGGAACTCTCTGAACTCAGATGTCTCCTCCCCTTTTTTTCTATGATGAATTTTACAACACAGACATGACTTTCTTGGCAGTATGACTGTGATTATACAAGACTAAAACCAGCAGTGGTTCTTGTGATGGCAACTCTAATTGCATGAAGTCCTTTCTTAAGTAAAAAGTAAATATCATGCTCTTCTGATGTGCTCTTTTAGCATGTAGTAGAGCATTAATGCCTTATCCTTTTTCTCTCTCCTGTCCAAAGTAGAACTGATTTTGGGTTGACTCAGCTCATACTCATACGATACTGCCCTAAATACCAAGGAGGTGTTTCTACAGGGTTAGAAATTAACTTGCCTTATATTTGCATGTGGTGCTGTATATCATTCCCTATATGTATATATACATATATGTGTGTGCATATATATATGCATATATACATGTATATATTCCCTAAATGTCAGCATCATAACTGGCTTGACAGAGGACAGTGCAGGGACACCAGCTGGGAGGAGCTCCAGCCCTGGCTGCCAGCGGGCAGCCCAGACACTGGTCCTTCATCTCACCTGTTCCCTGCAGAGCGAGGCAGTAGAGATGGCTAATGCATGTGTACTGCCCTACTACTGCAGTGTGTCCCCTGTAGGTCGGGATGGCCTCTGAGCAAGCCTTGTGCTAAGGCCAACGCAGTGCTTAGTGCTCTTCTGCCTTGAAAGTGCTGCTTTTTTTTGTTGTTGTTGTTCCAAAAATAGTTTTGAAAAGAACTTGAACAGTGAGCCTGTAAGCTCAGCTGTGATGCGTCAGTGTTGAGCTTGTGTATCTCCCTCCCTCTCTCCCTCCCTCCCTCTCTCTTTCTCTCTCTCTCTTTAATGGTTAGAAAATCTATTTTCCTTTATGGTCATAATGCAAAGAGCCAGTGTTACAAATAACCTGTCAGTGAGATGTCTGCTATAAATAGGGAGTTTGGAAATGCTGACTGGTTTTATGACTACCTTCAGGGAGAAATCACATTTTTGTCATTGTGAGAAATGTTTTCAATCTGCAAGGCTGAGATTTAATCAAATGCAACTTTCAAGGAGTTGTGAAATAAATTAACTTGGTTACTGTGTGTGTATTTTAGCTCTGGTACATGTTCAGAGTTTCATGTCTTGGGAGTTACTTGGGAGGCAGGGTGAAGGAACACCTGTGTCCTGGATGTTTCCAAGTCAACTCTTGTTATCCAAAATGTTGGAGTTGTGTGGGAAAAATAATTCTGGTAATGAAGACAACAGAAAATTGTGACATATAGGAATACGTGCTTAATGGAAACTACAACAGTATTATTATGTTCACTTAACAACAACAAAAAAAAAACCCTTAAAAGCAGCTTTCTATGAAGGGTAGGGACAAGTCGAAGTAGGAGGCGGCAGAGGAAGGACTTGGCTGCTTTACACCTGCCCTGTCCCTCAGCACAGGGTTCCTGCAGACTTGAGGAAAGGCCACATTGCAAATTAACTTGCTCCGTAGCAGGGCTTTCCTCTTGGCGGTGGGAAATCTGAGGAGACCTCACTCCCCATCTCTGTGAAAGGCTCTGCGCTGCAGCAGCCATCCTTTCGCCAAGGAACCTGGGACGCTCCGGCGTGGGGTCCACGCGCTGAGGGGCAGGCGCCTTGGCTTCAGGAAGGGGCCTTCACGGCTGCCTGAAATCAAAGTCCCTTCAGATCAACAGCTCAGCAATCTTGGTACGAACAAGGCAATCCTGCAGTAAAGTCAAATGAAGTACGTCAGTGTAGAAATGCAGGTAAGTACAGAAAATGAATGAGCCTTGCGCTTAAAAGCAGATGGTGAGGCAAAGCCTCAGTTTCCCAAAGTGCACCAAAGTTTCGATCACAAAGGGTTTTCCTCAGGATGTTTTTCATTTCTGAAATAAGTTCTTGCTTTTCATTATTTCATCATAGCAACTGGCTCAGAAGGGCATATAATTTCTGTTGACTTCAGTATGTCTTTAAAGAAATACTGCGCTGTAATAACATAAGTCCTTGCTCTGGGGTTCCCTGCTAGCGACAGACCCCAAGACAGTCTCTGTGCATGTTTGAAACCATCCCTGGCACAGCCATGCCTGTATTTGCTCTGTATGTACTTGTAGGTCCCTGTAATAAAAATAATAATAATAAAAAAAAAAATCACATGAAGCCAATAAAAGTCTAAATTAGCACTACTTAATAAAGTAAGCACCTCATTAGTTGGATAGGAGTTAGCTTTGAGATTTCTCATAGACTATTAAACGTGCGCATCGACACGTTGTAATGGCCTGTTTTCGACAAGTTCCAGATTACTCTGCCAACCAGGTGAGAGTCGCTTAAAAGTCACGGTTGGGAAACCACCAGGTTGCAGTTATGTCAGCAGTTCACAACCATTTCTAGTTTAATATGCAAAACTAGCGCCGGGTCTCAAGGAGATAATGTCGGTGCGGGCGGCGTGCCGGGAGCGGATGCGGGGCAGAGCTCTTTCCATCCCGCTGTCCTCAGGAGCTCCCAGGGCAGGGAGCAAGTATGAACTTGCAAAAAGGAATGAGCAACTGGAAAAATATTTGGAGTGGCTTAATTCATGTTTGTATATGCAGAGAGCAGCTTACTTCAACTGCTGAACAGATGAGCTATATATATACATACATACATATACTCACACACATATATATAATTTTTTTTTCCCACTAGGAGTGTTACAACGATCTGGTGTTTCAGGTAGAGGCAAGAGTTTAACCTGCAGAACTGAGTCTGTGAACTCCGAACCTGCAAATATAGAAGCTGCAAAAAAAAGAAGTAATCACTCTTCAAGAGCAGAATGAGGTGGTTGCTTTCAGTATTTATTCAATGAAGGATTAATGCGGAAAACTCAGAATGATATAGTTGGCCCAAACTTGAGAAGTTCGGGGGTCTGATGGATGATGTCCACAACTGGAGGCTTGGATGCTCCATACTTAAAAAAAAATAGTGAATAAATATCAAATAACATTAAATTCCAGTTTTGGGGAGGGAGGGGGAAGAGCTGGTTAACACTAGATGTCAGTGTCGTGCTTCTCTGTGTTTTCTGCATGGCACTTACAAGAGCGGTTTCTTTTACTGGGGAAGCTGGTATGCCCTGACAAGAGTTCACAGTATTTCTAACCCCAAACAGTCAATAATAATTACTGCTGTTTTTGAAATGTCAGCTAGAGAGCCTTTCCTTCTTCCAGTGTGTCCTCAACTTCACAGCCCAGTCCCAAAGCCCCATTTTCTCACTGTCCCTCTACAGTGACAATTTTTAAAAGACTTTTATTCCTTAAAAAAAAAAAGGAGGGTGTCACCTGCTATCTTGTCTCTGACAAGCTACAGAAGAAAACGGCAACAGCATCTGTTGAATAAAAGCTACTGTTACTGGCAAAGCTCCTCAGCCATCGCTTAGCGCTGAAGCTGACCGTGCACCCTCTGCTTCGCCACTGGCCGGAGCCCCCGTGGGTTATGTAGCAGCACGCGGTTTCTTTAGTGGTATAGAAATTACTTCACTTGTTTTGTTTGGCATTTCAAGAAGGATGCTGTTAGTTCTCAACCAGGAACGTGAAGTGTTAGCTGAAAGCTGAATCCACCATACCTCCCCCCCTCAAAAGGAAATCACCCTACAAGTTGCATGAGAAAAAGGAGGAGTTTCCTGCAAATTCTAACAAAAGCAAAATTACAGGTAAATATTGCGTGCTTCTGTGTCTGTAGCAGTGGTGGCAGAAGCCTAATGGGTTGCAGCAGGCTGTGCCCAAGCCCTGACCCGTGTGTGGGGCCAGCTCGGCTCGGCCTGGCCCCTCGCACTGCCGAGGGCCCGGTGGTCGGCAGCAGCCGCCTGCCTCTGCTGTGGACTGGTGTCCACGAGAGCAAAGGTGCCGCCCTGCTGCGTACTCGGCCGCCAGCAGCAGGGAGGTTTCGGTGCCGCCGCTGGCCTTTCGCGGCCCTTGGCCAGCCCCGATGGTGACGCCGCGTGGGGAGCAGCTCCTGGGGCTCTGCCTGAGCGGGTATTTGCCGTCTCTTCCAGGAAAACGCCACGAGGAAGCCACGGGGCTGCGCGCGGAGGTCGGAGCAGCCTGCTGCCGCACGGCTGCTGCTTCTTACGGAGCCTGGAGAATCTCGTGCGTCCAACCAAGCTCCTATGGAAGCCAGTGGGAGCTGGACCGGACTTTGCATTCCTAAGGTGATGCGGAGCCGCTCGGGAAAAATGTGAGTGAGCCAGCTTGCAGCCGCTATAAATCCCGAGCGCGTTTGCTAAGCGGCGCTGCTGACAGCTCTCGCGGTGGAACAGACCCAGAGATGGAGAAGATGCGCTCAGAGTGCATCTGCAGGCAAGTGTCCGTGCTTGCTGACCCGCAGCAGAGGGCTCGCCTATCTGGTCTGCCAGTTGATTTTACAAGATTATTTTGTTCATTATAAAAGGAATAGGAGCCAAGCTGCTTTTTTTTTAAAAAAAAAACTGCTAGGTTCCATTTTCTTGACATGTGAGCTTTTCCATGATCCGAGTTTCTTTTCGTTGCTGAACTCCTCTTATCTTGGAGCAAGATCTCAGGCTGTATCCAGCTTATTTTATAACTAAACAGCATTCCAGATTGAAGTCAGAAGGTGAGGGACCAAGAAGTCAGGCTGAAAGAGGAAAAGAAAGGCATTGGCCACTTTATTTTTTCCAGCTGGAGCGGAGTTGGGGCTAGTGGAGACATTTTGAAATTCGTATTCTTAAATTTCCACCTCTGAGCTGCTCTTTCCTTGACAGGCGAGCGCTTGGCACCCAGGGCCTGGTGCTCGGTACTTCTGCAGTGCGGTGTTGTGAGGCTTTTCCAGATGCCACCACTGTGATGTAGTGCCGGATCATGCTGTGGGTGGCTGCTCTGCACAGGCTCCGCTGAGGGGATGGTGAAAACGCGTGTACCCTATTGCAGCTGGTGGCTGCTACCCCAGAGCTGCACCTCTGTAGGAGGAGGCCATGTGTGTGAGGACACTGCCCCTTGGTGCTCCAAGAAATCACTGCATTGAGAGACCCAAAAACTGGTCACCCAAAGGGGGAAATAGAAACAAAGCAAGACCTAGATTCACTGCACTGTTAGTCTCTCAAAAATTGTTTGATTTGCCTTCATACACCCGCTTCTCCTCTTGAGGACTGTTCTCCCCTTCCATCTTTTGATCCAAGTCTGCAAGTGCTGCAGCAGCCTGTTCTGCACCTCGCTGGATGGAGCCCCGCTGCACAAACCAGGCTCTCGGGCACGAGCTCCTGTGAAAGGCCCTCAAGAGGCAGCTTCTGCGAGCCCTGCGAGCGCTGTGCTAGTCTCCGAGGAGCGAGTTCCTGGCTCCGCAGCCATGGACATGGAGAAAGGCCCGGGCTTCTGGAGAGCATCTAGACCAAATCTCCATGGGAAGCAGGGCCTTAGGTTAGCTTGTGCAGAGGCCTGTCATGCCATGCCATGAATGTTTCCAGCAAGGGAGATGCCACCGCACATCTGGGCTACCTATCCCAGCCTTTAATTTTCCTCGTAGTGGAGGACTTTTTCTCACATCCACATAAAATTTGTCCTGGAGCAACTTGTACCTGTTGCCTCCTGTCCTGTCACCATGCATCCTTGCAAAGAGTGTCTCCATCTGCTCTATAAATATGTTTCATAAACACATTGAAAAACAGGAATTAAAGCCCTCCCTCACTTTTCTAGGCTGTGCAAACCCAGTTCCTTCAGCCTTCATATGGTACCATCTCGGTGCCCTGTCACTCCCAGACTCCCTAATTTTTCAATATCCCTCTTGAACTGGGGGACCAAAACTGGATCCAGTGCCCAGGTATGACTTGACAACTGGATTATCACAGTTGATCTGCCAGCTGCACTCTTGTTGATGCAGCTCTGCTACGTAACTATACAGTCATTACTATAGAATGTTTTTTCATCAAGCTTTTTCAAAAAGCTTTGTAAGGATCTTTTAGGAATAGCTCCTGGTTTCTTCCTGTCAGAGATTTTTCAAAGGAAGTTAAAGCTCCTTCAGCCATCTCATCTATAGATCAGAAGAAATAAGTCCATCTTTTTTACTTCTCTTTTCCTTTGGCATAATGATAAATACACACCTTCTGCAGCATGCAACTCTAAAAAGAAATTTACAGGGGAAAAAAAGACCAGCTTGGAGCAGTGAGGAGGATGCATTAATTTAATAGATAAAAAGTAATAAAATCTTGAAGTTTCTTTTGTGCATGCACCTTATGAGAGAGATTAAACTTTTTCTAAACTGTTATGTATATGAAAAGCAATATTTTTGGTAATGATTTCCCTAAGCAACATAATATAGACAAAAATTAACACCTAGCTCTAATCTTGATCCTTTTCTTCAAAAAGTATATTCCAGCTGGGCAAGTGCTCCACCTGGCTTGGTCCTGCCATGGCATCGCTGCGCTTCCTGGGAGGGAGTCAAATTGGGATCCCCTCTCTGCAGCTGAGTCCTGTGTGTTGTCTTCCCACCCCAGGAGACTTGGTCAAGTCTCGATTCTCCTTAGCAGCTACCATTTTCCTATTTGAAAGCCTTTACTGCGTCTCTCCTCAGTATTCTCTTCCCTGGCAAGAACAACCCTAATTCTCTCCATCACTTTCCTGTGCCATGATTTATTGTTCATGCTTTTTTTCTCCCAACCATTAGTCAATATTTTGTTGAAGTGTAGCATCCCAGTTGACACAGTGTTTCTGTGGTGGTCAGACAAACTGAGGGAAGTATCACTTCATGTTCTTACACATTTTGCTGCTAGGTAGCATGACCCGGTATGATGTTTACCCTTCCTAGCAGCAGCAGCAGCAAGGGGTTGTGATACACAATGACACCTAAATTCAACAGAAGAGCAGCATAGCCAGTTGTTACTCTGACGTATACCTGTTCTCACAGAAGTCTCTAGATAAGTGTGGTGCTCTCTCTTGCCCTCATCCAACTGCGTTCGGTTTTGAAGATTACTTCTCTGATTTGGCTACATCATTTTTAATGTCTCCTGTGTACTGATAGGCCTTCTACCCTAGCCATCAACTACAAACTTAATAGCCAAATTCCGTGCTCTCACTATCCAAAGCTTTCCTATCATGTATATATATTATATGGTACCAAGGACTGGCTTCAGTGAAATCCATGCTTGATGCACCCTTCCAGTTTGATTAATGATTGACTGATAATGATGCTTTGAAACAAGTTTTCTAACCAAATATGAACTTTGCTTCTGATAGCGTCATCCTGACCTAGTTACCTCCACATACAAGAACCTCCCATGAGCAAATGTAAACTTCACTGTAGTCAAAGCACATCTGTTGCTTCTGCAGAATGACAGTTTCTTCTTTTATCCTTTCACTGGAAGAACCTGAAATGGATTTGATATTTGTTCCTCTGTGTTAGCCATCATTCATCTACATGGCTTCTTCCAGGTGTTTGCAAATAGTCTGGTTCACTGCTACGGTGGTTTTCTGGGCACTGAAGCTAAGCCAAGTGGTCTCTGGTTGCCTTGCTTGTCTGTCTCCCCCTCTGTAAAACTACATTTGCTCTGCCTTGGTTTCACATGACCTTGGCTGCATCCCCAGACTCTCAGATAACCTCAGACTGCTCTGAGACAGCTTCTGCCAGTCATCAAAATACTTATGGTGAATGTCATTAGGCACAACCAACTGGAGAACATTTAATTTATCAAAATGCTCATTCTAGATAAATTTAGATAACTTTCTCTCTTTTCATAGTACCCTAAAATATTACTCTTTTGATACTAGTTCCATCAGCTAACTTATTATACCTTCCTTCTGTCATTGGAAACAAAAAAAATATGTTAAATACTTTGTCACGTTTGGAACTGATAGATTTAAGCAGCAGAAATGTGGGGAGGGAAAGGACTACCACTTTCAGCAAGTTTGGAGACTTAGTCCCAGAGATCGTGTAAATCTCTGCATCTCACAAGCCAAAGACCTTTGAAAAACACCAGCCAGGAGACAACTACCCTATATTAGTAACATAGACGGGCATGCTAAGCTTTTGGAGAACCAAGGTTGTATGTTTTGCGTCTATTATTGAGTATTACATTTTTATACACCCTGGGCTGGCCTGGCTGCTGTGTGGCCCCTTCCCGTGTTCCCCAGCATGGCCAGCCCCAGAGTGGGTAGAGTCCACCACAAGTGCTGGGGCTGACTGTGGCCAATGGGCCTCTCCCCACAGAGATGGACTTTGTGCTGGTAGTAGGACAGTGAGGAGCGAAAATGCAAAGGGGACCTTGCCAGAGGGAGCCTGCAGGGCAACAGGAACCCCTACCAGCTAAACAATGTTACTGCTAACTTTTTATAAAGGGACTTGTTCTGGATTCAAAGGGATGGATGCCTTCTTCAGGGCTTACCCCTGCCGGGCAGCAATCCTCGTTCCCTCAGTCCACTTGGGACATTCATGTGGGCACACAGTGGCTGTGGTGTCTCCCACTCTCCACATGCATCTACGGCATTTGCAGCATCATCCCGTATCAGAGGGCCTCAGAAATGTTCCCAAGCTGTAAAAAATGGGTTAATCGTGTAATGATCTCTTGTTTCTCATTCAGCAAAGCATTATACAAGCACTCATAAATGCTGATCTTTGAAAACAAGAAGTTTCATATGCGATTGTTTAGTTCAACAAATGTACAAAGCAAAAATTTTCTTGGAATTCTGCATTATTGTTATTTTTTTTAAATACTAAGTGGTCCTTTAATGAGTGTTAATCTCTGACAGATGGCTCTGTACATCTGGCGCTGCTGAAGAGTGTAAGAGTCTAATTTATGTGGAAAACTTATTTAAAATTCTATATTAATTAGAAACAACTAAAACAACTAATCTTTTTATCCTGGGAGTGCATGACGGTGCCAAAGCACCACCAATAAATTCCACTGCCAAGAAGTGGGGGAGAGTTTGCAGACACAACTGATGGGATGAGCAATTTTTCTCCTTTCATAGTTGTGAAATATTTGCTTCTAAGGAAAAAAAAAAGGAAAAAAGAAAAAAAAGGAAAAAAAAATCCCCTGTGAACAAAGCGCACTGTCCCTCACAGACAGATTCGTGCCGGCTCCAGCTTTTGCTGGAAGACGGCACTGCTTGAGCGTCCGACTCGCTCCCCGGTACGAGGGAGGGTGTCCCCAGTGTAAAGGCAGAGCCGGAGAGTCTGGCGCCGCACGCGCCCGGCTCAACACAGCACCTGAAGGGGTGGCCCTGGGCCAGCGGCCTTGCTTCCCTCCCACCACGCTCACAATTTTAAGCTCCCACAGGCTCTTGCAAAGGGCTGGAGCGTGGAGCCTGAGCCTCAACCGCTGCAGAGGAGGAGGAAGAGGGGAAGGAGGAAGGGGCCTCCTAGAAAGTATGCAAAACTGCTCGAGCGAAGAGGCAAATCGGCATCAAACAGCTTTATCCATGCCACTGCTCACAGAGCAACCACATTACTCCTGCTGGCATCAGCTTCAGAAACAGGAGTTTAAAAACACGGGAGAAGCCCTGCAACCAACAGCTCTGTAGGCATTTTTAACAAAACACAGAATTGGCCAACTTCAGAGTGCGATTCCCACTCCCCCAGTGGCCACTGAGAGGAGTCCCCTTGGATCTGCTGATGCAACTGGGCTGTTACACTGCTCTGGGAACCTGAAATGTTGTTTGGAGGTGATGTTGTTCCCAGAGAGTTGAAGATAGCTCTAAGCTACATTTTGTCCGTGACAAAATAAACATTTATCTGTTAATCTTTCCTGTTTTGCCACCTCGAGATACTCAACCTGATACAGAGCAGAGTAAAATTTGTACTGGAATAAGAAAAAATGATTCCATGTCAGTCTAGAAGAAACTTTTTCTGTCTGCAAAAGGTCAGATTGCCTTATCTTGAACCATAAAGGGGCTGAAGATTGAGTACGGTTTCATGCTGAAATAAAAACATTATTTTGTCTTTAAGATCAGAACAGATTATTTCTCCAGCATGTGGATCTATATTTAGCGTGACAATACACAAGGTTTTCTCAACAATGGTAAACCTTTTCCTATGAAAACACTAGCCTAAAATTAAATCTCTAGAAAAGACTGCTTTGCATTTTAAAAATACTTTCTCTTTGGAGTCTTCTGAGTCAGTTTAGTCTTTTAAATTCTTGTGAAAAAGTCTTTAAAAAAAGAAGTTGATCAGCCTCTGGATATCCAATAGCAATCTACTGAGATGAATAATTTCACTGAACACGTATTTTCTGGTGGCATTCTAATCATTGAGTTTCTGACAGTAGAGGTATGGTTTTCATTAAAATTCAGTGGGTGATTTTAAAGGTTGTAGAATATACTTTATTTCCTGATAAATTCTTTTTGATTGTTCCATGACAATGTGAAGTAATAACTCCAGGTTACCAGCGTGTTCCAAGTCAAGTCTCAGTGTGTGGTGGACATTGAGGGAAAGCAAGACCAGGACATTGCAGTAGCCAGTTTATCATCCCACAGTTACCAATGTGAAGTCCAGAACCTGAAGTTGAATGTCCATATTCTTGATAGAAGAGACAGGAGAGTTAGTCACCCTCTAAGGATGATTGAAAACCTGGACATCCTACAGGTCAGGGAGCCTGACTATTAGCCTCCAAGAGACAGGAGGTATATTGGGAAACATATTGCCCTTCTCCAGACTTTGGGCACCCAAACACAGAGTCCTATCTTGAGGGCTGGTGGTAACACCTTGCCTGTTTCAGAACTGACCAGGACTCGTTGCATCCTTCAAAAAACAGAAAATAGGCACTGCTAGTAATGCCTACTTTTCAAACTAGTGATTTGAACACGTGTACAGCAAACGAGACAAATGGGTTTCAAGCCTCTCAGCTGGAAGAAGTTCAAACTCACACCAGAGAGACTCAGCAAGAAAGAACCTGGCTGTGTAGCTGAGAGGTGAGAACGCACTTGGGGTAGTGAGGGCAGATCCACTTACTTACATGTTGCACTCTAGTCTCTGGATGAAAAGCAAAAATCATTTTGGGAACAGACACTGGAAACTAAGTCAAACTCCTTGCTGGCCTGTTAAGACATACTTCCTCCTGCCTAGTTTCCCCTTTCGTGCTTTGATGAGCTGAGTTTGTACCAGCTCTGCCCAAGCGAGATGGCTCTTGATTCTACAACAGATAATTAAGATAGTTGCCTTGGAATAAAACTTTGTGACTCAGTGTAAATAATTGAGGTTGGCCATATGCTCAGAGCCTTTATTTTACCTTCTTCTATCACATTCCAGGTAAAATTCTGGCATTTCACTTCCACTGGAATACCTGTCCTGAGTGCAATGTCTTTGTGTGCAAATGCTTGGGGTTCACAACAACAGCATATACTCACTCAAGACATAGTGATTTAAAAGGTGACTTGCGGTTCTTCTCGCTGGAAATACCAGCTCAAAAGGGCTGCAAGGCATCCAAACAATTTAAAAGAGACTGGCTCTGTTGGAAAAGGCCCTGTGTGAAAGCCTCGCTGTCAGCTGGTAGCACCTTCCCAAGTGTAAAGGCAGCCGAAATCCTGCCTTGTGCTGGGGAGAAACCCTGGCTGTGGTTCTCTGACTGAACAGTGGACTGTCTTTACCAGCATGAGGGACCCACGCCCACCTCTGGGGAGGCACAACACTTCCCAAACTCAGATAATTGAAGAAAAAGAGAATTTAATCCAACAGCTATTTAGAACGAAAGTCATAAGCAGATCTGCCCTTTCTCTGTCAAGGGCATGCTCTGGGAAACTGTGGTATTTTATTGCAATTATCATGTTACCGGAGGGTTTCATACAGCCCTGACTTCTGTAACCCAGGAACACAAGAGAATCTCAGAATTGATTAAAAATAATAATTCATTTTCTAGCTGTCATGAGCTAGAGAAAAGCTGGAAGTTGTTACTCGATTGTGATTCAAAGGTTCAGACAAGGCAAAAGGAAAAGGTTCCAAGGTTGCTGGCATTAAAAAAAAATCTTTTAATTAAAACTACTCCCTTTGTATAAGCGAGAGCCTAGTCTGTGATTTTTGAACACATATTGCTGGCAATTTTCTGAATGGATCTGCAGTGGCCCAAGACCTGCATACGCCAACACAGTTAGTATGTGCATCTCCATAGACCCATTTTAGAAATTAGGATTCTGAGGCCTATTTGTCATTTAACACCCTCCCACCCCCAAAAAATCTGGCTATGGTGAATTAGTCTTGGAGGTACTGCCAGGCATTAGTTAGTATCTGCACTACAGCATCTGCTTCTGACTGTGATGTCTCTCTCGTGATAGAAAGGAGCATTTTTCCAGCGCTACCATTCACTGGCAGGCTTGGCGGTAGAGGGGTTTAATACTCACAGCGCCACAGCATTCATTACTGTAAAATAAGCTATTGAAACCTTTGGAACTGCTGTACAGAGCGAAGTACGGGTAAGGGAGAGGCTGCCGGAGTAATAGCTGAACTTCTGTCTTAAGTTTTCCCTATGTCAGGAACTGTTTCAACTAGATTATAGGTAGCACTTTATGGAAATAATAATTTTCTCATCATAGTAAGATTTTTGTACCATCATTAAGCTTTGCAAGACTTGACATGCAGATATGAGAAAGTAACAGAGCTACCAAAGCCTTTTGTACATAATCCACTTACTTCTGATCATACAGGAAGTAGTCAACACTTGTTCCCTCTTTCTTCCTCTTGTTTTCCCTCATGTAGAGAAAGTGAGTTGACCCAGCCCGTCTGGTCATAGACCAACCAAAATAAAAGGGGAAACTTCATAAAAACTGAATGCATTCTCCCATCCCATAAAGCAAAGAAATGGATTTGAATTTACATAGTCGAGGCTCTAAACTTGAGAAAAATAACCAGTTCTCTGATACGTGAAGCTCATTCCATCACTAATACAGGAAGGTGGTTCTTATATCTTCTTGTTTTCTGTTACGTATATACATTACTTAATTGGAAGGTTTGTGCCATACACGAGTGACTAGGAGGGATCGTAAGCTTTTCACCATAAAAGTCGATAACCAGTAACTGGCTTGAGCACAAGCTCAGCCATTGCCAATACAAAGTAACATTTAATTAACCTAGAAACTGTTACTGAGGAGTTTGTATGAGCAATAAAAGATCAAAGAAGATGTCTTTCCCTCATCTCATTGGTCTGGTCTAACTCCTTACAACAGGATGTTGTGCACTAGGAGCACGGCGTGTTTTCTTTTTCCTTCTTTGAAGTTATTTTCAAATGTTCTTGGCAAAGCTGGTAACAAGTGTGATGTTTTCTATCTCCTTCTCTTTGCAATAAATTTACCAGCTGCAGAGACTAAAGTGTTTCCCTGAGAACCACGGCAGAGTGCAAAAGGCTGCTCACGCAGGAGCTGCTGCACCTCTCCCCAGTAAACCTGCTGAATTTTTTTAAAAGCCGGTGATGGGCACTCTTGCTCAGGGACTGCAAGTGACAGATCAAGGGACGTGTTTGCCACAGGGTCTGTGACAGGTTGAGATCAAGAACCTAAACCAGAACTGAACCTAAGACGTATTTTTAAAGTTTTGTTGTTGGAAGCACTTTCAGCCTCAGCCAAACCTGACCTACAGCAGAGCTGGAGCTTTTGCTGGTTCAACCACTGCTGAACCATTGCTGAACCACTGCTGGTTCAACCACTGCAAAGTGAAAGATGGCACATTTTAAATAGTGCTCCCGAGTGTCATGTAGTTTTGCTGAGTTTGTTCTCAGTTTCCTGAGCCAGAGGAAAGAAGTGACAGCAAGGGGAAAAGGCAGGAACACCCTCTTCTGAGGGTATCACTGCAAGATAATTAACATGATTGAAATAACTCTGTAACCATGAGCTAGAGAAGCTGCAGCAAAGAAGCGGCAGTGCACATCGTTCAGTAAGTAACTATTTAAGCAGTGTGTACATCATAATGTATTCAATTCAGCCTTCTTGTAGGGGCAAAAAAGACACACAGGCACACAAACCCTACATAAGCCAAAGGAGTCAGTGTGGTTAAACAGCAGAAGCTAAGAGAAGGTTAAAAAAAAAAAACCAAAAAAAAAACAAACAAAAAAAAAAACACACAACAAGGAATAAAGTAAGATGTCTGGCAAGTTAAATGTTGTTAAAAAAAAATTGTTAAAAAAAAATGTTGGGCCAGAAAAAAAAAGATTTTAAAGAACGACTTCATAAAGGTAAAAACTAATATTAAACTTTTCAAAGCACATTGAAGGAGGATGTCAGCCAAAAGTCTGTGGGATTAATCAAGGAGTAAAAGGAACAAGCAAGTCCATGGCAATAAGGTTAACAGAAAAGCATGGCTGTCCACTGTATTAGATGTCTGTCTTTCTTTATCACAAGGAACTTCCTAAAACTGGAGAGTGAATAAATGAGACCTCAGGGCAGCTGGAAGCATGAATAATAACTAGTTGGCAGGTCTAGGAGATACTCACACAGGGGTTCTGGATAATGCTGGAACTCTGATACAAATTCATTAGGCAAGTGCTACTTTGATCTATAATCCATACGTATATAACATATCAGTTGCGGTGCCACAGGAAAAGAAGCTGATAGATGCAATACTAACTTTTAAGACGGGTTCTGAAGAACGACTTTCAGGGTTAGCCAGCAAACAGCAGATGAGTAATACTGACTTCACTCAGGGGCATTGCAAGAAAACAGAGTAATACTGGAAGTAGACACATAGATAAATGTGAAGGTGCCACACTGTGTAAAGAAAAGCCATGCTGCATGTTAGATTTCTTTGAAGCTTTTGAAAATGAATTAAACTGCCAGAGGGTATGAAGGAAGATCATTTTATAGATAAATAGCTGGTTGAATAATAGAAAACAAAGTACAGTTTTTCAGTGGAGGAATGACATCAGCTGGATCCCTCAGGAATCAATGTTAGGGCCTGTGTTCTTCAACATATGCATAAATAATCAGAAGATATGTGTGAATAGAGTGGCAACAAAGTCTGCTGATTATAAAGACTATTCAGACAGGCTACACTAAAGCTGTCTATCGGAAGCTGCAGAACCATCTCATAGTACAGAGTGACCAGGATGTAAATTGGTAAATGAAGTAAAATGTTAAAAGATACTAAGTAATGTGCATAGAAGAAAATGATTCAAATTCTGCATACTCATGACAGACTTTAAATAAAAAAAGAAAACCTCCTCCTTCTGCTGTACAAATCCATGGTTCACTCACTCTATTAATGTGCTGTTCAGTTTTGCGCCTCCTCTCTCAGAAACAGCATAATAGAACAGGAGACAAACAAGATGCGTGCCGTGGTGTGGTGTGGCGTGGTGCGGTGTGGCCTTCTTAAAACCGAGATGGTACCTCAGCTGGGAAAGAGGGAGCTGGGCAGGGCAGGGTGGAATGTAATACAGCTACGATAAGAACAGGATAAAATTCTGAATAGCGCAAGAAAGACAGAATTTGCTTCTCCCTCTCTCCCCACCGCCAAGAATTAAGGGAATACACAATGACATTACTCATGAAAGAAAAGGAAATGATATTTCACATGATGCACAACTGCCATGGGACACTGTGGAGGCCTAAAACACAAATGCATGAGACAAGCTTTCAGTGAGTACCTCAAGCCATGGCTATTAAACACGAAAGGTTGTTATAACCTACCAAAAACCTGTCTGGACACAATCCTTCAAAATGTGCTCTAGGGGGCCCTGCTTGAGCAGGAGGATTGGACTAGATGATCTCCAGAGGTCACTTCCAACCTCAACCATCCTGTGATTCTGTGGACTCCTAAGCCAGAAGACCACAGGGGAAAGATTACTCTGCCTTGTCCTTTCTCTTATACTCTTTCCTTAAGTAGCTACCACTGTCTAGTGTCAGAGACAAGATACTAGGTGAGACAAACATTTACTTTGAATTAGAATGTGTTTAAATATTTTGTGGCTGCAGGTACAATAATACAAAGTGTGTTTCAATAACTCACTCTTT
The DNA here is from genome assembly GCF_028389875.1 of Rhea pennata. NCBI lineage: Eukaryota > Metazoa > Chordata > Aves > Rheiformes > Rheidae > Rhea > Rhea pennata. The sequence goes on from NC_084665.1 coordinate 40,106,907, forward strand.
AATAAACTTACCAGGTCACTGTACGAGTAAAATGTGTAAACTATAAATGAATGCCCACACCCACCGAAACCAATACAAAATACCTTGAGACTGAATAGTATTCATTACTCCTCTGGCTTTTTAAAATAGGAATCTTCATCTGAATTCAGTAAGATTTTTGAGACAAATAACACAATGATTCATATACAGATCTCTAACAGTGAAAATGTGCAAGACAATAAAAGATTCAAGACATAACTGACATGCAATGCAGCTGCAAAACAAGTAGCAGCTATGACCTGGGTTTGTAAATGGTCTCCTCTACATCATATATTTCAGGTAAAATCACATACAAATCCATTTGCATATAACTATAAACTATAAAGCAGTACCATAAAGGACTGCATATTGTGAATTATCCTGTCTCTTCAAACTGAAGACAATTTGCCATCTTGAATGGCTGAAATCCACTACTGAAAATTGTCTTTTTAATTTGCACAGCTTCACAGGCTCCTAGACATAAAGGCTGTGAAGTGCAAGGCCAACCAGTCCATTGCTCTAACGCAGCATCAAGTGTACTTACACCTTTCCCGATGCTTGCTTTAAAGACCTGCAGTGCTGGAGAACCCACAAGTTCCCATGCAATTCCTTCTGGGGGACTTTGTTACCCTTAATATTACAACATTTTTCTTAATGTTTATTTTAATAGCCCTTACAGTAACTTAAGCTCATTATTTCTTGTACTTTTCATTGTGAGTATGGGCAACAGCTTATTCCTTTCCTTTTACAGCAACCTTTTATGTACGTAGGGACATAAAAGATATTCCTAACTTCCTCAGTCTTCTTTTCTTTGGGCCAGGAATTCATTCAATTTTTCTTCATAAGTCATGTTTTCTAAATCACTAGTCATTTGTGTTGCTCTTCTCTGGACTTTCTCCATCTGCAGGGATGTAAGCCAGACACAGGCAATATTCCAGCTGAGTCTTTACCAAGCACTGAGTAGAGTAGAATGGTCATTTCTTATGTCTTGCAGTCTATAGACTTCATCATATATATACAAGAACAATATTGGATTTATTTCCACCAGAACAACACTGTTGAGACAAGTCCAGCTTATTAAACTAGCTTGTAAATCCTCTCATATCTTTTTCTAGAGTATGCTGTGTAACCTTTTACTGCCAGCTGTGATTTTTGAGTCTAGAGACCTACGTATTTTTTAGTAACAGAGCAAACCTACAAAAGATTCCAAAGAAGCCAGCTCTGTATATTTTATATGTTAATAGTGAACTATTACTTTATGGGTACATCAGTGCAACCAGTTTTGTACTGGCCCTATACTAGCTTCATGTAAACCAGTATTTTGAAATTACTGTCCCTAGGCTTTGGCATGGGTTGCTTGATAGGATTTAGACTTGAAGGTTTAGGCTTGATATGGGTTTCTGAAATGTAGCAAAGAAAAGCAAATGTATTTTCAGTAATTTAAATTTGCTACGGAGGCCTGTGAGCCTCCTCAGGGAACTATGTTAGGAAAGACTGAAACCAACCCATCTTGGCCAAGTTTCCCTGCCTTATAATGAGAATGACATATGAAACAGTACTACAAAGGCCTGGTTAGAATCATAGCATGTGGAAATCCCGCTTTTGCCATTTCTACAAGGCCTGTTATCCCTCTTGCAGAAGAAAAGCAAATTGGTTTGACATTATTTATACTCAACAAATCTATGTTAGCTGATACTTTTTCCCCCTGTCTTCCAGATACCTGCAGGTTTTTTAGCTACTTCTATTAAGATTTTTTTTCAGGGACAACTTATTTTGTTCTGGTGACAGTTTACAGCCTCCTTTCTACAGTTCTTAAAGTTAACCATTACATCTGACATTTCCCATTTTCTCATCTTCAATTACCTTGTTTGCCTCCCGCCAGTCTGCCAGGTGGCTCATGGTTCTGAGGTTACTCCTGCCAGCTCTTCAGGATCTCAGGCCGAAGTCTGACAGACCCAGTCCAGCTGAAAACTTCTAACTTATCTGCATAATTTCTGACCCATTTCTTGCCTATTTTAGTGTGAAAATGTTCCCCTTTGCGACTGATATTAATTTCTTTAGATACTTGCTTATTCTTAGCCTTTTTAGTGAAAACTAATTAAAAATAATACTGTGACTTTCGATTTCATATGGCAATAGCTTTTTGCCTCCTTTAGTAGACTGATGCTTTGATTGGTCTTTCTCCTGCTACTGATATGTGTCTGCTATCCTTGATGCCTCTTGCTAGTTACAACTCATCTTTACCCTTGACCGTTTCCATTTTATCACTATAAATTTGTGCCATCGGTTTGTATTGACCCACAGCAACCTGACCTACTGTCCACTTTCTGCATGCTTCTTTCAAGTGTTTTAAGACAAGCAAAGAGCTCGTGATTTAGCCATATTGGTCTCGCTATATTTTCTAGTTTTCCTCTGGAGTGGAATGCTTTGGCTTAGGTTCTTTGTGGTATTTTTTAAAGAAACTGTCAGTTTTATTCCACTCTTCTCTCCTAGACTTGCTTCCAAGGAGAGCTCATCCATCAGTTCCCTGAGTTTTCTGTGGTCTGCCTTCTTGAAGTTCGTTGGTTTTCTTCTTCTGTTTTATTTCCTCCTTATCTTAAGGAACATCAATGCTGTTTACTTGCTTTCTCCACCTTCCAGATCAAAACATTTTTTACCACTCCCAGAAACTCAGAAAAGAAGGAATCCTATTCACCAGCATGTTCATCAGCTGATGCCTCAAAAATAAATTTACAAGTCAGTTTCTAAATCATTTATCAAGAGTGAGGTTGTATCCAGAGAAAAAGGTAAGGGAAAGAGAGCACACAGAGAAGGCTTGTTCCAGCAGGCAACCCTCCACATTAGTGATAACAGACATGGGGAGTGCCACTTTTACCTACAGTGAAAAATGTAAGGAATGAAATCAAAGTTTAACAGCAAGGCTGTCCTCAGAATTTCATGAGAAGCTACAACAAAATAAATGGACTATTGTTATGAAAGGAGATTCATTTCTGAAGAATAGGAATCCTTATTGAAAGACTGCAAGGAAAGAGCCGCAGCCTGAGGCACATGGAGTAGGGTTTGTGCAGCACAGAGAAGATGACCAAGGGCTCAACTGCCACTGCAGGGAGCGGACTCCTATGCACTCCCACTGGCTCCCCTCTGCCAACATTGCTGCTCAGCTGATCCCATGCTGGGAGCAGCATCAGGAGATGCCAACAGTAGAACTGACAGAATCCTGACCACAAAAAGGAAAGAATGAGATGGTTTCTGCTAGTATAGCTTCCTACACTGTCTCTCTATGAGATTAGATGAGCACTAGACCAGCATAAGATGGTGAGGGAGGAGGGTGAGGCTTGAGGGGGCATGACTACCCTTTTTGGCAACAATTTAAGGTTGGATTGGCTTAGCTGGATCATGAAATACAGTCCCTGAGGCCCAGTGGCTATCTTGCTGTCTCAGTTGGAAAACTCAAAGTCCTCTCATAAAACCAGCTCAAATATCAGTCCAACGAGAAAAGTTTCTGGCCAATTCCTCTACATAAAGATGAAAAGGAGAAACAGTGGAGGTGACAAGAAATGCTAAACTAGGGAGGATGGAAAGGGGATGAAACCAGGCAATCACCGGTGTATTTTTTTCACAGAATGAGATTGCAAACTGAAAAAGACTGCTCAGGAGAGCAGTGTGATCAGGTGAGAAGGAGACGGCACATTTGTGAGTAATGATTCTGTTTGCACTCTCTGCAAAATGAAGCTTTCACTAACTCACATGCAGCCTAACATGAGCAAAATGAAAAGACCAGAAACACAATTTCATAATATTCCTAAGACTCAGTTAAAAGAGACTGTGATAACTCAGTGAGGGCCAAGCCCTGCCTCATTTCCTAGGCATTATGCAATAACTGAATATAGGAGACAAAGGCAGCCTTCACTCCAACAGCACCTGGAATGTAGACCAAGGATCCTCAACCCACGTAATCAAAAATCATCTCCCAGTCAACAGAAATCAACCCTGCAGGGGAACCACATGTCTTTTAGGCAAAAATTGCTTGTTTCACAGAGAAAACCCTACTGAGAACAAAGGAGGAATGACAAGAGTTCATAGCCAAACCACATGCAGTTTGCAATCAATTTTCCAAATTCTTTGCCTAACACTGACAGCCAGAGAAGGAGTAAAGCTCTTCACTGCTTCATCCCCCAGAGGTTCTTCCTTCTCTCCTTAAGCCTCAGGATAAAGCCCTGGTGATTACTGAATGGCAAAACTTTTACCCACATCTCTTTCAGATGGCCTGAAAAAGGGACTAAAAGACCTTGTGAAACTCAAGCAGCAAACCACTAGTGTTGGGTGCCATCCCAGAAAAACAGCTGCTTGAGTTAGGAATCAATGTAGAGAGAATCAAGACTCATTCAGTCATTCCAGGTCCAGAGCTGAGATACAGTGCGAATTTTCATAGAATTTGGTGAGTCACTAGTGGACACATGTTCTGCAAAATGTAGGTCCAATAACAGGTGATCACCAAAAGCCCTTGACAGATCTAATTGCCTCATGCCTGGAGTGAGACAGACAGGAGCTGGTACAGACATTCAGGGCATTCAGGAGCCAAGCCCAGACCACTGATGCCAAAATCTGTAATCCCACAGCTCCTACAAGATTGTTTTTTTACTCTTTCATACTCTTGTTAGTGCCTAAGATTCATAAAGGCTTTTTTGTTAGCTCTATGTTCACCCAAACTTCTCCACACTGTCACTAAGACCCAGGGCTGTCTGCTTTGTGTGTTGCTTACAGAAAATGAATATTAGTTTTTCTACTTTCCAACATTGCTTAAACAGAGGAAAAACATCCCTCAGAGCAAACTGATCTCTTTAGAAGAAATCCCAACAGTACTAAAATAAGGTATTTATATAAGAGGAATCTTTAAAATGTCATGGGAGGAAAGGTTTGGAAAAAAAGGAAGAACTATCATGTGCTAGTCCAAACTTTTATCTATAGCTCTGTTGAGACAATAAAGGTAAAAAATAAATTATCTACAATTGCACTAAAACTTGTGCAATGTGCAACAAACAGACTCAGTGAGTCAACAAACTAAAACTCAGTGAGTTATACTATCTTTCCTCCGGGTGGAAATGTCACCAAACATCAGCCAAGTCTAAATCACCGAGAAGAGAAGATGTAGTTTCAAATGTTTCCTGTGTAACATCTAGTTGAGAGTGTTTCAAATCACTCCCCCAGAATAAAATATCAGTCTTTAAACAATTTGCCAAGAGAACAAATTATCCCTATGGAAGGAATATAAACATTAATTAAAGAAAAGATGATGATCAAAAGAGGATCCCAAAACATCAATAAACAACCTGGAAAAAACTTCCTGAACAGTAATCAAATCAAGCCAGAGCTGCAAGCTCCACACCACAATAAAGAAAAACTTCCTTTTCCTAGTCTGTAAACTAGTCAGTTCAAATGTCTTTACTCAAGTGCACCTTTGGCACAGAACATAAATCTATCGCATCTCAGAATAGGCACTATGAAAATAAGAACAATCTCTCTGAAGAGACCTGTGTGCAGGGACCCACGTTTTGTACCGCTTGTAAGAGTGACACTTACCGCAAAAACTGAAAAGGAGCCAACCACCAAACCTCAGGCAAACTACTGAAACCAAAGCTGTCACTAGCCACTAACCTCCAGCAACATCACTGGTCCAACATGCATAGCAGCCATCACCTTCTTTAGTCTACATTTCCAGCTGTCAGGCGTTAGGCCCATGATACACTGACGAGACAACAAAAATAGAGTAAAATCCAGGAACAAGTATCACCTTTATCCTACCTTCAGATTCATCCAAAAACATGGTTGTCTAACATGCCCTAGGTGACCCTGCTTGAGTGCGGGGCGGGGGGAAAGGAGGTCTAGATGATCTCCAGAGGTCCCTTCCAAACTTACCGATTCCAGATTCTGTGATATTTAGGCACATTTTCCTCACGGTGGGATCAAAAGCAACCCCAAGTCCCTGCTTCCATTCTCAGAGGTGTAACTCCCTGACAATACAGACATTGCTCAGACCATCAACTTGCAGCTCACAAAGAAATTAGATGCTTACAGAGTGGACAAGTGGAGAGTATTTTCATTAATATTAATGATGAGAAAAATTTCTAGAAAATTTTGGCCTTAACTTTAAAATCAGTCAAAATCAATCTCACTTCTCACGTGTCAGGACAAGCTGTGGGAGTTGGAAGGGTACCGATTGCAGGGTTTGTCCGAGATGATACCTAGCACCAGCTGCCGTCAGAGGCCAAGGACCTTGGGCATCCTCCCATGAAGCAATTCCTGCACTCCTAAATAGCAGACCGGAAGTTTGCCTTGGAGATCTAGGTAGGACACAGCATCAGTTGTTGGTTAAAGCAATGATGCTGATGTGTTGGTGCAAGGATTTGCTTGAGCAAACTCATTTTAAACCTTATCATTGCAGCAGCAGATAAATGAGTAGCTCTTAAACCTATACTTAGTGCAACCGCTTTCCTGAAACAGGGCTGAAAATAACTATGTACTTCAAGGTAAGCACTCAGAAACACTGAGGTGGGTTGGAAAGAGAAAAACGTAAGTGGTGACACCAAATACTATTTTTTGTGCCAGTCATTACCTCTGTTTGTCATTTGGATGATGCCATTTGGCAGACAAGCCAGCGTGTGGAAAAGTTTGATCCAATACAGACAAGGAGTGGTATCAAGGAGTATCTGATCTGGCACCAGAAAGCAGTTATCACTGTTGGAGGATTCACAGTGTGAAAGCAAGATGGATGACATGGGGCTAGAGTTTGGTCCAGATGGATTAAGTCACATGCTAAAAGGATTAAAACTGTTTATGACATACCTCAAGGCACTCAAAATGCAAAGCAGCCTGGAACTGGAGATATTCCACACAACGTATTTCATGCCATGTTCACAGAGCAAGACCATCTCATAAATTGCCTGGATCTTGACTGTGAAATGCAGATTTGACACACATCAGTAATCATCAGACCACAAACGGGGACAGTTTCTAAAGGAGAGAGAGATAGAAGATGAATATGCGTCACTCAGGTCCTTCCGCTGAAGTGTCCTGCTTCCGCATGATATAACTCTTATTATGTATTAACTAATAGGACAAAACTTATTCTTTAGTTCAGTTTAAAAATGTGCTAAATACATTGCATATTAATGTGTATCATTGCTCTAGGTCACCCTTCTGAGCAGGGAGGTTGGACTAGATGATCTCCAGAGAGATCCTCCAACCTTACTGATTCTATGATTCTATGATCCTATGATTCATTTGAACATATATGTATTGCATACTGTTTGGGTAGTACTGTCTCACATTACTTTGCATCCCACCAGGACCAGCTCTCTGTGTTGTACCAGCGACATGCTGACCTAGCTCACCCCCTTGTTTACGTGCTGACACACAGCCAGGTTCAAGCCACTACTGGATAAATGCTATGGGGATCAACCACAGTGCTGTACTACGAGCTGTCTGGAATACAGCACTGGTCTATGTGTTGTTCCCCCTGGTGCTTTGCAGAGGTCTTGTCCTGCAGCATCTGAGTAGAAGCCACAGAACAAATATAGCAATATACAGGGGGAAAGGCAGAGCCTCTACCAGAGCTTCTGCCACTTGTCTGTGCTTTCAGGAGGATTTATCAAAGACCGTGACTGTTGAGCTGTTGTTTATATCAGACAGAGCTGGGTCAGTCCAGGACAGCCGACTGGGACTGATAGGCATGCTAGGGAGGGAGAATCATTTACAAACCAAATTCTCTTGGCCATGCAAAAACCATGTGTAGGTCCTATGGCAGTAGACAGTTTAGGGATCAGCAACACAACATTCTTGTGTTTCCTTGTTTCCTCTAACCTCAAAATGATACCCTGACTCAGGGTGCGGAAAGAGCTCAGAAATGCCAGTACCAATGTTGCTCCACCTCTGGACATGGCCAACCCTCCCAGCAACCCCATCTCCCTCCTGGCTGCACACTGTGGCAGCCGCTGTTCTGTTTACATTGGTGTATATCACAGTTTAATCAAGTCTCTTCCTAAGGCTATATCTTTCAGAACAGCTAACGAGGTGCATCTGACAGGATTGCTTTCACAGGACTTTACAAGATGTTGTTAGGCTTGTTTCCTGCCACAAAAAAAACCCCAAAAAACAAACAAACAAAAAAAGCAGTATTCAAGCAGGACATCAATTCTTCTGATGAAACCTATGTCAAACTACAGAGATCCAGAGATGCTAGCAGTAAAAGATGTGAGGCACAGTCAAACCTTGAGGGTCTGAGCAGTCATTGCAGAACTCCATTTACTTCGCCATGCACCAGCTTGTGCATGTCCATAGGGCACGCAAGCAGGACTTAATGGTACAGTGAGTTCTCTATTACAGCTCTCGCAGCTGGGGCCTGTGACTCCTGCCAGCGCAGGCAGCTCTGCTCTTGCCGCCATGCAGAGCATCTGAGGGGATGACAGTGTGACTTGTACCCATGCCAGGGTGAGGCATTCCTGAAGTGGCAAGTGCCTGTTCCAGATATCTGAGCATGGCTGATACAAGGGGAGGAAACCATACCTCACAAGATTGTCTTGAAGATACATTAACCTCATTACTTCCACACTTCCAAGCAAGAGCAAGACCAGAAGATCCACATCCCATAAAATCCCTGGGTCCTGTCGGTTAATGTTTCTACTTTGAGTATTTTTTGAGTATGAGACCCTGAAAAAAACCCATCAAAATCAATACACACTACCTTGAGAAGGTAGGATTTTCCCTAGAGGAAAAGTGTTCTTCCCAAATGATGCCAAAACCTCATTTTGAAAAAGAACTTCCAAAAAGTGTGAAGCTAACCTTTCTTGTCAAGAAATAAATGTAAGCTGAGGGATTTTTGCAAAAAGACAGAAACTCTCCTAAAAGACATAAAATTGTGCAGTGCCACTATGATACATAGGAGGATTCATATTTCTTAATTTTAAAAAAGGGCAAAATACTTCCCATGACAAAATCAGGTATCACAAATATTATTTTTAATATAATCACTTTGTTTTGCTCATTTCTAAAGCAGTCAACTCATACTCATTCCTTCCACTCATGAAATTTTTCTTTTCTTTTTTTTTTCTTTTTTTTTCTTTTTTTTTTTTTTTGAAATTAAGTCTATTTCCAAAGAGAGAAGCTTATATTTATAATACTGAAGAAATAGAAAAAGTGCTTATAACATAAAAGTCAGACAAGGTGTAGTAGCAACAGGTTAAACCAAGGTCTGGAGGCTTCTCAGATAGTAATGGTAGGTGGCTCATCAAATCTTGTCACATCTGTCTAGTTCAGTAAAATGAATTCAAGTGATCAGTGCCCTAACCACTATCATGTTTTCCAGAAAAGATAAAAGAACAAAGAAACTTTAATCAATATGAAAAGAACAGCAGATGTTCGGACTTAAGCAGAGAGAAGACACAAGTCTTACAAGGGAAATGTGATGATTTCCAGGCTGTTCTCAAGGTCAGGTGGATAAGACTTGAGATAAGGAAGTTATGTAAAAACAGGGCATTTAACGTTTCTATCTGTCTCGTACCCATGGAAGCCCTGATGGAAAAGATTAGATTGTCCTTACTTCTGTAATACAAAATCTAACAGGGGAATTTCTCAAAGAATTTGTCTGGCTTCCTAAAGCAAGGACATCTGAGAAAACAAGTAATTACTCAAGGAACCTAACCCACATGCTGGGAGGTCTCAATGCATGAGGACACAGGTCTGGTCAGTCTCTTTGAGTCTTGTCTCATCTGAGCAGCATCTCACTCAAAATGTGGGGTCCACATTGTAGTAGAGCCTCCATTTTTAGGTCTCATCTGTGCTAGATGTAGTTTTAGACCTATTCAGACCAAGAATATTGAAATGGATTTCAGACAGAGCCTTGATCATAAAAATGCCTTGAAATGTGTGGAGGGATTGTCATGAGACGTCTCGAGCTAATCAGCTAACTTCAGCTGATTTTCAAGCCCAATCCATGCTGCTGTGGAACAGGGGATTTTGCAGATCTCTCTGACTAAAGGGGAGGACTGAACAGTTCCAGCTGGCTGTGTAGCAAATGGATATACAAGAGTCACTTGAGAAATGTGCTGCTCTCAACAGGTGCCTCAGAGGGGCCGTGATGAACAAGAGGTCAAGAGGAGCTCTATGCAGCCTGAAATATCTCAGACTTACAGATGGGGATGGAACCTGCTGACGGCTCATTAGCGCTCAGGGTACTTTTGTGTATAATTCTCTAGAATATTGAAGTGCATAAAGTTTTTTTTTTTTGGTTGCATCTGTGTTGCTTTCTTTCCTATTCTGTTATCCTGGAGGAAGTAAGTGATGAACTGCAAGTTTCCATGTGTAAGTGGAGCTGAGAAATGCAACTAGGTAACCAGAAGGCCATTGGGCAACCTGTGGTGCTAGTTTCAGTGTCTGGGAGAAATTGTGGAGTTTCACCTCCTAAGAAAAGGCTGGCAGAAGGCACTCTATCCATTAGAGCTGAAATCAGGGACAAGCTGTAAATGCACCCTGTCTGCCTTGAGGCTCATGGGCCCTTGTTTAAAGTTCTGCACATGGCGAGTGGGTACTAGCCCAGGTTCAAGCAGTCCTAAATGAAGATAGTTCATCCATCTGGAAATGGAGCTGAACTCCAATCAATTCCTTGGAACCTGAGATGTGATAAAAATCAATGGAACAATTCAGGCAGCCTTGTGATCAAGTTCAGAGCTAGTCAACAAAGAAAATTCCATTCCAAGAGAAATTCTTGCATTTTGAATCTTGTTTTCATTCTAACTTAGGATGAAAAGTCAAAAGTTAAAACAAACAAACAAAACCTATAATAAAATTTCTTTAAAAAAGAGAAATTCATTCAAAGATATAGAAACCACCTTATGATAGCATTTCTGACACTGTCAAAATTTGTAACACAACAATCAAAGAGAAATGAGATGGCTGAAAAGGAATTGAGAGAGTTGAGCTGCAGTCTCCAATTTTCATTTTAAATCACTCTAATATTAATATTTTAAATTATTGCATCAAAACTGATACATTCCCACTGAACACTGAAGTTTCAGGGAAATTAATTTCCATCTGTTTTCCAAATAGTGGAGGGTTTCACAGCCTTTAGTTAGCAATAACTGACAGAAAGAAGCTCTTGCCAATCTGCTCTTTAAACATGCACTTAAAAATATTGTGAGGATAAAACAAGCTCTTTGGAAGTAATTGATTTTCATCAAGCAAATCCCTGCCCCTGCCAGCTGAAGCCATAATTTTGGATCAGATGTCTGGACAGTTTGTAGCTAGGGGACAGATAGAGAATTGTTGAGATTTGCTTTGAAATACATGATGCGGTGAATTTTAATTGTCAAAATTCTTGTAAAGTTGAAGGAGCGTAGGTTCCTGCTGACTACATATTTATGAAAAATAGCTAGCTGTAGAGGAATGGCAAAAAAGAGTGGCAAAATGTAAAGCAGGGAGTATAGCAAAAACTGGAACAGGAAAGTGAGCCATTGAGGGATGTTTTGACACGAGTATAGCAAAAACTGGAACAGGAAACTGAGCCATTGAGGGATGTTTTGACACCCAGAGTATGAACCCATCTTTAGGGGGATCTAGTCTCCCCACATTGCAGGTCACAGATGCCTCCAGAGCAGGAAAGGTTTTACTTTATAACACACCAGGAACCTGCTGCTGTTCCTTGAAGCAGCACTTTTCCAGTGCTAAAAAGAGAGACACAAATTGTTAGAGACAGTCTGGAGCCTGCAAATGAGAGATTTACAGCCTTCGCTGGAATGTGTGATGACAGCTGAGTGCCACTTGATTTCATAATTATCTGGGCTTTTCAACAGCACCTCAAGCAGCTAGGTACCCGCTTCCCACTGATGTCCAAGGGGCTCGGGCGCCTTGCTTTCCTACACTCCTTTGAATCAGATGAGTGAAAAAGGCAATTCTTAGAGGGTTTTTTTTGTTTGGTTGTTTTTTTTTAGATTTTTGGGGGGAGAATGTCAGTTCTGGTTTCCATCCAGCTACAATTATCTTACAAACTTTTGTACAGCAACATTTCTTTACAGCTGAACCTGCTTTTTATTTTCCCATGAAGATTAATGCAAGAAGGTGGTGAGTGTTTCAGTTGGTTGTGCTACTGATGGAAAAAGAAATTCAGGGACACCATGGCTGAACATCTGTCTAACTTTTTCATGTAGGAAATGAAAATAAAACCTAAAACATAATTATGCTAACAAATAAAACACAGCAGGTGCTTCAGATCTACAATGATTTTTATACAATGATTTTCTTTATAAATACTGTGCCAAGAAAAGCACCATGATTATTTGCCAACTGATCCACATTTTAAAATTAATGAGTTAATGGTAACACTCACCATTTTTTAAAATAGAAACATGTTTAGAGTATTTTTGTGACCTCTTAATAGCTCATAACATAAAATCAACAACCCACACTGGCTGAACTTAGTCAATACAATAATATAGCGTAGAATAGATTGGTGTGGTTTTAAAACTTGTTTTTGGTAATACGAAATTCATTTTTAGTGCTGACTTATATGATGCTTTTTTATATGGAATTCTGTACCAAGAATTATCATTAAAGAACACATCTGAGAATGTTCTCGCTGCAGTTTGATCCAAAATAAGAAATAAACTCATACCTATATAAAATATATTCTTCATATCATCTTTCGTTGCTAAATTTAAACTAATTAAGAAAAAAAAACAATTTTCATCCATAAGGAAAGATATAGAAGAAGAAGAGAAATGGGCCATGGATAATTTTCAAAGCAAAAGCAACAATAGAGTGTGCAAAAGGATAAAAACAGTATTAAAACTGAACCAAAGAGAGCAGGAAATGTCATGTAGCAGGCAGTGTCAGACAGAGCTGTACAAATAATTAGTGGCTTTTTTCTTTTTCAACAACACAAAATTCAGTGAAAATTTTTTTTAATGCTTTTTAGTTTTTAGTAGTTTTAATACTATCTTTCTGGTTTTTAAATGAGAACATGCTTTTGAAATGTATGATTGGCTTAGTCTGACTTTTTTTTTTTTTTTTTTTCATTTTCTTCTCTTTTGCTGAAACACTGAATTGAATCTGAAAACATGTTTCGGTACTGTTCTCCCTGAATCGCTTCAGGCTAAACAGTTAACAAACTACTACAATAGTCCCTGATTTTTCAAAATTCTAATCTAGTTTCATAACTACTGCATCCCCCACTTTCCCCAATCCCATATTGTAGACATTAAATAGCGTGTTAATAGTGCTGTTACTTTCAGAAACCTGATTTTCTCTACTTTCAGGGAGATAATCTTTTCATTGAGTAGATGTTTGAGGAAAATATCTTCTGAGCTACAGTATCAATATCTGAAGAATGACTGTAAACTGTGGAAGAGAGAAAGAAAAATGGAACTGTGTCAGGACATGGCTTGAAGCATCTGAGAAATTTCTGCTTGGTGTTACCAATACATATGGTGTTTTAGAAGTTTCTAAAGGCAAATGCTTACTCAGTGGATAGCAGAATCACAGAAAACTCCTTCCTAGCAGAATACAGAAAGAGAGGAGAGGTGATTGCTCAGTGCCTCCATCAGTCAGAGAAATGTGTGAAGATGTACTTCTGTGTTCAAAAGCAAGGTACAGGGGCATTGAATGTGCCACAGTACTTCTTCATGCATCCATTGGAAAAAAGTCTCCACTCCATTTTATCAACTGTAATAGACTGCTATGGCACGTTATCAGTTCTGAAGCTGTTGCATGTGTGCTGTTAACATGCTATGGTGTGACAGTGTACTCCTCCCCAACCTTATGTGCTCTCCCCCCGACCAACATGACTCCTCCCTAAACAGCGCCTGGGCAGGGGCTAATTGAGCATACACCAACTAAAATCCATCTAGTATGCAAATATGACTGAGAGTCAATCATCTTATCCCATAAATAGGGGGAAGCCCAGAGCCCATTGAGCTCTCCTGCATAGCAGCGGGCTGCACAGCAGAATTTCCACTTGAGTAGGGACATTTCTCAGGTTTACTCCTCAAGGTTGAGAGATTCCTTACCCATGACAGATTTTTGATAATATAACTAATAGCATGCTAAAACTTGCAGACTTTGCTAAATTACATCTCTGGTCGTGTACATAAACCTCTAGACATAGCTATTGACCAAGTCTGGGACTAAGATTGGATCCAGCCACACGTAGGCTCCTCTGAGAATGAGTTTAGAAAGCAAGGGGGTCCGTTCCAAACCTCATGACTCAATGGGTCTCCGTGGCACTTTCATCTGACCCTGTCCTCCATGTAGTAAATAACTGAGTGGACATTGCCATCAATTCTTGTTAAATCACTGTCTTGTTTACAATTGAACTTCATTAAATCACTATCTTAGCTCAATAAGATATATTGCTGCTTCTCTCTTATGAGTGAAGTGTGTCACTCCTCATTCAGCCATGACATGGTATTTGCAATTGAATATGACCTCTTATGACACTAAAAATTTGACTGTCCCCAAAAGACATCCACATGTTTTATGAAGGATGAGCATGCTTCAATAAACCTTGTAATCAAGAACATACGCTCAATAAACAAAAAGCTTTTATTGTTTTCATAAATAGCAAGACAATGTCAACATTGAGCCAGATAAGTTATTGCACAGATTACTAAAGCACTGTTGCTTTAGTAGTGGTACATGTGTAATAGGGAATTGTAAATATGTGCCAATGGGGCCACTGCTGGTCTCCTTGTCTTGGGATGGGACCAGTGAGACTACTGTCTCTCCTCTCACTCCTACACAGGTCTGCAGGGAACTTCCTGCACAGGAGCAGCAACTAAGGAGCAACAGGAGCAAAAGGCTCCTGTGATCTCTAGTGATCATGTCCTGCATCTTTCCTCTATATCCTTTGCTATATACCCACTGCAGAGATACTCCCTTAACAGCATTTCAAATCTTCCTCCAGTTCTGTTTTTCATCCTGCAGCGTGTATCTTGTCCTCCAGTCTTTTAGTCATGTTTGTCATCTCCTGGGAATGATTTGTGAGATCAACAAGCTTTTTTATACAGATCATGCCCAGCCAGAGGTTACTAGAACAGAGAAACCACACAGTTACATAGCATAACAATGTTAGCCAACTGCCAGCATAGATAAAATGCTATTTTCCTTTAATTTTTTTTTTCAGTTTTGGAATTTAATTACTTTCTGCTCTTGCCATTGTGAGGAGTGCTTGAAAATGGAAAGGAATTTTTCCAGTTAAATCTCCTGGCAAAACTTCTTGCACCATTGTGTTATGTGCCCTAATTTAACACTCCTTTGTAAGACAAATTTTACTGGAGATGTTCAGATGATGATTAGGTGACATTATCCTTACATTTTTGTATAGATCTAATGCAATGTACTGGCTTTGTCACAATCCCTGGTGCCTTTCAGCAGGTTGGGTTTTTTTTTTTTTTTTTTTTTTTTTTTTTTTTTTTCTCTACATATGCTCTAATGCTCATGATAGAAGTTAATATTCTGTGAATGGAGGGAAGAAGCCAATGCACGGGCCTCTTCTTCATAGAAAGAAGCATAATAAGGCAGGCCAGTCCTTGCAGGATGGCAGAGGGAAGATCAATCACAGTACTTACTCAAGCTTGGACATACATCAGTGTGACGTTCTTACATATTTTGCTTTCAATTCCTAAAAAACAGTGAAGTTTTTTCCAATTATTTTGATAAAAAAGATGGGGTAATTTGAAAAAGCAGGAATAAAGTGTAAAGCCAGGGAAAACAGGAGCATAAAGAAGTGGCAGGACTACCTAGAGATGTATTAGCAGACCCCATAGAGAATGAGCTGGAGGTGAGGGACTAGAAGCAGTAGAAGAGGGCCAGGCTCTGCAAGAAGGCTCTCAAAGCAACAGAAAACACACCCCTTTAGACCATGGGGCTGACCCTCCCTATTCCTCTTTAACCCTCTTCTCATGGGGTCTCACAGATATCTGTAGAGTGTATGAGCAGTGTGGGTCCTTCCTCCCTTCTCATCAGATAGCAGGTCAGCATGGAAAATAACTGACAATTGTATCACCAGTTCTGTTAGCTCAAGCGGCAAAGGCATGTTCATTTACTGTGGCTCTGTATACCCTAACTGCGCTGATGGCCTCTGTTTCAGCTCAGTTCCACTTGAAAAGAAAATGCTAGTCTTTTTCAGTGTTCAATGTGTGATGCTTTATTATTATTATTATTTGTCTCAAAGGCTTCCAATCATAGTGTTTTAGTTCCCATTTAGTTCCAGCTCCTATACTATCTTGTTCATTTAGTTCATAATGCTACCAGAAGCTATCTATTAGCTATGTGTGTTAACTACACTACAGCTGGCCTATGCGGTTAGACATCTGGCTGGTGACTGAACATCCAGTTGTGTCTATGCCTATCCAAGAAAAGTAGAAGTGTCTGAATTCAGTTCTGTCTTACAGAGAGAGAAAGGCAGAGTTCATCCTGAATCAATGCAGCAGGCCCACAGATCACTCAGCCATTCGCTTCAGATAACAGTAAAGAACCAGGTAAATTCAATGGGAGTGACAGGATTTACACTAAAAGCATCATGTAGAAATACATATTTATGTATCTATGTATTTGTCAAAATAAATGCTATGTTAATCTTCAAAAAGGAATTTGGAATGTTTTTGTGTCAGAAACTAAAACTGATCCCAAATCTTTCTTGGGTATACACTAGTTTAAGTGATAATTCTAGTTCTAGAAATTTATTTTAGTCCATTGGAATGCATATTTCACTTCTTATTACAGTTAGATATTTTTAGAGTTTTCACAAAGTGTGAGTAGACACTTGCTAATTTTCAGCAATGTATGAATTTTGTATGCTTGCCAATATGTAGAACTTCTAAGTTACTGGACTTTGGCATATGGTTTGGTGCAGGGAAGGCTGTTTCTATTCTGTCACACTTCTAATTCTCTTTAAAAAAGACATGAATTTTGATTTTAGCTCTAGTTAATGATAAAAATATTACTTTTAACTTGAACATATTCATGTATACTGTCAAGGGAATGGCAAACGCCAGATTTCTAACAGAGTCCAAATCCAAGTGCTCCCAATCTGCAAGTCCTAGCCTTCAACCAAAGAAAATGTCACTAGAATACTCCCAAGTAGAAGTCATGTCCCCTCCTTCTCCACCAGCCATGTCAAGTCTCAGTGTGTTGTTGAGCTCTATTGATTTTGGACCAGGCTCATAAGCTCACCATGAGGGAGAGAGTAGCCTGATAGAGATGTGATGGAGGGAAGCCACAGATCCCATCACTGTATCCCAACAGAAGGCTTGGGATGTAGGGCCACTCTGCACTGCTCCTGCATTCAAGCAAGCTAAGCCTCTAGGGATGTGGGTTGGCCATGTTGTTTACACAAAAGGAAATCTACTTGAAGGGGGTAATGTGGCTTTAAAGCTACTACTATAGAGATATAATCTTTAGTTCGTATGTTCTCCTCCCTCCTGTTTCTCCCCTGCTCTCCGCTGTTTATGCTACAAGGCTGTGGGGGTTAGTGAGAGAAATCAGGCAGTGAACCTTACCCAGGACTCTGCAGTAGGGTTGAAGGAGGAACAGACACAGCTGAGCTAGTGTCAGTGTGAGTCAGAAGGGCCCCTACAAAGGTCAGGGTGGTTTACGTTCCCTAGATGGATGGCAGGATGGATGATGCCTCTGGGCATCCTCATGATGCATTCATTCCCCAAGAGCACCCTAAAAAGACAATGTAAGCAGTCAGTATAAGCTTGACATATGCCTCTAGCTAGAGCGGATCTTTTTCTTAGGCATGCTCAGCAGCTCTGGAAAGCGTGCAGCTAGAAAGGAGTCGAATGCTCAGAGCACTAAACATGCAGATTTCTACTTCCTGTCCAATAGTCAGGGCAACCTGGCAAAACCTAACAAGAAAGAAGTGAATGGTATTATGGCCTCTCCATTACTGTGGATGAGTTTGCAATCCCAAAATCATGTCCTCCATCACCATTGTGACTGCATCCAAGAGCTGGCAGGTATTTTGTGGGCTATACTTAGTCTTCATGTGCTTTCAGCTGGAGTCACACAAAAGGAAAACACAAATAGCAGAACTACCGGAGATGTTTAAAATGTAAGTGAGAATAATGACAAACTATTCCTAAAAGAATACTGCCTTGGAATTTTAAACTGACATGGATAAAATTAAGGTATTATGTCTCAATAGCAGAGTCGTAGAATCAGTATGGTGCATGTTGTTTAAGGTCAGACCAGGAATATGTCAGCCTCACAAACTGTAGTCAAAAATGCTTTATCATTGGCACAGCCAATTTTATTTCTTTGCTTTGTGCACCAAAGCGCATGCATGTACTGTGCCATGAAGCACTGCTGCCAATGACAAGTTCTTGCAGGGTTAGCAATGCATACTTCCTTAGTTTGGTTTCTTGTGGTCTGTTTTAAGCAAGTAGCTCAAAATGTTGTAGTGTTGGAGAAGCTCATGTCCTGAAAACACTAACCTCCTTACAAACCAGGGGATTATGACTTAGTACAGTGCCATAATCACCATTTTACAAACCAAGAACTGAGGGAAAAAGTGACCAAGTAACTTGCTCAAAGCTGCCTGTGGAGTTTGTGGCAGATCCGAGAACTGACTGTAGATTTCCCAAGTGCTGGGTAAAATACTGAACCGTGCTTGCTCTTGCTAAACTTCTATTGTCTGCCCAAGTATATAGTTAGGACAACAGCAAAGAATGAAGAAACAATGCGAGAAAATATATATGTCCCCAAGGTCTTTTCATGAATGGTACTGATTAAATATAACACAAAAGTGTAGGCAAGGATTAGTATAACATGTGCTTGAAATCTAAGAAAAGGCCAGTTCCAAGCTTGCTGAAATCAATGGGAGTCCTTCCAAGTAACCTCAATGAACTTAAATGGTGCCATAAGAACAGGGCATGTAGCAAACAGAGATTAAGAGTGTATAGAACAGAGGTGATGGTGAATGAAATATGAAAACTGAAGAGATGTACATAGGAAAAAAAACACAGTACTGGGTGTTAGCTTACACATCAGAAACACCCATGTCACCTGTTTACCTTATTCTGAGGACCTCAGGACAGGTATTTCAAGCTTTCTGGTCTAATTCAAAAATATATTTAAACATACCCTCAGAACACGGAGGTATCTGCTTTGCCCCCATGTCATATACCTTTTCTTCCTCACATGTAGCTCCCTGCTGTTTGCTCAGTGTACATCCAAACTCCTGAGTGTCTCCCCTCCAGTTCTTGCTGACATTTCAGATGCTGGCCCGCAGATCTTTAGCAGTAATGACAGAAATCTAAGCTGCCTTTTTCAGATTCCTGTACAAAGGTAATACAAAGATATGGTTATCTTTACTCAGATGGAGGGTTTCCCAGAGTCCAACCACTAGATGCAACTTATTCTCATTCTGCATGATACATTCATTAGGGTCTACTTGCTGCTTGTTATATTGCCAAGGGTGAAAGTCAGTAGAAATTGGCAAATAGTGATTCTCCAGCCAAGCTTTTAGAAGTCACAGCATAGAAACATGTGGTATCCTGTTACTAGATTAGTGCCAATATAGTGAGTGAGCCAAAACAAAAACAAACTGTGGGGACAACAAAATAGACAAAGAGGCAATTAGAAGTAAAATCAAAGAAATCAGCTTCCAGCAGACCAAGTAACAGAAGACTATGCTTTTCCAATTTCTGCATCGCACAGTCTTTCCTGTCACCACTACCCTATTTAAATTAAGTGCATTCAATTACTTAAAAGTAGGTACATAATCACAGGTTCCCATTTGTTATGCAACAATCCACTGAATTGCTTGATCACATGCCCTTTTTCAGATAATCCAGTACAATGTTATCTTTAGTGTTGCTGTAGCCATCATTTCTAATTGAACTGTTTACATCTGTAAACTAGTTCCCAGTCCAGGTGAAAACCTGAACTCTAAAGGTTGGGCTAGTAAGTGTGTATGTTGGTAGCTGCACTTTTTGGCTATGTTTACTTCCTCTGGTTTCTGCTGTAGAAACTCCTTGATGCTCCCCACATGACAGGCAGAGGTAGCTGATACCACTGGCATAACACACAGCACCAGGGACCATTTTGTTTCTTGACTGTATCCTGACTTCTTGAATGGCCACAGAAGTATGCCATGTTTGTGGTATGAGCAGTACAGCTTCATAAGTTCATGTTTATAACCAGAAAACAAGTGGTTTTACTAGATCCAGCAACAGTTTCTTCATGTTTTTCATAGACCCACTCATTTCAAGGCCAGAAAAAATCTCTAACTCATCTTATCTAAGCTTCTAACAGAGACCACTGTATTCTGTCCAACTACTCAGTAAGGATACTGACCTGAAGTGTATCTTCTGGAAATGCAGCCAGTCTTAATTAGAAAGTATTAAGAAATGGTAATCAACTACTTCCCTTTGGCAATTTATTCTGCGATAGCCATCTCCAGTTTTAAAAATACGTGATTGATTTCTATTTTGAATGTGGCTGGTTTTGAATTCCAGATATTGGGCTTTGTTACTTATTTTTCTGATAAGTTAAAGGGTCCTTTAGTACCAAGTATTTTCTCTTGATTAAAGGACTTCTGCATGAATAGAGTTATGTCTCAATCTAAAGAAATAAGTAACTTTAAACATTGCTGTATGGATTTTTTTCAGTCCAAGAGTCATTTTGTATTTCATTTCTGCACTTTTTAAACATCCTTTAATGATGTCAGTGCCAGATTTAGAAACAGAATTCTCCTTGTAACTGTCACCATCATTGATAAATACCATATGGCTTTAAGGTAATTCAGAGGAGGGTGAAGAGAGTGGGGAGGGTGAAACTGGAACTGTACTCTGCTTCATGTGAGGTCAGGAAATGAAAGTCCTCATCTTGCAGGATCTCCTGTTATATCTCACCAAGAGAAAGCAAATTCATTTGAAACAGTTGTTTATACTTGTTTCAGAGAAAGAAATAAGGTGTTTGATCTTATACAGTTTAGTGAAGGCCAAGCTTTCAAAGGATGATAGGAAGGCAAAAATCAAGGAAATATCCTGCCAGGTTGTAGGCAGGATACTCATATTCCAAGATTCAACTTAATACGTGGGACTTGAATTTTCCTCATGGCTCTGCAGAAGTTGGCACCGGAATGACAGGCAACCATAATTACTCTTCTTGCTCAAATACATGGTTCAAAGAGAAATTTCTCTTTCACTATTTGCACTCTGCAGACTTGGCTTACTAAATTATCAGTTGTCCTGTCTCTTGAACATAACAAACAATAACGTGTTAGTTTCATGACTATCAAATTTGTTTTAAAACCCATTACTGGCTTCAGAATGATGTTGAATCTAGTGTTTCATTAAAAATAAATGCATTCTGCTACTTTTGGCTGTGTCTATAATACCAGATTGGATGACCTGCTCCTGGTTGCTGGAGGACAACTGTTAAATTGCTAGAGTGATCCCTGGCACAGCTTTGGCCTAGACAAAACAACACTCTGCTGGGATTCTCAGGCATGGTCTGGTAGATAGCATAAGGAAGGGACTGTTCCCAACAGACAGCTTGTGTGCAATTGCCTTGTTTTGGAGGGTAGGAAATTTTAATTGTACCGACCCAGGCTGTTTTGTGCCAGCTGATCTCAGCGTTGGGAAACAGTCCTGAGCATGGCTAATTTAACAATACCGTTTGCAAGTAACCTTTGAACACTTGTTGAGTGCAGACCAATGCATAAGCAGTTCTGGAGTCTGCAGGCTGCCTGGAGTATCATTATAACATACAAACTGTCCCATTCCTCTCAATAGGCTGCTAAAGCTATACTAGGGGATTGCAATTCGCATGCCAATGTTCTCAGCTGCTTCACTAATGGTTGTTTTGGCCCTGATTTAGGAGAGATTTATGCACTTGCCCAAAATAAACAAATTATACTCATGATACAGCATTATCATCTTAATTTTATTGCAACTTTTACTTTAACTGAGGTCTGTCATAATGCTCTAATTGTCAGAGTCAAGAGACTATGTGTGGACTCTAGTTTTGTTCAAGTCTTGTAATCTTGGCAGAGTAAACAATTGGAAACAGAAATCAAAATACCCTGAAAGCTCAGCAATCTTTATATATAATATGATTTTATATACTGTAATTATTATCATTTGCATATAATTGTGTCATTTTAAGACAATCCTCAATGACTTTCAGGTACCAATTTTTTAATGCACAAATTAACAGTACTGCTTGAGCTGCGTATATGTTGGCTATATGGTATTAATGAATCAGGAGCTTTTACCAGGAATATTGTATGTCTTAGACATACTTACCTGCATGCATTTCCCCCCCCCCAAAAAAAAAAAAAAAAAAAAGGGCAGCAAAGGCCAGCTTATCTAACTGAAATTCTGAGACTACTGTTATCTGTCAGTCAAATATCTCTGAAGATCTATGGCCAACCAAGAGGAAATTCCTTATAAGGAATCAGGGAAGATAAATACAATCCTAAAGAAATCTCAAAGAGATGTGATTATTCCATTGACTACAGCGGGTCTGGTAGTTGTGTAATGTGTAACTTTTGCAATTGCATTCTTTGTAGTGCCAAACCTCTTAAAACCTCCCTACCTCTTAAAATAAAATTCAGTGAGAAAATGAAAATGCACTGAAAGCATGAAGAAATGCATCTAGCTACTGAAATAAATGTATTAGGAAAATTAAACAGTAAATAAATAGTTTACTTGGTAGCTTCCATGTCTCAGTTTAAAAGAAATTGCCACAGAATTTAGAGCTGTCTTGCCATAGAGAAGTAATGGACAGAACACTAATACCAGTGTACTATCATAATTCTAAGGGTTCAAGATGTTCTACAATACAAACAGATTATGATATAGTAATACTCATGACCGTGGTTTTGTGCATCACATTGAATTACCCCAAGTAGCCAACTCTGCCTCCCTATGAGAAAGGGCTAGGGCTGCTCTAGCTTTTCAAGCTCCCTGTAGTTTTCTGGTGTCTGAGGATTGCTGCAGTTCAAATTCCACCTATGAATTCTCCTTAGCAATGGAGAACCTTCAGGAGACAATACGGATACTGGAGTGCCTCAGAGAAGCCAAAGTGGGTCTGCTGTCTTAGTGCAGTGCAAACAGGCGGACTGAGACAGCATCGCCTGCTTGGAAGCTGGGTGCTTCTTGGTGAGAAAATTTCCCAGGTTCCTAGGAAGACAAAACAATTGCTAGATGTTTAGCAAGCTCCAAAAAATAAAGCGTTAGTCAAATTTCATGTTTATGAACTTTCTGACAGTTTTAAGAGTTCAGAAACCCAAACCTCTCTCACTTACCTAGTTGGAATAAGACTGTACACAGG
The DNA here is from genome assembly GCF_028389875.1 of Rhea pennata. Classification (NCBI taxonomy): domain Eukaryota; kingdom Metazoa; phylum Chordata; class Aves; order Rheiformes; family Rheidae; genus Rhea; species Rhea pennata. The sequence continues at coordinate 40,130,259 of NC_084665.1, forward strand.
CAACAGAGGCATAAATACGTAATAGCGGGACCTTGGTACTCAGGGTATATACCTCAGCCAACTTCATATTAGGATACCAGCCGTATTCCACCCAGGTTGTGTCACCTTCCCAGGCTTTCTATTTCCATGGTGAAGAAACCTAGATGCATGAGAACTGGGGTACATATCACATGGGTCCTTGATTTTAACAGAAAAGTGCCTAGGAGTGCTAGAGAAGACATCTGCTCTGCAATCCAACACAGCCTGAGAGTTTCCACAGGGTGTGAGGCTGGCTCAGACCACCCACATCACTGAGTCAGGAGACATATGTGGGGGAAGCAACAATGGTGACACAGTTTCAAGCCCTGCTACTAAATTTGGGCAGGAAAATGCAGCAGCATTTGGGTGTTGCTACCTCATTTGTTACTTTCACACATACAGGTAGGGGGAAAAGTACTAGAAATTATAATGGGTGTCTGACATTTCTCATTTTTAGGCCCAATCTTAAATTGTTTGTAACTACCAGCTTTAACGATACATACTGCAACTTTCCAAGTTTGATGTCTGCTTAAACTTCTTGGAAAATATTAGCCAACAATTCAATGATTTCTGGGAAGACAATAACTAAAAATGTTAAAAAAGTAGTGATGTTTTCTTTGAGCTGGTCTAGCATCCCCAAGCTTTGGAGGATCTGCCTGACGTTTGGCTGGAGACGACCTTTGTGTCTGGGGCATGCCAAGTGACAAGTCTTTGAAAATCTGTGGTTTATGATGATCAGGAGAAACTTGTTAGAATGTTATAACTAAATTCCTTGGAGAGACTGTCTGAAACAACAATGTCTCAGCTTCTGGTGAGCATAGAAACTGCAGTTCTGTGCTTTGGGAATTCAGTGCTTTACACCAGATATTAGATGAGGAAGATTCTCTTGTGCTCCTCAGGCTCCCCCTACTTTTCATTTTATGATTTTCTGGCTCAATTTCAATGAGCTAGACAGTTAATTTAAGTGTTTCCTCATCTTGTAATGTTCAGATGCAAGGATGTTTTAATGCTAACAAACTGGAATAGGTGGGGCAGTGTGGGTGTAAAGATATTATCTGTCTTCTCTGCTGAAAGAACTGTGTTCTCAGGGATCAAAATACGAATACCAGACAAAAATGTCACCAGATAAAATAAGATAAATTAAAGGGTAGAACTGAGGGCCTCATTCTGATCTCATGGCTGATATATATTGATGCTGTTCAAGAGAATTTGAAGTGAAAGGAAAACCAGCTTTGAAATTTTTAGTCTCTCCCTATTGTTTGTGGGCTTTTCTTTGATTGTCGTAGTTTTTATTTCCATCCCAGTAACAATGCAAAACACTATTAAAAATAATTCATTGCAAAACTCTGTGTGCACTAGATTAAAGTTAATCTTGCAAGAATTTTTTTCCTCCCTGGTCTAATCTGCCCTCTCTCCCTAAAAACCTACGTCTACTATCTTTTCACTCAAATTGTATTTGCTTAAGTGAGTCTCTCTATGCATTTAATCAACAGCTGACCACAGAGTTTATGTAGACTGAAGCTTTGCAGATGAGGCCAACTAGCACTGACTCTTCCCTCTCTCACAAATACTGTGTTGTCAGAATTGCCTTTTGATCAGCTTATATCAGGATTTGGTGACAATTTTATATTTTCTAAGATTCTCATACTTCCATCAGTGTTAGGAGGACAAACAATAACAGCAAGTTATTCATTAAATTTCATAAGCCAAACTATTGCACACTTTTGCAAGTCTAATTGCTTTTCCACATTTGCTTTCCCAAGCCACCGAACAAGCCTTTAGAAATGTAGTTTTAGTAACCACTTGTAGTTTGTTTCCTATTTCTTTCATTGAACCAACATGTGTGACTGAAGGAAAATGAAAATATTTTTCTCTTGTTTTCATCCATTGGATCTAACATGTGATAACAAGTGACAGTAATCCAGCTTCTTAAGTCAGTAGATGACAAATCCTGCCAAGTAGTGAAACACTGCTTGTGACTGGGAGGGAAATGTCTGTATCAGATTATGAACTGTGTTCTTGCAGAGTTAGAGGATAGCACAATAGAAAGGATTATGAGAAAGTGAATAGTTTCTTATTCAGCACAGGGTACATATGGTGTAAAGCAAAGTGGCAACAGCTGCTGATGGATGCCAATGTTTCTCAACTCCAGTGCAGCTGAATTAACATCAGCATCGGAAAGAGATTGGTTCAAAACTGTGTCAGTGCACATTTACTTTCTGGGAGATCTAAGGAGCTACATTCGGCAACTATTCATCTAACTGAGTATTGTCATAAATTTGGAAATTCAGAACTTAATCCTGCAGCCCTTCCTACAGATTATATATGTGCAATTGCAAGCAATTACACAGCTGAGGGTACTTGTTACACCCAACTTTATATCCTCTTGGTAAAAGTAAGAGAGAGTTTTTTTACTTCCACTGTACTCCAGCTTACAGAAAAAACTTCAGAGCTCTGACTTACACAGCAAAGGTGGGATTCAGTTCTCCTGAGATATTTGTATAGACTTCCTTTAGTGTCAACAGACAGAAACAGGCTTTTCCAGGGTATGATTCATTTGACTTGTTTTATTCCACCTTAGAGAGATGAATCATGCCTTAAATGTGCTCCCTTTTCTCCATGGTCTGGAAAGGGTTTCTATCTGAGCAGCTCAGACAGAGGTGTTTCCTTTCTAAACATTAGATGAATTCCCAACCCATCTGACTTCCATAGTAAATAAGAACTAGTTTCCTTTGACTTGAATACAAACAACCAGGATGATGAGCAGGGGACTGTTTGCAGCTACTAGTGCTGTATTTTACATCACAGCCTTTTCTAGTTTTTACACTGTCTGTGTCTACTTTAGAGTTTTAGTTTGGATATACATATTTTTAAGTGAATCTCCTAACCACCTCCATCTACGGAGCTTGGTTTGCTTCATGGACCAATTTCAGTGTTCGTCACTGGTTTCTCTTTGGATGAAACCAAGCCAGAAAAATGCACTCTATGTGTGCACCTAACATGCTCCTGTCACTAGTGTGCATTTAGTTCATGGGATGAGACTAGAAGTACCTTGAAGCCCCCTGAAACTTGTATATTGTGGATGCTGGGACATTATCTCCATTTCCTATACTACAGATCCATTTCTACTGTACTGCACTTGCTAATACAGACATAGTCTTAGATTTCTAAAACCTTTCCTAAAGGGAACTTTCTCCACTGTTGATTCACAGCCAGAAACCGTATCTTGAAAGTAAGTGCCTATGCCACAAATTTGCCATCATCCATACTGTTTGATGGTTAGCATACTTGGCCCAGTTCTGGGCCATACCAGCTAGTCCTCTTTTGCACACAGCTGTGAGATGGCACTTGCCAGAGACTGTCTCCAACAGGCAGCTTGAAGGCAGACACCGTCTTCTCTTGGGGAGGAATGTTTTGGCATGTGGATGTCAACCATGATATGCCACACAAAGGCCAGAAAAGCCTTGCTCTGTTTTGCTTACCAGAATAAACACGGCCTTAGTGACAACAGCACTCAGTACAGATAAGAGAGAAACTCTTCATGGTCAGAAGAATTCTGCTCCTCTGTTTTAAGTAACCACCCCCTAAAGAGCCAACATAACAGAACAACTTTTTGGACTACAGAATAGTCTGCAGCCTAGTGGTTTGGTCAGTCTCTGCAGCAAGAAAATGCCCTTAAACAGAGGAGGCAGTTGAACTCAAGTCTCCCATACCTGGAATAGCATATTCACTGCTCAGACATTGGATAAAAACCAAACTACCACCACTTCTGCTCCACAAGGGTTGCTTTGCCAGTATTTTGTGTGGTGTCCCATCCTTTGCTAGGCTGGATCTGTCTGCTCTCTCAGGGAAGCTGCAAAATGACATGGGTGCAAGCATAACTCACGGCCTTAAGCTGATATGCTGTCTTGGCCAGTAACAATACAGGGTGTAAAGGTCTATTAGCCCTCCTGCAGTAAGTCAATGTCCTGAAAATCTTTACCAAATGAAGATCTGAAGATCTCCGGAAAAAAAAAAAAAAAAAAAAAAAAAAAAAAAAAAGGGCAAAGAAAACACTACTTCCTGGACTGTATTTTCAGGCAAACTTTTGGCAAAATTGTTTGTTGTGAAGTGCAGAGGGATGCACCCCGAGGGGCGGGGTGGGGGGGGAGAGAAGCACTTCACTTGTAAAAGAGAAGCAACAATATATTTATTGCAGTAAAATAATGATTTAATCAAGTTCAATAACAAATAAGACAGTGATTTAACAAGGGTTGATGGCAAGGTTCACTTGGTTATTTATTGTGTTGAGGACAGGGTCAAATAAGAGTGTCAAGAAGGTCCTCCTGTTGAGTCACAAGGCTCAGAATGGACCCTCCAAATGCCTCCTAAGAGGAGTAGGGGTGCTGGATCCAGTCCTAGTCTCAGGCTTAGTCAATGGTTTATGTGCACAGTTAATAGAGTCACATTGAGTCACGAGGTTCAGAATGGACCCCCTTGCTTTCTAAACTCGTTCTCAGGGGAGCCTAGGTGCAGCTGGATCCAATCGTAGTTCCAGTCTTGGCCAACGGTTTATGTCTAAGAGTTATCAGCACTATCAATCAGAGATGTAACTTGGCAAAGTTTGCAAAGTTTCGGCATGCTATTAGCCATATTATCAAGGATCTGTCATGGGTAAGGAATCTCTCAACCTTGAGGAGTAACCCTGAGAGGTGTCCCTAGTCAAAAGGGGATTCTGCAGTTCTGCCCACTGCTGTGCAGGAGAACTCAGTGGGCTCTGGGCTGCCCCCTATTTATGGGGTAAGATGGTTGACTCTTAGTTATACCATAGAATCACAGAATTGGTAAGGTTGGAAGGGACCTCTGGAGATCATCTAGTCCAACCCTCAAATGAGTAGCCCATATGGGGATCGAACCCACAACCTTAGCATTATTAGCGCCACACTCTAACCAACCAAGCTAAACCTAACCCCATACTAGATGGATTTCAGTTGGTGCATGCTCAACTAGCCCCTGCCTATGTGCTGTTGAAGACCTCTGTGTGTGTGGGTGGGGAGGGGGAATGGTAAAGTAGGGAAGAGAGCACATCAGGTTGGGGAGGAGGGAGGAGGAGCGCACCACCACAGTGTTGTTGAGAATGAAGTGTTTCTGAGCACACCCGAAAGCAAAGCTTTAGGTGTGTTAGGACCTAAACTTGGGGCACTTACAAAGTTTGAACATGTCTTTTTTATGCCAAATATGATCTGGAGACATAGGTTTTGCACTAGGTTTCCCTAGTCCTACCATGGCATGAAGATCCTTTCACTTTTATCTGCCCTTTACCATCTCTCTGCCCCTAATCTCTATCTGTGAAAGAAAGGAGTAGTACTTCCTACAATCAGACGGCTGCTCCGTCAAGACTGATCAGAGATTATCAGCCAGCCACAATGTGGCATTTAGGGTGGCAGGCTGAGTTATTACATGGCCTGCAAACCACCCTGTGCCCGGTGACCCCGAAGTCATGCAGCGATCTGCGGCCAGAAGATGCTGCCAGCACGGAGACACGAACAGGTGGGCGCCTGTCAGCCTGCAACGAGTGACTCCTCGCAACACGTCCGTGGGGCAGAGGGAAGGAAACACCCACTTCCCGCTTTACTGAGCAATTTCTTCTTGCTGGGGGTCGCACAGGGCGTCTGCACGCAGGAGCCCGCTGTCCAGGCGCCTTCACCGCCGAAGCGCCCTCGCCGGCGGCGCGGAGCCTCGCGCCCCCTCAGCGACCTCCCTCGCGCCGGCCGCCAACGGCCGCCAACGGCCGCCAACGGCCGCCCTCGCAGCCGTTGCTCGCTGCGCGAGGCCCCACATGCCGCGCGGGGGGCCGCTCCCGGCGGCACCGCGGGACGCGACCGAGGGGCCGGCTGCAGGGGCGGGCGGAGGGGGGCAGAGCGAGCCCCCCGAGGGGGGCAGCTCCCCTCAGGGCGGGCTGGGGCGCCGGCGAGAGGGGCTGCGCCCTTCTGACGAGCCCGGGCGATGGGAGGCAGCGCGGCGGGGCGGGGTGACCGCCGCGGCTCGCTCTAATAAGGCCGCGGCCAGCGCTGGCCGAGGGCTGTTCGCCTGGGTGCCCCGCGCTGCCCGCCGCCCCCGAGTATGCAGTGCTTCCCGAGCCTGGTGCTGGCCCTGAGCTCGCTGCTGGGCGCCCTGGCGCTGCTGCAGCTCTCGCTGTACCTGCGGGTGCCGTCCCGCTACGGGAAGCACGAGGAGCGGCTGTGCCGGGCGCGGGGCCGGCTGCCGGCGCGCTGCGCCTGGTTCCTGCAGGAGCTGCCCTCCTTCCTGGTGCCCGCGCTGCTGCTGGCGCTGCGCAGCCCGCCCCGCCTCGAGCCGCTGGGCTGCCGCCTCCTCTGCTGCCTCTTCTGCTGGCACTACTTCTACAGGTACCGCCGCCGCGCCGGGCGGCCCCCTCCCGCGGGGCGGGCGGGCAGCGCTCGGGGGCCAGCGGCGGGCAGGGGCAGCATCGCGCCCTTCCCTGCGAGACCCGGCTCTTTTAACGCTGGAAAACAGTGTGTGTGCGTGTGTGTTTGTGTGTGTGTGTGCGCAAAACGGTGTGTGTGTGTGTGTGTTGCGGGACGGAGATCGCTTTGCTCCCCACGCAGGCGGATCGGCTTCTCTCCCCCATCCCAACAGCCGCAGGAAGGAGCAGGTGGCACTAGGATACTTTAAGCTGGGAGAGATGATGTATGCTTTAGATGTTTGGTTAAAAAACGCAAAAACAAGAAGCTGGAGAAAGGGGATGAAATTAATCCAACTGTTATGTCAAGACACGTGCAAAGTACAGGAAGGAGAACGCAATGCACACACGCAGTGCAGGGAGCAGCACCCACTGCCAGTCCAAGATGTGGGAATGCGAGTGAGCACAGCCCGAAGGCAAAAGCAGTACAGCACGGCTGCAGTAAGAGAGCAAGTACTGAATGAGCCATATTAGTGTGAAGTCAGCATATGAAAAAATTGAGTAACTGCAGGCTTTCTATATCACAACAAAAAAGTTGGTTCCTTATACTCAATTCGTTATTACCACTCTACTGCCTATGTAGCGGTTTCTCTGGGTCCATAAGATCTTTATATTCAGAAATTCTACTGTATCAGATGTCAGTGAATGCTAGTGTTTTGTCTTTGCAATTAATTCTATATTTACTCATCAGGAGCTCCAAGAAAGAGTAAGGTCTGCAGTCAATGCGACTTGGTTCTGAAGTGCCTGGAGTATATCACAGGAATTTAGCTGTGTGTGTTTTATCTTCTATGTCACTTCCATTTTCCATGGAGTACTCTCATAAGGAGTTTGATTTTTTTTTTTGATTATGTTTTAATGAAAAAAAAAGATTTTTCACAAATGGTATATGCACATGGCTGTGTTACATCATAATGTAGTAAAGAGCTAACTTCTGAAGCAAAACTTTATTTCTGAGCTGGTTTGCTGCTTTCACCACAATTCGTATTTCTATGTTTATTTGCTTTGCCAGAAATATAAAACATGGATATAAGAATTGATCAATAATGATTACCTGCAAATCAACCAAAATCAATATATTGGAAATCCAGCTCTAGTGTCTCTGGAGTTAGGGAGACAGTTTAGGGGTAGAAACTCTGGGTTGTTGTAGGTACATTCAAAACAGGAGAATAGCTTCAAGTGCTAAAACATAATCATGTTACGGATATGTTAATTTAGCCCCCACTTAGCCAGGTATGTTAATTATATGCAGTCATACTAAATTTAGTTTAATTCATTTTCTTATTCTCAAAGATTCCTGATAGTTTCAGAAACACAGAAATTGATGGCCACAATTAGATAACTGAAAGAAATGTTACTCTACTCTGTATACTTACATCTGTTGACGCAGTGGTTCTTTTCCAATGTTACTGCTAGACTTACACAGAAGCACTGTGTTTTCAAACATTTTCTTAAATAGTGGAGGATTCTTCATGTCTGACTGAAATATTCTGTCTCCCTTCTGAAAAGTCCTCATTTTAACCAAGTCTTGGTAACAGACTTTTTTTTTTCTAATACAGTCTGTTACTCCAGGATTATTTTTGTAGTGTGTAGCCTTTTCTCATACAAGCCATTTTAAATCATATTTGAAATATTACATTAAAATAGTGCTATACAATTAGGTAAAAGAGAAACAAAAAGAACAAATGAGGAGGTTTTCCTCATTTCATTCGCTAGCCAGTTGACATATGGTATTTGAAAGGATGTTCAGCATTTTGAAATAACAACCAAAATGTATCTTGATATTTTCTAATTTCTTATCAGACACAAAGACCTTTAATAGAAATAACCTAACAACAGTTTTTAAATACTTTCATGATTATACTTGACTGCAAGTATAATGAGTAAAATGTACAATTCATCGATAATAAAACTACATTTACTTAATGAGTGTAGCCTACTGTACTTTTTCTCTTTGAATTTGAAGTTTGAAGTGAATAAAGCTCTACCTCTTCTGCATGTGTTTTTATTAATCTGCTCCTACTTTTACTGCTGATCATCTCTGACATCTGTATTTAAGCATTCCTTTATGTTTCTATGAAAATATCCTGTTTGGTACAGAGAAAAGTTACTTCATGCAATCTTGAAAAATTTAGTGTTGTCTTTCCGCAGGGAAGCTTTTGTCATTCCTAATTGTGTCACACCTCTTACACCAAACATGCACATAGAAGAGAAGTTTTGATTAGATGTAGGCATGGAAGGAGTACTGCCTGTGTATTATGAACAGCTATGCTGCCCCATAAGTTTATGTTTGGATAAAGTATGTATTTCAGAATTTATATTAAAGTTTTGACCTGAGGACTTCAGAAGATGGAGAATACACCATTTTCTATGGAGAATCCACTGTTTTCTTTGGTAATTTACTCTTGTGGTAATTTACTTCACTATTACTTAAATAACATGTTTAAAATTTCTTGCTTGAATTTGACTAGTCTCAATTTCCTCCCAAAGGTGCTTGCTATTTCTCTGTGCTAATTTAAAGCACCCCATAGTATCCTTCAGTATTTTTTTACCATGATGTCACTTACACAGTAATCAGATCATCTTTCAATCTGCTTGTTACAGAGCTGTCAGGACCTCCATCTGTACCAGTGTGATCCAGATAATACAGGAGCACATGATCATATTTCTGATTAATTAGCTTCTGCACACGATATGGTGTTTATGCTGGATTTATGTTTTTCTGGCAGCTTTATGCTAGCTACATGGGAACAGACATGAGCTGATCTGACATAGAATTATAGTGGTGCAGACATCTGATACTTCATCCAGCATGAAGTCTGTCAGGATAAAATTACCTTTTCATAAATTTAGGAACAGGTTTAAACCTGCAAAATGACTTTGTCCTGCTTTTGCACGTGGTGTCATGTAGCTTCAACATTTTTTATTTGATCTGAGGCATCCTTAACAGACTTATGTCACTGAACTGCAGCTGAAGCCTCACTGAAAAATATTTTTTCTGTCAACTCTCAGATAATTTCTGTAGCTTTTTTCCTCCCCTCTTTTCCTACATCCTTTTAGCAAATGAACACATCTGTATCGGATGTAGATTACTGTATCAGAGTTGTAGTAGAATATCTAGAGACAACATCACTTTCCCATTCCCATGTGCTGTTCCCATGCTTGCAGATCAAAATGGTGCTTTTTGCCTTGGAGACACACCAACAACCCCTGTGAGTTTCCAGGTTGCTCTGAGTCCCACCCTGGCATCACTGCTTTCCAAGGTTACAACCTATCACTCTTTGGGCATGGCTTGTAGTTATATGGGCTGCATTTGTTTGATTTGAAAGTAATTTTTCCAAAAGGGCTTAGCACTCAGTAAGGCTGTCCTACCCACATGAATGTCTCTGCCCTCATCTAGAATGTGTGCCATCTGCTGATTTATCAGTGGTGATTTTACGTTTATTGTCAGATCATTGAGGAATACGCTGAGGAGTGTTGTAAGGACCACTGCAATCCTCTGTTGGAAACTCTGTGGGCTAATGCTGATGAGTCCTCTTTGACAAGGACTCTGTTAGATCTCTCTGTTTGCCCAGAGCCCAGCAAGCCAGGTCTGGCATGCCGAGTACTCCTGTCCAGCCCACTGCAGAAGGAAGCAGATCTCCACCTGAGCAGGGATTGCTGGCCGAAGAGCTAATCCCTCTGCTTGCACTATCTAATCTTCTGGGACTTTCTCTCCCAGAGGATGCAAGAGGGAATTGCATCCTTGGGCAAGATCCAAGTCTTGCCTGCTTCACCCCTTGACCCAGGAGCAGCAGCCTAGCTGCCTGTGGTGAACCGTAACAGCAGCGCATGCTTCGTCCTGCTCTGCTACCACTAGGCAGCAGTCTCTCTCCATGTGGCAAGCACAAGATGGTGCGCTCCCTGTGGCTTTGAGGAAGGGTTAAAGGCAGACTGTTTTTGCTGCTGCTTTTGCTAAGGAGGGAGTAGAAGGGAGGAATTCCAAATCCCATGCCCTGACTCTTTGTCTGTCATCCTTACATTAGCCAGCTCTTCGTCTTTCAAATGTGTTCTTTATTACTGCAGCATGGTGTGTATTTAATAAAATCCAAATGCCCTGTGGCGCTAAGACAAATATCCCATAAAAAATCTAGGCTTCTTACATCTGTTTTAGGTAAGCTATAGCTTCTTCACTTTCATGAAGGTCAGGACAAGTGCAATGGTAAGGCATCCAAAACCAATGAGATGGAGAGGCAGAGGGAAGGGGGAAGAAACTGAGAGAAGCACTTAATGCCAAGTCTACCATCTGTATATACAATCTCTATGAAAAGCTGGCCATGAGCTGAAAATGATGAGTGGCATAAGATGTGTGTAAAGGAATTCTTCTTGTGAGAAATAGTTTATAAATTATTTTGGTTCAAAATGTGGTTTGTAATACAATCCCTCCTGCTAGAAGAGCTATACTGGTAAAGGAGTACAGTGAGAATGCCAACTGAAGCCCTCAAGTAGCAGGGAGGAGATAGTTTGCTGCATTCCCATTTTGCAGTTCAACTTTAAGAAACAAAGGAGAAGAACAAAATATTGGATGAGAGAAAGACATCACAGCTGAATTTCATATAAACCCTAATGCTACATTCCTGTTAGAACCAGAACCAGGCAAGAATTGAGAAAGACAGATGGATGAGGGAGCAGAAGAGATGCCACCTTGAACAGTGGTGAGGATAAAGTCTTGTCTGAGTGAGCTACAATGGAAAAACTAATCCTGGAGATACTGAAGTAAAAGAAAGTGCTGCATTTGGTCCCCCTGTCTTTCCCACAGTAGCGGAGGCACCAGCAATCTACAGAGGCATTTCAGTTTCAAATACCATCTAGAATTATATTTTATTTTATTCTCTTGCAACTTTATTTCCAATTTTGTAGTCAAGAGTGTAACCTTTTACTCTATTAGCATAAAAATAATCTTTAAACTTACTGTTTTCATTTTGAAGAACACTTAAGTAAATCAGACAGACATTAAGCAGCTGGATTCCCCTAAAACCCCTTCAGTTGCAGGTGACCCATCTGGCATGCCTATACTTAATTTTCTACAAATTGAGATATTCCTAAAAAAATCAGGAAAAACAAATTTTTATGGCAAAAGAATGGGAAACCAGGAACATTTGAAAACAATATCCCATGTGCAGTTTTCATTTTATACACCTCTCTGTTTAGTTTCCTTCCCTCCAAAACTGAGTTGAGGAGGAGAAAAAAAATGATGCTCCTTATTGCCAACTCTGCCTAGTGTGGCTTCTGTCCTCCCTTTCAAAGTCTATCTGCACTCCATGGTTGGTCTAGCAGGTGCAGCATTTACCTAAACACTGGTTATTTTCTTATAAAGGTGCACCTATTTGTGATCAAGACGAAGAGCAACTGAGGCCTCCAGAGAAATGCAGATGGATGTAAGCCTTGAATGAATAAATCATTTATAAGTTAATTTTGCTGATAATTTTTAAAGGTATTTTATATTTGCTCCTGTGGGTTTTAACTATGTTTTTTGAAATACCAAATAGATAAATAGAGATTAGATTAAATTTGAATTATGGATTGCTAAATGTGACTCTCCTTGCTAATCCAGAATATAATCAGACTATATAAAAAACATCAGCTTCCAAACCAGAAATTAATTTTCTCCATCAGAATAGTTATTTCATCCTTTGGTCTTAGAAAGTCGTTATCACTGAGTGTCAAGAACTAAAGAAATATTCAGTAGTGGTCTTATGAAACCTCTGTCTCCTAACATCATTCATCTTCCAACACACAAAACACAGGTATCTGACAAGTAACTAATCTTATTTTCTGATTTGTTTCACTTCAGTGTTTTGCAATAGACCCTAGCCAAACTCCTCTTTGGGCTTCACTGGCTTTAGAGGAATACATTTACATAGTGTCTTGTGATATTTAGACCTATCAGTAACTCTAAATTTGGTAGTGACATCCATAATATAGGCTAGCCATTTACCTTACCTCTTTTATGTGTTATTCCAAGCTCCTCAATAAATCAGTTTAACTTTTTGCAACTCCTCCCCATGAGTTTTAGTAATGCCGACCATTTCTCATTTCTTTTTATCAATTCTTATCAACAATATTGCTGTTTTTACCCAGGCTCTTCAAATTAATGTATGAATAGTCAACAAAAACATCTTCTCTTTGCATTCTTTGTCACAGAAGTTTAATATGTTCACCTATCTAGTGCTAGTAATGAGTTTGCTTCCTTGCAGTCTCTTCTAGCATTATTAAATATCCTTCTAATTGTGCCTTCATAATAGAAGACTAGATGATTGTCTTCCCAGCTAGGAGCACAAATAGTCCTGTCTATACATGTTTCTACTGTTTCTACTGGAATATGGCCTAATGTTTTAGAAACCTGTAGTTGTTGCCCGGCCCAAAGTGTACCCACATAGTTTTTCTTTTCTCCTTTGTACAGGAAGAATTTCCACAGAGGTAACTTAGACTTCTGTTTTCTTTCACTGCTTTCAAAAAAAAAAAGTGTCTATTAAAATTATATTTCTATATGATGCCCATTTATTCGTGCTGATGTATCATTAACAGTGAAGATTTGTCAGGCAACTTCACAATCCTTTATAGTTTTATAGTTATCCCAGAGGTTTCCTCTCCAGATAGACTTCAATGCGTGCCATTCTTTTGCTGTCCATTCCCTGTCAGACCATTCCACTCCTATTGTGTCGCATAAGGCAATAATTCCCAAATCTGGTTACGTAGGGAGTTCTCAAGTGCTATACAGTATTACAGTTTATGATTCCAGTATCATAGCTGATGGTTATTTGTTGCCTTGCAGTCCATTGGCCTAAGCTTCATATACCAGAAGTCTCTTCTGTCCTCCAGAAGAAGGGAAAGCACAGTACACGCAGAGCAGGTCACAGAAGGTTTTTTTTTTTTTTTTTTTTTTTTTGGTTTGTTTGTTTGTTTGTTTTTTGGTTTCATCTAGCTAAAGCAGTATTCATGCTCTTTCTGAAACACCTCTGTTTATCACTCCTATTTACCTATCATTGATAACTACACTAAGGTTTCATCAGCTCTCAGTTCCAGCCCACTCTGGAGAGCTGTTCAAATCACAGCCCCTACTTCTGGTCAGAGACCTGACATCCTGGCTGCAAGGTTGCCACCAAGTTGCAGGCAGGTCTGTCTGACCTTGTCTATGTGGGGTCTGGGCCAGGCATGAAAATTGTAACTTTATGTCCTGAGAGATTAAAGTCTTAATGAAAGATGTATTCTGTGCACTGTATTCATATGCACTGAACTGCATATGCCACAGAGCTTTGGCAAGACTGATGAGGGTATAAAGATCTGGATTTGTGTTACTGGATTCCTGCTGTCCATATTAGAAAAGCAGCAGTTATAAAGCACTAAAAAATTAAATAATATGCAGGAGTCTTAGTAAGTGTTTTTGCTTTAAAATAATACTGCTTCTGCCAGACAAATAAATTAGTTGTTTTGTAACCATGTGCCTTTAGTATTCCCTTCCTAATGGCTAAACACTGCTCTCTTAAGTAGGAAATAAAAAGCAAGAAAGAGATGTTAAGGTTCATTTGATACATTCAACAAGAAATTTTGTTGTAGATTTTCCAAAGTCCACAAATCTGAGGGTTTTTTTGCATTTCTTACCTAAGACTGCAAGAGAGGCAACCTCTGTGGGGAGAGCTAGTATTTATTTTTAATAAGCCACCAAATATAGTTGAACAAAAGTTATAGTTGAACTTCTTTAACAAGGCCCTTTGTGTACTCAAAAGCTTATAGTATGCCAGTTCCCAGTTTTGGGGAGATCAGATAAGAATAAAAGTCTATAAATAACCTTCTGATATTACAACCAAAAATATATGCCCATCCCAGGTGCTCCATCTATTGAATCTATATGCTTGGTATCGCCTTCAAAATTAAAGTCATTTTGCTTAAGAGTAATTATGATGAAAAAATACTTTCAGACTATAAATAAGTTGATCGTTCTTAAGTCACGTACCTTTAAGTGGCCTTCTCTTCCTCTAGATGTTGATCTAAACATGGCAGACAAAGTAGTCAGTAAGGTCATCCTTACTGATTTTGGTCAAATAATTGAAATTCCTGGAACTCGTGTATATCCACATTCGTTTGAAGAAAGGAGCAATGTTAGTCTTTGCTGACCACTCAGGTGACATTGTAATTATTTTGGAACATCTCATAGATACAACAATAGCCGTGAAACTGAACTGATCTCTTAAAAAAAAATCTAATACTAAAACGGGGTTAAAATATTCTGTATGGAAAGGTGGGAAAAGTCAACTGATAGGAAGAAAAATGTGTGCATTTTTCTACAGATCCGAATTCAGTTACCAGTCTAAGAACAGCAAAATTTTCTCTAGCACTGCGGTTTCAAAATCACATTTCCTACAGTTTTGATACCTAAGGACCAGCAGAAAGCTTTACCAGTCCTATAAATGTACACTGAAATGTGACCAGCAAGAGCAATCATAAAAAGATCGTAGTTGAAGGAAGTTACTTTTGACCTCCTCATTCTTAACTTGTCTTTATGAACATGTAATATAGTACCAACAGTTACAATCAACATTTGCCATATATGGCACTGTTTTGCTTACAATTGTGCTAGTTTTCAACATCTTAATCCAACACTTCCCATGCTAGGATACTACCTCACAGAAATGTTGTTAGAAAATGTCACTCTATCAAGGTGTCTGCCAAGAGTTGTGTTGTCTGCTGGAGAAAATTTGTTTGCGTGTCTGAGATGTTAGAGAGCAGATCACTTCCTATGCAGGACTATGCAGGAGCAGCAGGTCCTGGGACACAGTGAGAATCTGTGGTGCTTTCTCATACTGGTAGAGATGGACTGGGTTGCTTTGCTAGCAAGCCAAATCCCCTTAAGCTAGGCCTTCATGCCACTGTTTAGAATGGGGCAGAACAACTAAAGAGAGCTCTGACCAGGCTAGCTAGACTACTGAAAGCTGTCTAGCCACATTAATGTGGCTCCTGGTAGAGCTACACATGCAAATACCTCTGGAAAGTTGTTGTAAGTAGACCTTCCAGTGACTGCCTGTCACACATCTGGGGCAGGACAATACATATGCATCTATAAAACTTTCGCCACTCCTGAAAACAACTAATGAGAGGAAAAAAAAGTTGGATTTGCATTATGCTATTGGGTTCTTGGTGTTTGTTTGCTTCTCTTTATAACCTTTTTAGACAAAGAAACATTAAAGCATTCATGTTTTGAAACTTGGCCTGGGTTAAGGTTACTAAAGGGGAGGGATGTGTCTCTGGCTGTTCCTAGGAAAAGCAATCTAAATTTGGCAGAGCTGTTTCTGAAAAACACATTTGTATTTGTTCAGGGACATAAAGTTTGCCAGCTAACATTTTTAAAGAGTCCACCCGCGCTGAGCAGGTGCTGGTTCCTCTGAGGCTATAAGCAGAACCAACATGTGTGAGCCAAGCATTCTCCAGGCCAGGACTGGAGGGGCAGAGCTGAACTTTTTAGTCTAGTTATACTTCTGGCTAGTGGGTACTCAACAGAGAAGAAATGGTCTCCCAGAGGGAGTCCTGGCAGCACAGGCTAGGAGAATACAATCTGTCTTGAATGCAGAGAAATGAAAAATAGTGAGGCTTACAGTCAGGGATAGAAGATGGGAAGAGAGAAAAAGAAGGTTGAGTAAGGGCAGTATCAGGGTAAATCGAGAGAAGGAACACTTCAGTACTGACACTTTCTATGCTTTGAGTGTTTGACTTAGTAACTTTCAATGTTAGGGAATTTTTAATGTAATATATGCATAGGGAGGGAGCAAAGATGACTGTGACTCAGAATCAGCCCAGAGTAGCTCTTTTCTTTAGGAAAAAAGGTAGGATATTAAGTCGTCTCATCATTTTTAGTGTAACAGGTTGCCTAGAGAGGTTGTGGAGTCCCCTTCTCTGGAGATATTCAAAACCTGCCTGGATGCAACCCTGTCTAACACGCTCTAGGTGACCCTGCTTGAGCAAGGAGGTTGGACTAGATGATCTCCAGAGGTTCCTTACAAAGGGGTCCCTTACCCCTTCTGTGATTCTATAACCACAAACTCAGGATGTGAACTGGCTATTTCAAATTTACTTCCTTTTTATATGTATGTACTGCCTTAGATTCCATGAGGTCATACCATTTCAGAAGGAATTTGGATTATTACCTTTCCAAATGTAAGACATTTCAACTAGTGTTCTTCACAATGTGCACCTAAAGGTTTAGAAATGATATTTTTTAATATTAACATTATTTACCCTTCTAAAAGATAAAACAACTTTTTGAGTACCAGCTATAGAATTTAATGGGATTAAACTACTGGTAGAAAGACGTGTCTGAGATCCTGAACTATAGTGTCAGGATACTGCAAATTACTGGGGAGTGAATGGGGGTATGGCAAATCAACCAAGTTGAACATACTCAGTAAACCTCAAGACCCGAAACACATGCCTGTACAAACATAAGTTTAAGATATTTCAGCATGGAGCTGACATTCTGTAATTTTTAGATGTGCAGGTTGGAGTTTCATGTTTTTGTTAGTGATTTCCATTTCAAATTTACATAGACTACTAGTAAAAATGATTACACTCATCCACATGCCTTCAAATACAGTGTGGGCCCCAAGAATCTAAGTTCCTTACTGGCTTACTTTCCTTACCGGTATATCAATAGTGATATATTTTGGCCTTCAAATTTGTCTTCCTTTGAAAATCTTGTTCATCCTTACTACTTTTGAACTAGTTTGAAACATAGACTTAACTGAGGACAGAGCTTGGTCTGAGAAGTGGAATTTACTGAGACATCATGTTTTTAATAAGACTAATCCAAGGCATTTGTTTTAATTATGCTGAGTGTACAAAACTGTCAGAGATGAAAAATAATTTTAAATGTTGCAATTGTTTAGTTAGATATGTTGTTTGATATGCATAAGGAGCAAGTCTATTAATAAGGCTTGAAAATTTCCTTTGCAAGAATTAGGCTCAAACTGTATGTAGTGTTTCTAGCCATTATGGTTATGAAGAGGACTTTCCCAACGTGCAGTGGGCCTAAACTGCTGACTTGCTGAATCTTTCAGCTTCTTAGGGCATTTCACAGCATAGTAACAAATAAGCAAGAAGATGACTCAGTGCAGCATTTCTGAACTCAAAAATCCTTCTACTGTGATCCTAGTGCATGGTAAAAGATATAAGCAGTATCAGCAGAGGTAAGGCTTTGAACTGTTGTTGATGGGGCAGCTCTAGAACAAGGCTAGCAAGAAACCACATGAGGACATCAGTTTTCTCACAAATCGATTTTTTTTTTTTGCAGCAACACATAGCTTACAATTTCAAACTGCTTCATGTAGCAGAATAAACAACCCAAATGTGTCAAGTCACTTGTGCTGGGGGTGAGACTCTCACAGCTGGCTCCCGCCTCATGTGCTTGTGTCCTTGGGTCTGAATCTGAGTTCCTGTAGTCCTGAAGCATTGCTCTTTCTCTGTGACACTCATGCCAGAGGCAGCTGTTTGGCCTGACCAAAAGGCAGTGGCGAGCTTGTTGGCTGTGAGTGGGAGCAGCGAGCAGGCTGGCTAACGTGTGCCCAGGAGTCGACACACTCCCCAGCTGGAGCCTGGCACTGGGAACTCACCACTGCCAAGTGCTTAGCCCCCTTCTCCCTCACACAAACTAATTGCATGGGGATGTAAGGGCAAGGAGAGAGGAGACCTGGGAGGTCTGCATCTCCCCTAAGGCCCGGAGGTG
Source organism: Rhea pennata (assembly GCF_028389875.1). Classification (NCBI taxonomy): domain Eukaryota; kingdom Metazoa; phylum Chordata; class Aves; order Rheiformes; family Rheidae; genus Rhea; species Rhea pennata. The sequence goes on from NC_084665.1 coordinate 40,148,486, forward strand.
CACAACCTTGCTGCTGGGATGAAAGCCCAGGCTCTCCCTTGTCACCTGTACAGGTCAATGCTGTTATATTTTCCAACTATGTAAACAATTTATAGTTTATCAAAAACTGCAACTATGGAGACTGTAAAGAAAATGGAATTCAGGGTTAAATAATACAGGAAGCACGATGCAGTTCCATGTATAGGTGAATATAAACCATACTAATCCTGTGTAATTGCTGAGTCATTTTCAGCTACAGGATTCAGAAACGTTGCTGCAGAGGGGACAATGACCTACTTGGAAATCTGAAGGGTGCAGTCCTGTTGCTGAAAATTAAACAGCCATAATTGCAAAGAGAGAAGGACAAAGGTGAAAGCACTCCAATGAAGGAGAGAAAGACAAAGTGCAGTGGTAGTGCTGCAAGAGATACAAGTCTGAAATGGAATAAAAAGTATATAAAGAGCTATAAAAGAGATGAGAGTCTTTCCTGAAGAAGGAAAGACAAAAAAAAAGGACAAAGTGGTGAAGGTAGGAGAATTGAAATGGAGAAAGAGTAGGAGTTTAGACATGAAAGAGGACAAAGGGAATTACTAGAGTGAAAAAAGCCAGTTGTAAGGACTATTAGCAATCTCACAACTCTCCAAGAACTTTCTCAAGAGATATAAAGTCTAGTGTATGTCAGCATGACACATTTTGATGAAGATTTAGCTTTGGAGAGGGATAGCTTACGAAACATCTGGCTTTCTTTGGTCACTGCTCAACCACATGTGGACCACTCACACAAAATAATTACACTCTCTCTGATAAGTGCATTGTAAGAGCAAAAATTTATACATGCTTGGAATTTGTACTATTTTTCAAGTAGATATGTCTTTTTGTTCTGCTCATGCTCTGAGCCCCTGTGAACTCTTTGAACTCTCTGTTCCAGTGGAGCAGTGAGCTTTTCAAAGTGCTAGCATAGTGTCTAGTTAAGTTACTCTGGCATGTTTTATGCTTTTGGCAGACACCCATAGTTTAGTATTAGGAACAAAGTTATCTGTCTTCATAAATATCAAGTGGTTATTTCTGGAGAAGAAAAGAGTGAGATACCTTGCTGAAATGTACACTTTGGCTGGCTAAGCCTTTGACACACCATTGCTTAGATAAAACAACAAATATTCTCACGATCTTTAAGAACTGCTGCCCTTTAGATACTACCACATAGCAGAGGCAAGCATGAGGCACTGTGGAATCCATACATTTGTCTGAACCACAGTCCAACTAGTCAAGTTGACCCTACTCCTATCTTGTACCTTGCATCTAAGCCTAAAACTGGACCAAATTTAGTCAGGGTTTCAATGGAGATAGCTGGCCTGGCATTGAGCTCAGTTTGCAGCCTAAGAGAATTTCCCTATGCTAGTTTCTTTCCTCTCAGGTAAAGTTCCAGATCTCTTTCCTGCACCCTGGTTTGTTGTTGAAGCCTTTCTCTCACCAAGACAGCTCCAAGTTCCTCTTCCAGATAGTTCTTGGCCACATACAGTTCTTGAATTTTCTTCTCAGTGCTTTGGCCTGTAAGAATGAAATCAATGAGAGCAGAGAAGAGACCTCTGTGAGTTCCTGTATGCTGTAATGACCTGGTCTGCAACTGCCCAGGATTGCAACTGCAGGATAGACTACATAGACGTAGAAAGACTATGTAGAAAGACTAGTCTAAGAATCAAGTACATGTACGCATTTCCTGACAGATGCTTGTCAGCCTTAAGCATTGCTAGTGACAAAGATTCCCCCAGCCCTTCAGCCAATCTGTGCCAGTGCATCACTGTCCTTTCCTTCTGTTTAAGATAAATTTTCCATATAGCAGCCCATAATGTCTTATTGTGTTCTCAGCAGACAGGGAGAATGTTTTATTCCTTTCTTCTTTGCAGCAACTTTTTATATAGTTGTAAGTTGTTATAATGTCATCCATTGTTTTTCTCTTAGATTAAACAATCCCAAGTTTTTCAGTCTTTTTTCATAGGTCCCATTTCCTACACTGCTGTTAATTTCCTCAGGAATGCTTTCACTTCGTCCATATTTTTGAGGTGCAGAGTTCAGCTAGACACAGTGTAATTTAAGTGCTTACTACTACTATGGAGAATGGAAAGATTACTTTAGGTTGGTCTCCAGCTTGTCCTTTACATTTGTAAAATGTGCCATATCCATACCCATATCCATCCATACTATACCCATGTATAGTACTTTGCCATTGTATTTATTGGATCAAATCTACTGTTTTAAACTATGAAACCAAGATTTCAAGATTAATGTGAATTCTAGCTCCCACTCATGATCTGCTCAACATCTCCCAGAGCTATGCCATTCACAAACATATTAAGAATACTCATTTTTTCCAAGATATAAGCCATTTATGGAAAAAATGAATAGTACCAGAGAGAGAAGTCTTTTGCAGAATCTTACTCACAATATTCTTCTGGTTTGTTAGTGAACTATTGTTAACTATCTCTTGAAACAATTTTTCAACCAATTTTGCAACCAGTTAAAATAGCATCCTCTAAATCAGGAATACCTATGTTACTTATGAGATAGACATGTGAGACAGTGTAAAAAGTTTGACTAAGGTCTTACTAAGGTCAAGACACGGAACGTCTTCTGCTGCTGCCCTCTTTTCCCCAGAATATATCCAATTTGTGTCAATACCTTCAGTCAACAACCCTATTTTAGGAAAATAAGATTACCTAAATTAAATATAAAATGAGTCCTGCCTTCTGCTGCTGTAGACATATAGCTCTCACAGATTAGGATGCTGTTGCAGATATGAGTCTGGCTTTTTAGACAAAAGAAGACTGTCAGGTTATACATCCTGGGCTCCAAGCCTTCTATATGCAGTGCCTGTGGGCAAACTGTAATCTGGACAAGAAGATACTGATTCCAGCAGGAATCTGTACACAGGCAATAATTACTTTACTTTATTAGCTTCACTTTTCCATCTTTAGTTATTAAAGAGCAAAATATTTGAAAAACAGATCACAGTTCTTCCAATTAATTTATCCAGTTTGACAGGCAATGGTGAGAAAGATTTTAAACAGCTGCTAAGCTCTTTATTCTCTTTTAGTTATAGGCACTCAGTCCATTTTTCCCAATTTTTAGTTCAGCTTTCATCCAAATCTACTTTCCGTGTTGCAAATGAAATAAAAGACATCAGTTGTTAGCCAATAGCAAGCATAAATAAAATCATATTTCATAATTAAGGGGATTTAAAACCTATTTGGTGTTTGTACTCAAAAAATAAAATATTTGAGGAACAAATATGCAAACATAAATGTGTACTGATTGTAACTTGCTGATATGGGTTGTTAATGCACCAAACCCAAGAATTCTGTTCTTGGTTTCCGTTTAGAAAATGCATAATAATTGAAGTATAAGGCCTGTTTCTATACCTGTTAAGGTAAGTAGAAAAGATTCCAGTGCTTATAACAGTAAAAGGAAGAATTCTTCTTTGCTGGTTCTGACTAGATGCTGGTAATCACTGGGAGATAATAGATTTTTTTCAGTGATAGTTTCAGAAATAATGGAAGAAGAACAAGGGGAGCAAGGGATTAATTTATACATAGACTTAGAAAACCTTTTTGAAACCTCTCTGCTATTGTAATGAATTTAAAAGATCAAAAATAATTCTCTTGGAGTCGAAGCCCACATAGTTATTTACTGATTAAAAATAAATACTCATTATTAGGTCCCAACCTTTTTCTTTAATTTCTTGTTTTCAGTTTCTCTATTAATCTACTAACACTTATATGCAGTGTGAAAAGGACTTCTTCCTTTGCTAATTCTATCACATACATAAAATTTGTAACAATCAATGAGGCAGTATTGACTAGTACTAGATTGTCTGAAAGACTATTTGCAGTGTTAGAATTCAGCATTATGTTACTCAGTTTCCTTAAATTTATCTGAGGTTAACTGCATCCTTATTTTTTTCAGCAGTGATCGACAGCAATGTAAAAGCAGCGTTTTATTTTTAGTCATTCACATCAGATGTACATGTTTTTGCAAATATTTATAGATTTTTCCTATCACCCCACTTTATTCAAATGTTGTTGTAAGCAACTGATATTTTCTAACCCAGCAGCAAAGATTCAATGGGCAAAAGTCAAGCACAATTGCAGATTCCCTTTGACTGTCAGTGTTAGATGCAGTTGGCTTCTGCAAGCACTACCACCTTTCAGATGTCAGCCTTTCTGGAATAGCGAGTATCATTCTGAAGGTCTGCTCCCAAACACTAATGTTAAGCAACTGCTTATTTCTTCCAGGGAGTTTAATCAGCCATTTTTAACTTGCTCAGTTTGTGTGCAGTGTTGTTAGATGAGATGTTCGGCATTATGAAATTCTAAAGTTATCATACAGGGTTAGAGCAGAAGTCCATCATAGTATCCAGTCTCTGGCAGAAACCAATAATGGATCGTTCAAAGGAAAGCACAGTAAATGGTGGGCAGTCACCCAGAGGAGAGGCTGCCTTCTGCATCTCTTGACTGGAACTTGATTTATCCCCTGAAATATATGAATGAATGCGCATTCCAAATGCTTAGACTTTCTCTCCTCTTTATTAAAGGACTTGCCTGTATCTGTAACCAGTGGTAATCCCTCTTCTTCTTCTTCTAATCCTGCTGAGCTCTTTACTTCAGTGTTGTGTATTTCATAAAAAAATAGTTTTTTTTCATTGCATTTGAGCTTACTTCCTTTCGGTTTCATGAAAACTCTTGGGCACTGCTATTCAGCTCCCCCAAATAGATTGTTTTTAATATTGCCTGGTTTTTTTTAATCTGTATTATGTCTCTTCTTATAATCTCCGAAGTCCAAATTCCGCAGCCCTAGTGGTTTAGTACAGAAGACCCTTCCAGGCCTCTTCTCATTTTGCCTCTCATCTCTGAACCCTCCTACATTTCTGCCAGCTTTGTTTTAAACTAGTGCTGTCCAGCCTTTCTGCTGTCCTTTGCCCTTTTTCTCAAAAACTTATTAAATCCGAGCATAGTAGTGCCATCTGTCTCAGGATTTCCTCAGTCTTCCCATCCCTTCATCAGATACATGCTTGTGTCCTTTCCCAGAAAAGATGAGTCTGCTCCTGCCAGAAGTCTTTATGCAGCACAGAACCTGAGCTACTAGGGGACCCTCAGAAAGGAGTGACCTTAGAAACAGGTGCCATGTTGGATGAATCATGTAACAGCCCAAGGATAGACTGAGTCTATCCTAACAAGGATAGACTGAGCAAATCTTTTTTTTAGACAGAATAATCAGTAATGAACCTGACATTACAGGTTCACCATTGTTTTTTACAATTGTATTGTAAGCATTTCAGCAATACATACATCTTTCTTATTCCTTAAAATATAATGATCAAAAGTTTATCCAAAGCTCATTGGAGGAACATGAAAGCAGGATGTCTTGGATGTGGTTCTGAAGGGAGAGCTGATTCTAACCTTGCTAGATCTGTTAATCTCCCCGATCAAAATATAAAGAAAATCCTCTGGTACTCACCACAGTCACTGGATTATGATTTAAGAGGAGTTTAGAGAACTGAGCCTTAGACCAGCAAGTGATTGTATTTATCTGATTGTTTTGCACAGTTCCAGTGATGCAGGAACTAGAAGGGTCATAACTCAGCCAACTGGGTGAATTCTGCCATCATTATGCGCATACTCACTACTCTGAAGGATTTTCCAATGTGTGTCCCCAGCGGGCCATGGAGTCAGCTCAACACATAAGTGGGCTGCAAGGGCTTTGGAAGCATCCCCCTCCTGGAGGTCTGGCTGCCTGGGCTCAGAGCCCTCCTGTGGGTTACCAGGGCTCCTCATCTTTTTTGATGTCCTATCTTTACATGCTGGGGGGACGGGCAAGGAACTGGAGTTAATGGAGCCCTGAATGCTTAGAAATGTTTCCAAGGCACCGTTCAGCATGTGAGTTCATCCTTGCCAGTGATGCAGACCAGGACTCCCACCTTTGCAACATCTCACATTCCTGGCCCCCCATTCTTCCCAGTTAGCCCCTGGAGAGGGCTTGGTGGAAGAGATCTAGGTGGCCAGACACAACAGTAGGTTGGTGTCCCACTGGCTGATGCAGAGCATATGTGGGAGGGAGCTAGGTGTCACCCATCCCCAGCTGCCAGCCCTGAGCTCTTGACTGGTTGTCCCAGGCATGAACCACCTATTGAGAACTGGAAACACCTACAGCCTCTGAACTGAAAAGCTGCTACTGTCTGAACTACTGCATTTGGGCTCTGGAGAGGAAAAAGCATAGCAGCTGCATAAATATCTCTAATTTACAAGCTATTGGAGGAGGACTGAGAGCCCACCGTTAGTGGATTATGATAATATTTGTAAAAAGATTGGCATCTTTTGTGGAAGGCGGAACAAATCTATAGTTTCCTCCAGTTTGGGTGAGGGTCACTGGTGGTTTCAAGGGAGCTAGACTAATATCTGTAAGATGAAATTTGACAAGCTGTCAATGACAAAGAGCATTTTCTTATAATTTTCTCTTCAAAATCTGTTCTTCTGGAAAATAAATGATGGAAATTAAAATGAATAATTTATTATTCATTCATTTAAAAGGAAGTTGTTGGCAATGCTTTAGTCAGATGCAGCAGCTTTGGCCAGTACAGATGATAAAGGAAAAAAGGATTAGTCATCAGTACTGTAATGAAAGAAAAAGATCAAATGTGTCTTCGATCTAACTCCAGAAGGCCAATTTTTGATATGTTCTTCTAAAACAGTGGCTTGAATCCTCTTTTGATTCGCACACTGGAAAATAATTTCAGTAGAGATAGATTCTTGTATGGAATATTTAAACATATTGAATGTACGCACTTTTCTCAGTTGCCTCTTCAAAATCCATTGACAATAGTTTTTGTACCCTCAGGACTGTCCTTACACTTTGCATGCAGTTTCCATCTGTCCTGCATCTACTACATCCACAGTAGATAGATCTGTGTCTCATTTTTGCCCTCTGTTACTGTAAAGCCTCCTGGACAACCCACCACCCAAGGGCATATAACTTTTATATTGCAACAACAGAATCAGGAAGCGTCATGGAACAATCAGCTTCCTTGGGAACTGAGATATGCCAGTACATGCTAGAAATAGCGGAATCTGGGTGGCATAAACATCTGTTCACATCAGCTATAAAAATTAAGAGATTCTCCAACATCGCTGTTCTTGACAAAGGGTGAAGCACTGTGAGTCCCACTCCAACCTCCTGTGCAAATTGCCCTTCTGAACTCTCTTTTCCTCTCTTCTACACAATTTGCTTAGTCTGAGTTTCCATTTGCAAGCATTTGCATTTCTCATAGCTGTTCGTATCCAATTTGTCAATATTATTTTGACCAGAAGGTCTGACTGCTAAAGCTGACCTCACCTACTTATAACAACTCCAGCATCACGTTCTTGAAGGGCCAAAAAGATAATTGGTAACGTAATTCCAAAGAGCATGCCTTTCCATGCTATAGTAAATATGACAAATGTGATACCACAGCCTGAAAAATATTTTTTGTACCTCTTAGCTTTCAATAAATTTAGAAATATTTAACACTTCAGCGCCACAACCACTGTCTTAATTGCCAGAAGATTAACTTACCTTGATTTTGAAAGCAGTGAATATATCAGCATGTTGTTGCTTGTACTCAGCTTACTCACTTCTAAACACGCTCGATAAGATTTAAGCTAATTTATAGTTTTATGTTTTATGTCTAAGGTTACTTTAGTTCACATTGGCAATCTGGGGTGTGGATAACCTATCAGTTGCTCATATCAGGTGCTCATATACTAGAATGATAAGCAAAATTTAAAGTCCAAGAGGGCAAAAGAAAGAACAGTAAGTTTTTAGATTTTACTACATAAAGAACTTAACTGACCAGGTAAGAAAATACTTAAATTTCATGAATATAATGTCTCCGATTCACTCCCTCAAGGATGATCTGAGGTTGTCCACAGTGTCAAGAGGCTCATCTGAACTGAAGATAAGTGAAAATTAAAATTATACAATCACAACTTATTAGCTCCTACAAATGTTAATGCTGGTCATCGAAGTGCCTGAGCAGAGCAGAGCAGAGCAGAGCTGCTGTGGGTCGAGGCTGCGCAGGGAGGTCTGTGAGAGGAGAGGGAGAGCATAGATGATGTGCCAGGAAAAGGGATTATGCCTCAGGCTACACATCTCAGATGACCGGTGAGCCGGAGGGTTCTCCGCACAGCCGTGGGCTCTGTCCACCACGGGGCACGAAGGCCCTCAGAGACAGGTCTGTGCAATATTGCAGTTGGCACTGCCCCTCACTACTGCAGTGAACACCAGGGTGCTGGTATACCTCTTTGCGCTCCTTTGCTCAGCCCTCTGCAGCACTACAGTGAAGGGCAGCAAAGGTTTTAATATGACAGCGCTGCTTGTGGGCAACAGTTCCTCATTTCACCAACAAGGGCCAAGCAAGGCAGAGATATATTCTCAAGGCCACAATGACTATGGAATGGAGATTTCTAGTTCCCCACCCTGTGTTCAGTCCAGAAGGACCAGTAAAATGTGAGTATCTGCAATATTTCACATTCCTGTTAGTTGTTGGATAGTCTGATTTTGTTACAGTTGCTTCCCATTTTTTTAATCTTTGTTGACCTTTTTAATATTTTATGTTTTATTAAAGATTTTCTTCCTCAAACAGAGAAATCGCAAATACAGTATTATCATGTTTAATGTGCTAACATGTTTTTCTGGTCTGACTTTGTTTTCTTATCTACCTTAGGACATTCATTTACCCCTTCTTCACTAGAGGCAGACCTTTCCCACTGCAATTGCTTTTCTTTGGCATGTTATTCTGTATCTATAATGGCTTCCTTCAGGGGTACTACCTGATTTACTGCGCTGAGTATCCAAATGATTGGTGCACTGACATCAGATTTACATCAGGTAATTACAGCTGCAGGATTCCCAAGATCTAATCTCCAAGCAATTTGTAAGCATTTTGAATTGTGTCCCAATCTTCACTGAACATGTGAGTCAAACAAGCTGTGATAGAAATCAGCATAAAACCTGCCTGCTGGCCTAGATAAAATAACCAAATGTACAATGCCTCTTTTTCTTCTTTTTTGCTGGGAAGCCACCTTTGAAGGCACACAGCATAAGATATGAGAGCGCAGTCTCAGAACACTAGCCTTGTTTCACTGACACCACACCAGAGCATCCTGCTGCTTTGGGCTCGGGAGATGCAATCTCAGGCCTCATCTGAACAGAGATTTGCCCATGTTCGGCCAGCAACATCTACCAAGCAGTGGCTGTGTGCAAGTGCAAGCTGTGGCTTGCTTTCCCCACCACAGAGGTTTGCACTTGATGCAGCTATTCTGACAGAGAAAAGAAGGGCAAAACCCCAGCATAAATGAGACTTTAGAAACAAAGGGCTCTTTTTTTCTTGTGTAAGGCACATGAGCAGATTAGAGAGCACGCACAGTCAGGTTGTATGTTAATACAGCTCCTTTATATTCAGTAGCTTAATAGCCTAGCTGAATTTGACCCAGTAAACTCTCTGAGGGAATAACTGTGATAGAGCAGCAAGGTAGCATTACACATATGATGCCTGCATAGAGGGATGATGTTTGAATACATGTGTAGAAATGAAGGTTAACATAGAAGTCTGAGGAAATGTTTTGGATGTCACAAGGACGAAGTCACCAAGGAACTTTCTGTATGCTGTTTCTTGCTGTGGATCCAAGATCTGGCTTTTCAGATAGCATCACATTTTAAAAAACTCTGGTATTGTTTAATAACAGCTCCCATAGCACCAAAAAACCCCACCCCACCACACAATTTGCATGATAAATAGAAATACAGATTCAGTGGAAAAAAAAAGAAGAAGAAAGAAAATCAGTATAAGCAATACTTGAAATATTAAATAATTTTTAAACAAATGATAATGCTAGCAATGTATTCCTCCTCTACAGGCTCTTATCAACTTTCTGTTGCTACTAGAATTGTGAGGTTTTACCAGAACTTAGTCTTTTTTCTACATTTCATCCTAGCAGACACGATCTATCTTTCTTTCCTTACTTTCAAATTGTTAGAGATGGTTTCCTCAGTATCTAATGGGGCATGAAATGTAGGGCATGTCACCTGCAGAGTTTCTCAATCAAATGCCTCTAGTTTTGCAGCTGAACGGAGTCTGGTCAATGAAACATTCTGGCCAGCAGCTGTCAGCAATCTCCAGTGAGCAGCTAACTGCTCCGTGCATGTGCACATAGCTGCGTCCAAAGAGCCTTGCTGATAGTGGGCTGACCTGTACTTAGGTGTAGGTTCCCTTCCTGGTGCCACTAAGGTGCTGGATATGCTTTTGCTATCTGTGCTCCTGTTTTCCCAGCTTTAAAATAAGAACAGTGAAACTTGTCTACAGCTCAGCAGTTACTGTGTAGTAATATCCATAGCTGTGGCTGACTGTCATCAACGCGGATGTGGCGTATAGCTTGCTAGCAGGCTCTCCACTACTCTTTTCCACTTTTCCCTGATCTAAGAGATGCCTCAGGAAGAAGAACAAGCAGCAGCTGGCAAAGTGTTCTCCTCCAGCAGAGAGCAGGGTGATAGGGCTCTCCTCCAGTGACAGGCAGATAGCCCCTTTCTTGCCTTAAGCAAACCTTTCTGGACACATACCCACCTTGTCCTCAGCAACCTGAAATAAGCCTCCATCTCAGATCCTTTGCCTATTCCCTTACTTTTCTGTTCAGCTGCTGTCAGGATCTTGTCAGTAATCTCAGATTTTTCCAGCACCCACTTCTTTTTGATGTTTTCTTTCCCAGTCCCCCCTACTCCCAAATGCCCCATCCCATCCCAATACTGTCTGATATCCGTTGGAACTTTGTATATGCAGATAGCTGCTCAGCCTCCTCCTGGACTCTGCTGAATAACTGAGCTCAGTGATACCCTGGTAGCAGCAAATCCTGAATTTAATATCTTCTTTTATTGATTTGGAATCCTCCTAACTAACAGAATGTTCCTTTTCAGTGTTTCTCCTTACTGTTCATTATATTTTATATTTTCTCACATCTATAAAGTTTCCAGTCTTTCTCAATGAGAATTTTTTCATGTCCCTCTCAGTTTATTGCTCAGTATTGGCCAGCTGGCAATGCCTTCCCACAGTGCACTGTAAGAGGTGGGCCAATATCTCTGGTTTGAGACAATTGCAGTCTTCTCTATATATCCAATACTCTACTTTTAATAATTGTTTTTACTACAGATGCAGGCTTTTTTCACTAACTACTTGAAAGGAAGAAGTGGGTTTAGAACCCAAATGCTGTATGATTAATGTGTTTTTTTTCCCATTAACTTGCATTATTTGGGGTTCATTGAATTCACTACATTTAATTTCAGTTGCCGTCACACTGCCTGCTCACCTGCATTTTCATCTCTGAGGCATGACCTTGCTAGTCTTTAAAGGACTTTGTGTTATCTGCAGCTTTGATCATTGCTCATCCCTCTTTCTAGATCATTAATGAGCATACTTGTGGGACCCAACAAGGGACCTCGAGGCATGTGACAATTAATCTTACATTAGACAAAAAAGGGACTGTCCTTACCTGAGCTACTCTGGCTGGTGGCACTCAGTAGCACCAAGCTCTGCTCTTTAGCTGAGAATGGGGCATAGAGGTTCACCAAAGCATGATGGCAAAAAATCTGATGAACAATTACAGTGTCTACAAATCTGTGTGCAGAGATGTTTCTTGACCATTTAGTCCTTTTAGTTTCTGTCTCTGTGATATTTGTGCTGACTCATGTCCTTCTTGAAAATTGAGTGTTGATCTCTCCTCTAGTTCTGGGGCGTGCACATGTTGCATACTCCAGGGAGCCGCTCAGTCTCCCCTCCCTTAATCACCCTTAACAGCTCTGCCTTCTCCTACAGCAGTGAGGTACTTCACCCTCACATTTGACATTCAATAAAAGGTGAATAAGACCAGTTGGGAAGTCCAGCTTTCTCTCACACCAGCAGAAAGTTGCTCAAGTTGCTGACAAAACAGCGCTCTCAGGGTGGACATCTTTCTGTGCACGATTGCAGTCCACACTGAAGCTATCCAGTGTTGGTGATCCCAGAACTAATCCCTCAACTGACACAGAGATATACAGTTCATACTTTTCTAGTTCAGTAGCCTTCTCAGTAGCATATCAAAAAGCACAACTTTTGGCTTGAAAAGGAATTCATCCCATTCAGCCTAGATATTATATCTACTTGCTCTAAAAATGAACCTGACAAATGCGCTTAAGTCCATGGAGTAGGTGTAAGTGGGTTAGATGGTACCATCTTTGCAACCCATTTCTCATCTCTGTTTCTTAGGCCTTCTCTTATTTCTGCTCGGAATGGGGATCAACATTCACAGCGATCTCTTGCTGCGCCAGCTGCGAAAACCAGGCGAAGTCACCTACAAGATTCCACAAGGTATAGTTTTGTCCCTCTCTTTAAAGAAAGTAGAATTGATCATGTTTTCTGACTGAAGAACAATACATAGCAAAACAACAATAATAACAGTAATGACAGTTTCACTCAGGGACTTGGTCCCGATGTCCTTCTGAGTGGCAGGAGCTAGTAGGGGCTGACCACAGAAATTCCACAAGTGAGGAAGAAGAGTGTCTGGAAAACATGAACTGCGATGAAGAATTGTAGGAAATGAGTTGAGTAATTTAGAGAAGATTGAAGCGGAATGTGGTAAGAAGCTTTAGCTATGTAAAAGGCAGCTGCAAAGAAGGAGATATTCTTCTCCATGCCCAGGAAGAAGAAATGGACTTCTTATTTTGCAAAAGGGAAATTTAAACTGTAAACTTCAGTAAGGATGCAAGGCATAGAATTTCTATTTGGTATCCTTCAAGGTTGGGCTTGGTAAGGAAGAGTGGCCATGGGCCACAGCAGTGAATCAGGAAATCTCTAGCTCTGTAGAGAAATATGTATGGGGATCCAGGAGCTTCCTGGTTTTGGTTTCCTTGTCTCTTGTCTCCTTCTGCTGGCTTGTTAATGGATGGTAATTTCTCTCCTCCAAGTATCTCACCTCCAATACTTTACCTGCCTCTTAGAATCATAGAATGATAGAATCAGTAAGGTTGGAAAGGACCTCTGGAGATCATCTAGTCCAGCCTCCCTGCTCAGCAGGGTCACCTACAGCACATTAGACAGGGTTGCATCCAGGCAGGCCTTGAAGATCTCCAGAGAAGGAGACTCCACAACCTCCCTGGGCAACCTGTTCCAGGGCTCCATCACTCTCACAGTGAAGAAATTCCCCCTCACGTTCAGGCAGAACTTCCTGTGCTTCAATTTCTGCCCACTGCCTCTTGTCCTGTCACATGGGACAACTGAAAAGAGTTTGCCCCTGTCCCCTTGACACCCTCCCTTCAGATACTTATAGACATTGATGAGATCCCCCCTCAGGCTTCTCTTTCCCAGGCTAAGCAGGCCCAGCTCTTGCAGCTGTTCCTCATAGGGCAAATGCTCCAGGCCTCTCATCATCTTTGTAGCCCTACGCTGGACTCTCTGCAGTAGCTCCATGTCTCTCTTGTCCTGGGGAGCCCAGAACTGGACACAGGACTCCAGATGAGGCCTCACCAGGGTGAGCAGAGGGGCAGGATCACCTCCCTCCACCTGCTGGCAACACTCTTCCCAATGCACCCCAGCATACCATTGGCCTTCCTGGCCACAAGGGCACATTACTGGCTCATAGTCAACCTGTCATCCACCAGCACTCCCAGGTCCTTCTCTGCAGAGCTGCTCTCCTGCAGGTCAGCTCCCAGCTTGTCCTGGTGCCTAGGGTTATTTTTCCCTAGGTGCAGGACTCTGCACTTGCCCTTCTTGAACCTCATGAGGTTCCTCTTCGCCCAACTCTCCAGCCTGTCCAGGTCTCTCTGAATGGCAGCCTCAGGTGTGTCAGCCACTCCTCCCAGCTTGGTATCATCAGCCAGCTTGCTAAGGATGCACTCCGTCCCTTCATCCAGGTCATTGATGAATAAGTTGAACAGGATGGGACCCAGTACTGAGCCCTGGGGGACACCACTAGCCACAGGCCTCCCAACTAGACTACATGCCACTGATGACGACCCTCTGAGCTCTGCCTTTCAGCCAGTTCTCAATCCACCTCACTGTCCACTCACCTAGACCCACACTTCCAGAGTTTATCTAGGAGGATGTTATGGGAGACGGTGTCAAAAGCCATGCTGAAGTCAAGGTACGCAACGTCCACTGCTCTGCCCTCATCTACCCAGCCAGTCATTCCATCACAGAAGGCTATCAGATTGGTTAAGCAGGATTTCCCCTTGGGGAATCCATGCTGGACACTCCTGATCACCTTCTTTTCCTCCATATGCCTGGAGATGACATCCAGAATGAGCTCTTCCACCACCTTTCCAGGGATGGAGGTGAGGCTGACTGGCCTATAGTTGTCTGGGTCCTCCTTCTTGCCCTTTTGGAAGACTGGAGTGACACTGGCTTGCTTCCAGTCCTCAGGCACCTCTCCAGTTCTCCAGGACCTTTCAAAGATGATGGAGAGCGGCCTGGCAACAACATCTGCCAGCTCCCTCAGTACCCGTGGGTGTATCCCATCTGGGCCCATGGATTTGTGGATGTCTAGCCTGCCCAGAAGGTCTCTAATCCTTTCCTCCTCAACCAAAGGAAAGTCTTCCCTTCTCCAGACTTCCTCCCTCACGTCCAGGCTGCAGGATTCCTGAGGCTGCCCTTAGCAGTGAAGACTGAAGCAAAGAAGGCATTCAGTAATTCTGCCTTCTCTGTATCCCTTGTCACCAGGGACCCCGCCCCATTCAGTAGCAGGCCCACATTTTCCCTAGTCCTTCTCTCGCTGCTGATGTATTTGAAGAAGCCCTTCCTATTGTCCTTGACATCCCTTGACAGACTCAATTCCAACTGGGCCTTAGCCTTCCTCACTGCATCTCTACATACTCTGACTGCATTCCTATAGTTCTCCCAAGTTACCTGTCCCCTCTTCCACATTCTGTGTATTTTCTTATTCTGTCTGAATTTGGCCAAGAGCTCCTTGCTCACCCATGCAGGTCTCCTGCCCCTTTTGCGCACCTCTTACTCATAGGGATGCACTGCTCTTGAGCTTGGAGGAAGTGATGTTTGAATACTAGCCACCTCTCCTGGACCCCCCTTCCTTCTAGGGCCTTAACCCATGAGACTCCACCAATTAGGTCTCTGAAGAGCCCGAAGTCCACTCTCCTGAAGTCCAGGGTTGCAATCCTGCTTGTTGCCTTACTTCTTTCCTGCAGGATCCTGAACTCCACCATCTCATGGTCACTGCAGCCAAGGCTGTCCCCAACTTTCACATCTCCAGTCAGTCCCTCTCTGTTGGTAAGGACAAGGTCCAGCAGCACACCCTTCCTCATAGGCTCCTCCACCACCTGTGACAAGAAGTTATCATCAGTGCATTGCAGGAGCCTCCTGGACTGTGCCTTGCTGTGTAGTCCCTCCAGCAGATATCAGGGTAGTTGAAGTCTCCCATGAGAACCAGGGCCTGTGATCGTGAGGCTACTTCCAGCTGTCTATAGAAGACCTCATCAACTTTCTCTTCCTGATCAGGTGGCCTGTAGTAGACACCCACAACAGTGTCCCCCGTGTTGGCCTTCCCTTTGATCTTTACCCATAAGCTCTCAACTGCCACCTCCTCCTCCCCATCTAGACAGAGCTCGATGCATTCCAGTTGCTCTCTCACATGAAGAGCAACTCCACCACCTCGCCTTCGTGGCCTGTCTCTCCTAAAACGCACATAGCCATCCATGACAGCATTCCAGTCATGAGAGCTATCCCACCATGTCTCCATGATTGCAATGAGATCATGGTCCTGCGATCGCACACAGATCTCCAGCTCCTCCTGTTTGTTCCCCATGCTGCGTGCATTGCTGTACAGGCATTTCAGAGAGGTCATCATGCCTGCAAGTTTCCCAGGAAGGGTGTGTGGGGGGTCCCCCATAGCCATGTCCCAAATGCACATCCCCAGCTGCATGCACCTGTTGGAGGCCTGCCAACCCAACTTGTGTTTTGTTGTCTACGCTGTCTCTATGACACCCCCACCTCCCCCCTTCTACCTAGTTTAAAGCTCTCTTTACTAGGCTGGCCAATCTGTTGTGTGTCCCACTTGGTAAGGTGAATCCCATCTCTCCCCACCAGTTGTTGATCTTCAAACCATGTTCCATGGTCATAGAGTCCAAAACCCTGTTGCCAACACCAGCGGCGTAGCCAGTTGTTGATTTGGAAAATCTTCCTACTCCTCCTCCCATGCCTCCCCCTAATCAGCAGGACAGATGAGAAGACCATCTGCGCTCCCAGACCCTTGGCCACCACGCCCAAGGCCTTGAAGTCTTCTTTGATTGTTTCTAGTTTGTTCTCTGTATCTTTAGCACCCACATGAAAGAGCAGCAGAGGGCAGTAGTCTGATGAGCAGACAAGCCTTGGCAGCCTTTCAGACACATCTCGCCCCCGGCAGGCAGCAAACCTCTCTAGAGCAGTGGTCAGGTCAGCAGGTAGGCACCTCTGTCCCCCTCAGCATGGAATCACCCACTACAACCACTCGTCACCTCTTCCGAGTGGTCATGCAAGGCACAGGGTCAGACAGCCCAGTTGCTTCCCTTGAGGCCAGGTCCGGATTCTCCTCATCCTGGAGCGCACTAAATCTGTTCTTCAACTGTAACTCCAAGTCTACAGGAGGATTAGGGGCCTTTCTTCTTTTTGTTCAAGAAGCCACTTGCTTCTAGCCTTCTTCGACAGTGCTGTGCTGAACCATTTAACTCTTCACAGAGTCCTCCAGCAACTCCCCTGCTGCAGGGGATTGGGACTCCAGGAGCAGTATGGTCTCTGAGTATGCCCTGTCTATCTCCTGCTCACTTTCTCGCATGTTGCGCAGTCTGCTGACTTCATCCTGCAACTCTTTGACTTGATGACACAAATCATCAACAACAGCACACCTCTTGCAGGAGGGTGGACCATCAGTCCAGGCCTTCTGGAGAGGCTCCAAGCACTCCCTGCAGCCTGAGACCTGTGGGGCAGCATCTGCTGCAAGAGGGTCTGTCTGGGTTGAAGCTTCCAACACAGCTGATGTAGCAATTCCCACAGCCACTGGCAAATGTGCTTTATGGTGAGTTACAACCGTGTTAGCAAGAGTGGGCACTACTAGTGCTGGAAAAAGAAAGATGTCCTCTTGCACCTAACTGTGCTCCTGCTGTGCAAACTGCTGTGCTCCAGGCCTGGCTCTTAATTAGACCTCTCCTTACTGCCGACTCACAGGGTACTTGATCCACGGCCTAAACAAGGGCTACCTGTGTCAAAAGCCCCAACTCCCTCTATTCAGCAGCAATGGAGACTGCTCATTAGCAGTAGCTACACCCAGCTAGAGTGAGAGATAAGTGCTGAGGCTTCTTCCAGGAGAGCTTAAGGCTTCCTGCAGTTGCCCTTGCCCAGCTCCCCTTACCTGTTAGCAGAGTCACTCTCTAGTCCCCTTGTTCCACAGGGGTCAGCAGACCACAATGTCCAACATGGGCCCCAGAAGTTCAAGGCAGAGCTGAGACAGTGCTGCGCATACTGTTGCATCTGTTCGCTGCCTCTGTTAGCTGCACTCCTGTCATTAGCAAAGATCCAAAATTCAGAATTATGCATTCCAGAATCCAGATCGTGCATTCCCCAGAGATAGTGAAGTTGCAAAATATTTTTAAGGCCAGAAGAAAATTCACTGAATTCTAATTTTAATAATTCTAATTTTAATAATTCTGATAATGGACTTCCTTATGTCCTTCTCTAAATGAAAATGAATGATTATGAAAGTGTTGGAAGATTCTGGGTTGGAATTGCCTCCAATTCTTGTACTTGTACAAAGGTCTTGTTCAAGATCCTCCTTGTACTTTGGCTTGGCTCCACCGGCTTCAGGGAAGTGATTTTAGGTTTCTTTTATGGGCTCTAAATAAGAAAGGTACGGTGCTTTGTTGCCAACTTTATGGGAAAGGACGTTTCATGTGCTTGAGATTGTGAAAAATAAATATTTTATCTTTCAATGCAGGGGGACTGTTCACCTATGTTTCTGGAGCCAACTACTTTGGAGAAATTGTGGAATGGTTTGGCTTTGCCATAGCGACCTGGTCCCTACCAGCTTTTGCCTTTGCGTTTTTTACTCTTTGCTGCATTGGGCCACGTGCTTATCACCATCACAGGTATCAAAATCCAAGCTGTTTCCTGCAGTATCTTGCTGCTTGCTCTTGGAATTGAGTTTGCAAAATGCCAGGGAGGGGCATAGGAGCAGGGCCAGAATTCCAGATAAAACTGAAATTTGATATTATGTATGGAGTTTATCAGCCTATTTGTGACTGGCTGAAAGTATAGCAGTGGGCTGGAACTCCTGTTGAGTGAAGCTGATGATAGTCATTTAATCTAACATGAGTTACACTACTATTTCAGCCATGTCAAGGCCTCCTTTTACAGAATTTTGTAATCCCTTTGCAACACTGGAATAAATATGGTCCTATGCTCTGAACTCTTAAAGTTTCTACTTTAGGTCTATTATAATCTTAATATTATTATCAGTTTCCATTTAATTAAATAATCTGGTGTAAATCTTTTGGGACAAGTCTTTTGCAGAGTAACTCATACATTACAAAATGAGATAGTTTGGAGGAGTCTTAAGGTTCTTCAGCTGAGCTGTATTGAAACTGTGCAGTTTTCTTGCATGTATGCAGTTTCACTCTTGCTTATTTTCTTTCAGGTACTATCTCAAGACATTTACGGACTATCCAAAATCAAGGAAAGCCTTGATTCCTTTTGTTTTTTAATGATCGGAACAAGGACTCTGTGTTCTATTTTTATAGAGCTTTTTTCAATTCCTAATTTTGAAGTTAGATCTGACTATAAATAACTGTTCAAATGGTAACATGGGGTTAAAACACGCAGGAATTTGAAACTGAAGTTCTTGTTTTTAAGAACAGAGGAAATCACGGATAGCTGTGGGCAAAGGACAACATGTTCCCTTGTCAGTGGCATTTTACCTGTGGAAAATGGGTATAACTCCCCTGACATCAGAGAAAAAGCATTGGCTAAAAACTGATGCAGGGAAGGAGACAGTAAGCTTGTGACTTGACAAGAGAAAGTCTTCAGCAGCCATTCCAATTTATGGTACTTCTGCAGCTGCTTCTTCTTGTCCCACGCTGTAGTGTAGCTACCCTTAGCTCTGCCAGCACTTCTCCAGGTGTTGCCGGACTGTAAACTGGTATAGAGGTCTCCTTTACCAGGAGAGGTATCCTTTATCAGCTCGGGTCATTTTTTTTCTTCTAAAAGCCAAGTCAGCTCCCAGAACCATAGTGCAGCAAGAGGCATACTTGTGCCAGCACAAGGCTGGGAGTAGTGTGCCATGGTACAGAGGCAGAACAAGCAGTGCAATGTAAGGGGAGATGGAAGCACCTCAAGCTGGCACTGACAAGCATCATGTCTGTGCTACTTCCTTAAGCAATACCCTTCTCACTGCCAGATGATTAATCTTTTGTCACCAGAGATTTTTTAAATGCACTTCATTAAAGCAATCACAGCTACATCATTTTTTTTCTCTTGTGCTTTTCAGAACCAAAATCTGTCCTCTCAAGAACCCTCAATTTTTACTCATTAAAAGACTTGAGATAGTGATGTATGTCAAAAAGTAAAACAGATAAAAAGCTTTGGTTTGAAGAAAGTGTTCTCTGACACTGGCAGTACATTTTGTCTAAGAAGAACCTTTTAAGATATCATACTAGGAAATGACACAGAGGTATTATTGAATTTCCACAGAAACACAGTTTGTTTCTTCTTAATTTTGGGATAAAGTTAGGAGTTTTCCCCAAAATGTCATTAATCCCAATAGGAACAGAGGTCCCAGAGGATGCTTATAGTTTTAGTTACTCTTTAGAGCATAAAATCCTGCTAAGAATTACGCTGAGTAGCTGGAAAGAGAAAGACCAGACCACACATACGAAGCATATGACATGCTGCTGAAGTAACCTGACTGACTGTATGCAATCTTCTCCAAAGCACAATAAAGTTTATGCAAACCACCGAGCTACGCCAGTCTCTAATTTACTGTTTATACAACAAGTCTTTGTGACTACAAAGTCTGGCTCGCACTGGCTTCCTTCTTGCAGGCAAAGCCTCCCTGCTTTGTTAATACCATTAATGGTCTCCATTACAGCCGTCGCTGCAGCCGTCGCTGGCCGCCACTGTCGTTGCAGAGAGCACGGGGAGGGCTGGCTGCCCTGCCAACGCACCACATCGGCGAGCGGAAGGCAGGGATGCAGGCAGAGTCATCGCTGCGCGGGCCGCAAGCTGCACATTAACGCTGCAACTGCGTTATTCCTTTTGCCGTGTTATTTAAATCCTTTCTGTGGAAATACACGGAGGGGGGAGAGGAGGGAGGGAGATGATGAAGCCAAGGAGCAGAACAGCTCAAGGGGTGTCAGGTGGGAGAGAGCGGCCTCTTTGCAAGGGCAGTGGGTATTTGGGGTGAGCCTCCCACAGCTCGCAGTAACGGCCTGTCCAGAGCTCCTGCCCAAACAGCTCCTGACTGCACCAGCTCCAGTGTCTGGCCAGTTCCTTCTTGCATTTTTTTCCCCAAAGCTTTACAAATGATAATAGAGCAATTTGCCTGTGGGTGCCAGTCTCTACCTGCTGTCTCCTCTGCATTTTCCAATGCTAGAGAGGGAGCAATGTCCAATGTTTTGTGAAGACTTTGTGGTCCCTCTGAACTATCACTTCTATTAGAATAGGATTCTTCCCTGAATTTTGTTTTCTCTTGCTTTCTACAATCAGTTTAAAACATCCTCACCCGCACTCTGTTGAGTTCCTGTCACCCTATTCTAATATTCAGCCTAGATTTAATTTCATTCTGCCTCCATAACTATATAATCTTGTCCCATCCAACCCCAAGAAAGACTGATAAAAAGGGCATTTGCTCAACAGTATTTAGAAAATTTTATTGTAATTATATATGTCCTTCCCCATGGCGGCGTTTGGAGAGCAGGAGGAACGCCGCAGTCTGCGCTTCCTTCACACTGGAAACCGCTGACAATCAATGTGTTGCTGTTACTAGAGACAGAGAGGAGCAGCAGGCTCCTCTGTCCTGCTGTCGTTTCCCAGGTGGCAGCTGCCACCTCTGCGAGGATGCCAAGCTGCTTCCCCAGGCAAGGCAATGCCCGCTGGGGAGCCAGCCCGCCAGGAGCAAACAGGGGGCATGATGCTCTTGATAAACTTTTTTCATCCCTTATTTTGTGAAGAAAAATATATTCCACTGTCTATGGGAGAAAAATACAGGGTACATTTCCATATCTTTAGAGATTGTGCTCACACTATGATTTCAGACCCTTACAGAGCTGACCGTAGTGTTCTGAAAAACCGTCATTTTTCCGACTTTCTTTTGTTCTGCTAACACAAGTATTTTCCACTGGTAAGCTTTCTAAATAATAGCCCATTCCTTTTCTCCTCCTCATGCAATAAGGTTTTTCTGTTTGGTTTCTTCCCATTGCTCACATTTTAGTTTATCTTAGAAGAACAATTATGTTTCAGTGCTGTTCCCCTGGGGAGAGCCTTCTAAGGACACCTCTGAACATTGCTGGTCTGCTAGAAAAGACCTGCCCTATGTAGAGCTGATATCCCAGCCTTCATCCACACAGGCAGCCTGCTGAGAAAATTAATCCTTTACCCCCAGGACTCTTGTTAATTAAATTATTTTTGTATTGTTCAAATGCTTTTTTCAAAATTTGACTTTCCGTAAACAAGTGCTATACCATTGTACTAATACACAAATGGCTTAATCATGCATCTAAGAGTTTCCTCCATGAAACTCATTTTCTGCACCTAAGTGATCAGACAAACCACTTATTGATACCAGAATTTATCTATGTAATCTATTCTGACAACTGAAAACAAAATTAAACACTGTTCACTAGGAGGCAAAGAGGAACACAATGGGACTTGCCACTTCATATTCTCATCTCTCTGTGCCACACACGCTTCAGCCGCTGCCTGGCTTTGGTCCATGCTTCAGATGAGAGGTCACCAAAGACAATAGAACAACAGGCTCCAGGCAACTCAGAGCATTTGTAACTATTGTATTAAAGTATATATTTTGCACACTATATTTACACAAAAGACAAAAATCCCAGTTTTGGCCATAGAATGACTGTCCTTAGGAAAAGTACTCATCTGGGAGCAGTATTTCTGTTCCCATCACTCTTCTAGAACACAAAGCCCTTCACACTTGGCCAGAAGTTCTGCATATTTCTGCAGAAATATCAAGTCACAGCATATGCTCGAATCACAAAACCCAAGAGCACTCTCAGTATTATAGGTAGATTGCTCTAATGGCTTGGACTCAAGATATTTGTTTTGTACTCTAAACTGTCACCAGTCTACTGACTGAACTTCAGCAAGTTATTCATCACTGTGATTTGTTTTTCATTTTATTGCTTGTATCTGGAAATGGTCTTGAAGGCCAAGATTGCTTCTTATTTTACATATTTTGATAGTACTTGGCAAAACAGGCCCGAACTCAGTTTAGGCCTGCAGATTTATAGAGCATTTATAACCTACTATTCATATAACACAAATAAGATAGTCAGCTACATATTGTTGGTAGACAAGGCTAATATAATTTTGGAAAATATTCTGAAGATATATGAGGTGTCCAAATGGAGCACCAGGATTCATCTTTAAAGAGATATTCGGTCAAGGAAAAAGGTCAAGGAAAAGGAATATGTCGCCCACTGAACCTTAGGATCATTTGTCAGCAGCGGAGGGATTGCCTACTTGTAATTGAATCACTCATCCAACAAACACAATCCTTTTTTATGCAAATCACTATAGGGTCTCATTTAAATCTGAGCATTGTCCTGGAAGCATCATATACTCCCTTCTGCCTTCTCTGGGGTTCTCCTGAACTGACCTCATTTCTCAAAGTAGGTTTCCTAAAGAGAGAAGCCTCCTTTCAAACCCAAATATTGCTGTCCCTGTGGGAGTAATGTGTTTCTAGGAGACACAAACATCTGATATTAATCAGGGCCAGGGCCTGCTGGGTAAGTTCCTCATGGGTAGTACTATACTCTGTGAGCATGCTTTGCTTTGATGGCAAATTAACTGCTCATGAACATGATAATAATATATGTTCATTACAAATAGAAGGAGCAAGTTTGGGCTCTGTGGGAGCAAAGTTTGTGAGTACGTATCAAGAAGTACCTAAAGATAATGCCTTGAAAAGTAAGGAAAGATCTTCAGCCCTGGTTCTGGTTTATGTTACAACAAGTTGCAAGCGCCCTTCCAGTGCCAGATTGCTGTGATAGCAACCTGTAGATATGGACCTTTGTGAGCTGTAGGTTTAAAAGGAAAAGAAAAGGACACAGTTTTCAAAGGTGCACTAAATCAGTTTGTTTGCATGTTTAATGGCAAAAATACAGAGCTTAATTGTTGCAATTTTTGGAATAATCTCACCATCAGGGCTTTTGGTTAGGTGCTAGGCCCCCCCCACCAAGAGTCAACACAGACATTAGCTCCTTCAGATGATGATTCACAACACTGAAGCCAGAAGCCTACCCAAATCTCACTAATGAATCAGGGGAGGTAGGAGCACACCCAAGTGAGCCCGTAACTGTTTGGTTCATCCCATTAATGGTATATTCTCTGTTTACTGCCAGGTGGGAGACAGTTCTGTTTAGGTGGCATTACCAGCAGTTTCATTTCTAGAACCTGAGTTATCCTGTTTGACCATTTCTCACATCACCTCCAAAATCACGAGTATCTACTGGTTGCTTTCCAGTTTATTTGCCTACTTTTCCCAAGTTTGCTGTATAAGATTACACACACTCTCTCTCTCACACACACACACACACATACACACACATACGAAGTGAACGGAAACACAGGTATTCCAGTGTGCATGCCACCATTCATATTCGGACTGGAAAAGCAATATTCTGACAATTTGCTAGAATTTCGTTATCTTATTTTTTGCAAGCACTTGCTACACTCCAGTAGCAGGCGTGCTGTGAGAAGGCATAGGGAAAAGCATTACATGGCACATGGTATTTTAGAGTAAGAGATGGCGCCTGCCTTACATATAAAGAAATAAGGTGTACGTGATGGAAGACCACACTGAACTCGTGATCTCTTCCTGCCCCCACAGCTCATTTCATCAGCTTTCACCACAGTGACTGCTGAACTCTCTGCCTTGTAGGCAATTCTCCTCTCTCAGCTATTTATATAACCTCATCAGAGCCACATTTCCCTGCTATATCAAGCACACCATGCCTGTTTCAGCTGAATTTTTTTCGTGTTGCAGATGATACTCTACAGTGCTGCTGCAGCGAGGGAAGGCCCACCGCTATGCTGGGAAATGTCACATTTCCGCGCCGCGTGTAAAAGGCAGGGAGGCTGCCCAGCTGCTCGGCAGCCTCGCGTGGGCACGGACCGAATCCGAGCAGAGCGGGTTTGCCCTGCAGGGCGAGAGGGGGAGCCCCTCTGAGAGCCCCTCGCGCCCCCGTGCCATTCCCACCACCCCTGCGGCAAGGGCCCCAGGCACAAAACACTCCTCCTCGTGCCTGGCGCGGCAGGGCACAGGAGCGTGACCCTACGGACATCTTGTTGCCCTGATGGAAACTCGTGAAATGACTCCTGCCTCTGCTGCAAGAGAACAGCTAGGCAGACAGCTTGGAAATCTACCTCTATCAAATGATTTGTCTTTGCCATTTGACCTGAAAATCTGTGTTCAGAGCTGTAAGTCCAGCGTGCACCTGACGAGCGGTGGCAGTATCTTATTTTATTGCAACCTGGAGGACACGGAGGGCTGCTCATGCAAGAGCCGCACAGCATTAGCTCCAGTCACAAAGCCTGCGGGAGCAGATAGCCTCTGTTACAGTCCATATGAAATAACAGTTACAAACTTAGAAAGGGCTTAAGTAGAAGAAACAAAGAAAACGTTCAGAGTGGATTTCTAGAGGTCTGGGAAGCTGGCTCTGTCTACAGAACGAACAAATTTAAAATAGCAGCAAGCATCACTCCTAGAATAAAAAGTTTGTTTCAAAGAATTAAAATATGTTTCTATCAATGGAATAGCCTAATTTCTCTCCTAAATCTGAATCTAAATTCTCCATTCTCTCGGCTGGGAGTTCAGAACCAGCATTTTGGTAGTAAATATTGAAGTGTGTAGTAAATACGAAAGTGTGTACCAATGCTGCCTTCTGAGCAGCAGGGTGAAACCCTATTCTTGCAACTTAAATCCTATACTATAACTTAACCTACTGGTTAGTACGTTATTATACCACTAGGTTAAGTTATAAACAGCAAAACATGGTGACCACCTCAAAACTGCGATGGACGCTCTGGAGTTGTAGCAATTACACTGGACCAAATTCAGGCTTGGCGACTGGTGCTTCACAATATGTCAAATGGCAAAATTCTCCCTGGCTTTAGCAAGGCTCTAGTTTCATCTGTGTTTTAGCTATTCAGATATATTTGTCGCCAGTATCCAGTGATTTTCAACACTGTTCATCTCCAACATCCAGCGATGTGTTAGCCGTAACAACTTATACGACTTTTGTTTCCTAAGGGAATATTTCCGTTTCCACCATATCTGACTATCTGTTTTACAGGTATTTTCAGCATTTCTTTTCTGCCAATGTCTTGGTTTCTCTGTGTGTTATCTAAAAGGAGGAGTAGAGTATATTGTGTTTGTACCATCAACACTTTTCTCTGCTTTTGCTATCAAGGTAATGCTGCCCAGTCCATTTTAGCTACCTTCTTGGGCAGAGATAACCACGTGCGCACCTCAGCTGCGAACATCTATCCATTTAGCAGGATGGAGGCCAACTCACACAGTACTTTCTTCCCATAGCAGCTGGCTCAGCATCCTCTGATGGCAAAACCTTGGGCCATTTGACCGCATTTAAATAACTGAAAGTTGGCACTGGTTTTTGCTTGTTCATGGGGCAGACCAATCAATCTCCTTGAAGATTTTCCTCTCCAAGGCCTCCAGAAATAAGGGATGCAGAGTTTAGAGCAGTGTCAACATCTCCAGCTTCCCATTTCCAGACACCACCTGAAATGGCAGATCCTGAACTGTGACTTGGCTCTGTGGAGTTAGTGCTCCACTATCTCCTCTTGCCCCCTTGGGTTTTCCTCTGCTGCCCTTAAAATCGACTCTCAGTGGCTGTTTCCCTTCCAGAGGATTTGAGCTTGAGGCCCTCCAGGATGCTGTATTTGGGATTTTGCCACCCTGGAGAGGTAAGTTTGCAACCTACTTACATCTGTTAGGAACAATCTTTATCCTTTTCTGTCCAGCATACAGCCTATAATCCCAGGTGGCAAATATAAGCCAGTGGAGGAAAGAAAACTAACCAAGTTTCCCTCAGTAAAAACAAGTGAAAGGGGAGAAGAACAGAACGGAGCCAGATTCATGCTCTTCAGCAGGCCACGAAGGAGGTGGACACTGGGCTGGCTCCCTAAGCCACACATGAGGCTCAATGGGGTCAGCCCCTAGACCACTCAGACCAGGGTGCGGACCATGGATGGTGCATGGCCAGGATGAGCCAGCTTGAGAATTCAGCCTTGGTCAGACAATGAGCGCTGTGGGACATTCAATGGCAGCACCAAACCAGAAAACAGCTGTGCACTGCTGGGGACATCGCTGGGACTCTGAATGAGGAGTTTCAGGTAGCAGGTACGGAACAACAAGGCCAGTGCCCTCTGCCCAGAGGAGTCAACCCCCACACTTAGCTCTTTGGGCTAGGATAAAGGAGCATTTCTAACATCAACTCTGATGCATAGCACCAGGCAGCTATACGTGCACAGTGTGTCATCCTTGCTCTCAAACTGGTGTTACATCCTCTAGGCTGGGTTGATGCTAGTGGCCACTGCTTGTCTGAGTCGCCTGGGATGCCCATTTGGCCAAGCCTTCGTTTACACTGGTCTGTCCATGCCTTTTGTAGAGTGAATGAATGATTCTGGGCTGGAAAGGCTACCAAGAAAAGGTTTAATGCCTGGCTTTCCTAGAAGTAAGACTTTATAAGATGGTTCTGATGTTGCTCCATACTTTCCCACTTGCCTAAATTCCTACTGTTCCTGCAGTCCACACATAATCCAGTTACATGTAAGTAATCACTAGCATTAATTTGCAAACAATACTTGTAAGCCTGTGATCCACACACTGTTCTGGCTGAGCCCTGGCTTTACTGGTCAGCTGACACTAGCACTGTGTTTCACAGTTTTCCCTGCTCCGAGCACATCTTGTCTGAGGTCTGCTGCCACCATGCCACTCCTGGTCCTTGAAGGATGTGATGAGCTGCTCACAGCCTCAGCCATTCCTTGCTTCCTTTGGCTGAAGCAGGAATTGGGAATTGAGTAAACCAACATTTGAATAAATCAGAGGAATGGTTTAGATTATGTGGCATTAGAAGCCAGATGCCCAGGGTTATTACGGCATTATAGAGAGGAAAAGTTCTTAATGACAGCAGTGGGTCTGCCTGGACATGCCACAGGACGTTAGCTTTTGAATGCTTTTGATGAAAGCACCACACTTCCTGTATCCAACACACTTTTGTTTGGGGTTTCCTGCCTTGCTGAAATTCTGTAAAGAGAAACAGTCAAGGAGAGATGACTCACAGCCATGCTGGAGGCTGGGTGATGACTCAGAGGTGGAGCTGGCTCCCCAGTCCTCTGGAGATTTATATCGCAGGGCCTGTGTGCTGAACGCAGGCAGCGCTGGGGCTGGAGAGTTTCCCAGCATGCCCGATTCGCTAGCAGTTGTGGAGAAGAATATATGGACCTCTCTTTGGCATACGTTAGCTTATTCTTTGCCAAGAATATGCTGAATGTTCATCTGTTTCCATTTGCCTTAAGCTTCCGTGAACATGAGTGACCAGAGCTATTCACAGTATTCCAGACAGAGACCCGGCTGCGCCTACACAATGGCACCAAAACCTATGGAAAATACCTGGCCTGATACATCCTACAACTATGTATATAGGTTTTTTTATGGCTGCATCACACTGGGAATTCATCATAGTCTTGCAATTGATTAACACACTTGACTTTTTACCAGAAATCCTCACATTTCAGCCCCAACTCTTGCAATTTGGCAGCACAGCTGTGAACAGGATGGCAAGTTAGAGGCATAGAAGGTGTGAATCGGTATGCACAGCTTGTGGTACGTAGCAGGTGGAGATCATATGAGTATGAATTCAGTGGTGACTACTCATGGCACCTAGCTGGGTCTAAGGCTCTCCACAGGACTTGGAAGCTGAAGAGACTTCATCCAGCCCAGAGGATTGCTCAATTTTTAGTAATTTATCCCTGTGAGAAGCAGATCTCAGTGGCATATTCCAGACAGAGCTGTTGTAGGGAAGTTGTGGCAAGAGCAGAGGGCACCGTGGCTTTCATAAGGCAGAGGAAAGGGTCTCCCCTGTCAACATACTGCCCTGCTGCTGCTGGAGGAAATGGCAGCAAGAGCTACCAACTGCCGGCAGATGAGCTCAATGAGCAACACAGACTCCTTCTGGGAAAAAAAAAAAAAAAAAAAAAAAAAAAAACGCATGCACAGCCAAGGTAGGACACTCCTCCTTTGTCCTGCAGCTAAGGGAGATAAGGCAAGTAATGGTACATCATCTCGAGTGGAAAGGGGAAAGCAAAGTTGTTATGGGCCATCTCCCCTCCACAGAACGAGGAATGACAAAGGCAGCCAGCTTGAGAAACAGCTCACCAATACCACGTTTCCGAGTCACACCGGCCAAGA
The DNA here is from genome assembly GCF_028389875.1 of Rhea pennata. Lineage (NCBI taxonomy): Eukaryota > Metazoa > Chordata > Aves > Rheiformes > Rheidae > Rhea > Rhea pennata. The sequence continues at coordinate 40,177,222 of NC_084665.1, forward strand.
GGACAAAATGCTGCTCTTGGTGCTGGGTTTGAACCTCTCTGGTGTTGTCTTTAATTTTTTCTAATTATCAGAAGGACTTCCAATCACAGCAAAGTGTGTTTTGGTGATGTTCTTCTTCCCTCAGTCTGAGGAGATGTTGACAGCCTCGTTTCCTACCTCCTGCAATTCTTCAATTGCTTAATGAAGAGTATTGTCACATTATAAGTTTCTCAGACTGTGGGTTACAAGTTTCTAACTTCTCATTCAAAATGATTTTATGATTTTTTTTTTTTGTGATTCTTTTATTGCTATAGCCACAGACATTAAAAGTTGCACAAGTTTTAGGCAATAAAAAAAAAACTTTAAAAATATTACTTCAATAAAGTTATCATAATTAGTATCTTTTTATTTGAGAATGTATTCACACAGTAAGGAATTAACTGTTTTCAGGAAAAAAATGTTTATTGCCAGTAAATGACTATTATTTCGACTTGCACAAATAGTTGCTAATAATACAAGATGGGCAGGGAGAGGAGCACGTGTCTGTACCAGCTGCTATTGCGTTCTTTCCAAAAAGCATAAAGAAGTTTTTGGCAGTCCTTGCAAAAAGATTTTCTTTCTTCCTCTTCAAGCACAAGTGTAACAGCTGTTGCCTCTGGCAAGTATAATTTTTGCCTTATTTGTGCTCATCCCATGCAGAATTTTATAAAAGAACAAACAAACAAACAAAAAATGGTAAAAGTCATGCAATGAATCAAACTCATTTCACATGGCTGGAACAGCCAAGTGAGGAAAAGAACATTTGGCCACACAAAGACATAATGGCTCTGAAACCAGACCTGTCTGCTTTAAAAACCTAGAAAGAAGTCCAGCAGAAGGAGGAGAAAATATCGCTGCTGGTCACCGCACAGGACATGGCCTCGGATTTCCTTCAACTTCATTTCTGTTGCTGTATCTATAACTGTGCTTCTTTTTCACTTTGGCAGCAAGTCCCTTTCTCGATAGAAACTATTTATTTGTTCTACATCGAGCTACAAGAAAGCACCCGTCCGGCGCCAACTAAACGGCTCCGCAGGGATCCTCTGCGCGCGGCCGGCCGCCTTTCTACACTCCGCGGGTGACAGCCACTCGCACCTGAGCTGCACAAGCAGGTGAGAACACATCATTTTGGTGGCTTGTGCAGCTTTTTCTTAGAGTTTTCCAGTGTCACAACAGCTTCCTCACCGCTGGGGCTTTCTCAAGCTGGGGTAGTACTGCAACCAGTAACTCCTACAGCCCTAGCCACACGAGGCAGCTCAACCTTCGCTGAGTAAAGCAAAGTCACTCAGTACCGCAGAAAAAAGTCACCTTCTCAGAACAGCGAATGCCTGAGTTTCTGATTTTTCTTCTTTTTTGCAGCCAAGCTGCTCAGTCATCTTCCTTAGCATTATATCTGCTTCCCCTCAGTTGACTGTAAGATTTTAACAAAATATGTAATTTCTGGAGTTCAGTACCTTGTTTCTCTCCTTTTCGTTCAGAGGACCTCACCTTTGTCCTTGTGTTTGTATCATGGGGATGTTGCGTTATATTTTGGTGCTGTCCAAAAACACTTTAGACTGAGCTGAAATAATTTGGATCAGCTCATTGCAGAATAGTCTCAAAAGAGATATTGACTATTATAAAGGGCTTGGATTCCCTTGTTAAAAATGCAGTAGGCTAACCACAATAGAAAATCTCAGCACATACTTCTAAGTGCATGCATAGGGCTCAAGTATATAAATCTCCAGGGTTATGTTTCTCAGGCTACAGCAGTATCTTTTTTCTGATGCTCTTAACAGGCAACACTGTCAAAAGCAAATGCTAAACCTAATCCCCCTTCACAGGGAGCTGATTTTAATTAAGAAAGTGGAAGATGCTGACCAGCTACCATCACATATGCAAGCATTTTAAACAATTTGTGATTCTCTGGAAAGATTAATAGCAGCACAGAACTTCTTGTTCACATAGCATAGTGCTCTAAGAGAAGGTTTTTTTATGAAGCAGCTAAATAAGGTGTTGGAGATAAGGACTATCTATAGGTATGTGTTAGGGTACAGCACTGTTAATCAGCACCAATTCCCCCGCACCCCTCACTGCCACTGCTGGACATACTTTGTGTTAAAGTTTGGTGCTTAGCCCAAGAGCCAGCAAGAAGCGCTTTTATCTGAAAATAATCATTTGCTGAATGTTGAAAGCTTTATTCACCTATGCGTTAGCTCACTTCAAGAGCAATACTTCAGCCCAGTAAAATATTAAGGGTTTGCTGCCCCACACCCTTCCTTGCCAGTGCAGCGCGCTTTGGGAGCAGTGTACCTTACAGAATCATAGAATCAGTAAGGTTGGAAAGGACCTCTGGAGATCATCTAGTCCAACCTCCCTGCTCAGCAGGGTCACCTAGAGCATGTTAGACATGGTTGCATCCAGGCGGGCCTTGAAGATCTCCACAGAAGGAGACTCCACAACCTCTCCGGGCAACCTGTTCCTTGTGCCAGCTCCTGCCTGCCTGTGCTCACCTCATGCCGCGCGCCTGAGGGCGAGCCCACGGCACCCTGCGGCCCTGGGAGGAGCTTCGCCCTGGTGTCCACAGGGACACGGGGCAGCCAAGGGGGGCCGAGGGGCTTGGGAGGAGGACTCGTGCTCACATGGTTTAATTCCAGCTGAAATGCGGAGGAGCTCTGCTGGCATACAGACTACAGTAGGATAATTTGTCATTTGCCTAAAATGAATGATCTGGATGTGGGAATGACTGGGTGAAATTCAGTGGTCTTCTTTTATGCAGAAGGAGAGGTTAGAATACCAGACTGTTTTCTCAGCGGTTAAAAATCCATGCATCTTTGTTCCTCAAAGCCAGAGCCAAGCCACAGTGCGTATTTTTAGGTAGCACTTTCTGTTGAAATCAACAGTGAATTTGGATTGGAAGTCAATGGAACCATCTGGCCCTCTGACAGATCCTTGTATGCTGTTAGCTCTGCAAAATCCAAGGAAGGTAGCGTGACTCATCCAGAGAGAGCAGCTACTGCTGGAGCTGTTCCTCGGGTACAGTGCTAGCCTGCTAGGCACTAGCCATCCCTCTAGTGTATATTTAATTTAGCGGTACGATCTTTTGAGCATGTTTCTTAAGAGGCAGCAGCCACCGTTATGGATACCCAGATCCATTTCTAACTACCAGGAGCAAATATACCCTAACAAACAGTGGCAGGAACGGGGACACCTGGCTAGTATTTCTGGGTCAGCATTTGTTCTGTAGCATGACTTTTGGCAAGAGATTTCTTCTTATCATAATTGTTTCCCCTCCAGCTCATCAGGCTGCAAGCCCTTCATGAGAGGCTGAGTGTAATCCTGTCTTTTTACAAAGTCTGGTGAAACAGGACTCTGACTTCAGCCAGTGCATCTAGACCGAACTTACTCAACTGATTTTTAGCAAGGTACATGCAAAAGGAGGGTGGGCTCAGCACCCCAATGCCCAGTGGCAGCAGAGGTAGGAGCACATTGATGTGACTAAGAGACTGTGAAGAAATCCAGGCTCTCCTCTAGGACTGCAGGAGATGTCCCATGGCACAACTACGTAAAACTCACTCACAGTGATATCCCAGGCCAGAGCTGTGTAATTCACAACTGGAGATATGTATAACGACACTGCACTAGCTTGTCTTCCTTTCCCTGCAAATTCCTGTTAGCTTTTAAGTTTTCAGTCCTTTTCTGAATCTTATAAAGTTCTGGATGTAAATAAGCCTCCAGAGGAAGAAGCTCGGCACCGTGCAGCGCAGCCAGGCAGGGCCACGCAACGCGGGGCTCTCTCCGCATCGTCCTGCTGAGCGCGGCTGGCGGAGGCTCCCATGGTTGGAAGCTACCAGGGAGATCCTCTGGCTACGAGGACTCAGATCATTTCCATTCTGCTGCGTCCAGAAAGGTGCTTTTTAGCTTTGAAACAGTGAAGGAAGAAAAGCTAGAAAAAAAAGTATTTATTCACAGTAAATCTTTGTTGCAGCGGTTAGGAGGAGATTCAGCAGATTCAGAAGTGATGTATCCTTAAAAATCGTTCACCCCAGAGGTCAGAGAGGCTCTTTGCAGGGTGCTGACTTTGTGTCAGACCCCTCTGCATGTAAGAGGCTGGATAACCTTTGCTCTTCGGCATATGTGGGTCTGACCCAACAGGGTGCTGACTGCTTTCTGCCAGGCGCTAAGCACCCATTGACAAATGAGGCATCTTAGCGCCTCGCAGGGGGTCACTAGCATCTGGCAGAATGAAATGCAGCATGGCTGAACACAGACAGCCACACAGTAATAAATCAGATACGGTAGTTGCTGCGCAACTCAGCAATGCTTCTCACACAGCTGGGGACTTTGACATTAAACCTTACCTGTGCACGGAAATTACTCTTTCTCAAACCATTTTCAGGAACTGGTCTCTCACAGATGGTTTGAGGACACACGGATATCCTGTGCTCCCCAGCACGCTGCTGTGAGGAACTTTTGCAATTTGCTTTGTCTGCTCAGAGAGGGACTGTCGGATATTGCGTGCTTCTAAAAAATCTGTATTTAACAATAGTTTCAACATATGACCACATTCTCTTTGAGAAGAAGTCATACGATTTGTTTTTCTTCTTCAGATTATATTTTTCATCTTTCAGAGCTTCTCTACACAAGTCTGGATTTGATTGCTTGTATGTTTTCTAATTTACACCTTTTGCTATTTTGATCTAAGGCTGCACATGGAGACTGTAACTGCCAGGCAAAATGTGTAAAACAGCTTAACTTGATTTCTTCTGAGGTTAATTTATGTTAAATTAAGACACTACATGTGAACATGGCAGAAACAATCTTACACATGCACTATTTGGACTGAGATAATGAACAGTAGACACCAAACAGAGTGATTTTGGCGCCAATGAGAGAGTAAGCTGCCCTTAATTACTGAAGTGCTTTTTTTTTTTAGATTTCAGAAATCATCTGCAGGCTAGTTTGCAGCACATCAGCACAGCAACCTGGTTCTCCGTTTCAGTGCACAGCCTGTCGCTACTCTGCTGCATAAATTGAGTTCAAAAATACCTCTGCACCAGAAATCACTGGGAAACAGTATTTTAAAGCTAGATTTTAAGTCCTCACTCTTTAGGATTACTTTTCTTTTCACATAAGCAAGCCCATCCTTGCTTTCTTGCAATACAAAAGGTGATGAGGGTCTGCCAGAGCTGTAAGACTAACCCATGGAAAGTTCAGCATTCCCAGCACCTGTGAACACCTTCTTCTTTCAGGCCTCCTGATACGGTCTCTTTGAATCTGACAAAGAACATCACAGACAAACAAACAAATGACTAAATTTATAGGCAAATGGCTGATTTTAGAAAGACTGCCACACTATATTACATTCAGAAGAAAATCTAATCTGCCATCTATTCAGTCCTTTGAACTGCAAAAGCATCTGGTTTTAATAGCCATCTTTTGATAAACAATTTTTTTGTCTCTTTAGAAAGATTCCAAATAACCCTTAGAGGATCCTCCTCAGGCTATGAGCTGTACCAAACAATGCAGGCTGCACAATAACTGCACCCATCACTGCTGTTAGAGGGAAGGAAGGCAGAGAGATTGCAGCAAAGCAGATACATTTCTCTCCGGGGTTATTTTGTCTCCAGACATCCATCCTATAACATCAGCCACAGAAATGTGGTTGAGGAACGGCAAGAAGTAGCAGCAAGGTGTGGTGACATACTAATACACTTGAACCTTATGCCGAAGATTTAGACTCAAAGCACTTGCAAGGGATGAGGTTGTTAAAGATTATGAATACTCAGCTTCTCACTGTGCAGATGCCTACTGCTGCTAGCAGAGACACCTGAAAGCCAGTGGTGGGTGCACATCGATCCCAGCGGCCACTGTACATGTGAGCAGCTGGCCACAGCTTCACCTTCAGCCTAATAGACCTGAGGAGGTGATGCCACTGCTCCCTACTGCACACACTAGTAAAGGGTTGAAATTACCTGTAGGTCAGAACTGCAACTTCAGCTCAGAATTTTTGTTTTCCCCTTTGTCAGGAAAAACTCAGTTTTGGGCTAATAAATGTTGGGAGGTATCAACAAAATTGCAGACATAAAAAATACTGCTTGAACAGCAGGATGAGTTCAGTCACACTGCACACATGCTATGCAGGATCTTCTGTGGCCTTCCTGTGTATGAGAGTACCTGTTGTTTACATTGCAAAGGATAAGCCCTAATCTTCTTGTGCAATGTAGACCAAATGGTCTGGTCTACCAAGTGCCTCTGGAAGGGAGATGTTCCACTTGTAGACTGGTGGATACTTTCATCATGTGACCTTCACATCACATAAATATGGATATCAGTTATCAAAATGGCAAATGAAAGGCTGGTGGAGAACTCAGGAATCCCCTGCACAGTCAGCCGACAACAAGCTGAAAATCCATGTTGCGAACCCAACATAAGGTGCAGCCCAGGTAGCACAGCTTACCCTTAATTTGTTTTGATATGTTAGTCACTTTTGACACATATAAGCAATCAACTACCTTTACTTTTAGGAATGTAAAAAGAAAGGGTAAATAAGAGTGGATCATGAACTTCTCTACAAAGAATGGTAATACATAATTAGAAACTCTTTAATCTTGTGGAGTTATTTCGCCTTTCCTTTCATGACCAGTCCAGATAATTGCAGTTTTACAACTGTCTAGTAACGCAACATACAGGAGAACCTCATTTTAAGGATATTTAATTGGCTCTGCACTAAACAAGGGGTAACAACAGCAGCTACCCAGCCCCGATCAACCAGAGTGATTCCTCATGGTCTTCTATAGCTGCCCAAAAGCCAAGTTCCCCTTTCTGCAACTTGTCTAGGCACCTTCAAATGTTAGATGACAGACATACTCATGTTCCCATGTTATAATCACGCCAGACACACCTCAAGCTCCGTATATTGACTACTGCCTTCTTCACTTTTTACTCAAAATAGCTAGCCCATCCAGCCTTTTTAATTTTTCCCCACTTCTGCCACTCTCTCCTTGCCCTTCTCCCCAGGTCACTTACCATTAGCCAAGGGGCAACGTCTCTTCCAGGCTGCTTTCTGCCGCTGCCTGTGTTACAGTGGCTGCAAGAAGCCACCACCGTGTCTCTCGAGCACTAGCTGCCACGTCCTATTTTACACGCATCAGCAGTGTGGAAAGGAAGGTTGAACAGCAAATTCAGAGCATGGGTGTTACACTGCTGATTGATAGGTGATAGCCTGCACCTATGCAAAGTGTAATGTCAAACAAAATCTGAGTATTAAACTCTGCAGGAAATCCTGACTCTTAAGTGCGCACGTTACTGGACTCCTTCTACTCGAGCTGGTGGCAGCTAGGTGTTCCTCCGGCAATCGAGCTGTAACATTTCTTACAGGATGAAACTGAAATGTGACCAGTACATACTGTGCTGTCCAAGAATGCAATTTCCATGGTCTCTTAAGGTCCATTTGTTGCTTGAAATGCAGACATTTCTCTCTCTCTCTTTTTTTTTAATGGCAGCATGACTTTTTAGCAACCATAGTTCCAACCATCATTTAATTTCTTTCTCTTGGAAATTCTGGAGCACTCCCTTTATATTAAATTATTGCTGCTGTAGTGGAGAATATCAGAGATCATGTTGTACTAATTTTGGTTTATTATATTTCTAATCACTTTGGGTTTGATATTCAGAAGCACTAATTAACCCTTTTAATATGTAACACTAGTAATGCCCTATAATTGATTTAATAGAATTTTAAAAGAAAAAATATACAGTATTTATTCTAAATGCTTATAAGTAACTTAAAGGCAAGAAATATATAGAACTAATTGCTAGCATTCCACAACCAGGCACACTGAATCAAAAAACAGTTAAATTAAGATTAATCTTTAAAAACCCTGAAACAAATTGAATCAAGAAATCCTCAGTTGAAACAATTCATAATTAAACTTGCCACCCAAACAACATCAATTCCTATCTGCTGTGCCACCAAACTACCACTGAGGTATTTTGATATTTAAAGACACAGGATACGTTTTCACACACTTTCTCTCTATGTAATTACTGAAGGACAGAATTAAATTGTATTTATTTCTTGTGTTTAAACTGGGCACGTTGTATCTTTGGGATTATATTTCTGGGTAAGTGTAGCCACACCTCTGAGCTGCCCGTGTTTATAAATAATCCTGTGCTTGGAAATAATTATTACATCTATTGATTACTTTCTTTTTGTTTCACCTGTAAGTTCTTGGTACACACTCACAGCCTGAATTCCATTCTAACGCAGGGCTTTCGACTTGCTTAGTTTTGGTAAAGCTTATTGAAAATTTCAGACTGTGAGCAGCAATTAAGAAGTGCTCATAGAGAATACTGCCACATGCAACTCAATTATTTGAAAAAAAACGCTATCAACCTTAACGTCAGTTTTTATTTTAGTTTTTTAAGGCTGATTTGCAGATAGCTTAATGCAACATAGAGTTAACTGGTTAAACTGGACTGACAGCTGCATCGCAGTGACAGAGTGGCACAAAGCAGCAGGCAGCGTGAGCAAGTCTCACCCATAATTAGATATTGACTTATTGACTTGGAAGGAAGGTTGCGCTGCTGAGGATGCCATCGGGGAGCTCTCTGTAATTTAAAAAATGCCTCTGTGCTCTTCCCTTGCCTCTCCCAGGAGATCAGCTTTGGCAAGGGAGGAAGCAGCGTGGGGGTCGCGTGCCTGGCGGTACCAGGAACAGCCCCTGGCACCTGGTGCTTCCCCACCACCCCCGGCTACGCAGCTTGGCACCTTCTCCAAGAGCCGATGTGCTGCTGCCGAGGGGGCTCTACTTGTTGCTTATGCAAGCCTAACAGTTATATCTGGCAATCATTAACTTAGCTATGCAGGAACATTACCTTTTCAAATATAACCCGTGTGCTAGCTTTTGAAGAATTTTAGCAGCATGCAATCTGACGACATTGTATTAGTTGAGTAGCCTGATTTTTCTAGCTTACCTGAACAATTTAAATTTGGATACAATTTGTGTACAATTTCAGCTTCTACTTCTTCCCCTCTTCACTGCATCTTCCTTCTTCCCTTCTCTACTTGCACAGGATCTCACTGCTTTTTTTTCCATTTTTTTCTCCTTTGGCTTCCCCTGCACTGTCTCACATCTACTCTCACTTACCCGCCAGTTCATTGATCCTGCCACAGACACAGCACTTTCTCATCTGTTTTTGTCCTCTAACTCCTCTGCTTGCTCCTGGTTTGGCCATATCTTATCTCCCGAACCACCTCCTTCTTGTTTTCTCTCTTTAATCTCTCACTGTTCTCTGGCTCTTCACCATTACAGTGAATGCATCTTGTTAAGCCGCTTTACTTTTTACAAAAAAAAAAAAAAAAAAAAAACAACAACAACAAAAAAATAATCTTCATACACTTCTCTCTCTTTTAGCTAACATGCATCTTATTTTTTCTTTGATTTGTAAACTGGCTGGAAGCTTATTTACAAGAGGCAGCTGGAGTCCTCCTCCTCCTACTCCATCTCTCGCCTGGTGCCTGCCCCTTGCTGTCAGTCAGTGTTACTTTTGCTAGGGTTTCCATTGACCTCCTTGTCATCAGCTACAGCTCTCCCTCAATGTCTTTCTTCTCTCGTCGGCCACTGTTCACAAGTCAGCTGTGTTTCTCTTCCTGAGATGTTATTCAGTGTCTTTCACAATTCTACCATTCCCTTTTCCTTCACTCACTCATTCAGCAAGTCTTTTGGAGGATCCTCTTTATCTTTCACACTAGACTTCACTAGGGGTTGCAAAAAGCCCTCTCCTTGTTAAGCCGTATCACAGGGATAATCTCAATTGCAAATATAAATCCAGCTGGGACCATAAATCCAACCTGGGAAATTCCAGATCCAGTGCTCTATTCAGATTATTCTCTTAAAGTAGGATTAATCTGACCAAAACTGAAAGGAAGCAGTGTAGGGGTCTCCATCCGAACCGTCTGTCTAGACTCCCTTTACAACCAAGTGACCGTCATCTTATTCTATAGCAGATATCTAAAACAGGTCAGATGAACAGAACCCCAGAATAGCCTCTTTTTCTCCACTACCTGCAAAGGGAGCCCCACTGACTAGCTCTGATGCAGATGTCTGCACTGCAGATATTTAAAACTGGGGAAGATGAATCCTAGACCTTTTTTCCAAATGCAGGCTGTGTCCTTATTCAGGCCACATCTAAGCCTTGCAAGGTTTGTGCTCGCTAAAATCTCTGATATGAAGCCTTTCTGTCTCTGTCCAAACATCTAAAACTGTTGTCCAAGCTGTTACCATTTTGAATTATGATTATTACAAAAAAGCTTTTTCTGTCCTTAATACATGCCACTTTGTCCTGTGTATAATCACCCTCAATGATTCTGCAAAGAATATTTCTCTAGCTGATCCTCTGATGTTGCCATGTCTATCTTTGCATTTCTCCCTAGCTCCTTGTTCACTGTCATGTCAAATGTGAGCTGCTTGCCTTCACTTTTAAGACCTTTCATAGTCCTTCCCAGCTCTGCCTGTCTCACGCATGGTCTCTCAAGCATAATCAAGTCAGTTCTGCCATCCCCTCTGCCTGCGTTATCACCCACTTTGGTACGTTTTCAAACACAGCCCTACACGCTTCCTGTTGCCCAGTATGATTGCGAGGAGCTGTCTGCACACATCTGCAAAACTGACTCATCTTCAAAATTCTCCTTTTCCTTACTGCCTGCAAAAAGGGATAGTATTAGACTTGCACTTTTCACTTCATGTTTATTTTCTACCTTTCCAATGGCTAACAGGGCAACCTTAATTTTACGTTGAATGTGCTGATTTTTAACATATGTTTTCTTACTAAAAATAAAAGTGCAGCAAAATAACCTACCCCTTAAAATCCAGAGGGGTAGGTTGGACTGCAGAGGAGGGGAGCAGGCACTTATCAGGCCAGTTTTGGAGATTGGCAGGTGTTTCCTCTCCTGGGAAAAAGGAGGTGAGGAAAGATGTGGGTGTCTGCTAGTCATCTTTGAATCACACAGATGGTTTGCTTAGACTATATTCCACAGTGTTCACTGAAAATGTTTCATATTGAAGTTTTTTATTTTCTGATTTTTATATTGAATAAAACAGTATCCTTAGAGAAACTCCGAGTGCAACAGTGAGTCCTTGCTGTTAAGGGAAACAGAATAGTACTTGCTTACAAAAAGTTATTGTTTAGAAAGATTATATTGAAATCTCAGGTGAGATTATTTAGCGTGTGTGTGTTAGTTACCTGGTTGTTTTTCTCAGTAAGTCTTTCTGAACATGATTTACTGTGTCGTGAATTTAAACATTCATCTCAAAGTTTTGCTGCCCTTGCTCCAAAATCAATTAAACACATTAGAAAGTGCTGCTGAAAGAGGTCTGGCAGACAAAGCTGACATATTGCGATTTCCACTTTTATTGTTTGTAGGGTTCTCTAGGACATACAGGTAGGAGTGTAAGAGAAAAAGTAGGTATTAAACTGCCTGAGGGATGCTTAATAGCTTTGATATTTTCTGGACAAATTGTACATTATAATGAAAATAATCTTGAATGTAATGTACAATGAATCTCCTTGTGATGGGTAATACGTGAGTTGCAGAAAACGTAGCAAGAAAGTACAAATTTTCTCCTTTTGTTTTTAAAGGTGAAACAGAAGTCCTTGTGCCTTAATTTAAACTGTAAGGTGAAAAGAAATGATGCTGCAAGCACCACTGTGAGTTCAGTAAGTTTTACCTAAATTGCGACAACAGCAAAGCACTTGAACAGAAGAAATTAGGTGGCTGTCATTTAAGTGTGTTACTGACTGTACTATGCTCTGTTGAAGCTGGGAGGGCTAATGGATTTCTCTTACTTAGGCAATAGAGCCCTTTTGGTAACTGAATAAAAGAAATACCAAACAGACTTTTGCAGAACGATTAAGTGTATCCTGGATGTTGGTGGGGATTTGAAAACATGAAAAAGAACAAAAAGCCTTGTACTTGGCTATCTAGAGAAAAAGTTGGGGTCCTGAGTGCAACTGCTCGTTGGAAAGGAGGTTGGAACTCTCTTCTGTCACCCAGTTCCTGTCCAGTACAAGAAAGTAGGACTTTGCTCATTCTTTGAACATAAGCAGTACTGCACTAAAGGTACCTCACTGTTATCAGCTTCTCATCCTGAGTGAAACAACATCTGGAACATCAAAAATCACAAACTAAGATTGAAAGAATAGTAATTTAAGTGCAAGGTGCAAAGATACATCCTTCTTCTAATGTTGCTGATGTTCTACCTCTGAGTGGCAAAAACTAAACAGCTTAGTGTCTTGCCAAGATGCTGGTGATGTTGCAAAGGAAATGGGAAGGTCATAACTTACTGTGGCAAACTGACCCAAAGAACTATCATTGTAATGGCTGCAAAGAATAGTTTTGTATAGTTAAGTGCCTCTCGTTAAGTGCCTCTGCATTCAGTGGAGAATGTGCATCATAGTCATGGTTTTCATTTGTAAAGAAATGCTTATTTATGCTGGCATATAGGTATGTTTTTAGCCTAAAAAATATATCTAATATTTAGAGCTAATTCACTTTTAAAACATATTAACAAAGAATCAAAACATTCTTAATTCCCAGTATTATTTCATTAAATGCTAGCTTCTGCTTCCTTGTTGTTCAGACTTTTGCAGTCAAGTAGAAATAATCAACTGGATAATAAATTAGAAAATCCATCAAAAATCAAGCAGTTCTGGAAATATATTTTCAACAGGTAAGTCCTCTTCCCTCAATCACAGTAGGAATCAAAGAGAGACACTGTCTCTGGTTACGGTGTTTACATCAAAAACCTGTCTAGCACTACTTTTCTGGGGTCTCTGTGCTTGTCTAGATCTGATACTTATGTTTTCTTTCTGCTTTTTTGTAGGCTATTTCTATAGCTGAAGGTATTTTATTGGCACTCAATATATTTTACTGGCAAAATACTGCTGTCATAGCCCCATTTGTACTGCTCAAGCTTGGATTTTAACACAGAACCACCGCCATCACAGGCACCTAGCACAGTGGTAAGCAGCTCAGCAGACTGACTGCAACACAGCTGCCACCACCTTCGTGCTGTCGCTAGCACTGGTGCGACTGCAGCTGTCGCAGCTGCAGCTGGGCCAGTGCAAGTCTGCAGCAGGGCCTAAAAAACAAGCCCGCAAATCGCTAGTACGAAGCCAAACGCCCGCCGTGCGGAGGACTGAGCGGCCCGTGCCGTGCAGCTGTCCTGCGACCGCTGCTGCCAAGGGGTGGCGATGCCCCCGCCGCCAGGTCGCCAGCCGGCACAGGCGGCGGAGAAAATGGTGCCCGCCTGCGGCCGACTCGTGACGCCGTCCTCCAGGGACTGCATTTCCCAGCGTGCCCCGCGCGGGGCCCGCCCACGGCGGCCGGAAGCTGATGCTGCGGGGCGGAAGCGGCGGCCGCAAGGCACGCTGGGACGCGTAGTTCGGAGGGGGCCGCGCGGCAGCCCCACCCCTGCAGACGGCCGCCGCCCCGGGCCGAGCCCCGCGAATTTGAAAATTCCCGCGGAGGCCGCAGCCGCTCTCGCGAGATCTCCGCCCCCCGCCCCGCCCCCGGCCCCGGCCCCGGCCCCGGCCCCGCGCGGCGGGTGAGCGAGCGAGGCAGGCGCCGCGCGCGGGGGGGGGGGGAGGGGAGTGAGCGGCGCGGCGCAGCGCGGCTGCGCAGGCACCGAGCGCGGCGCGGTACCGCCGGGCAGGCCCGGCCAGGCGGAGGCCGCTCTTAGCGCTGCGGGAGATGTCGCCGCCCTCACCGGCACGTACCGGCGGGAAACGGGGGGAGAGAGGAGGGGGAGGCAGGCGGGAGCGGCGCCGGGAGGAGGCGGCGGTGGCCGGTGGCGGCGCCGCCCCCTCCCCCCGCCAACAGCAGGTACCGGGCGCTCCCGCGGCGCCTAGGCCGGGAGCGGCGCCGCTGGCGCAGCGCGGGCCCGGCGGGCTCGGCCGCCGCCGCCCGACCCCTTACGTAAGTGACCGCCGGGGCCGCGGCCCCGCACGTGGCCAGGCCGCGCCGCCGCCCGGCCCGGCCCGGCCCGGCCCGGCCCCGCCGCCGCAGCCGGGGCGCAGCACATGGGAGGCGGCGGTGCGCGAGGCTCCGCGGCGGGAGGCGGCAGGCAGGGGCCCGGGGGCGTGGGAGATGGGCCGACTGTGGCCGGCAGCGTCCCCGCCTGCCCGCACCTCTCGGCGTCTCGGTCTTTCGGTGGGTTTGGGGAGGGGTTTTTTTTGCCCCCCCCCCCCCTTCTGTCTCGTTTTCCAGGAGGAGGCGGGATGTTTCGTTGTCCGCATAGAGCGGGGATCGCGGGAAGAGGACGGGGTTTAATGGGGCGAGCACAGTTTTACAGAGGTCGAGTGCGTTTTGTAGGTCTCCCCGGCCTCTGCTGAGGGTTTGGGGGACCAGCCTTTCCTCCTTCTGTGGCCAGCCCAACTTTCTCTTGCGTGTTACTGAGCGTTTCTAGGGCTCTTAATTTTTGTATGAAGCATGTATCGTGCTGCAGAGTTGCTGACTTAACAGAAGTAGCTTGATTTCTTCCTTAGTAAACCGTGACTCCCGGTCTGGAGCACAGTGTTAGTCTTTCAGGTCTATTAACTATTGTCTGATAATGTTTGGTAGAATTATGCAAAATCAGGGAAATTAATTGTCTTAGGAACACCAAATCCCATTTAGAGCATATAGTGAAGTAGAGTGGTTCAAATGATTTTTTTCTTAGACTCCATCAGTCTAGACGATTGTATCAGTCTTGGCTGGTAGCTGTCATAGGCGTATGGGCAGGCACGCAGCGCTGTATCCTGTTTTGCTGAGGACAGCTCCTCATTCACTTATTGCATCAACTCATTTTGCTGCATTTATTTGCCTTGGAATTGCTTTTCTAAAACAGTGAAATGAACCTCATTAGGCTTCTATTAATTTCAGTCTTCTACCTAGTAAGCTGTCAGATGTGATACTAGAGAAATAATAGTGACAGACCTTCGGTGGTGTTTCATTTGTGTGGTAGACAGAATGCTTAAACTAAATTGATAGGAGAAAGCAACAGAAACTGTGGACTATTGTATGTGTTGCAAATGTTTTTGTAGTTCAGCCTGACAAATTACTACTCGTGAAGTATGTTTCAGACTCCTATGCTGGGAAGGCCATGTGATGGCATACCTTGATGTTACGCTGGAGATGCCCTGTTAACTACTACCTAGAGTAGTAGACATCAGCCAGGCTGGGTTTGGTGCCAAGAAAGTTAACATCTGCATCTGCCTACCCTAGCCATACCATGTCATACAAGAAAGAGCGTTTTAGCACTGACTTGAGGAACTGCTAGCTTAGCCACATTAGGGATTGCAACTCTTGAATAAAAGCATAGTCATGTTAGAGAATAACTGTGAGAACTGGTTGGGTAGACTTGGCTCTAGTGTCAAATTCTGTTTGATTTTTGTTTTTGTTCTTGTGTTTAAAAAAAGATCAAGTCTGTGGTCTGCGTCAAATACAGGTTCTTAGCTGTTGATGGCTGGGTGGTTGATGGATGGGAGCTGAAATTCTTTTTCTTTCTCATTTTCTGCTGTTCATTTTCGCTTCTCTGAGAGTTTATGGAACATCCAAACATTCTGCAAGGCAATCTGTTGGCTGCATTTTAGTGAAATAAGCCTGATTCTTGCATTCTGATGCAGATCATTTCTGTTATGCTATTGGCTTTTTTTTTTCTTCTTTGGACTAAAATTTATGGTTTGGATTAAAGGGGTTTTGCTAAAACATCGTTTTTTCTCTCTCTCTGCAGAAGTGGGGAAAAATAATCAAGTACTACTCACTAAATCACCTGCTTATTTTAGTCTTTCTGCTGGAGTAAAACATGGCAAAATTTTAATTCACTGAACCTGACTACTAAAGTGCAGGAGGTGTCTTAAATTCTACTGCTCCTTCTGTAGTTGTGAGTTACTTCCTATTTTTCTGAAGAAAATGTCATGGAACCAGTCATTACCAGTAATTCAAATAATTCCATACTTATCATCTATACCTGTTATCTAACAAAATAAGCTGTTTTTTTTTAAATACTGTTTTTCTTTCACTTCTTTTATTTGGTTGCTTTCCACTTACTTCCTTTGAAAACGTGACCTGAATAAGCATGATTCTGTGTCCAAATCCATTCTCAGGTCACCAACTAACTCTTCCGTGCAATTACTTTAGCTTGCACATCTGACTGAATGAAAGAATGATGGCTGTCAACTGCAGCCTTTCTCAGTGACATTCTCATCGTGATAGTGAGCCTCTACATGAAAGAGGGAGTTAAAAAACAAACCATTTATGTCTTGATATACATTATATATTAAAAAATCCTTGATCTGTATTTTTTAAAAGGAAAGTGTTTCTAGCTGTCTTTGCAAACTGTGTGTAGTTTCACAGGCATGTGAGCCAGTGTAACAGTTTACTGCTACAAAATAGAGATGGCTTAATTCCCTCTGTTCCACCTGCACTGTTGTGCCTGCTTTCTTCTGCGAACATCAGACCTCTCTGGGAACCGGTTTAACTCTCTAATCTGACAGAAACCATTTGCTTGTCTAGGTTAATTTCCTTCCTATTTAGAGAGTTAACTTGGCTCATAAAGTGGTCTGCATAGTGATCGGATCAATGCAAGGTAAGCTACAGGAATGCAGTGCTTGGACAAAGGAGCAGATGGAGAAATGGGAGGTGGTAGCAAGGCCCCTAGGCCTCTCTTTTGGTGGCAGTGAACTTACCATGCTTTATGAAATCATACCTTCAGCTGCATGTAACTGGCCCTATTTTTGTTTTTTTTTCTTCAGTAATCCAAAAAGGTTTTGTCTTTGAAGCTGATTTTCATGTATTTGTATCAGTCAAAATTTATTCCCACAACTCTTGCCTTGTCTATATACAGTTTTGCTAGAACATACAATTTCTAGAATGTTTTTCCTAGAGTCTGTTGATCCAAAATAACCATCATCAGACTTGGACTTGTTTCTTCAGAAATAGTTTGTGATGTTTGTAAGTCATAAGTACCTTGGATGAAGAAGGAATGGTAGTTTTGGCAACTTGCACACAGATCACTTTGGTACAGGAATACCACTGAAAGGTTCTGTTCCAGTTTACTCATGAACGTGGAGTAAGCCTGCAGCATTTCACACCTCTCTGATTTTTAACAGACAGAAATATGAATATGATTATCGTCATTATTTTCAAAGAAAGCAGAAATGCAGTTAGTGATGGATATATCATCTGAAATGAGAGGCTTCATGCTTTTAACCCATTTCAGGATGGGGTCACAGGATTTTTCTGAGCAAGTGTTTTTCCTTTTTTTGGTTTCCCAGTAGTCTTTTGTTTAACTTAGTAGAATGATGCAAGTAAAACATCCTAATAACTAGATCAATAAATACTGTTCATAATTTGTTATGGAGTTTATATGTCCTTGTTCCGTATTGTCAAGCCAGACGTCTAGAAGAAGCATGCAAAATGCCTGTTAGCTTACTAGAGAAAAGCTGGACATGGCTGATGCTCTGGTGCACTTTCTTGCACTTTGATATACTTACGTTTCAGTTAACGTAACTGCAGTATGTTTAAATTTAGAGTTACAGGAATGGTCCTGGTGTTGGAGTGTTGCCTACTTCATGGTTCTGCCTAGCACAATGCGCTGAATACTAGAACCCGTGACACATTTGATCCGTAACTTAGACAGGACTAGACTATGTCAAGGTGGGAGCTCTCCACCAGAGAACTGTTTCTGGTTTGCTGTGTTGTTTTTTTTTTTTTTTTTTTATCCCAAATCTCCTCACAACAGTATCTTAAAATTTAATTTCTGGTTTGGCTGCACAAAGATCAGACTTCTCCTTGCAAGTGTGCACTTGCCCTGTCCAGGTAGGCAGTAGCAAAGGAAGGATGACTCTGGAACTGTATTTGAAATCTCACTGAGAGTGTGCACTTAAGAAGCATACTTGAACATCCTTGATAGCAAACCTACCCCACTGAAAGCTTCTTGTTGGCTCTTTTTCTTAAATCCATCTTGCTGCTACTGTAAAATAGCGTATTAGTAATCCTGAAGTACTTTTTTTCATCACATACACTTGGATTTTAGATGCCTCAGCACTTATTTACAAAAAAAAAAGCTTTATTTTTTTCGCTATGACCATATGTTCTTTTCTGAATTTCACATTATTTTCTACACTCTACTTCTTTATTAAATGTTGTCAAAAATCAGTGTTTCCCTTAAAGGAGCATTGATGAATAGAAAATTTAAAAATTGGCTATTTTGTTGTTCATTTGAAGAAACAGTAAAAAAATATTCTGGAAAGCTTTTCTGTTCTTTGATTGTAAGCACAAGAATGCCATCGAATTGGCTCTGATCTGGTTCACTGCTTGCTGCTGCATCATCTCACTTCTGTGTTTTATGTTTTATGTTCTTTTTCAGCTTTTGTCATTGCTAATTCCTGCTGGAATTAGCAGGGGAAAAAAAAGTGATCTCTCTTAGAGCAGGCAACTTATTTTCCAGAAGATTGTCAGTTAGACCGTAAAGTGATTGCCAGATACAACATAAACAATGAAGAGGTGTTTGTTTGGCATAGTCAGAATCTTAGAAATCAGTTAAGATTCTGGAGATGACATCTCTGATGGACACTGGGACTTTGAACAGCAATCGCATGTTTCAGATTCTTTTCTTTTCCATTTATCTCCTTATCTTGCCTGTCCCATAAAAACAGTAGCGGTTGGCAGAAAGAAAATAAGAAAGGCATAAGAACACATTAAGTTGTATTAAATGAGAAATATTTTGGGTGAGTTTTCTTAATTTTGAGTTTTTTTCTAGTCAGGATGTTTTTCTGTTTTGTGTTTTTTTTTTTTTTTTTGTTTGTTTTTTTTTGGGGGGGGTTGTTTGATTGCTGCTGCTAATGGCATAGTCTACTTTTGGTATTTATTTTATCTCCTGCTCCCATCTGTTCCATTTCTCTCCTTCTGCATGTGCTCTGCTGAGTGGTCCTTTTTGTTTGTCACTCAGTATATCCCTATTGCTTTATCCTGCACTTATCTTGAATATGAATTTTCTGCTTGGTTGCCTCCTTTTTCTGCTCTTTCAGATATATTACCTGGCTATCTTGTTTTTTCTCCTCTGGAATTTTTCCTCCTGTGAAATATAGGAGGAATGTAGGAATGACCACTCCTCTTTTCTCATTCCACATCACAGTGGTGCTAAAGGCACCTATCGAAACAGCAGGCTGCTAAAGGCATTTACAGTGTGCTATTCACCAAATATTTCTGTTAGTATTTGGCATTATGGCTTATTCATAAAACATAATTATTAAATCATTACAACTGTGCTAGGTCAGACTGCTGGTAAAAATGTGGAGCTTTTTACTCCCTAGTCATCATGTGTACAAATGTTCATCTCATTATTATTTCAAAATGATGACAGTTACCAAAAGGAAAACCCAGCCTAACTATTGCAAATAATTTGTTGTCTCATTTGGAACTTCATCTGTGGTGATTGCGAATGCTGGCAGAGGAAACAATAGATCCAGAGTGGTCTGGCTGGCTGACGCTAGCAGTGTCCTGCCCTGCAACCGGCAGCAGTTTTTTCGAAATGTTGGCTTGTTCTTAGTGTGAGAACCTGAATTACACTTCCTTTGTTTCACACGTTAGTTGTTTTGATGCTGGCAGAAGATAGTGAAACTTTAACCTATTTTCAGATAGAGTTCTTATGACTTGGAAGTATAGTGAATTCCAGTGCTCAGCTTGTAGCATGATCTTTCTCAACAAAAGAAGAACAATTTATATAAATTACACTATATAAATGATTAAATTATTTATAAGCAGTTGTTTTCCTTTTAATGACTGTTTTATTGCTAGAGCCTAGTGTTCAGAACCGGTAGTAACTTTGTAAATTGTAGGGAAACCATATTGTTAGTGCATGTTGGAAGAAACAATCATAAAACTTTATATGCACGGAAGTGTATATGTTGCATTCAGTGCTATATAAGTTTACATGTACATTTAAATGGCCTCTGTACCACTTTGTAGCATAGTATAAGAGTTTGATGGCTGGATCAGATCAACACCTAGAAATAGTGAACTGCTTATACTTATGTCTTCCTTTTGAGATTTCATGAAGGAAGCCATGCCATTTTAACAAGATAATTAAATATATCTTGTCTTCCAGAGGCTTTTATAATAAGTCACAGAACTTGCAAAACTTTTATGTGAAGTAGTGTATATTTCCATGCGTATGGATTATCTCTTAGTCACCTATTTATCTCCAATTTTGTACATCAAGCTTTAAAGTTTTCCCACAAAAGCTCTGTCTTGACACACTGAAATGTGAACTCTGTGGCGCTCCTGTAGATGTGTAAAGACTTTTTTTAAAGGACTTTAAATTTTGCAGAGATGTGATAAGGAAAGTCAGGTAGAAGGAAGGGAATGAGATAAGAGGATTTACGTATAAAAAGAATAATGTTTTATAATGTTGCATGATTACATGTGCATTACAAGTGTATGGAAAAATACTTTCTAATTGATAAACTGTAAAAATCTATATTGCTTGTAGTGTAAAAAGTGGCAGTGTGTTTTCTGGAAAAAATCAAAATGAAGATAGTTATACACTTAGTATCTCTTCATTCCTCTGGATAAGCAAAAAGTGAACAAGATACAAATGATTAGTAATGCATGAAATTTGCTAGAAGATAATTGACAAAAATATAAGTATAAATTGGAGGGAAAGGACAAATAAAAACTTACTGAAAAGCCTTTTAAATAAGACTTTTCAAGATTCTGTTTTACTAGCCAGCATGAGTAGACTTCAGCTCAGTGTGTTTTTTTTTTTTTTTTCCACTTACCTGTCAATACCTGTGCATCACTTACCACAGTAAGTGGTAAGAGATCTCTCAAGCGTCAGAAAAGCAAACGGTCCTCCCTTTGCTCTGTTGTGAGGTTAAGAAATAACCTGAATGCTCTTGCCCAAGTTCACCATAGTTGCTGCAAGAATGGGAACTCATATTTGACAGATAATGTAAATAAAGAACATGTTTTAGTTGTTAGTATCTCAAATTGTACAGGAAACTCAAATAAGGGGTGTAGGACTGAAATGGGTGAAGGGATTCAAATATTTTGAAACACGTTTTAGAAAATCCTTTTATTAATAAGGTTCCGTCTTTATTTCTTCACTTCCTCCTCCTTTTCTTTCATCCTTTCTCTACCAGCAAAAGAGGAATGCTCTTTCTTCACGCGTAGAGAAGATAGAAATTCAGTTATTTATCCTGCTACTAATCAAAAGATTGAGCCTCTGAAAACATAAGCTATTTTCTGTTGTCAGAATTATATGTTGATGGATGCATATTTGGGGTAAGATGTATGGAGAAACATCTAAATGCCATTGATTACAAAGAAAAGGAGCTACAGGTGATGTATGGGAAATTGTGCACTGAATATTGATTAAACTCCTATAAATCTCAAAAATCTTTATGGCTAGAATGAATTTATTTTTTTCACTGTTTGTTTATTTACAGTGAAGAATGCGAGACCTAACAGCTCAGGTAACGAGCAGTCTCCTGCAGTTTCCAGAGGTGACTATTCAGGCACTTGGGGAAGATGAGATAATCCTAGATTCTGTACTTCGTGGGAAGTTTTCTGGAGGTGAGCCTTTTCCTTTAAATTTTGATCTTGGTCTTGACATGAAGACATTCTTGCCTGGAGATTACCTAAAGCTGGTAAGTATTACCAGCTCTATCAGGTTGGTGCTGTTGAGAAGCACCAGATTTAGAGAGAATTAAAAGGATGTTTTAACTATTAAAAATGCTATTGTTAAAACATTAACATAATTAAACTTTGAAACTACAGCAGTCTACAGTAAAGACTAAACCACTCTTGTGCTATTAAAAGCACTTACTTTAAACCATGCTGAATCAGTGAAGCCTTTTCAAATTTTAATTAACTAAAAGACATTTTTTCAAAAGATAATAGTGTTGTCTTGGACCATATTAGCACCAGCTCAAGCCTTGTGATCATCATGATGTCATATGCAGAAATACTTTAGTTCTTGTGCAGTATTACAGAGGAGCTTTACTTTCTTTTCCAACCTGAGTAAGAACAGAAGGGAGAGTATAAAACTGTTAAACACTGCAGCCATAATTCCAAAGTGTTTAACAGGATGCAGATGAGTATCCAGTGAGAGTTTCTGAAGTAGCTGAGTGGATTAGATTCTTGACTTGCCAAATGATCTGAAAAGAGCTGGATGTGCAGCTGGATTTCTGGGCATCTGTTAAGACCAGGTGGAATCTGCCTGGTCTTAAATGCAGTAATACAGTTAATATTTTCTTTGAACTTAATGTAGATCCGTGAAATAAAATAATTTTTAAATTCTTTATGGAGTCAGTATATGTAAATGTTTTAATTTACTAATGCAGTGCCCGTTTTAAGCTCATTTCACCCAATTCCCTACCCAAAGTAGACATATGCCCAATAAAATTAGTAAACCAGAACTGATTTGTTATTCATTATATTTGAAAAATACTTCTTAAGATTTTATTCCTGTACATGTTTGGATCTTTTTAATAAAACAAACCAAATATGGTGTGGAGATTATGGCTTAGTACATTGCAAACTTTATTCCAAACAATCAAAACCCTTTCTCAGTGCAAGGAAGACGAGTACAAATACAAAGTAATGAGGTTGTTAATTGTAAGGTCTATTGACTGAGGATTTCAATGGGTGGTTTTAAATAATTGATGAGAATTAGGTAAGTCAGCCTTCCTCTGCTGGGTTGTGAGTATTTTTATTGCAGAAAAGGGATAATGTCTTTTCTACTTGAAATATGCTTCAACCAGCTTTCTTCTTTTTCTTCTAGGGAGAAATGGCCTAGCGTGGTTGGCATGTGGTCCTCAACTTGAAGTAGTGAACTCTGTGACAGGAGAGCGGCTCTCTGCATATCGTTTCAGTGGAGTAAATGAGCAGCCTCCCACTGTTCTGGTGGTAAAGGAGTTTTCCTGGCAGAAGAGAACTGGATTACTAGTTGGGTTGGAAGAAGCAGAAGGAAGCGTTCTCTGTCTGTATGACCTTGGAATATCAAGAGTGGTTAAAGCAGTTGTTCTTCCAGGAAGGGTATGTGCTTCTTAATCTGAGAAATGAAGCTTTTATCTTGTTATGCCATGTAATCCCATTTCAAGAAAAGTTTCAGAGCATTGTTTTATAGGAAGGATTTATTTGGTAAGAGAGGATTTTTTTTCTGTCTATACTGCATTAACGTACTGTCACTTCACAGGATCCAGTCAAGAAGGTCTTGATGTAAGTATCTTCAATTTAATGTCTCAAATTATTTTTTTGAGACATATTCATAGTAAAACAAGTTTTCTGGTTTTACTGGAGACTATGTGGTTTCCTAATACTCTAATTCCATTAAAAATACATTGAAAAATAGCTTTGTTTGTTCTCTATGTTGAGAATGAAAAAGAAAAAAAAATTGCTTTGTAGTGTCTGTAATACACGTTTCCTAGATGGTTAGTTTCTGTCAAAAAAGTCTTTAAAATATTTTAAATTTCCACAATTGTTGTGTTGTAAAAGACTTAAAACATACATTCTCTTGACTCAAACTAGCAAATAGATGACTCTGGAACAGAATGTATTTTTGTGTTGGTTTAGGATACAGAAAAGAGCATTTAGCAAGTGAGTTATCTGACAGATTGTTGAGAGACTGGCTTGCAATCCAAATTGAAGCTTCTTTAAAGTAATTTTAGGGTTTGTGATTAGAATCTAAGATTAGAGTCTATTAAGCCAAAAAGGAATCATCTTTGATATGGGACATTTTAAAAATCTCACAAATAGGTTATCTGTTTGATATTTTTTACTGAGTCGATGGCTTTTATTAGTTCTGTCTTAAACTTTAGCTTCCCTATTTGAATGTTTTTCTACGTCTGCATCTCCGTTACAGTGGTTCCAGGTCCTCTCTTCCCTAGTTGTCTATTTGAATTTGTGCTCATTGAATATTCTTTTTGTATAGGCAAGGTACACTGATGTAATACTATTTTCTCTACTTTTTCTAACATATAAACTCAAATAATGTAGTACCACTTAGTCTCATTGTCTGCATTCTTTTTTGAAAAAGAGTATGGTTATGAGTATCAATTGTGTTAGAGAGTTCTTCTATAGCACAAAAAGTAATTCAGGCGAAAATGTGAGGGGAGGAAAAACTGGCTGTTCTGTGATAAATAGCACAAATTACGGAGTAAAGCCATATCTGAATTTTTACTGTTCTGCCCTGAATGCTCTTGAATTACAAGCATATTTGGTTTGTTGCTTTCATTTTGGTTCCTATTTTTTTTTACTATTATATTAGTTAGATTAGCGTGGACATGGGTGTTGCTAATTGGAGTATAAGTTTGGAGTTGTGAATTGGAGTAAGGATAAACAAAAACAAGTAGGTGAAACTTAAGCTTGCCCACTCTCCATTTCTTTTGAATTTAATTATTCTGTAGCTCGTATTTGCATGTTATATAATGTATGACTTGGTGTTTTAATTCTACCTAAATGTTTCTGTGATTTTTCACACTGATTAATTTTAAAAGTAAAATGTGGATCTATTCTTAGCTTCATTTTCTGCAGTTTGTGTCGTTTATTTTTGAAGACTTTAATGAGCACTTTAATTTATGGGCTATATTCCCTACAGGTATATCTTCTGGAGTCAGTTAAGCTGTACAGGTTAACAATAACTTAGAGTAACTCTGGCTGAAGGTGCCAAACCATTAATATATTAACACAGGGTAGTTATTGTGAAAATGTGACTACATTTTAGTTGTAAGAGTAGGCAGTAAGTCAATCAGAATGTCAATGAATGAGTTCAAAAAAAAAGCCAACAAACCTGGATTTTTTTTTTTTTAATGGAACATCCCTGATTGCTATGGAATGCTCATGCAAAATGAAGTGGAAATTTGAGTATGTTACTGCAATATTACTTGCAATAAATTCTAGTAAAAGCAACTCTAAATTGGAAACATTAGTTATATTAAACTGCTTTATAATGTTCCCACTTTTCAAAACTATTGAAAAGTATTTTCACTTTTTTTCCTGATTTATAATGAGGAGGCTGAAAGATAGCATTCAGATTCAGTGAGCTGAGAAAAGTTTTCTTTGTTTGTTCCCAGAATGAGTTGGCAATGGTGTAGGAGAATATGAAAAGCAAATGCATAACACAGTGGAAAAATATGCTGTTTCAGGAGCTTCTACATTGAAAATTGAAGTGTTAAAACCAAGAAACACTTTTAGAAAATTATATTTGCAAAAGCCAAAAAGATTAATTTGGAACCAGTTGAACAATGGAAAAAATCTGTCCAAAGAAAAAGAAATTAGAAGCAACACTTATAGATTGGATGATTTTGCAATGCAAGGCGTGCTGTATATCTCTTCTCCTAATAAGTCATCAAGACTTGGAGCAGCAAGAATTTGGATAATCAGAAAGTTTTTGATAATCCTTTGAGTAGCAGGATAGATGAGAAATTTGATTTGTAGGAAATCTGAAACAAAATGAAGTAATCTAGGTTAGTATAGACATGTCCGAGATCATTACTGTGAGCAAGATGAAGGGTAAATTGAGAACTGTGGGGCTTAGGGATTTGGTTATTTTTTTTCCCACCTCTGAAAAAAACAAATGCAGGAAGAGACTACCTTGTGATGCTCACCTCTTTTGATGTAAATTTTTCTGCTAGTTGCGTTGTGTTACAGTGCTTTACTTTCATATGAAGATGAAATGATAGCCCGTGTTCTTCCTTCGTATGGCTTTAGTGCAGGAGTCTTTGGTTTTATCTCTGCTGCTCTGCTGTCAGCATTGTCCTGGGATGTTGTAGATGCTGAAATGTTTTGCTTTAGTGTAAAATAGTTCAAAATAGTTGCATGCAGACTATTTTGAACATTGAGGAGTAGAATGCACTTCTTATTTGGTTAGTTAACTTTTTATCTAACAAGCTGCCATTCTTTTGTTGTTGTTTTAGGCTGGCTCTTTTTTTTTACCTTTTTTTAATTAATGTATGCAAAAGAACTGATGTGTGTTCAATATTTTTTTTTTAACTTAATCTGGTAGTTATTTTAATCTCTGTAGGGGACAGTATCAAGCTTAATAAGCCAGTATCCGTCTTCAACACTTGCTGGAAATATTTCATTTCTGTAGAAATGGTATGTCTGCCAGGCAACTGCATTAGTGCCTTTTCTGACTTAAAGCCATGATTTGACCTAATACAAGTTTGGCAAAGAAGGCATGAACTATCATGGCACTGATGGGCTGTGAGCAAAAGGAGAACTACATTAAGTTGCAAGTCTCTTATTATATGTAAAAAAAACTTCATGATATCTTAATTTTAAAGTTGTATTAGTATTAATTGTTTTTCTTAAGTAGGAAACTAAATTGCTAATCTGCAACAATAGAGCACTCTATGTTGAAATTAATTCAATTAAATAACTAAGAAATCCTAGTAAATTTGAGATGGTAATTTTTGTACAGGGATTTGATTTTCTTAAAGTAATTGGAGATAGTACTTTTCTTTCAAATCTTATGATTCTGCATTTATTTTCTTGTTTCTGATGTGCTAATTCTGGCTTAACTGTTGAAAAATTTCTGTTTAGCTTGTCAAACAGCTCAGGTATTAACTTACAATTTTCCTGTAGGTAACTGCTATAGAACCCATAATTAATCATGGAGGAGCGAGTGTGAGCACACAACATCTTCACCAGAGTCTGCGATGGCTCTTTGGTGTGGCAGCAGTGGTTACAGATGTTGGACATATACTTCTGGTTGACCTTTGTTTGGATGATTTATCTTGCAGTCAGAATGAAATAGAAGCATCAGGTGAGTTTACAGTTTTTAAACTCAAAACTCATTTTGAAAGTAAGATAACTCGAGTCTTCTAAATAAAGAGTATGTATCTCATTTTGAATATGATAGCATGCAGACATTTAGGACTGCTCATAACAGGTGATGATTTGACATCATAGAGCCCAAGTTGATTAAAGATGGAAGTGATTTAATACTGCTTATAAATTTATGCCCTCCTCCCTCCAAGATCCTTAAGCCATTATGATTCTTGTCAGTGAAGTTTAGGAATTTTATTATCCGAATCATTGCACCTGCCCATTAGGAAGATGTGTCAACCAGAGGCACCCTATTTCTTGGGAATGTTGTTCTGCTTCTGTTAAATGACTTGTGACAAATTGTAGGAATACTTTAAGAAGAGATTTCATTCATCCAAACGCATGATTTTTAAGTTGGAATTTTAAGTTTTGTATTCAGGTTGCAGCCACTGTTCTGCTATTACAGCAGCAGTTCCATGAGTTGATACCACTTCAAATGACTTTGTCATGAAGCCCAATGTCCAAGAAGAATCTGTCCATTATAGTTACACTCATACCTAGTTTAAAAATATGGGGCAGAATATCAATCCAGTCAGAGAGTGCCTATGTTCTTTGAATAAATAGGAAATGAAAATAAAAAATGGAAATCTTGAATAAGAGCATATTTTGCTGGGATAGTGGAATTTAGATCATGCATAGAGTCATTTTGAAGTGTTCAAAATGCATCCTAAATAGAATAACACATTGTTTTATTGCATGATTTTGTGTGTGTAGACCTAGAAGTTATCACCGGAATTCCTGCTGAAATTCCGCAAAGAAGAGAAGCTGTGACCAGAGAGGGGCGACATCTCTGTTTTCAATTACAAAATCCTTCAGGAACAGCAATATCAACCTTATGCTACATAAGCAGAAGCAATCAGCTGGTTGTGGGTTTCTCAGATGGTTATCTGTCACTATGGAATATGAAAACTTTGAAGAAAGAGTAAGTAGACCTTTACGTCTGCTCATGCCTGATAGTGCAGGGATTTCAATTTTTGTGTAAGAAAATATGTTAAAATAAGGATAACTTTTTTTTTTTCAAGGATTGAAATTCTTGAGTTTAATCTTGAAATACTTAGAAATCCTCTTCTGAAATAACTATTCAGTGACACTTGCATAAAGTGGACCTTCTTCTCAATGAACCAGGGTTGTTTTCCTTATTTATTGTGCCAGTGAATTGAGGAGTATTGGTAAACATACTGCTTCTAGTTATGTTAAACACGATGTGACAAAACTGTTAGAAGGAACTGTCTCATTTCCTTATATCTACAGTGTTCAGTGAAATGAGGAAACATATATTTAGAATAAACATTTTTTAAAATTATTTTTCAATACCACTTACTCCAATTAGGACATAACTTGCAAAGCTTCAATACATTAGTAATGTAATTTTGCTGATAATATTCTTAAAAGTGTCCAGGATGGAAATAGTGAGACATGAAAATACATAGTTGATAGGGGCCTGAGAAGGTATTTTTCCCTACATTTCAGCCTTGACTGAAATAGGAGATTGACCAGTTATAAGGCAAGGGTGTTCATCCTGTCGCTTTGTTCTCATCAAACCTAAATGAAAGTTTGCTTAGAACATTTGGAGATTAGCATAGGGACATGTAAATTTATGGGCAATAGAAAGATTAGGGGATGATTTCAAACCTGCCAAAGAACAATCTCACTTGAGATTTATGACCAAGGTCAGCTAGAGATTCACTAAGCAAATCTGCAGTGACTCACCAGAAATTATTAGGTGCGTAAATAGATGATGGAGGAATAAGTAGGTGGCAGGAATAGAAAGAAGATTATGAAGTTACAAATAAAGTTCAGAAGTCTAGAAAAAAAAATGCTTTTCTACGTAGTCCAAGTGAAGAAACAAGAAACTGTTTGTTAGATACTGTTCTGGGTTTGTTCAGAAGAAATTTGACGTTTTAAATTCTGTATTTAAGTAAGCTATGGCAGCAGGAGCAATCTTTTGCTTGGCAATTGGGATATTCATTTAGAAGAGGTTGGTGTGAGTCACTTCTGGCAGAGGAGGATGTAAACCCATTTTTTTTAGTATTTCATGGACAATAAATTCCTTATACCTCAACTGTTCCGTAAAAAGTAGTCACTTCCTTGTCTTGCTCCTTTGGGGTTTAAAATGGAAGTGTAACCTTCTGTCCTTTGAAGATGTGCATATAGTTGCTCTTCTCTCAGAGGATTCTTTATGCATTCACTTCTACTCCTTCTGGATTAAGATGCTAAGTAAATTATTCTGGATTAAATAAGATCAACCTGAATATGCATTGTTTTACATTTGTTTGGGCTTACATTTGCTTCTTACCACCCATTTCCTGAATTGTAAAAAATCTTTTATGATTAATGCTTTCTAAGTTCTCAAGTCAGGCATTTTCTAAAGAAGAAAAGCTGTGGCTTTTGCATACCTAGCATGATGCGAATAATCAGGGTGTGTAGGCTCACCTCTCCCCCTCTCTCCCCCCTTTTTTTAGGTACCACTTTCAACTTGAAGGAGGAAGGATTCCTGTCTATACTGTTACTTTCCAGGAACCTGAAAATGATCCTCGCAATTGTTGTTACTTGTGGGCTGTCCAGTCTACACAAGAAAGGTGACTAAAAGCTCTCTGTAACCAGTTGTTTAGTACACAATCTTCAATCCGTTCCTTTTGCCCTATTCTGTTAATTAGGAAATTGATTATATAATAACATTTTTCACTAATTAAAGTGTTTGTTGATGAAATCTAAAGATGACTGTAATGTCATGTTTACTCTTTTTGAGCCTGTGCAGTTTTTTTATTTCCTTCTTGGGCAAGCTTAAAAATTGTAAATATAGGACTGAACTCCATTTTAATTTTAGAACTACCACTAACAGATTCCTAAAAATGAGTAGTAATACTTCTAAGGGTACTGTTCTGCAAAATATATTTGCTTTTTAGAGCTGGTAACAATTATAGAGCTGGTAGAGTTTTGCTGAAGATTTAGCCATGTAGGGGACTCTCTAATACAGCAGGGGTTATGCTTACCATACAGCTTTTGCAGGACTTAGCAGATGTGAAGAAGGACCTTCCAGTTACAATAATAATGGCCTCAAGAATATTTTTCTAGAATAATTTTTTTTCTGTTTTATTTGTAGTTTAAAAGTTCTAAGAAGTCAGTCTCTAAGGAAACATTTATCATCATAGTTGTATTGTAGTCCCTTTTTATTGAGTTTAGGATTTAACAAGGTGCACAGTGTTGTTATATCTGAGCACTAGTGAATCTTTCTGTCTGTTTTATATACTTCCTCTTAGTTTGAACTGTGACTTTGAGATTTTGTATCTTGCATTTGTTCCAATTGCCATTGTAGAGTTATGTGCTTATATTTTCAGTGAGTTCACTAGAAACCTGGTTTTCATGCAGTTCCTGGTTTATTCAGAGTTTCTGAAAGAAGGCAAAGCAATAGTGGCTATATTTTTGTGCTTACATTCTGAAATTATTTTCATTATTTCTTGGTGATTGCTTCATAACTTGCTTGATACTTCCATGATGGCGTTTGATAGCATCAAGATACCATTAAACATACAGTTTAGGCTGTGCCAGTCTAGCAGCCTGCTGCCACCAAAGGAAAGAGGTCACAGTATTGCTGATTAACATGTGCCAACTTTGCAGTCTTTGGATTCTCTCTGACTCAATTCAGATTATCTTGCAGAAAACTGTGTCTGAACAGAAAAATCGATGGTTTCTTTCTGGGCTAATAAATCAAATCAGTATGTAGAAGAGTCTGATGTATGCAAGAGAGAAACTGGAATATTGTTTTTATGCCAAGGGAAAAGGAACAAGATCTCTCTATTCCAGTGTGAGCAAGCTATTTAATTCAGCTACAATCTTAGGTTTGAATTTAATACAGATTGGATCAAGAGCTGTGAAGAACTATTGCCAACAAGTTTTAGTCAGTGCAACACATTAAAGCTTTTAGATTATATGGCTAGCATTTGTCCTTGGAGCGTTTGTCAATGTCAACATTATCTCCTGTATGTTTTAGATCTTAATGTGACCAATTGTCGTGGTTTGAGAAATATTTTTTTTTTCCAGCAAGAATATGCTATTAAGGAAAATTTCACTCTAGACCTAATAAAATAGTAATTTTGCAGAGGAGTATAAAACAATTTTGTAATCAAATTTCATTATTTATACTATTTCAGTGAAGGTGATGTTGTGAGTTTACATCTGTTGCAGTTAGCATTTGGAGACAGAAAACGCTTGGCATCAGGACAAGTGATGTATGAGGTAAGATGTTCATTTATGTGAAAATATAATTTTCATTAAGTGATTATCAGTTAAAAATCGGCAGGAATAATATTTACCATCAGAATTATCATCAGAGCTGGGCCTGTTTAGCCTGGAGAAGAGAAGACTTTAGAAGAGATCTTACCAATGCCTATAAATACCTTAAGGGAGAATGCCAAGAGTATGGGGCTGGACTCTTCAGTGGTGCAAAGCAACAGGACAAGAGGCAACAGGCACAAACTGAAACCCAGGAAGTTTCACCTGGATATGAGGAAAAACTTCTTTCCTGTGAGAGTGGCAGAGCCCTGGCAGAGGTTGCCTAGGGAGGTTGTGGAGTCTCCTTCTCCGGAGATGTTTGAAACCCACCTGGACACAATCATGTGCAATGTGCTCTGAGGTGACCCTGCTTGAGCAGGAGGGTTGGATTAGATGATCTTCAGATGTCCCTTTCAACCTCAGCCATTCTGTGATCCAGAGATAACTGAATCTTTTTTGTGCTGAGTCATCTTGGGGCACAGCCTGTATCTGTGTATCTGTACCTTTTTGTAAAAAATTCATGTGATTTTTAAACCACAGTGCCCTGTGTTCCAACTAGGTTCATCTGCAAAGAGGTCAAATAAATTCAAGGACTATGGCCTTTGTTTTGACCAAAGGCAACCTCTTGAGTTTAAATTCTGACCTTTTTCCTCTTTACTTAGTGAAGCTTTTTTTCTCATTCGTAAATGTTGCTTCTGAATAGATAACTTCAGCTCTTTGGAAAAGATGATGTTTCTTTAAAACACGGTATCTATTAATATAGATAATTAATACAGACATTAATTATCTATATTAATATTAATAGATATTTGTTAATATAGATATTAATAATGATATCTATATCATAATATATACACTACTCTACAGCTCTCCATTTCGGTTTTTAACTTTGAAAAATACTTCCACTAAATTCACTTCTGCATCTCTGATACTGCCCCAAACACTTTGACAGGTTGATGGGAGAAAGTTTCTTTAATCTTCCTTCATTTTCATTTTTCATACTTCTTCATTGTTTTATCACCTGTTAAAAGTTATTTTTAGCTACAGATTTGTTCGTGGGAAAGACTTGTTCTGTCTGCTTGTTTGGAAAGAAGTTGTCTATGTATGTTTCTGTCATGGCTACTTTTTTATTTAACCTTTTACTATTCAGCAGTTCTTTTTCTTGATCATCTTAGTTTCCTGACAAGGTACGACAAGTGTCAGCTTTCCCCTCAAAGGATTGAAATGTTTCAGCACTTTGTTAAAATGGAGCCATTAGAAATTCCAGATGATGCTATCCTTGAAAAAAATCATACAAACTGATCAAATAATTTTCCTGTGATCATGATCTGAGAGAATTGCAGTGTAGTTAATCTAAGAGTTATGACCCTCAACAGACTTTGCAACTAGTAGCACATTCAGATTCCAGTCTCTGGATTTGTAATGTTCTGCTGCCACACTGTTTCTGGCTGCCTAATGACGTGTGCTATGGAAGAGTGAAGCAGGGACCAATCTTACAAAGCAGCTGAATAGAGAACTAAGCAGCTGTTCTCCTCTATGGGGAGAACAGACATGTTCTTCAGCTAGCTTACAGATTTGCACCTTACACGCATAGCATCATACCAAGACCTTGTAACACCTACTACTGGAAAAAAAATCACTAAAAGAAGGATCAAGACAAGACCTGTGATCCACAGTTGATACGAGGGACACTATTTTTTTAAAAAGCATTTCAGAGGTTTGTTGGTACTGCAATGTCAACTGTGCCTACAGCTACAACTGTGAAAAGGTCTGTGTGATTCCAAACTCACATATGCTGAAATATGAAGTACTTTTGAAAACTGTCTCAGGGTTATTTTTAGATTTTGATGGTGGCGCTTGAGAAGCCTAAGAAGATGCTAATTCAGAGAAATGGATATAGTTGAGACTATCGTTGAATTCCAGTTCTGTTTGCCCCTATTTTCCTGCTTTCCATCATCTTCATTACCGGTATACTGTACCGTTTTTCAGACTCTTGTCAGCCAAAGGATATTAATGTTCGAGGCAGTGTTTTGCTTTCAGGGAGATTCTGAAGCTTTTAATACTTAGGTCTGTCTGCATGGCTGACTGGATCAAGTTTCTTGACTATCTTCAAGAGCAGAAAATATTAAAAAAAAAAAAAAATCCAGTTTGCCGGGCACAATTTCAGTAAATGGACAGAAATCTATTATTGATAGAACTCAGAGGAGTTTGAAAGACCTCTCTGTTACAACAGTGCATTATTTTCCACAAGGTAACTTTAAGGCTACGAAACAGTGCATCTTTGACTTTGTGTCACGGCAAAGTCACCCTGAGGCTGTTGAAATGTGTTGGTTTGTCCAAGTTTGACATCTGTGTGTCAAGTTTCTGTCTCCATTGCCTTCAAGATTGGTTCAAGTAATTAAATGTGAAGGTATGTTTGGATTGCACTTTCAAAGATCTTTTTCATGTCATCTCAGTAATTACTAAATGTAATGTTTCAAATCAAGATTGTGAAGCTTATCTTCACCATAGTCCTATGCACTGCTTGTGGATGAACAGAGTATATAGTCTGCTTTCGTATCGAAGTCTTGGACCAGTGCAGCTCATTTGAAAACTATCTTTGTAGTTTACTTAACATCTTCCCTATAAAGGCGTTACTTAGCTTAAGAGTTTCTTGCACCAATGGAAATTTTAAAATACACTGTTCTGCTACAGGAGTTGCCTTAAGCAGAAATTTGTTTTGGTTTGTTTGGGGTTTTTTGTTTGGGGGGGTGGGGGGGGGAGGAGGGAGGGTGCCCCCCCCTTTCCCCGACTTCCTGGTTGTGGCCCTCTATATGTACCTACTGGTACATGGATGCTGTGTGGATGCTTACGCTGCTCACAGGTCAAGTATTATTTTCCTTGTTTAGTTCAAATGCCTCTGATTTCAAAGCTACTGAGTTCTTAGTTTACATACCATTTTCCTACGTTTATTGTAAAAACTGGTATCTCAGAACAAGGGGAGAAGTCTTTAACCTGACTGCTGCTCAAGTGATACAGAAAATGTATATGAGGGAGATGCAGATGGTTTTGATTAGCAGTTTTCTTTAAAATACCTGATACATGCGCTGAATGATAGGAAAAGGATTTATGCCTAAACACAATGAGAATTGCTGATACCAGGATATTTTGGATTATCTGAAATTCAGTTGGATTCATTTAGCAGCTCTATCTGCTTACCACTCACAATACTTTGCTTTAAATTTTGTTCTCAGTGGTATCTAAAAGTAGAAATTTCCAGCAGTTAAAATCACCTCTAACAGATTTATAGAGTTCTGTTTTTTTTTATCAGATAAAACAGTCCTTCGGAATGGTGAACCACTTGTATAATGAAATATCTTTCATTTAAAAATTGTTTTTAGTGATTATTCCCTCCGTAATAAAAGTGAGATTCTCTACTCAGGCGTCACACTACTTTTTCAAAGAGGTGGTTAGATATTTCTGTCTATTCTGTATTTGTCTGTTACGTTTTTCAGAGCCGCTTGGTAAAGTTGAAAGGACCTTGCATACTACCAAATAAGTTTTAGTATTATCCTTTTTAATAATGAAAGACTTTGAAGTAGCCTTGAAAAGTATTTGTAGCTTTTACTAGAAGGGTTAAGAGAATGCTGGTCTCTTCTCAGGTTGGATGACTTAGAGTTCTCCAATGAGAATATATTGTTCTGTTGCCAGTTCATTTCAAAGGTCTAACAGAGCTTAGAAAGCTTGGGCAGAACCTAGCAGAACTGATTTTTCTGAATTTGTGGAGCTGCTGCTTGTGCACGGTTCGTGCATTCATTAAACACTGTGTTGCATGGTAGACAATTTGAATCAATGGAGCATTTGGAAAGACAGTATTTAAGTTAATGTTTAATTAGAAAGCATTAGTGTCCGAGGTTCAACACAGTACTGCTGGGATTTTTGAATATCTCAGAGTAGTTTACCCACTCTGTAGTAACCTGTGGCCTTACATGGCTTGATATGTAGCACGTATCTTCATTTTCCCTTTCTGCTGATGTTGTGCTTGGTGAAGGAATTGAGGGATGTTTCACCCTTTAGTTTCTTTGACAGAATTAGAGGAGGAACTAGTGAAGAGCTTTCACGGTCTGAAAGAAGATTACTAATCAGTAAGGAGTTCTCATACCTGGAACAGGGGGATGCATGTTCATTGTAGTGGTGTGTCTATAGAAAGTACCTCTCAAGAGAGCTTTAACTGCAATAGTTTCATGACTTCTCTAACTTCGACTACTCTCTAATCAAGACATAGAGTGAAGAATTTCGTACGCATCTGTATTGCATACAGATCTATCTTCATAGATAAATGTCTTCTATCTTCTACAGATTTATCTTCATAGATAAATGTTGAGGTTTGTAAAGAAACCTTGATTCTGCAGGGGCTTCTACCAAATATTTGGAACCAGGTCATGTTAGGGAAACACTAAATTGTGAGGATAGGGAAAATCCTTATAGCCAAACTTTTCAGTTATCGTTTTACACTTCAAATTCTCTTGCACATCAGATGCAAGATTCTATTTACAATCACAAATAATCTCATCAGAGATCCAAAATATATCTCTTATCGTATTAGATGCATACAATCTTTCATATTGAGGTGTAATAATACATATTTTAATCTCAAAATTACCTTTTCTTTTTGCTGTTATTTTTCCTAGGGCTTGGAATACTGTGAAGAAAGGTACAGTTTAGATCTCACGGGTGGAGTCTTTCCTTTGAGAGGACAGACCAGCAATACTAAATTACTCAGCTGTCAAACTATAGAAAAATTTCGCAACCATGTTGACAGAGAGGATAGCGTTAATGAAGGTTTGTTCCATGTCCGTGTTGTATCCATGTTTGATTGTTCCTAAGGGACTTTTTTTAGAATCTGAGCAATGAATGTTATGGTCTACTTAAAATCTAAAAGTTAAATATCTGTATAGAGTAGCTGGTTTGACTTATTTTAAAAATAAATATTAAATGCTTGACTTGTGTTAAAATGCATAAATTGACAGTGCAGTCTGTCAGAAGAAATTGTTAGTGAGTGAATATATTAATGCCAGAAACTGTACATTTCTGTGACAAAAGATTTGTTTCACTAATGCTTAGTTACTTTTTATCCCAAAGTTTTAAAGATAACTGGATATGGTGTATTAAAGTGATACGCTGGTTAGGTCTTTTCAATAATTTTGACTTGTTAACACTGTTAACAGATGATTAAGTGTGTAGAATATTTTTATGTGCAGCAAGAGAAGAAAAAAAAGATTGTTTCTACAGGTACCATGATAGTTATGTTATCAGAAAAGGCAGCAGCAAATGATAAGCAATTCCTTTCTTTCTTCATTTCTTCATCTAGTTTTTTCTTTAAACTGGCACTAGTACATCAAATTCCTGATACTACTTTTTTTTAAGGAGGTGTCCATATGTGAAAGTAGCCAAGCTGTTTGTTTTATTAATAGTCAGAAAGGAATAATTGTTATTGAAAAACATCTTCAGTGTATTGGAAGAGTTAATGCCAATAATCTTATGCTTATGTGAAAAACTGATCTATTTGGGAAGAAAGTAACACTTTTCATTCGAATAAAATAATATGTGTTTGCTGGTGGAAGATTATCTTTTTGGCAGGTAAGATATGCTTTAAACGTACTAAGCTTGGAACTTTGTACTCTTTGTACGCTATCTGTCACTTCCTTTGCTTGAACAAGTAAAGATAATTACGTGATAAAAAGTTAGTACTTTTTATAATGAGAACATTGAAGTCAAGGTTTATAAAAGTGAATCTGCTCTTCCTGATCCTTGGTTAAAATAACACAAATTTCTTGATACGGGCTTGCCTGAAGATGTCATTTCCTGTGAATTGTCAGGTAGTTATGATTTTCTTGGTACTGCTTTTTAGGGTTTTTAGTCTATTTTAGAACAGTGAGTGAGTACCTTTTTATGGCCAACTTCAAGATCATAGAATGGGACTTCTTTGAGGGGAGAGAAAAAGATTTTATTTTATGCTAGTTGAAATACTGTAGCTGTGTTTGGCAGATGATCTGTATAATGCTTCAGCATAACTAAAATTAATGCTTTTCAGTTTTTGATTCCTCTAACTATCTCTTCTTTTGGTTGCTTTGAAGAATAAGAGGGTTCTCTCTATTGGTTAGGATTGTCCCCTGGATTTTTTTTTTCTCCTGTTCAGACTTACACTTGCATCTTCCTATCCAAATTTTTCTCTAAATCTCATAGAGAATTTCTGCATCTAACAGCTCTTAAGTAATGGTTTTCTTCGTCTATGTATGCAGTTGAAATTCCTGTTGTGTCTTTCACCATCTTGCAATAATTAAACATCCCTGGGTTTATAAATTCAGTTACACTCCCTCTTTGAGACTGCTGCTGCAATGATAGTTTTCAAAGCTTTTTGTTTTTCCTGCTTACTCCGCTTCGAAGCCTCTTTTCTTACTGGTCTTGTCTTTTCTGTAACATCAGAGTAAGTTAGTTGCATGATATTCCTAGCCTATTTCTCTGTGTTATCTTTGATTTAGTCCTGAACTGGTAATTTCCATCTCATGCTGTGATGCCATCCTTCCTCTGTCAACAGCCTGTTAAAGTCTAACAGGAATACCTGTGTTTTTTCTTCACTTGTTGTATGTTTCTGAGGAGAACTCCTTCTAAATACTTCTAAAAAAAAAATTATTGTTATCCTTATTTTCACTCCTTTTCTGCATGCCTCATGCTTCATAAAATATCTGTAATTTTTCTACTGGTTTCTAATTAGTCTTTATTCACCATCTCTTCAAGTTAAATTCTAGGTGTGGATGAGCTTTTGTTGAATGTGTGTCGAGGCTAGCAGTGAAGCTGTTTTCTGAATTACAAAAGGAATTGTTATCTTCAAAGATAATTTCAGCAGTTGACAAAACTGGAGCAGAAGTTCACAATAAAACATAGTAAAATAAGTGAGAGTCCCTAAACTGTAACCATGAATTCAGCAGAGTGGAACAGAGAGAACATTTTGCCAAAAATTGTTTTCTTGTTTTTCATGCTATTAGTGCGAATCATGTAGCACTTGCTTTGCTTATATCTAATGAACGCATTCTCTTTAGAGAAGACGCATTGTTCTGCTTATTGAGAGTACTGAAATATAACATTGTGAATGTTTTGCTTTTAGATTAAAATTTTTGTTCTAATTTCTCAGTGCTTTTATTTTGTGTGATAATTGTGGTCTTCTATTCTGAATATGCCGAAAAGCACTATTCTTAAAACTCATAAGTGAGGCTAATCTAGAAAAACAGTGCCAGCTGAGTTTTGCAACTGTATATGATAAAGTTGCTTATTCATATCCTTTCTGACAGTAGCAATGTATATGTTTCTAGCATAATTTTTGATAAACTTTTCATCTAGCTAAATATTTTGATCAGTTACTGATGTATGGAAAATTAATTGCAAATAATATGTATTTGATTTGGTTTAGAATTGATATGATTTTATCAGAAAAGGGAGCAGTATGACTGTAACCTATATTAAAGATGTTCAGCATTCTGCTAAATTTCTTATTTTTAGTAAGTGTTTAGTGAGTGGTATAACAAATTAAGCTAAAATACAGGTGATAGTGTTTAAAAAAATCAGAAATCATGTATTTTCTACAAATAAGAAGCAACATCTTGTCTCTTACAGTAATATCTCCTGACACCAGTGTATCAGTCTTCAGCTGGCAAGTGAATACATATGGTCAGGGAAAACCATCTACTTATTTGGGCATCTTTGACATTAATCGCTGGTATCATGCTCAAATGCCAGATTCACTAAGGTAGATTTTTACTAAGTTATTTTCAATATCCTCACTAATAACTCATTTGAATGTAGATGTTTAATTTATACATATGTTTCCTTTAAGGCCAGGAGAATTCCTTCATAATTGTCCATATTTTGCATTATGGTCACTGGATGCTGTAGTAAGCATGACTTCCCCAAACCTAATTTTGGACGTTCTGGTACATGAGCGGAGTTTAAGTCGCGGAGTTCCTCCATCTTTCCCACCACCTGAGCAGTTTTTTAATCCAAGCACCTATAATTTTGGTAGGTATTTCACTGCATTTAGTAGAAGTAGGGTTAAGAATTACAGTCAAATGTTACTTATTCGTTATTTCTCACTTAAAAAAAAAAACATAAATGCAGCTATGACAATGTTGTACTAACAAGGTATTTAATATTGGGAAATGTATCAGATACAGTCTGCTGAGTTCTGAGTTTCAGTACTCTTGTCATGTAGACTGTGAAGTCACGATTGTTACAGAATTAAATGGCTTTGAGCTGAAGCTCTTCTACCTCAGTAGGAATAGATAAAATTTGTTCATGCACGTAGTGATTATTTGTATAAAAAGCTTTTAAGTGACCTGATGAAGTAAGTGGTTACTCATCTTTTCAGGTGTCCTGTCTTAAAATGGTCATAATGTGGCTGTAAGAGTATAGAATTTTGTCAAATGATCTTTTTTTCTGCAGATGGTACTTGCTTGCTGAACTCTGGAGTGGTTCACTTGACTTGCACTGGCTTCCAAAAAGAGGTGACCTTTTATGTATATTTATTAAGAATAAATTGACATTGACAAGAAATTGACATTTTCTCAGTTTTATATTGCACTGCTTTCACTGTAAGAGACCATTTTATGCCTGTCCCACCCATCTACGTAACTGCAATTGTATCTTGCCAATTTTATAGAAACGGTTAAGTCCTAGATCTACATCTGGAACTATAAAACTTAGGTTGACCAGTGTTGAAGCAGGATCACTGTTGAATGCCTTAAAAGGAATACAGTGTTACTGCAGGTTCAAGAACAAAAATGTTGTGGAAGTCAGAAAGAAAACTGTTGTTTCTCAGTTAACCATCATTCAAAGAGTCTGTGTGGTTCTTAGTCAGGATTTTCATCCCTAATTAATTTTAAAAAGGAGTGTAGAGAAGGGACAAAATGTTCTTTTTTTTTTTTTTTTTTTTTTTTTTTTATTATGAAGATGAATTGGGTATTTGTTTTGTTGCCAGTGTGGCCAAATTGTAACTTTTGAGCATTGCACAGATCGTAACAAGTAATTCTTGGGAGGATATAGTGAATTTTTAGCTGACTAAATATTTGGGACATAAATAGTTTTTTACAGGATTACAGGTTTTACAGGATTTTTTAAAATAAACTGTAGCTTGTACATTTTGTTGCCGTCTTCAAGACTACACAGTCATTCTTACTCAGATGATTCAAATTGCTGATCTTCTAAAGCGTGTGATTGATGCAGCCTTTCTGACCGTTTAAGGGAGCATTTATATTTCTCTTTGTCAACAGTTACTCAGAAGTTCCACAGTTGAATAATAAGTGTCTTACCAGTTACTTTTTTTGGTTGATATTTCAGACCTTGAATTTTTTAAAGAAATCTGGTCCTTCAATAAATGAAGCCATTCGTGATAGCTACAATAGATGTCTTGTAGCTGGCTTGCTGTCTCCAAGGCTAGTTGATGTCCAGCCATCCAGTTTGAGTCAGGTGAGTGCATATCAAGAATCAAGGGGGAGTATATATCCATAATATATCTTACCTGACAGGCTGTAAAAGCTACAAGATGTGACAGTCTGATTTTCACATTGTTTGCTTGTTGCAGTGAGGCACAGGTGTTGAGTTGTTGACTTCAGTTACAGAAATAATAGTATACTTAGATTGAAACTACTGAGTTCAGTGGGTGCAGTCTTTGAATTCAGTCTTTAGAGATCCATCTATTAATTCTGGGCTGCAGATGAGCCCAAGGAAATGTGCAGTCAATGCTGGCCATGTGCAATGAAATGCCTTTTCCCTTGCGAACAGCCTTTCATCCCCGTGAGATGCTGTAACAAGGGGTTCAGTTTAGTAGCAGACAATAGGGAGGTCTCACTCAGATGGGAACTGCCGCAGATGTCAGCTAGCTGCACTGAGCGCATGATCACACTGTCTAGGCGGCCAGCTGCTCCACCTACAGAGGTGCTGTTGCTGGGAAAGTGAGAGCAGTCCTCTCCCTGCCCTCCCTCTCCTGTCTCTTGGATTTTTCAACAGATTTGGGAAAGTATGTTAGGGCAAGTAACACTTCTGTGCTGTGTGGCATCTGAAAGCAATTTCTTGGTAAGTTGACCTGGCCCATAGACTATTTATCTTGCAGACCTAATGTGGACTTTTAAATATGAATTAATGTTTTGATTACTCAACTTCAGTTTGGAAATAACTTGAGAATTCAAGAAATTCTTGAATAACCTTTGCTAAAGTGCAAATGTACTGTCCAGAGTCTTATTACAGATTTGAGTGGGTTTTTTGGTTTGTTTGCTTTGGAATATCAGTAACAAAAATTTCAGAATTATCGTGATTGAAAAGCTTGATTTGGAGTTTTCTTTGCCACCATAAGTATTGTCTGATGTGTTTCCTCCTCTGAAACGGTTCTGAGAAAAAGATGGAAAATAATGTTTATTCCAATTAACGGGAAAGTGCTTTGACTGGAATGGTATTACCTATGGAGTGGAAGGATAGTTTTGAATATCTTTTTTAAAAAAAGAATAGAATTCAGTAAAATGATACGAAGAATTCTTTCTCCTGAAAGAAGTATCAAAACACAAGCCAAAATAAACAGCTTCTTAATAGTGCATGGCTGTGCATAACTCTTAACTTCCTAAATTATATGAGTGGGAAAAATATAATTTCTCTATATTTGTTCAGTAGTAAAATGTGTGTGCGGATTAAGGTAGAATGTGTGTAGAGCAGGAGGAACAGGCAGGCACCTTTTATAGAAGGACTTTCAACTTCAACCAAAGATAGTAAATTTAGTAGTCATTGTGATGGCACTGAAGATAAAACTGCTACAAAATGAAGTAGATGTGTATCCAGTAAAAAATTTTGATGCGCTTCAAGCTTTCAGGGTTTTTGTTCTGTATTTGAAATGTCCTATATTTGCTTCTTCTGTTTTCTCCTTTAAAGAATTTTTGGGGGGAACACTGGAAGGCTAATTTTTAAACCTGGCTTGTCAGGATAGTGTGGGGAGGGGCACAATACTAGTAAATGGCAGTAACTGAAGAAGGAAAATGTATATATACTTTACTTTCGCCTTTAATCTCTCAATGGAAAGGTTTTAATTACGTAATACATATAACAATTGTAGTGTTCTTGCTTTGTCCAGCAGATCTGTGCCATAGAGATGTTACTTTATACTTACTGACTTAAGGCCAATTGCAGTATAAATAACTTATAAATGTCTTAAAATACAGAAAAAATTAAGTAGCAGATTTCATTATAATGCAGTATTTGAGCACTCTAAGCTTTAAATATTTTAAGATTTAATTTACAGTTTCACTTTTCTGTCACTTTAAAGGATTAGATCTTAACGTTTTGGAGCTGGAAATAGTTCATTGTCTTAGAAGTCTAGAAGGCTGGTTGGCATTAGCTTCACTGTTTCTGGTATGACTGTTGCTGGTTTGCGTTTGTTCTGTCCTCTTCGTGCATTCCTGAGTGAGGTGTTTTATGTAACAGCATGCATAATGGGTGTTAGCAAAGGATGTTAATCAAAATAGTTAATTGGATATCAGTAAATTAAGACTATAATGCAGAGACATGTAGAAAAAGATTACATTTGGCCTTCAGTAACTGGAAATGCCAGAGGAAATTCATGTGTTCTTCATAGCAGCAAACTCTTCAATATCTGGCTAGAATTAAGAAAAACAATGTGAAATTAGGTACGTATGTACTAATTGACTTTTTGATGTCTGAATATGTATACACTTAGACATTTACTGTTGACAGCTCAGATGCTGAAAGTATGTAAAATTCTCCATTTACTTTGTCTGTTATGTTTAGGAGGAACAGCTAGAAGCAGTATTGTCAGCTGCTGTTCAGACAAGTTCTCTAGAACTTCTGACTGGATGCATTAAACATTGGACATCTGAAGGTAATACTTAGACTTTCTTATTTTGTATATTCTTGGTTTTGAAAATGTTTTATTCATTTTTTTTGTTGTTGTTGTTATTTTTAGAGCAACCAAGTTCTGCTGCTAATTTGCGCTTTGTTCTTGAGTGGACGTGGAACAAAGTAATCTATACGAAAGATGAATTTGACCAAATATGTGAGTATTAAAGAGCAGTCAGTCATTTTGCAAGCATTAGATTAACCTTTCTGAATCAAGCTTATTCAGTAATATGACTGTATATTATATTACACACAATTTTTTAATTGTACTTTGAAATTGTTCTATATGCTAATGACTTAATATTTATCTCCGAAAAGGTGTTCCGCTATTTGATGGCACTTGCAACTTCATTGACCCACAAACTGTACAGTCTCTTCAGCACTGCCAGTTGCTTCTGAGCAATCTTAGCACAGTCTTGAACTGTTTTCTAACAGAAGCACAAGAACTTACTGAAAAAGGTTTGTAATAAAATTACTAAATATTTGGTATATTTTATTATTAAATTAGATTTTTGATTTGGGATTGTGCTTGGGTTGTAATCATAGATACATGAGCTTTTATTATTTTTGCTGCTTTGCTTTCATTGTCATGCTTGGAAGGCAATCGAGTTTAGCTAGGAGAAGGACTTAAATCTGAGAGTGAGGAAAAGTTGCAACTCCCTCTTAATATGCATTGATTTTAGGGAAGTGATTTGTCATGGAGTTTCTGCAAGTGTTTACATGGGGAGGTTAGATTCAGCAAGAAGTTATATAAATAGCTGGATTGAAATTACAAGAATTGAATAAGATAACACCGAAAATTGTTCTGAATTCATAGCTAGCAGTTGTTAGTGTTACACAAATCCTGTATACAAATGATTAGAAGTTATAAAGGAAGCATAAGTAAGTAATTTGTAAAATAAATTACTTGAGCTTCTCTATTTTTTTTTATATAATATAAATTTTTCTTGGCATATTTTTAAAAAGTGTTTCTGTGCTATAGTAAAAATCTTTGCTACATTAAAAAAGTCTTATTTGTGAGTGCCATTAAAAGCTCAGGCTTTGTTTTTGTGTCAACCTTTAGTCGGTTAGATGCTTTGTAGGGGATTGTTTTCTGTGGGTGGTGTTTTGGTGATAGTGTTTTATTCCTTCAAATAGGAAAGTGATTTAAAATGAAAATCAGATGATTTTTACAGTGTTATTTTGTTTTCTATATAGGATGATGAAAGGAAAAAAGGTTTCTTTAAAAAAGTTTTGCTTATAAAACATCACATACATTTTCAGGTTTTGCAGACTTGACAAACAAGCAGGTTGTGACTAGCCTCATTTCTTTGTATGCACAAGTGGTCATCTGGTTCTGTCGATCCAGTCTCCTTCCAGAGGGTTTAGGTAAGCTTAAACGGTGGTCCATTTGCAGCGGGGAGACTATCCAGGAAGTGACTCCTACGAACACATTCTTAGCTATGTTTTTGTAAAAGTATCATCAGTAACAAATAGTACTATTACAGAGATAGTGTATGCTGAAGTTCGGTTGGTGAAATTGAGATTTTTACAGGTTTTTTTTCTGTTTTGTTTTTTTTTTTTTTTTTTTCCTAATACATGATGTAGGATGATGCAGCCAGTTTCTTTCCTGGATATTCTGTAGAAGTAGCTATAAGCCTCTCTGACTTTAAGGAGTTACTTGTGTCCATAACTTGAAATATTTGGATTTCTTTCAAAAAAATAAAATAAAACAAAAAAAACCCCTATTAAACAGCAAATAGT
The DNA here is from genome assembly GCF_028389875.1 of Rhea pennata. Taxonomy (NCBI): domain Eukaryota; kingdom Metazoa; phylum Chordata; class Aves; order Rheiformes; family Rheidae; genus Rhea; species Rhea pennata. The sequence goes on from NC_084665.1 coordinate 40,222,040, forward strand.
GGAATGTTTGTTTTTTCAATAAAAACATTAGTTAAATATTGGAAGTAGTTTATACAGATACATTATATATTTCCATGTCAGCCTTAGTAAAGGCCTTACAAATGCTTATTTCACATACTCAAGAAAAAACCCATTCCCTTTTGAGATCTGTTTTTTTTTTTTTTTTTTTTGCTAGAGTAACAGTTATCACTGAAGTTAGCTTACACTTCATGTTCTGAAATTCCACATCAACCATAAACTTCAAATGATGCTTGAGACAAGAAGGAATTGAGTATCGTGCCTTACTTCTATTTTAGCAAAGGCAGTAATAGAAGGGGCTTCTTTCAAAGCTGGAGGTTTGCTTGTGCCTAGATTGTTTCACTTGTACAATTTTCTGTCTTTTTAGTCTTTTAAAGTTAATATCTAATTACTACTTTAACTTGATTTTACTTTCTTGCCTACAGATGATGATATGCAGTTATCTAGGCCTTTCTACAATTATCCTCTGATTCAAAGCTACTACACTGGTCATCGGCAGAAACTTGAGCGTTTATCAAGGTAAGATTTGTTCAAGAACTCTAGAGTGCTTCCACTGCAAGCTCAGAATTGTAAGTGAATAGCTTTTATATGAACAGTTGTTGTATATTTACCATCACTATTCTTAAATTCAGCAATGCATGTGCTCTGATGAGTATAGAATTCACTTTTCTGTGTTGGGATGTTTATATATGTCTGTGCTTAGTACCAGTGCCTTGTGTATTCATACATTCATGTGCATTTAAACTGGCTGTTGAATAAAAGTAACGTTCTCATTTAACCTCTCTTTCCTGAGCTAGCTAGCTTTTAAATATATGGTATGCCTTGGATTACATGATAGTAGATTTTTATTTTTTTTAACAAATTGTATTAAAATCTAAACACAGAAATTCCAATTCTGAACATCAAACAATTTTAGGCTGTGACTATGAACAAAATGCCACAAGATGAGCCAAGGTGGAACCTGCAATGTATTAGATACTTGATGTTACATTAAATCTAAGCTTACTTCTCAAAGTAACTTGTGTGCGCACATATGTATTCCTTAGAAGCATATGACATTTAGTGTACTTGGTCTGTTATTTGTTATTGGGACAATGACAAATCAAAAGGTGGCATCACAGTCAGTAGAGGACTCCAGTGTTTTGAGAAATATAGTCAAAATAGTTTGGATGTGTAATTGTAATTCTATATTTTTATATAAACTAATACTGCTTCTATCTATATACCCACCTTTATGAAAATAAAACTTCTGTAATAGCAGAAATGAGATGATGAAAACAAATTGCAAAGTTTCTATTGTTGTCTCACAGTTGTTTTGTTAGGACACTCCAATTTGAGGTATTGGATTTATGTAAAAAAATTAGTCCTGGTATTTTGATAGTCAGATTTCTTCTATTAGAGGACTTATTTAAGCACTTTAGTTTACAAATATTTGTTTACAGTTCCTTCCATATTAGTAATACAACAAAAATAAAACCTGACAGCCAAAGGTCATTGCAACTTCTGCCTTATTAAAGAAAACTATAGGATTTCTATTTTCATCTCCTTTAATAATTGAACACAACCTAATGAGCACCTCTTGTCTGCCTTAGAAATTTTCATGTGTATTTCAAGTGATGTTTACTTTTTTTTTTTTTTTCTTTTTTGACTCATGGGGCCCTTTTTTTTGTTTTCACTGGAGGGAATCTGTTATAGTATGAGGTTGGAGTTAGTGTTTTCCTCTATCCAAATCCTTGTTATCTTTTATTTCAGAGGGAAATGGGATTCTGACTGCTTGATGATTGATGGAATGGTTTCCCAGTTAGGAGATCAAGTTGAGAAGCTGTGGCGGAGGGATGAAGGAGGAACTGGGAAATACCCACCTGCTAGTTTACATGCAAGTGTTAAGGGTTTTTGTTGTTTTTTGTTTGTGGGTTTGGGGTCTTATTTATTTATTTATTTAGAAAAATAATGATTTATTAAAGCTGAGAATTTCTAAAGCTTTTCAAATTTTCATTACAGGCACTGCTGGATCTCTATTTGTTGGAAAATATTGAAGAAAGCTACAAACATGCGATTGTATCCTTTCCTGTTATTCTTATTATACCTTCAATACATGCACAGATGTTTTAAGTTTTTAATAATGTTTTTTAATCTGTGCTTCAAATAGAAGACAGGTGAACATGTTTCATTTAGAATTAAGTAGTAAATGGCACTGTTGCTTTATTTCTTCAGTTTTTTTCATGATTTTCATTTTTGTTGCAGAGCTTTTCCTGATGCTAGAAAAAGTTTTTCTAAAATTAAACATAAAAATTGTAGCTTTATCAAAATTTAAATTTTTTTGAACACCCATGTCTGTAGCAAATGGGTTTCTTTTTAGTATGATTTACTAAAATATACTGCTTCAGAGCAGAAGGAATTCTAGCAATGGTTTACCAATACACTTTTTTGCTGAAATCAGCGGTTCCGTAGCACAACTAACAGTGCTTGCTTCTGTTCTATTGAAAGTGCAAGCACACAGAATAATAAACAGATAGAAAAGTCATGGGGCAGAAACTCGATTTCTTAACTGCTGGATGTTTACACTGTATAATTACTTCTGTTCTGATATTGTCACTTAACCAAGCAGGGAGGGGAGCAGAGAGTGAGGGCTTGAAAAAACTGCTGTACCCTAGAATTGTTGTATTAGAATATGTCCCTAAAAATGGATATCAGAATGAGAAAATGGGCACTACCAAAAAACGAGGCAGAGATTGTTTTAAATCCAGATTTTCTCAGTCAGAGCTAATTTGTAGTCTAGGGACAGCATAATTTGTATTGTTTTGCATAGTCTGGAAATGGAAAAAAAAATCAAAACAAACATGGAATGTGTTTGTTTCGGTAATTAAGCTGTGGGCTCTTAAATGTTTTGAATGTCCAACTGGCAGCTCTGTTGACTAAATAGAGAGAGCCTTAGCTTATAATTGAGTTATTTAAATATCTAAAGTTAACCTTTATGAATACCTTGCATAAATCAGAAGTGTTTTTTTCTGTTTTTTCAGAACACATTTTTGTGTTTAGGAGCTGGCTTTCTTTGGGTTGCAATAGCTTAAAATGGCAAAAATTATACATTACTATTTTCTGCTGCCTAACAATTTCATATTCTTATTGTAATTGCTATCTTTTGTAAATGTAATGTGAAAAAATTTAGTCATACAAATTTATTAGCCTTAATCAGATACTTGATATCAGACAATTTATTTGCTGCTAGATATAATGCATTCCTTTCCAAATAAAACAGAAACTTCAATTGACTCCTTCCCAACTGCCTTTGCTATCCCTTGGGGTCTTGTTAAGCTAATTCAAGGTTTTTGGCTTCTAGATCATAATGATTACGAGGTAAGTATGTCACAGTTTTGTTAGACATACATTATGGTACAAACCTATAATCTAGAAAAATGATAAAAATTGGTGTTTAGCTAATAAGTGCTTAAAAAGTTAGAAGATTTTTGTAGTATTTATTGTAGTTACAACGTTCTCAGCAGCACTGGGCAGCAATAATGAATTGCAGTTTAAAATTTTATTTTAAATTATTTAAAATGAAATTGATTAAAATGAAGAAGAAACCAACTTTATTAGTGGTTGATGTTTGAATTTGCAAAGTCATCTATTCAGGTCATCTTCAGCAGAACAGTTGAGCACTTTCTCAAAAACAGTGTTGTGATTATTTTAAATAATAAAGCTATGAACATAGCAAGATGTGAGGCAGAAGACTGCAGAAGTGACTTTTTAGTTTAATTCATGTTCTTTCTGTTGCAGAATGTTGTTCTTTACCTGTTACGATGTTAGTATAATCTATTTGTCTGGGAGAATAACTTACCATGTAGTAAGTCATGTTTACAAAAAGTGATGTTTGTAGACAGATCTGCTTAACCTTAAATTCTTCTTTTTGAGACATCTATTTTCATCTATATAATTGAGTCTTTTTTTGTGCAAATACTTTACAATTTTATTTACTTTTTGTTAGTAGTAGTCATATAAGTGTAAGTAACATTCATATGTACCCTTCTTTGAGAAGCTCTTGAATGTTTTTGTTGTGGGAATGTGCCTCTATATCTTAATAAACTTAATTTCTAACTTCTACAGAATTCATTGGCCCTTCTCTTTCATCCAGCTACAATCAAAACTGTGTCATGGCAACATAAGAGAATTGTTCAATCCCTCATGTGCCAAGGAGAGCACAGGCGAGCCCTCAGATATATACAGATGATGAAGCCGTCAGTATCAAGTAGTAGTGAAGTGCAACTTTTCCTCACTGTGTTGTTGTCCAATAGGTAAAGAAACAGACAATATATACAACTATGTTGGCATCTGAATATGGTGAAAGGTGGAGAGCAAATAATACAAAATAAATCATGATGACCTTAATAGCCTGTACACTTTGATTGCAATAGTTTTGGGCATAGTCTTGGTTATACTATTAATACTCCTTTGCATCGCGAAAAATTGCAGGTGCATGGTGGAGGCTTGGAGTCTGTTGCGACAGCATACTACTAAGCTAAACATAGAAGAGCTGTTAAAACACATGTATGAAATCTGTCAGGAGATGGGACTAATGGAAGATTTATTGAAGCTACCCTTCACAGGCACTGAACAAGTAAGTGTGGGCAAGAAAAATCTTACTTGCCTCTTTAAAAAGAGGCAAAATTATAATAGTTTTTTGAAATGTATTATTTTTTCCCGCAGGAGTGTTTAGAGAGGTTTTTACAGACTAATGCTGGTGTTCAGAATCATGAATTTCTCTTAGTCCACCATCTACAGCGTGCAAACTACATCCCAGCGCTACAGTTGAATCAGTCAATGAAGGTTAATCTTATGGTAAGCATAGCATTTCTGTCACAGATGCAAGCTTCTGTTCAGTGTTGTTAACTATTACTTGTTAGTAATCAGTAAAAGCTATACTTTCAGCATTTTATATTCTTCTGGGCTTTTATACCATTATTTGAAATGTTATAGGTAAGTTTCTACACCTTAAGTTACAGTCGAATCTGAAAGTTGAACAAAAACTTTCCTTTATCCAAAACTACTCTGTGAATTTATAAACTAAATGTTACAGACCATTGCTCACTCTACTTACAACAGTTTGTTTAAATCTGAGGAATAGATATATCCTTTTTAATCTATAGCTATGAATTCTAATTTTCACAAGTCTTGCATTACGAAAGTGTCAGTTTTTATCAAATTCCTACCAGTCTAGGGCAATTTGCTTCCCAGAGAACAATGTCTGCTTTTATTGTAAGTGGTTCGAATTAGGCTAAAGTACAAAAACCTGCTTAAGTTTAAATGTACATGCAACATCAAGAGATTTTAACACTTGAAGAGCTCCAGTTCTAGAAATTAAGGAATGAATTCTGCATGACTGAGAGAGTAATAATTCATTATAATGTATTGAAGATACGAGGATATGAGCAAGTCAGTGTGAAGTGTGACCTTTATCTGTTTGAACTGTTTTTCTGTGGGTATGTTGTTACCACAGTATCAGTCAATCTTAACATTCATTTTTTCAGATACATGTGCTATGTGTATGTCAAATTATTGAAAATTGATTTGTTACTCCATTCTATGGAATGAAGGGTATGTTGTATGTAAAGTATTGTGTCTTGCACCCAACTTTACTTTTCTACCTCAGCACAGTCCAGATGCCATCCCACACACGAAATTTGTTTGCTGCTTTCTTTCTTCTTCAAACTAAAGCATGAGGTCTGCAATTCCACATCTTTCATGTTAGCACTTGAATGCCAGAAATTCTCAGTTTTCTCTTATTTTTGCGTCCCTAAATAGATTGTGTGTTACATGAACCTTATTACAAATCCGATGCATTTGCTGTTTTCTGGAACCATAGTTTTCCAAGGAGTAAAATTTATAAAGTGATCTTGGAAATTGTTTTGCCTTTGAAAACTTTTATTCAGGTGGATGATGTGTATATAAGTGTAGTTATTTTTTTCTTACCTATTTTGATACTCAAGTCGTTTGTATAAAGTAATTTGCTGTTGCCATGTATCCTGAAGTCATCCAAAGCTTTAGTAAAATACCAGAAAGTCAGCCTTTTATTCAGTAAGCTGTTCAGAGATCGGAATCACAGATGATAACAGATATATCAGAATAAGTTTCTGCGGAGTGCCAGAATTGTTATAAAGTTGCAGATTTTGTTACTGTGCTAGTCTTCTATATCCTATGCTAAATAATAGTAGGCAAAATTAGTGTGTGCTAAATGGTAGAATTTGCAGTTTTGTACAGTAGGTGTATCTTGCGGATATATCTGTAGAGAAAATCAAATTATTTACAAATTAGAATATCACAAATTGTTCTGTGCAATGTTTTGTTGTCATTAGTTGATTTTCTACTTCATTCTTTTCATTTATCAGAATGATCGTGATCCTCGCTTGAGAGAGAGATCAGTTGCCAGAAATTCTATATTAGACCAGTATGGCAAGATACTTCCTAGAGTTCAAAGGAAGTTGGCTATAGAGAGAGCCAAGCCTTACCATTTGCCTTCATCAGTCTTGAGAGAAGGTAAGCTTTAGGGGTAGAATATAATGGACAGCTAAGCTTCACTTTGATTACAAAAATCTGATATTTTTCCACGTCTTTATTTTACAGTTTCACGACCAAAGCCATTATCAACAGTGGCAAAACAAGCTAATGCAGGAAATGTACATACAAGGGCAACTTTCATCAGTAATGTATTGTCAAAAATAGGAGAAGTATGGGTAGGAAATGAGCAGAAAAGCAGTTTCTCACAATATGATAGGTAAGAAGCCTTTCACAAAGTTTTGTCTTTAGCTGCATGTTTGGAGACAGAGCTGAAAAACACTTGAGTTGTGTTAGTGACTTGGAGGTGAAGTTGACTTTAAAGTTTTTTTGGTTTGGCTTTTTTGCACACATTTTATATATATGTGTGTGTGTGTGTGTCTGTGTGTAAAATGTAGTAATAATTTTCAGAGAGAGAGAGTTTCCATTAAAACAATCTTGATTATAAGAATATTTTAATATAAAGGTAAATGTCTTTAAAGAATTTAAGTTGAAGGAAAATACAGGAATACTAAAAGTATGACTGCATCAGTGTGTTGGTGTACAGATTTTGATAAACTTGATTTTGTGATCAAACATTAATCTACCTCTTACTGCCCAGTTTCTGCCTTGTTTTAGCCTTTTTACTTTAAAACAGCAGAATTGTAAACTGCAGAAAATAGGTTAATAATTGTCAGACCACTTTCTGTAGATCGTATCATGAAATAATCTTAAATTTCAGACTGTAGGTGAATAAAAGTCAAATCACATTTTCCTTCTAATTCTAGCCCTAGAATTACAGAACCACCACCAGTCATAGCACTTCCTCTTCCTGATGCAGAGTTGCCTGATGCATTTGTTGGGACACCAGTTACAAAATTTTCACAAAAATGTTCCAGGTATAGTAGATTTACAGAATGAGTATTTCAAATAGATGTGAAAACAAGTTTTTTTATGCAGTCCTTATTCTAAATTTTAAAGTATTTTCAGTTTTATGTAGGTTCTGTCTTAACACAGTAGTGAGTTAGCAGCACTAATTTTAGTACTACTGAAGTACTATTCGACTAGAACTAAATTTAGTAGTACTACATATAAAGTGTCTTCCTAAATAATATGATTCTCATGCTTATGCTTTTCATGTTCCAAGTGTTTTGTTTTCATTTAGTTGTATTTCCTAAAGGAGAAAACTTAGGTGTACACCTAAGGGGAGAACTTGAAGCAGTCCTAGCATTGAAATGTACAGAAAAGAGAAATTCTCTTCTGACACAAAATTAGCATAACTTGCGTAACTTAAAACTGGATTACTCTTGCTTCATAGGTCCTGATTTAGAAAATTAAATATGAAATGTAAGGAAATAATAAAACAGAAGAAAATGCCTCCTATTCATGGCCTTGATGCATCACCCCCACAGTGAGAGCATATTAATCTGTCTTCACCCATATTTTTTCTTCATTGAATATTTTTGCTATGTATTGTCTCAACTCTTTTGAACCCAACTTGATTCTTATTTCCCCCCCCCCCCTTTTCATATTTTAATTGTGTATCTTGACAGGTTGCTGGATTTGGTGGTTCGTCCTGTTCCTTCATGTTCTCCAGCACAGGATGATAACTGGCAGTCACCATGCAGAGCTTCTGCTTCATACATGACATCCAGCCCTTTGCAATCACATGGTTCCATCTCGCAAAAGAAAATCTCAAGAACATCAGAGTTAAATTTACTAGAGACTCCTCTTGTGGTTAAGGTTTGTATTAATAAATAAGTAAATAAAGTATAAAATTTCTGATAAAACCAAAATCACCTTAGTATATAATGACATGGGATTCAACTTGTTATACATTTTCAATATATATGTGGTGGTTCTTCATATAATTCTTTTGGAAGCAACACGTTGATAATGATCTTGAAGAGGACAAGATAAAACAGATAAGAGGACAAGATAAGACAATTTAAATTGAACATTTAGTTTGAACTTAATTGCAATATGCATATTGTCCAGTAGCTTCATGTTGGCTTCTGGACAGAAATGGAACAAAGCATGTTAAAACTGGGCTTTTCTGCATATTTAGACACTTACAAATGTAATTGGTGAAGTAATCTTCATTATTTAAGTATTTAATAGCTCTGTACAGTTCGACTAACATACCTAGATTCAAGAATGTATGTGCTTCAGTTTCTTAATCCATTTAGATGAATGACAGCAGCTCTAGTTAGGCCAGATGTCAGTCTTTTTGTCAAATTCAGTGATAGCTTGTTGCAGTAGCTTTAGTTAATCATTGTTTATGCGCTAAAAATATATTTCCGTTCACTGCCATTGTACTGTATCCTGTAAGCAAATAACACTTGCCCTGGGACTGTTCTTCTTGCCTTCACCTAACTGAATAACAAAACGGTAGTCTCTGAATTACAGCCTCTTTCTTTTTATGACATATTGCCCATGTTATTAAGCCATCTTCATTATTCATCTTTTAATACTTTTGATACCTTCAAAATGATTTTTTGAGCTGGAATTAAGAAGACCTTGACACTTCCAGATGAAGATGTATTGGTATTTCTACAGCACACAGTATCATTTAATTTAGTCCAGTGCACCATATCACTTGATTTATGGAAAAATCACCGTTGCTCTTTTGACTGTTCTTTCATTTTCAGGGAGCAGTGTTTTTAATTCTTGGGTCCAAGATAACCTTTTAAGTCGTATGCCTTTCAGAAGAAGGTGCAGTGCAGAGATTAATGGGATGGGAGATTACACAACAGACAGCATGATGCTGTATCTTTGTTTCTTCAGAAAATGAGTTTTTAAAATAACTTTTTGTATTCGCATTAAAAAATGACAGCTAGCAGGTTATGTCATTAAGGTTGTGATATCTTCTGAAAAAGAGAACAATGCAGATGCTAAATCTTTTCCTCTTTGCTGGTACAAATCCAATTTGCAATTAAAACTAAGACTTTAGACAAATGAAGTCCTCAGTTTTAAAGGTTTAACAGGTTTTAAATCAGATAATTCTATTTTTTTCCTTAGAGAGCTAAAGTTTTGGCCACATCTGCTTCTGCTTCTGGTTTTCCTGGGTTTACTCCTCAATCCATTCTCAGATCCAGCCTTCGCACCACACCCCTAGCAACTCCATCTGCATCTCCAGGTCGATCAGTTACTCCTCCTTTACGAGCCAAGGAACCTAGAATTTCCTTCAGGGAAGAGAGCTCAAGGGCAAAATGGACTGCTGGGGTAAGCTGGGTTGCAGCTAGTGATTTTTACAGCACAAAGCTTTTTAAACTGTGATTTGGTTTAGATGTTATTAAAGGTTGAAAAAACATCTGTGTAACTCCTTGTATTGAGGATTGGAATGAAAATTAGAAAAAGAGCAAATTTGAATTTGGTGAAAAATAGTTATAGACCTGCAAGCATGTGATATTACAGGAGCCTATCTGTAATAAATATGAGCGACCTTGACAGTTCTGTTACTTAAGTGTTGCTAGGAGCTGTGACTGTTCAGAACTGCTAATTCAGTTTCCTGCCATACCTCATCAAATGATAGGATGGTAGGAAAGCTAGGAATTATAAATTGAGCCACTTATTTTTAAATGGCTTCTTTTTTTAAGCCTTGTGAATTACACTTATTTGAAAACAAAAGAAGTCATGAGCTGCATATATTTTCGATCTCTTCTTGTGAGGCTGTGGTTACTTAACTCCTACTGTTAAGAGTTGTACTGTTGTCTGTTCCCCAACCCTAAGCTTCCCAGTTTTAATTCCTGTCTTGCAGTAGGGATAGTATTCATATAACTGTAAAACGAAGTCAGACGAGAGTGATCTACCTGAAAGTTGTCTCCTTCTACTCCTCTCACATTTTTGTTTTCTTTGATTCACTGATGCACCTTATTGTGTAGTTGCAGAAGTAACGAGAGCACGTGCTGGTATCTGCATGTATTTTCTGTATTTTATTGAAAGACCTACCAAGACTGAGGGCTACTCAATTGTAACAGAAGGTTCTTTCCCCTATATAAATTGCTTACTAATCGTAGGGTGTGGCCAGATTAATTTACTTGTTTCATGCTACAGCATAGAGTATGTTGAAATATTTAAATTGTGCATACAGGTTAAAAGAGCAAGCAAAAAAGAAAGATTTGGAAAGTGCTGTTACGTGTGCAGTGTTCCATCTTTTTGAAAACATAGTAGTGAACCAGATCAATAGCTTGAAGGTGAGACTATAAATAATCACTAATGAGAATTGGTTTGATTTAATTTTCCAAGGCTGTGGAAACTCATTAGGCAGTCAAAACTGTAATCAACTTTTACACTCAGCTTTGAAAAAAGTGCTAGTATGACAAGTAATTTTTAAGTAGGTTGCTTAAGGTAAAGCTTCTAAGACTTATAAGTATTATCAGCATGTTTCCATTTCTTTCTTTTTTTCTTGCCTTAGTAAAGCACATGCATGTTATTGATTGTTTACTTTTTTTTTTTTTTTTTAAACAAAGGTAGTAGAAGATGATAAAAAGCAGTCTGGAGCTTCATCTGAGCATCATCATGTAGTGGTGGACAATGATGCTTGGTCTAAAAGCAGAGACAAAACAACTCTGTTTACACTGAGCAATCCTGAGGATGATCATGCTGAAGTGGAAGAGTCTTCAGAAAGCATAGTTGGAGATGGTTTGGAGAAGATGGAAGTCAGCAAAGAAAATAGTAGCTTCTCTGCCAGGTCAGACCAAACTACTTTGGAGTATCATGATGCAAAATCACCTGGCGATTTTGAAGATGATATCATCTTTATAGCCTCTAAACCAGCTAATTCTTCCACTGGAGAAGTTGCCAATTTTCAGGAATCGGAGAAGGAAGAAGACAATGAAACGGTTGAAGACAAACCTTTCCAGATGGAACAATTGGATTCATCAGAGCTAGGGAAACAAGGTGGTGTGTTTCATCATGTGATAACTTAAATTTTTTAATTAATTCTTCAAATGTCTTCTAAAGATGTCTTTGAGTGCCACAGTTGATACTGATAAGTGTTCACAATTTTTTTTAGGCACTTTTGATTGAAAAAGCCATTTATTTTGAATCATTTTTCAGGTATCTTGGTCTTTATGAGTGCATGATGCTTTTGACTGGTGTTTCTTGCGAGCAGTTGCACTTCCTTATTGCTCAGTTAAATAATTTCCTTTTGGAAAATGAATTTGTATGGTTCCAGCTGTGCTCCGTCATTCTGCTGGCTTAACATTTTATGCAGATTCTTCCCAAATCTATTTCAGTTGATATTTGAGCTGGATTACCATTTGAGGCAGCCCAGCTGCTTAGGCCATGTTCATATTAGCACCTCTGCTGGCGGATTAGAGGGGATGTAAATCTTTGTCAGGGGTGCAGGGATGTAGAGCTGTGAATGATCGTTTCTTCAGGTAGTGCAGAACAGGAAGACGATGTGCCAATATGGCTGATGTCAGTGTTTCACAGTGTTTAGTCCATCCACCTCTATAAAGTTTGCTACTTTGGAGAATGGTATGCAAGTATCAGCCTACTGTCACTGAGATGTTAAAACAGTTCATAACAGTGACTGTGTAGTCACATATCAGTGTACCATATGGCTGAAATGATTCTTCAGGATCCTGGAGAGAGATTGTCACTATTGATGTTTCTGAGCCCCTTTTCTTTGTGGAAAAACAGGTATTTTCAGGTATGGACTTGCACAAGTAGAGAGGATCTGAGTGTTTGTAATAAGTTCAGAACATGTATCTGTCTTGTTTCAGGTGTCTTGTATTTTGACAAGAAAACAAAGGTGCTTTCCACTAAAAGTAATAATGATAAGGTACTAATGATTAAAGAATAATCTTGTGAAGAAACTTTGTCATTTCTGGGCTATGGTAGAAACAGTTCTGTACAATTCCATTACTCTGAAAACGTTACAAGGTAGTCTATGTAGTTCTCATTTGGCTTGAGCTAGCAAAGTTATCCACATCTGAGTACTGCCCGCAAAGGTGATTGATGGACTTAGAGGAGGCAGGCAGTAGAAGCAAAAAGGATAAGGAGGACACGTCTAAAACTGAACCTGTAAACATAAAAACAGGTTAGCAAGCAGTTCAGAAACCAGCTTTTTCTCTGACTCGCGCGTGCTCTCTCAGCTGCTGAGTATGTTTTTCTCTTTCCATCTTCTGGGAGAAGAAAAACATTGCAGATGGATAAAATCATTTTCTCAGCCTTTGGAGAAATATGGGTGCTATTCTTTTCAAGAACAACGGTCAATTATTAGAGTTAAGAACGTTAGATGCATTCTTGTAAGAATGTAAACAAAATACCAGTAGTGGTCTTGTTTTCTTACCTGGGAACGTGTCAAACTCCTTCTTGTTTTACTGGAAACAACAATTCGAACTTTCTGTTGAAGTTTCATTACATCAGTATTCTTAATGTGTAAGAGGCTTGTTAAAACTCATGTGAGTGTTTTAAAAGAATAAGTACAACAGGGAAATCAACTGCTTGTCTTATTTTTCTAGGATTTTTGGAAGAATTGGATACTGAATGTCCTGCTTTTCTGGAGGATGGTAAATCAATGCTTAAAGCTGCTGAGGCTGCCACTTGTTGGACAGCAAGTGAAAGGTAAGTTTATAAAATACATGTATCTTTGACTTTGCTGAACTATGTAACTGCTGGCTTTCTTGTGTTTAAAAACTGTATGATTTTTGACCTGATATTGGTTCTTTCTTTTGTTTTTACATATAATGGTTTTCTTGTATCTTGCTGTCTGTAAGCATAATTCATTAGGCATAAGTTTAGTTTGAATTGACTAGCTGTCATATCTGTCATTTGTTTCTCAAATAGCTGCAGACCTGAAAGTACAATGGTGAAGACTTCTTTCATTCACTAGGCCGTGTAAATCTTGTTACAGATTAAGTCTTATGAAGCAGATATTGTGAATTTAAGTCCCACTTCTGTCTGAAAATGATGTAGCTAAAAGTTATAACTGAGATTCCTGCAACTTAAAAGGTTTTTTCTGGTATTTGAATTCTTTCTGGCAGTATTTTGTACATTTAACTAATGTTCTTTTGTGTGCTCATTTAAGCATTTATCTATGAAAAGGGTAGACGTTTCCTTACAAGATGCTTTAAGATCTGCAACTGCTTAGTGATAAAGAGAAAATCTGATAAATGAAATAACTCTTAATTGTGTATGGTAATTTGTACTGATAGGAACTTTTGTTCTAAATTTACGTTATGGTATTTGCAGTCTTTCTACAGAACACAAATTACATATTATTATTTAATACAACTCTGTAATTAAGAAACCAGTGTTACATAGCTGGGGAGAATGTGAAGTATCTAATTCGTTGAATAAAACAAGCCCCAAATTGAGTGTAGTTATGTTGGGGAATGAAATTCCAATTTTTCTTAATTAGTTCTATTTTGAGACTTAAGATTCACGCTATAAGATTCTATAGTGAGAGAATATTTTGTAAACCTAATTTAGGTTTGTTATGATACTTTAAGCTGAATTTTTCTTTTTCTGTTTATGAAGTGAAATGAACCACCAGGAGTCCAAAATGTCCTCCTCTTTGGAAGAAAAAGACATACCAATTGCAACAAATCCACAGGCCTCTGAATTCCTGGAGGCAGACAATGAATGTATGTACCATATTTTGAGGGTGTTATCTGAGTTTAAGGAGCAGAACTCATAAGATTAAATGCGTAGTTTGCCATATCACTAAACAAGTGTATCATATGGAATAGAGCTACTATATTGCTGCTAACTTTCATCAAGTTGTAGAGAGAATATGTTCCTTAAGAAAGTGCTCGTAGTGAATGTTCCTGTTTTTGATAAAGATACTGAGAAAACTGATAAAATCTAAAATGTTACTTAAAGTATTTTTCTTAATGTTGTATACCACTCCTAATGTGTGTGCTACAGGATCTGCTGCTTGAGCTATTTTAAATGATGAGGCATCCTCAGTATTTAGGGTCTGAAGAAAAACTAACAATCAGTGTGCCTTTTCAGCCATTTCTTGTTGTGTTGTTCTTTTTGTCTCTGAACTTGACAGCTGATTTCCCTTTCCTCCTTTTTTTGTTGTGAGCTGTGTACCAAGGAGATATGTTTGGCTTCTACTTCTTGGAGAAAGCCTGATACACGTGTCAGGAGGAAAAACAGTATTCTTTCTCTAGCGCTCTCTGTTAATGGCAGTGCATAACATGTTTCGTAATTTCAGCAATATTTGGAGGCATGAGTTGTTTGCAGGCAAACTTTCTTAAATATTTAACGCTATTCCACAGAAATAGATCTTCAGTTATTGTATCTGATATTTTAGGATAGTCTAGGTAGCTTTGTTTTCTTCTTTCTCTTAATATAATTTCTGGCCTTTATTTGGCACTAGAAGAACTTTCTGGAAAAGTTCTGCGCTCAGGCTGTGACAACCTTGAGCAATGCTCAAGTATAGCCACATTCAGGTATTTTTAAGGAGCATACCCACAGAGTATTTGTTACTTAATTGCTATATAAATGACAAAGTTTATGTTAAAATGACATAAATCTTTTTCAGCTGTGATAAGTATCCTTGATAGTGAGGATGTGATCAGTACTCATTCAGAAAACCACCTTGAAGGAAAGGGTGTGGATTTACCTAAAGAAGGTAACCTAGAAGAAGCTGAAGAAAACGTTCCTTTCCTGCAAGAAGAAACACCAGCTTCTAACAATCTTCCTAAAACTGAGGAAATTAATGTAAGTAAGATTATTCTTCCATTTCTACAGAATAGAAAGCACTTAGAAAAGTTAGTTACACCAAAACACCTTAATTTCTGTATCTAGTTAACATACATTAACTTAATTATGCAATGGCGGATGCCTTTTGTTGTCTGTGTGTTTTCTGTATGTACGACAGAGAAGAGAATCTGTTAAGACTTGGACCTTTGAGAGCTGAAGTAGTACAAAAAAAACCCTTTTGGTTTAAATAACTGTGTATTCATTTGGTTTACTAAAGCTTAAACATTTATTTCTTATTTGGGTTAATTTTTATATATATATATATATATATATATATATATATATATATATATATATATAAAAGATCAAGAAAGATTGAGGAGTGCAGTGTTTGGATACTGGATATCACTTACCAAATGGCTAATTATGTGGGAACCTAACTCATTTTCAGAATGAATTAGGTGCTTCTATTCTTTATTATTTATTCCTTATTAACACAAACAGAATTTCCAGTAATGAGCCTTTGTCCTTTAATTTGAATCAAGTTAAACAGGCAGTTACTCTTTTGGCTCTTTTCAGCTTTGGGATTTGGGAGAATGCTGTAGAAATCATTATATTCTTGGAAATATTCAAGTCACTTACGGGAGTAAATTGAAAACTTTTAATGATTAAAAAGGGAGCGGTGCATGAAACAGCCTCAAATCTTCTGAAGTCATTCATGTGGCATTACAGTACAGGTTAAGCTAGCTACTTTCTTGTTTGTGGGTGTGTAAGTGTGAAAGGGGAGTTTGGACAGAGTGGTACTTGAATTAAGTCTTGAAGTATGGCATGTTTCTACAATATGATGCTCTAGCAACTTTTAACAAGATATAGGTGCCAAGAAACTAAGCAGATTCTGTGGAGAATACTGTTAAATGGCTCCTTTTTTCTCCTGTATTTGGCTAGCACTGTAATTTAAAGGGTTGAACAAAGATCTTAACACCTTGACTAAATTGTCTTGACCTATTTGAATCAAGATAAGAGCTTCCTCTTGAAATAAATAAAGAATATTACTTTTTTGTTCAACATAAAACTTTGAAAATCTCATGTGGATTTAGAAGAAGGGAAGAATAATTATTCAGTACAAGAAACTTAAAAACAGGAGGTGGAGGGATTATCACAAATGCAGTATGTTATTGCATACACTGAATATTCTCTTTTCTGTTCCTTAAATGCAAGAATTCTATCTATACTAGTATAGATTACATTGTATATTCCTAATTTTACATTAAGTGGTGGTCTAAAAGGAAAAGCAGTGTTTCGCTGTCCTCAATTCCATCTGTGTCAGATTGAAATTTGTCTGTGTGATAATTAATGATACATTAACAGATTTTTTTTTTTTTTTTTTTTTTTTAAACTTCAGGTAATTGAAAACAGTGAAGTTAAGGCACAGATCTCAGAAGAAGCACCTGAAACATCTCCCACTAGTGAACTACATTCATCAGGCAATCTTAAGCTTCAATATAGCTATGCTGCTATAGAACAACAGTTTGCATGTGATTTGCCTGATAATAATGATGGTGAATGTGATGCAGCTGAGGGAGATGGAGAACTTTTTATATCTCAGAGTAATTTTACACTAGTGTTGGAAGGAGAAGAAGGTGAAGTGGAGATGGGAGACCCATCATTAGTAGATGCTTCTAAACCAGCTAGCACAACAGCAGAGGAAAAATCTATGAACAGTTTGGGGAATACTGAAAACCAAGAACATGTTAGAAACTCAGTATCAACTGTAACTAGTGATCAGGAATCTCAAAATATTGCAGAGTCACTCCCATATGTGCCTGAACCCATCAAAGTAGCTATTGCTGAGAATTTATTGGATGCAATCAAAGACACAAGAAGTAAAGAATTTACATCTGAAGTTGTAGAGCAGTCTATTCATGAAAGCATAGGTAAAAAGATGACCAGATTCCAGAAGTCAAAAGCTGTCTTAACAGCTGTGCCTGAAGGAATGGAAGATGAATCCAGCATGCATCAAGTAGAGTATGTGGTCACCCCTAGAACGCGTGCAAGGAGACAGTTGAATAGAAGTCTAATTATTCCATCAACAGAGGATCAGCAACTATTAAAACCAGACAAACCGGTTCTGTTGGGACTGTCTACTCGGAGAAGTACCAGGAGAACAAAAGAAACATCTGAGACTTCTGATGTTCAAATAGAAGATAAGGCTCAAGATGAGCAAACACCTGTGATCCCTGTTACTCCTAGAAGAGGTAGGAAGCCTAAACAGAGTAATTCAGAAAAAGTAGAAAGCAGCCATTCTGAGGGACAAGCATTGTCCATCAGTACACAGTCCATCGCTGTTACTCCAAGAAGAGGATTAAGGAGAGTAAAGGAACCTGTATCTGAACTTTTGGAAGAGACTAATGAGGAAACTTCTCTTGCTGAAAGTAGCTTTCTTGCTACTACTACTTCCAAAAGGACTAGAGGAGGAAAAAGTTCAGTAGGAGATCAAGAAACTGGCCAGATTGGCACTGATCATAAGGCAAAAATGGCAGTCAGTCCTAGTAGAAGTGGAAGAAAATTAAAAAACATTAATTTACAGCTTACTGAAAATATTGTCACAAGTCAAGAGGTGCAGCCTAGTGACCAAGTCCTCTTACCTGTGCCAACTAAAAGAGGCAGAAGAAGAAAGGTGAGTTCATCAGAAGTCTCAGAAAATTCTGAGCTTGATCTGTCTAGATCATCACTTCCTCAAACAGAGTTTAAACTTCCTGTCACTCCTAGAAGAAGTGTTAGGAAGGGGGCTCAGAATCTCTTGTCAGATACAGAGTCTCTGTCTACTCAGGAAGACATACATTCAGGTGACAAAGTACAAATCCTTCATACTCCTAGAAGATCAACAAGAGTTATGCTTGCTAAACCAGAAAAAACAGATACTTTTGAGAGAACACCTGTGCAGCCAAATGAGGACCCAACTACACCCAAGACTACAGTAAGGACAGGGCGTCGAGGCAGAAAGAGCAGACTCCCTTCAGTAGTGGAGGAGAGCACAGTGGAAGAAACCTTTTCCCAAGGACCTGATGGCAGTCCTTTGCTGCTTGCAGATATAAGTAAATCAGGACATGATGAAACATCAAGAATTTTAACAGATCATAGCACTCGTATTACAAGAACCAGATCCCGCAAACCTGGCATGCATCAGAAAATATCTGTAGAGGAAAATGAGTCCTTCTTTTTCTCTCCTCCTCTTACAAAGCTGACAAAGAAATTAAAAGGTAGGTGTGATATTTTCTTACACAAAAAAGGGGATATTATAATCTTGTCAATTACAGCATGAAAAAAATCCATTAATATGGATGTATGTACCCCTAAAGAATGTAACTGTGCAAAAGTGAAAATGTGTAATGAAAGAGAGAATTCCTTTTTTGTCTAAAGACTGTTCGACTGGCCCCTTACAGTAGAAGCAAATGAGGAAGATGAAATGTTCTGAATGAAGTGAAATGTAATCTGAATTGTCATGACATTATTTTCATCAAATTTCAAAACATTAGAGAGAGATTGCTTAATATGTGATTGCCCTCTCTTTCGCTTGACAGAGAAATAAAGGATGCATGCTTCGTGATTTTGTTCAGATTTTTAACCTAAAATGAGCTGCTGCTTGCAGCAAACTATACAGCTCTTAATTATGTGATTGTCTTTCATTGACTTATGCTTTTCTGGTGAAGTTATTACAGATAGGATTTTTTTATGTTAGATTTTAAAATTTCGAAACACGTAAAGGCAGTTGACATCTCTTGACCATAAAAGCATTTCTGATTATGTAGGTACAGGTAGGATCACTGCACTCCTTTATCCTTATTTTACAACTTACTATAAAATGATGGATTTCAAGAGGCAGCTCCTAGGGAAAAGTATCTCCACGCTGAGTGCTTAGGAACCTGATCTGACTGACCCTTTATTTTAGGAAGTTTAAGAAATTAATTATTAGCTGGAATTTAACTTCATTGTCCTGTACATGTAACATGCATGCACATTAACTACATGTTGTTGTCATTTTTAGCTGAAAAAGCAGACCATCCCGTGCAACTTAAGGATTTAGACCCAGACTTGTCATCTCAATTTGTCTTTTCACCCCCTCTTTTGAGGTCAAGGAAGAAACATGTATCTAGTATTTCACAAATTGTGGAAGGACTGGTAAGTTCTGCAGTTTCCTCAAACTCCTGACTTTTGCTTTGTACCTCTTTTTCAAATCATACTTTGTAATATCTTGCCTTTCTTCTTGAAAGTATGTCTAGAAAGAAAGCTTTTAAATTAGTCAGTTAAATAAGCATGTTCATTCTTGAAAACCAGCTACAAAAATCAATTATATATTTAAGTTAAGAATGAATAAATGTTGCCTTGCCTTTAGCAAAGGGCATAGTGGCTTTCTTTAAACTTACGTGATTTGTTGATTTCAGAATTTGAACTTTTGGGGATGATGTTATAATTTAAGATGGAAGGTTTGTTTTTGCAGAGGGGAGTTGTGCTTTTGCAAATAAGAACTTTATTTTTCTGCACAAAAGAAATACTTATTTGTATTCTGTGGAAGTGTGAGAATTTATGGATGTGAGACTTTTTTTTGGCCTTAATTTAGGAGCTTCCAACTAAAGATGAAGAGGATACCAAATTGATAGAGTCTGTCGGAAAGCAAAAGTTGAAGAGAGGTAGAACTGCAAAAGCGAAACTGAAGAAAGCAAGCAAGTATGAAATTCTCTGGAACACTTATTTGCATCTTTTCTTGTGATAATGATTCAGCTGGTAGCAGCCTAACTTCCTCCTCTGGCCATGAAGTTGAAGAGGATAGGATTAGAGACCTTCTGGGCAGGCTAGACATCCACAAATCCATGGGCCCTGATGGGATGCACCCACGGGTACTGAGGGAGCTGGCGGATGTTGTTGCCAGGCCGCTCTCCATCACCTTTGAAAGGTCCTGGAGAAGTGGAGAGGTGCCTGAGGACTGGAAGAAAGCCACTGTCACTCCAGTCTTCAAGAAGGGCAAGAAGGAGGACCCAGGCAATTATAGGCCAGTCAGCCTCCATCCCTGGAAAGGTGGTGGAAGAGCTCATTCTGGATGTCATCTCCAGGCATATGGAGGAAAAGAAGGTGATCAGGAGTGTCCAGCATGGATTCCCCAAGGGGAAATCCTGCCTAACCAACCTGATAGCCTTCTATGATGGCATGACTGGCTGGGTAGATGAGGGCAGAGCAGCGGACGCTGTCTACCTTGATTTCAGCATGGCTTTTGACACCATCTCCCATAACATCCTCCTAGAGAAGCTCTAGAAGTGTGGGTTAGATGACTGAGGTGGATTGAGAACTGGCTGAAAGGCAGAGCTCAGAGGGTCGTCATCAGTGGCGTGGAGTCTAGTTGGGAGGCCTGTGGCTAGTGGTGTCCCCCAGGGCTCAGTACTGGGTCCCATCCTGTTCAACTTATTCATCAATGACCTGGATGAGGGGACGGAGTGCCTCCTCAGCAAGTTTGCTGATGATACCAAGCTGGGATGAGTGGCTGACACACCTGAGGCTGCCATTCAGAGAGACCTGGACAGGCTGGAGAGTTGGGCAGAGAGGAACCTCCTGAGGTTCAACAAGGGCAAGTGTAGAGTCCTGCACCTAGGGAAAAATAACCCTAGGCACCAGGACAAGCTGGGGGCTGACCGGCTGGAGAGCAGCTCTGTAGAGAAGGACCTGGGAGTGCTGGTGGATGACAGGTTGACTATGAGCCAGCAATGTGCCCTTGTGGCCAGGAAGGCCAATGGTCTCCTGGGGTGCATTAGGCAGAGTGTTGCCAGCAGGTGGAGGGAGGTGATCCTGCCCCTCTACTCAGCCCTGGTGAGGCCTCATCTGGAGTCCTGTGTCCAGTTCTGGGCTTCCCAGTACAAGAGAGAGATGAGCTACTGGAGAGAGTCCAGCGTAGGGCTAGGAGGATGATCAGAGGGCTGGAGCATCTGCCCTATGAGGAATGGCTGCAAGAGCTGGGCCTCTTCAGCCTGGGGAAGAGAAGACTGAGGGGGGATCTCATCAATGTCTATAAGTACCTGAAGGGAGGGTGTCAAGGGGAAAGGGGCAAACTCTTTTCAGTTGTCCCGTGTGAAAGGACAAGAGGCAATAGGCAGAAATTGAAGCACAGGAAGTTCCACCTGAATGTGAGGGGGGATTTCTTCACTGTGAAGGTGACAGAGCACTGGACCAGGTTGCCCAGGGAGGTTGTGGAGTCTCCTTCTCTGGAGACATTCGAGGCCCGCCTGGATGCATCCCTGTCTAACATGCTGTAGGTGACCCTGCTGAGCAGGGAGGTTGGACTAGATGATCTCCAGAGGTCCTTTCCAACCTTACTGATTCTATGAGTCTACTGTCACTTCTTACAAGCCAGTCTAATCATCTTTGCTGATCTGACAAACTTTTTTCATGTTAAGAGTTAGTTTTCTAATGGAAATAGATGAAGAGGTAGGAGGAAAGGGTAGGAGGTCACTCCTCTTTTAAATTGTAGTGTACTCTTAGATTATTTATCGCATCTTACGAAACTACACTTACAATCTTTAGTTCCTTATTTACAGAAAGAGAGGGACAGGCAACAAGTAAAGAAAAGTTCTTTTCTTGGACATGACTTTTGGTTAGTTCTAAAAAACTACTTTTTGCAGACATTTGCTTCTTAAAAGCTTGGGGGACTCTGCAGGTTTTTGTGAATAAGCACTGAGAATAATTGAGATGGTCTGATAAGAGATGAAAACAAAAGTAGGCTTATTTGTGTAACTTTCTGTCTTGATGTGATACACAAAAAAGCCCATAAATAACATTCTTGGGAATTGATTTTTTTTTTTTAATACTACTAATTTTCTCTGATAAATATTGTTGGTAATCAATTTAGTACTTTCCATGTTCTTACAGAACTACAAGAAAAGAAGGTTCTTGGTCACCTCCACCAGTGGAGATTAAATTCATTTCTCCTTTTGGAAGTCCAGTGGATGGAACAAAAAGTAAACAGAAAGAAACCACAGATGCGGCAGAAAAGACTCTACGAAAGAACAAAAAAAGACTGTCTAATTTTCCAAAGCCAGTTGTGCGCCGGAAGATGCTATAACTGTTTTTTAAGTTTGTAATGTACACCACTGTTTGTAAAGTCATCAAAATTGTGTGGATTAGTTTAAAAAAAATCATCTAATTTGGAAGAGATTTTTATAAATTATTGTAAAATTTCATAAACAAATGGTCTTCAATAAGTAACTCCATATGGAGTGTGATTTCCTCAGTCAATGCAGTTTTCTATTTTATATTAAGACTTCATACATTTATATAATATGTAAATACAGCTTATTTTAGGAATGTTGAATAAAAATGTATACTTCACTATGCTTACTGTCTGATAGCTTTTTGAGGGAATAATGGGTTGAATTACCTGTATCACTCAAAGAAATTTTAATGTTGGTTTGCAAGAGTTGCTGACCCTCAAAAGTGAGGCCAAAAGCTTTTCAAAAGTTTGCTTAGAAATACTGTAATAAGTAAACATTTAAAACGTGTTAGTTGTTTAAATTTTATAAATGATGTTTGACCTTCTGGCACAAATAATTGGGCTCACAATACAGCTGATAATTCCTTATATTCATGGTTAAGTTGTACTGTATTGAAGTCAGAATGTAAACAATTGTATTTTAAGCTGTGCAATATTTTTTTGTATTTGTCTTAAACTTTGGGAAAGCTGCTCTTGAGTTTATAAAACTAGATCACACCTCAGATGTTTCATTTTCTTTTTAATTTATCAGCAGAAACCTAACTATATAGAGGGTTTGATGCTTACAGTAGTATATCATATTTGAAGGGATATTGCCCACATAATTTTGGCTCAAGTTTCAAAATATTTTCATATATTTAGATTAATAGGAATACTACTATAATTGAAATAATGAATTGTTGTCTGTAAACATATTTTGCAATATTTGAAGCCTGCATATCACAGCACCAAAAACCTGATGATAAAGCTAACTTAGTCTGAGAAAGGTACAAAAAATGTACAGAAATCTTAGTTACAAACCATATTTTTGAATAATTATTCATTATTAATCTTGGGTTATGGAGTAAATATCCCTATAAAGTTTCAATTTGTAAAAATAAATGCAGAAGACTATTCTTTTAAAAGCAAACATGGAAGTACTATTTTGATGTGCAGTCTTTTACACAATTAATGGCGTATTTTATGTATGTTAATTTATATATGGATGCAACTTTGAAGAATACAAAATGGTGGAACCTGACATTAAACTTTTCAATTAGTAAAAGCTACTACAATTACTTTAAGAAATAATTTATGGGGTAACTAATACCCTTGAACATAATGAATGAATGCGTTAATAATGGACTAAGCTTGCAAACAAAGTTTCTTCTGTGGCCATGACTTTTCTATCTCAAAACAGGGAGTTCTAGAGAAGTAGTTGCATGCACTTTATTGTTTTTCTTCTTGGGAATATTCATGACTAAATGAAAATTTAGAAAAAGAAAATGCCAAATGTTGACAGTGTGAAAGTGGCAGTTCGAGTGAGACCTTTCAGTCAGGTTAGTAATTATTTACTCTGAGTATTTTGTATTTGAATCTTACAAAAATGTAAATATGTTCAAAGAGGAAGGAGGGAGGAATTTTCAGCCATATTTTTAAATGCGAATTGTACAAAGATGCTGTGAATAGCTCTGAATATGAGGTAAAAAAGTAAACTTTAGCACTGAAAAAAGTCAAACCTCAATATGTGTTCTGTGTAGTGCACTAAAGTATAAATTGCTGAGATTCTTGATTAAGTAGAATTGACAGAATGCAATGCTAGTGAAGATTGCTTAACAAGGTTTTAACACATTTGTTGTTTATTCTGACTATATTTTTTGTATGAAAACTACTTAGAACAAATGAAAACACTTCTGCCAACTTACTGATCGTTTGAAGTCACTCAGTCTTTTTATTTTGTAGCCAGCTTAGCTGAACTATTTGCAGCAGTGCTTCTAAAAGAAAAAAGAAAGTAGTACTAATATATATTTTAAAGAAAGGCGTTAGATATTTAATAACTTCCTAAAGGATTGTAATCGTCCAATAACTTTTATTTTAAAGGAGTTTTAATCCAGTTATATTAAAATGTTTTCCTCTCTTTTACTCGGCTATTTATATTCGATGTGCTGTTTTTAGATGCTTACCAGGTTCCCCCAGGTGGATTTTAAGAAGAATGGGAGTATAAGCATAATGTGTAGCATGGAATGGGATTTAAGAAAGTTGAGAGACAGAAGGAAATGGGGGAAAAAACAGGGTTTGGGAAATTCTGTGTTAGAGCTTGAAAATAGGAAAGAAGCTGAGTGCTAGCCAACAGTGAAGATGGCAGCTCGAGGGTGGTTTTATAAGGAAGTGGAGAAAATTGATTTTACTTATTTTACTCTGTATAGCTTGGTTCCAGGTATGCAAAGGGAAGTGCGGAAAAGATCATTTTAGGGTGAGAAAGATCCAGTGTGTTGGCAGTGCTTTTTAACAAAGAGGATGAACAGGGAAGGAGACTGCCTTTTTAAAGGTTAAAAAATGCATCGGGGGTGGGTGGCTGAGCGTGCTAGGAGTCTTCATACAAAATTGCAGGTGGCTGCGGGTGCATCAGAGAAGACAACAATATTAATATTCATGGTGCCAAAGAAGACACAAGGGGGCTATGAAAGAAAGAGGGGTGATATATTAATTATTATGGTAAAGTATCCAGAAGGGTGTACGTGTACAGAGAAACATAGAAACAAATCTCCCTCTCCCTCTCAAGACAGCATAAGAGACTTTTTTTTAGGAGCCAGATCAAAATTTCCCAGGAACTACTCAGTGCAATTCATCACTAAATAGAGGAATTCTGGTTTTTTTCTGCAGAGCTGCTTGAGAAGACCTGGGCGATTTCTCTAGAATGTTTTGGTGCATCTGTTTAGACTGGATGTCAGTGACTGATAAAGGCTGAAACTAAATGATAACAACTGTGCAGCTGGGGCCAAAACAGAAGGGGCTGGGGCTTCTCAAAAGGAAATTTCAGTGGAACATGAGTTGCTTTGGGATAGTACAGTCTCGCCTTTCAGAAAATGGAATAACTAATATGCATAATGGCAGAATTTATTTCTAGGAACCATACTAGGAAGAGAGATTCATGAAAGAATGAACGTTACTAAGGTTAAGGGCCATAATTAAAAGGCAATTGGTCAAGGCAACAAATGTTTCAGTAAAAGTGTTTCCCTGAGTTATCTCAGATAATTGACACAAAAATTTGTAAGGATTTTTTTTTTCTTCAAAGGTATAGAAGCCAAGAATGACAAAATCCAAATCCATTTTATTTTTAATGGTTTTAAAATATTAATCGATTAATATTGACTTTGGTTTATTTGCTGTATTTCCTACGTGCCCAGTGTGTGAATAAGGCCACAAATAACAAAGTCATTTAATCTGCTATCAGATGTTCCCATGCGTAAGACTACTCTCAGAATTGTCAAGATAGTAAGAGCAATGCATGTTTTTTGCCACTCTTTCATCAATTGCAGTTTAACTAATCAGAAATAACTCAATAGTTGTTTTACAGGCTTTGTTTCCTTATTTGTGGAAAAGACAAACTACAGCCAGGAGCAAATCTGTAGTTGATCAAGAGTTGGCAGTGTTTGTAACCTGTTAGTCTAGGCCAATCTGAAAACACTATGAAGTAACAAGATAGCATTTATTTCTCATTTTGTTTGTACCTTTTATCTTCTGTGCAAAACCTCCGGTTACTGAACTGAATGCTTTTTTTCACCAAAGGAGTCAAGATAATGGGTCTCTTTGCTGTGCTTGGAGAGAAATGTACTATTGTTCATTTTGAATTAAAGCTGTTCTTACAGAAAAATGCATTTTCCAATGTACTTTGCTATGTGGGTGGCCAATACAGTTTTTATAAGGCAGGGGGGAAAATGCAAGGTCGGTTACTAATCAAGCAGTTCATTTGGATCACTTACTCCTTGAGAGCGTGTTTATCTGGCAGGGTTCAAGAACTGAGTTGATGGTACACAGCTGTTGGCTTTAGTTTAAATACAGACTAATGTGCATTTTTAGCGAATGATTGACTGTTGCCTTTTGACACTGCAATTGTAATTTTAATACAGAGGGAGAAGGATGCAGGAAGTAAGTGTGTGATTTCTATGAACTCCAACAGCACAAGCATATATGATCCTAGGAATCCAGGGCACATGAAAACCTTTACTTTCGATCTGGCGTATTGGTCTCATAGTGGCTTTCTAAAGGACACAAATGGTATGCTCGTTTCAGCAGGATCCAACAATTATGCAGGCCAGGTAAGACTTTATTCAAAGAGCTAATTAAAAGCAGTTTTAGCTAATACAAAATAGTAAAACAGTCAGTTTATATAAATAACATACACAACAATAGTTTGTGTATATTTAGTTATTAACATTCCCCTAAGCGGAATGCAAAGGACTTTCAATAATGTGTTTAACTGGTTTGAAACATCGCCTGGAGTTTATTTACATTTCTTCTTTCACCCTGGAACTCTCAATATCTCAAGTGTGTTGTAAATCTTTATTCTTCATTTAGATGTTTACTGGGGACACTCCTACTAGACAGCAACGTTAATGTATTTGCTTGTCCATCTGCTACAAGGTGACATATCTATCCGCATGTATTTGGTTATTTTTAGAGAGAGGTCTTTCGTGATTTTGGTGAAGGAGTGCTGGAGAATGCCTGGCAAGGTTACAATGCCACTCTCGTAGCTTATGGTCAGACCGGCTCAGGAAAGAGCTATTCCATGATCGGATATGGTGCAAACAGAGGCATAGTTCCAGTTGTGTGTGAAGAGCTCTTCAAAGCTATTCAGAATCAGGAAAAGAACAAGCAATACCAGGTGGGATTAGCACTAATTCTCATTTGTTACCAAGATCTCTCCAGACTGTACTTTCAAATAGAAATGTTAAAGACTTTGTTAATTCTAAATTTTCAGATTAGCAAAAACAGAAATTGTGACGCTACAGAACAATGACTGCACAAACCACAGTGCATTCTTCAAAGAAAATAGTGTTCCATAAAAGTTGGTGTAAATCAGCTAGATTTACAGATCAAAATATGAATTTCCATCTGCCCCAGTGTAATTGATCCTTGACATGAATACTAAGCTTTTATTGGTTTTAGTTTTTTTTTTTTTTTTTTTTTTTTTTTTTTTTAACAAAAAAGGATCAGTCTTTGCATGGTTACCTACTGTAAACTGAGCTGATCTGCAATCTCGGTTAGGCTTCCTAACCTCTGCCTTCCACAGAGTATTTATGAGAAAATCTTTCCAGCCCTTTAGTAAAGAAAACTTTTTCTTTACGCCTTTTAAAGGGTTTTAGATTGTCATACTTCTTGCATGCAATAGGAAAAATGTTTTTAGCTTTGCAGTAGAACTTCTGTAGCTGCTGGATGCTCCCATTTTATCAGCGTGCTTCTCTGCTTGTAGTCCAGATAACTTGCGTACAAGTAACATGGGCACTTCACAGATCTGAGCATCACAGTAAGTGCTGAGTTTCCCTCAGGGTATACAGGAGTGCCTGCTGTCTGCTAAAATGTCAACCGGATTACTGAATACTGCTTGTGATTTATTCTTGTGTTACTGCCCTTAAGAAAGAACACCTTGTTTTCCCTAACTAGTTCCTCCTTCCTAACCACTGGTGCTCAGCCTAGTGCACCTGGAGACCCAGAGTTTTCTCTACCTCGTGCCCATGGACGTGGCTGCTACTTTCCTCCTTGCCGGTTTGTCCCGTAGCAAGGCTGAACACATACGCTGGAGATACATGCATATACACGTGCGCAGAGGACATTAATGTGGCTGGCTACACAGGCCATCACCAACAGGGCACTGCTTTAGCAAGCAGAGACAGCCCAGGCCTCTTCGTCCTCTCCAGCCGATCAGAATTGAAGTTCATCCATGCAAACACATGCGCCTCACTCTCTAGATTCACCCATGTGCGCACATTTGCAGGTCCCTTGAATATCAGCATGGCCTTTAAGTCCATCTTCTATCCATGCCCTGACTCTGGGCTTCCCGGTATGTGGTCTCCTCCTACTTGCCAGCTTGTCCAGCTTGATGCTCGCTAGCAAACAGCTGTATACACACACGGGCGTGCACGCACACACACACACACACACACACACACACACACACACACACACACCTTCCATTGCATGGGCTCCCAGCCTGCCTGCTATCCATGGCAGGGCACTGAGCCCTTCATCTCTTTCTGGAGGCAGGTTTTCCTCCTCCTCAGCAGCAGCTAGCCCACATTCAAATTTACTGGTGAATTACCCAAACACACCCACATGCATTGGGATGCAAAGATATAAACACACTGTTCCCCCTGCTTGCAGGTGCCCTAGACGCTTGGGCCTGGTGGCCTGTGGTTTCCACTCCAGCTGCTGGCAGACACTCACTCTGGTTGCTGGCACTACAAGCGTGGGCCACTATCACACGGTGTCTGACTAGAGCTGCTGGATCTTAATTCAGCCCTGGGCCCCAATTTGCAGGACCCCAGTTGCTGGCACCCCTGGCACCAGGGCTCTGTGCATGTAGTCCCACCAGCTGCTGCCACTGAGACCCTCCATTGCTCCCAGCACTGGCACGGCAGACACGGGGCTGCTGTCGCCTGCGGTGCTGAAGAGTGGGATTCCATGGAAAGATGGTTAAGGATTTGATGAGCGCGGTAGACTGCAGTGACCTGGTGCAGGCTCGGTCCAACACACGTGCTGACTGGTGGCTCTTTGCATGCAACTGGCCCCTTTTATCCATCCTCCTGTCTCTCTCCCCTCTACCCCCTGTTTCTCTTCAGTCTTCTGCTTTTTCCCATCTTTGACTTTTTCCTTGAATGTTCCTTGATAAGTTTTGCACAAGTCCTCCTCAAATATCCAGAAGACTCATATTCATCATGTTTCTTCCTCCCGAGCAAGGTCCCCTCATTTAGTGGCTGAAGGGTTTTGGTCTTTGTTACCATCTGGTTACCGCTTGCTTGTCAGGTTCGTGTCTCTGGGCATTTCGTTTATCAATTTCCCCTTTACTTCTTATTTCCTGACCTGACTGACAGGGTCTTTGATATCATAACATTAATGAACTAGATGCTCCTACATCCACCTTCCCCTACATAGGTAGTATATGCGTGCAGCCATTCATTCAGAAATCACTAGTGGAAACATTGGCTTTTTCTGTATTAAAACGGCCTTGACTCACTGGCTGGGCCACTCTGCTAGTTAATAGTGCCATCAAAAATTAACGTTTGTACTTCCGGGATTTTCTACAGTGCTATGTAGGTATTTATAAATTCTTAATATCTCTTGATACAATTAAAATGATTTATTGAAATACATCTTGTAATGAGTCTACCTAGGCAGTGATAAGGATTTTGGACATAAGAGTAGATTAAAGAAACACTGGGAAAAAGGGTTGTGATGAAATGATATGGGTCTAGTAAGTAATTGCTTGAATTCAATTTATTTTGTAGTTTGGGATAAAAGAATGTTTTGATCCATGTAACCTGCATTATTTTTAGAATGAAATGACCCTCCATTAAAAGTTTGGGTTTTTTTTTTCAAATACATTTATCTTATACTTATTTATTGTCTTTACAGATTGCTTTCAGTATGCTGGAAATTTATAATGAACAGGTAATGGTTTTGCTTTATTTCAATATTATCAAATCTTAATGTTTTCTTGTACATTTAATTCTTTTTTGCTTTAACTTCTTGTACAAGAATGTGTGTGCACATGTGGGCCAGCATCCCAAGGATCTTTCCCCTCCTAGTTCTGGCAGCCATGTGCTGCTGCAACATTTGAAGTATTTCCATCCTTTCTCTCTCTTCCCTTTTCAAAATATTAACCTTATCGCAGGAAAAGCAACTGCCTGATGGTACAGTTCTCTAACTTGCTGCTTGCTGCTTCTGGATCCTATGCAGTAATGTGATAATCAGCCTTTACATTCTCTTAAAATGGCTCTTCCAGCCATGCTGTCTGAAGTGGGTCTGAAGTGATGGACCTAACAGCATGTTTTTGCTGGTTGAGCTAAATGACAGTCTGGTACCAAAAGTCTGTTCAAGTTCATAAATTGTATCAGTGACCTGGATGAAGGGACAGAGTGCATCCTTAGCAAGCTGGCTGATGATACCAAGCTGGGAGAAGTGGCTGGCACACCTGAGGGCTGTGCTGCCATTCAGAGAGACCTGGACAGGCTGGAGAGCTGGGCAGAGAGGAACCTCATGAGGTTCAAGAAGGGCAAGTGCAGAGTCCTGCACCTAGGGAAAAATAACCCTAGGCACCAGGACAAGCTGGGAGCTGACCGGCTGGAGAGCAGCTCTGCAGAGAAGGACCTGGGAGTGCTGGTGGATGACAAGCTGACCATGAGCCAGCAATGTGCCCTTGTGGCCAAGACGGCCAATGGTCTCCTGGGCTGCATTGGGAAGAGTGTTGCCAGCAGGTGGAGGGAGGTGATCCTGACCCTCTACTCAGCCCTGGTGAGGCCACATCTGCAGTACTGTGTCCGGTTCTGGGCTCCCCAGTACAAGAGAGACATGAAGCTACTGGAGAGAGTCCAGCGTAGGGCTAGGAGGATGATCAGAGGGCTGGAGCATCTGCCCTATGAGGAGCAGCTGCGAGAGCTGGGCCTCTTCAGCCTGGGGAAGAGAAGCCTGAGGGTGGATCTTATCAATGTGTACAAGTACCTGAAGGGAGGGTGTCAAGGGGACGGGGACAAACTCTTTTCAGTTACCCCGTGAGACAGGACAAGAGGCAATGGGCAGAAATTGAAGCACAGGAAGTTCCGCCTGACCGTGAGGGGGAATTTCTTCACTGTGAGAGTGACAGAGCCCTGGAACAGGTTGCCAACGGAGGTTGTGGAGTCTCCTTCTCTGGAGACATTCAAGGCCCGCCTGGATGCAACCCTGTCTAACATGCTGTAGGTGACCCTGCTGAGCAGGGAGGTTGGACTAGATGATCTCCAGAGGTCCCTTCCAACCTTACTGAGTCTATGAGTCTATGAATCTAGAGTGAGACAGGGAATTAAATTTGGAAGACCTCAGGCCAGAAGTAGGCTCCTGAAGTAGTGTTGTTTTTCACCTAAATCGTCATACAGAGGGCTTATGTTTTATCTGTACAGTGGTGGATAAATAATACAGCTGGGCTATGAGTGGATCAAGAGGGACCCAGGCAGCTAAACCTGGTGGTAGGTTGAATGGGAGACCTCCTTTCTTCTTCACTACCATCATCTGTCAACAGCATGACACGATTGTCCTGCCATCCTTTTGGCCAAGCTCTTTCATTCTAGGCAGTGCTTTCCCCATTCTATATTACACTTTTTGACTTATTATGATTGCTCTTTTTTTTTTTTTTTCAGTTCTTTGTGATGGTTGATATAGGACATATTGCTAATTGAAAATGGGTAATTTGTTTCTCTTAAGCAGTGGCTTGAAGATGGTATATGCCTCACAGGACCAAATTTTTAGCTTTCTTTCTAAGGTTTACACATTTTTGCTGCTTGTTCATGAGTTGCATTCTCCATACCTTCCTCCTTGTTACTTTTGAGCCATGTGGCCAATTTCAGTCAAATTTGATGAAGAAGGCATGAGGAAAAAATGAATATACAAGAAAACAGACTTCATTAGTTTTATCAGCTCACAGAATAACTTCTCATCTCATGTAGTAGAAAGAGTTGTTAAAATGTATAGTGTTTTTCAACTTTGATGTGAAGGAAGCAGGGAGATAAAGGATTGAAAGTGTCTTGAGTGTGAGATGAGTAGTAAAAATGGGGGAGGGAGGAACTGTCTTGTGTTCACAGAGACTAGAAGCAGACCACTGGATATACTCTCCTGACAGACTTCTTTCACAGTAGGCATATTTCCTTTTCTGCATACTTGAAAGTCCTATATTTCATTTCTGTTTGCCCTATTCTCTATTTTCACCAAGGTCAAGAAAACAGATTTTCTTGTTGTTTACATTTTTAAATGAAGCTATTGCATCTTTGTCATCATGAACTATTTGGGGGTACAGGATAGAAGGCAGTATCCTACTATAAATTATAGATAATTGGAAAGGTGTAGTAGATTAAAAGTTAAAGTGCATGCACTTTCATGACAGTAACAGAAGCAGCAGGAAATAATGCTTTAATGCTGAATTTTCCAAATGTCTTTAGTTTATAGATGTGGGCTTTTAATGTAGTTTAAATTTACCTGGAAAATGGAACTGTGTGGGAGTAAGAGTGTCTAAAGAGGTAAAGCCAGAACAACCAGCGGCTGCCATTCAATAGTTTGTCTTAATGTTTTTGTACTCAAGTGTAACAGGTTTTACTTATTTTAGTAAAAAAATTTGACTGTAAATCTCTCTCTGTAGGTAACAGACTTACTCTCTAAAACAAAGAAGCCTGGTGGGCTCAAGATTAGAGAAGACCAGCAACAAGGTTTTTATGTCGATGGTCTGAGGCTGGTGCCTTGTGATAATTATGCACAAATTGAGAGGTTAATGGAACAAGGGAATAAGATGAGAACAACAGCTAGAACCACCATGAATGCTACCAGCAGTCGATCTCACATGGTCATCACGGTCCGATTCAAACAGGTATGAAGGCACTGTTTCCCCTATTCAGTATAACTGTTCAGTACTGTTAATTAATTGGGCCTGTTAGAAACAGCATAAAATGGATTTGTTGAAGTTTACGCAGACACAAATTCAGGGTGGGCCTGTTTTACCTATGGTCTGAAGTGATCAGGACCACCATTGCATACTAGAGCCTCTAGTAGAGCCAGCAGAAGAGAAAATTTTCATCCCTTGGTTGCAGTCAGCTGTGCCAGCTTAAGTGATTGGCACACTGCTCACCACTGCTGCCCTCTGAGTGGTGACACCGAAGGCAGTGACATCCTAAAACACAGTGCCTGTCTGCAGATTAACCCTGTCTTTAAGATCCTAAATGCATTTTCTAAATATTACTCGTGGTCTTTGAAAATCTATCACTAGTAAGCTGCAGTCACTCTTTATTCTTGGTAGCTTCTATTTACATATTAGCATTATGCTTAAATCCTGGCCTGAATGTAACAAGCAGCCCTGTAGCTGGCAAGCTTGACCATGTGCTAATTTAGCACAGTATATGTATGTGTCTGTGGCTTTCTCTGGTATCTCCCTGACTCCTTCCAAAGGAAGGCCAGCAGGTCAGCTTTGCAGTGGATTGGTGAGAAGATGGGACCAGAGAGGATAATTTGGACCTGAATCCTGCTAGGAAGGAAGCTGTGGAAACATGATGGAGCAATGCTCTCCTCGTTGTTGCAGAGCTTGAGGAGCTGTGTGTGCCCACAACCAGGTAGTGGGTACTGAGCAACTGCAGCGATGCCACTGACACAGTAGTTTGATCATATCACAGCAGTTGTACTGTGAAAGTGCCAGTGGAGACTGCTCCTCACTGCTCTGAAAGATGGACCTCACTCTCCATCTCCCGAATTTTTTCCCTTGATAAACTGATACATCAACAATAGTTTGTGTTGAAATCACCTGTGACCAAGCCGTCTATAGAATAATGTATTCAGGATAAACTCATGGTGGAGCTGGTTGAAGAGGAGGAGGATCAGGCTGGCCCAGATGTTAAAGTCCCATCTGCGCACTAAAATCAAGCTCAGCTTCCCACTCCTGCCTCGATAGACAGCTCTGACAGTGGCTTGGCCCCATGACAGGCAGAGCCGGTACCAGGCACGTCCAGCAAGAGAACAGACGTGAGATGTCCTATTTACCTCATAAGTATTATGTTTGCATTTGTGGGAGCTATGGAGCCAAAGCCATTTCCATACTCTCTTTTCCTGTGAGTCAGGGAGTGAACGATATTGCTTGGAGAGAGACAGCAACCTGGAGAGAAGGTAAACCCCAAGAGTGGCCTGAGAGAAGGAGCAGCAAGCTGAGGGATTGAGAGGAGCACAAAATGGTGGTGGTGGGCCTGCCTGAAAGACGTCTCCACGGTATCCAAGCAGGGCTCACTGAAATGGGCATTTCAGTTCGCATGGAGGCGGTTCCTTGTCCTACCCTCCTAACTTTAACTCGGCGTCGAAGCACTGCGGATGTCGCTGGGTGAGCCACGGCAGCGTTCACCAAAGCCACGTGGGGCAAGAAGGGGAGAGCTCTCTGCACCTGCCTAATGCTTCAAGAGGAGTTTAGAGTTACCAAAGTCAAAATCCTGGCCAGGGGCAGGGGGAAGGCAGATCCTGTAGAGATGGAGAACCATTGCTATGGGCTTCTCTATCAACAGTCTTCATGTTTGCTACGTTTTTTGAGAATCAGCGTAATGATGTTTATTTCACTTGAAGTCAAACTGCTCCTGAGCTGTCTGCCTTGCCTGTGAGTGCTGCTCATCATCCTCACTCAGCAAGGTCCTTCAATATGAAGATACAGCTTCGTATCTCGAATTAAATTCACTCCCTGTTCTTTAGTCTTCTGAAGTGTTTTGCTTAATTCAGCGAGACAGAAGTTCATTCATTGTTGGGTACACCTTAGTGGTCTTCGTATTAAATATATTCATATATAAAATGTTTTAATAACAGTATATATTGCAACATATTTCCTTGAGTTTCTGTGGAGATTATCGTTTTCTATATCTTAATATCAGAACTATTGATTTGATAATCTTTCCTTATGTTGATACCATATTTTGCAGATTTTTCTAGATGAAGCAATCACTAAAGAGTCAATTATAAACCTGGTGGACTTGGCAGGAAGTGAAAGGCAAAAATCCTCAGGATCTGAAAAAGACAGATTGAAGGAAGGAACCCGTGTTAATCTAAGTTTAACCACATTAGGAAATGTCATCAGGTATTTTTAAAAAATCCCTTTCTATAAAGTAAAAAGCAAAGTTCTGTGAATTAAAAATATAAAAATAAAAAAAGAAACAATCTTCCCTGAGTTCAGATCTTCTTTGTTCTGTGGTTAATAAAATTATTTAATGAATGAAGCTTCACTGCATGCCTAAGATGTACCTAAGCATGCAGAAACATAAAATAGTGATTTTTTCCCCCCCTCATGGCTTCTTACCCTATGACTATTTGGACTGCCTGTTCATTTTTCAAATTATCAATAAGTTGGGCAGCTTTACAGGGTTTTTGCTGAGTATAACTGACAAATCTTGGCTTTTCTGAAGCTCTTGCACTGAGCCATTACAAACAGTTATTTCATTTTTTTTAAATCTTGACAGTAAATTTTTTAGGTGTTGTAGGAAGGAAATTTTTTGTTATCGTAATGAATACACTGAAGTAGTTAATCTGGTAACGGTTGTGAAAGTATGACTTTTTTTCCTCTCTTTGTAAATTTGCTCCTGATAATTATACTTGCATTGCTTACCTCTTTTCACTAAACCCCTTTTTTCTCCTTAGTGCTCTGGCTGATGTAGCTACTGGAAAGAAAGTATTGCATATTCCATACAGAGACTCGGTTCTTACTAAACTCCTGCAATCTGCTCTGGGCGGAAATAGCAGGACAATTATGGTAAATTGATTCTTACAATTATTATCCAACTTTTCTGTTGAAATAGAATTGCATGGTTCTAACATCAGT
Organism: Rhea pennata; assembly: GCF_028389875.1. Lineage (NCBI taxonomy): Eukaryota > Metazoa > Chordata > Aves > Rheiformes > Rheidae > Rhea > Rhea pennata. Next base: position 40,257,838 of record NC_084665.1, read on the forward strand.
GAAAATAAATGCAATTTAAAAGTTAAGATTGTTTTCTATATAGCATAATGGTGGGAGCTTTTTTGCTGGTCAAAATGGACTGCCCAGAGCTCTCTAGCAGTACAATATAGGCAACTCTGAAGGCTCCTCTGCTGCTATTATCTTGTGGAAAGTTTCTTGTCGCTAGTAAAACAAATATGTTATTCAGAAGGTCAGCGCTTTTTTTTTTTTTTTTTTTTTTTTTTTTTTTTTTTTTTGAATAGAAATACATCTGGCACAAAATCTATCCATCTCTCCTTAAAGAGGTATAGAAATCGTTTCTTTGGAAAGAGTACTCTGCAAATTCTAAATAGTTAGCTAAAAATCTCATAGCAACCTGTTTTGTATAAAAAACATGTTTGTAACAAAACTAAACTACAAAATGAAATAATTTCTAATTTTTATGATTGTGCTGTCAACCAGGTGTTGCATTCCTTGGTAAAACAAAACTGTCACAGACTCTTTTCTTTGTCCCTGATAGATTAGCTATACACTCCAGCATCTTTGCAGAGGCATTTTTTAAAGAAAGTGCCGTTAAAAGAAACGTGAAAAATATGAAAAGAACACATGCCTGTGTGGCAATGTTGACTTTAAATGTTAATAGTCTTAAAACAGCTTACATGAGTTTCTTCAAATACACTTTCTTAATTCATCAATGATGCGTTGAACAAATGCAAGGCCAAATTCTGCAGCTGTTATTTGTGCAAATACCATCAAAGTAATTTTGAGAGGATTTTTGGAGTTGATGGCTAAGATAAGCCAGAGTTAGCAGGATTCTAGCTTCCTTGTTATTAATTTTTGTACAAACCATCTGTATCTTCTCATCCTTCCTTCTCATTTCTTGCAAAAGTTTTGAAAAGAGTTAGTTTATTTATAGCTAACTGTCTAGAACACTAGGCTTGTCCTTTTATGTTTAAAGACTTAGCAGTATGTTTTCCCATGTTAATCCGTTTTTTAAAAAAACTCATTCAAAATCTGATGTTAGTTAACATTTTTTATATGTTTACAGATTGCAGCTGTAAGCCCAGCAGACATCTGTTATGAAGAAACTTTGTCAACCTTACGATACGCTGAGAGGTATACTTTTACAATTTTTTCTCTCTGGCATTTGTGCAAATTGCAGTCAGTCAAAAACAACAAAAGATACCAACTCCAAATGTCAGCAGCTCAGAATGAGGAAAGCGTGAATGTGTGAATAGGTGCAAACAGCCCAGAAAGAGCTTATTCTTTATTCATCAACTGCATATGTTTCTACAGCTAAAGGTAACTCTTTCCTGAGAATTATGGTCCCTTGTATGTGTTTCTTAATTCAGCTTCTTTCTTTCTCTCTCTCTGCTGGTAATGCAGCACCTCCAAAACTAACCAGAGATTGGGGTCCCATTGACTAGACGCTGTTGAAATGCAGAAAATGCAGATAATCCCTGCTCCAAGGAGTTTGTTAATTCTGACTCCTGATCCCAGTAATAGTGCTACAAAGAGCCATTCCTTGCTCAGGACCAACTTGCTTGCTCCTTTTTCAGTCTATTGGGATCTGAGCTAGAAGTTGCCCCCTCCTGTTGTTTGTTCTCCTCTTTCCCTTTCTTAGGCTAAGGATGGAAAATTGGCCTCTGGGCAGTCCTTTCAGTGATGCTTTTGCTGTGAATCCAGCATTCATATGCTCTTATAGCAGATCCAGTTAAAGAGAAGTCAGACGGTTAATGTCCATTATCCAGAAGTGGATCGTAGCGAAGTGACGTTGTGGACGCGGCTGCCTGGCAGTTAGCAGCACCAGGGAAGAGTTAATGTTCCCAGCACCGGTTCAGTTCTGGAAACAGCTGAACTGCTCTGAAGTGCTGGGGAAGCTTGGACTAATAAACTCTACAACTCTGAGCCAGCTCCGTGTGGAGGCAGTGCATTTCTCAGCATGCTTGGGGTATGCCCATTCCTGGATGGGGGAAGTCCATTTTTTATGTATCAATTCCACATCGTCCCACACTCTAGAGGTGCAACAGCTGTGGCTATGTTGCTGTAAGTCAGGGTTAGCTGGAGAAGAGAGTAATTTTCTCGAGATGGCAGGGGCAAAAGTGAACCAGGCTGTGATTCCTGTTAGCAGTACAAAAGAGGACATTAGATGCTTTCAGCTCAGGAGCAAAGTGGCAGTGAGGTTTCTTCTCACTTGTAAAGTTTCAGAACTCTGGGGAATATTTCTGAACAAGAAAAAGAATTAAAGCAGGAAAAAAAAACACATTTGACAGGAAATCTTGTCCTGTATTGGGATTGTCCATGTAACTGTCTTTTTTTGGTTTTTTGTTTGTTTTTGTGTATTTTCATATTTAAAAGGACAAAAAAGATCAGGAACAAAGCAGTGGTAAATGCAAGTCCCACGGAGAAGCTTATAAGAGAACTGAAGGCTGAAAATAACCACCTACTGTCCAGACTGGCTGGGCTTGGGAACGCAGGCACATTAGTAGCTGATGGAACACGTATGTATTTCAACATAAATATAGCTACAAATAACAAGTAGATCTTGAGTTCCCAAAACATTATCAGGAGGACTTTTGGTAGTCTGTAACACTGAAGAAGTATGGAAGAAATGCAGCCAAAGCGTGTCCACAAGAGAATTTTTTACAAAATGGATGGCAGAGAGCATTTTGAAAAATCTCTGAAGTAAGCCTAGTGGTTATCTCATTTGTGTTTGGCGATATGCATTTGCACATAAAATTCCCACTTACATTTTTTCATTGCTATAGTACCTCTTATCAGAGATAATCAAAGAGTCTTTAGAAAATGCTAACCCCAGTGTGCCAGTTCCAAGCATTTCAAAATCTCAAGTTCATGTAGGTATAGAGCACTGGAGACCTAGATTAACTCTGCTCAGTCTGATAAATGTGCAAGAGCATCCTCATGGTGTGAAACACCACCCTTATCTAGATAAGGGCTCCATCTGCTTCTGCTATGAGCCATGTAAGAACCAAAAAAACTGGGAACCTTTTTTCGGATGAGCAGATGGTCTTTCCTTACCAGTGGGCTCCCCACTGACTAGCTTATTTGCTGCTAATTTAGTGAGCCTAACAATGTTGCTGTGTTTCTGTAGATACAGGAATAGCACTTGAGAGACTGTGGTTTGGGATTTTTAAAGTTATTCAGACATTATCAAAACAGATACTATTTTAAAAAACTTTTTATAAAGAAAGTTAACGTTGCCTGTGAGTATTAGTCCCTATACTCTTTCACAGCATGGATGTGGGCACGTCCAATTGCTCAAAGTCAGATCCTTCATCGAGTGTTTTTGGTTTGCTCAAATTAAAAGCCCTCCAAAAGTCTAAGTAAGGCCACTGCAGGTAGAGAGGAGTGAATAATATTTCATCTTTAAAAGTAAGGGATATTATGAAAAGACGAGAGTGGACAAACATCAGAGCTGAAGGAAGAGATGGGGCATTTGCAATTGGTTAGTAGTTTGCAAACTCCTTGAAAGAGAATTCACTTGAGTTGGTTCTTGAACACACTCTGAGGACAGAGTATTTTACAGTGATCACCTCCTGGTTAGGGGAAGACAAGGAAGATGGCAGTTTTTGTTTTTAGTTCTGCATGGCGACTGCAGTAACAAATATTTCAGCTATTCAGTGGCAGGGTTGGTTTATGTCACTGAGTGCCACACAGTCCCCACGAGTAGCAGGTAGGTAACACGCTCTGCAAGAGCCAGGACATCTACCAGCACGTGGTCCCGCTTGCTGGCAGTCCTTGTGTCTTACAGGGCTTTTGCTATTTTGCACGTGCATACCTTGGTTGAAGGTGTCTGTCTCTCTGTTCAGAAGAGCAGCGGTGTTTGCTGGCTGAAAACGAGCGGTGGATTGAGAGCGCTCAGGTGGCGTGGGAGGCTCGGCTGGAGGAAGCCCGGGGGGAGTGGGAGCAGCAGTACGCTGCAGCCGCTCAGGTGAGCGATCCAGGAGTGCACGCCACAAGCTGCTGACCAACTGCAGATGCTTTAATCTGTGGTCTTTTAATGACTATAGCCTTTTTTGTGGTCTTTAAGATTCATTGCTCACATACTTTTCTGCCAACAGTGCCATGGCAAGACTCTCCAGGGAGTTTTAAGCTTGAGTAAACCGGCAATAATGCAGCCCTGTATTGTACTGTATTAAGGATCTGCAGTATAATATCAAATATCTCATGGGCTTGTATAGCAGAATTTTCTGTCTATTTCTACCACCAAAGTACATTATAGTTATTTGATTTTTATTTCGTGATTATAAGTTATAAGGAATTATTATTGAAATAAAACATGCTAGTGAATGTACCAAGCTGCCAAGGCAGGCTTATGTCATTTCCGTGTTCTTGACAGAAAGAACCAAAGATTTTCACTTTTAAATCTGCCATGAGATAAACGCCCTGGAACTTGAGGTTCAGGACAAATATTCTTCAGCTGTCTTGTAAAATAACATTGCTTTTAATTTTGAAGGTGTTTGTGAAAGCAGGCAGTGTTGATATGAATCAATTAGCCATGCCGAAGTATGTCAGCAGAAGGCTGGCACACGTATGTGCCATGGGGTGAATGGTGGGCTGCTGTGGAAGAGAGGGCATCTGAGGTGGCTGGATTAATAACTCATGCAATGCACACCGTCACTGAAAGGCCATATGCTGTTCTCCTTCCAGTTTCTCTGCAAGAATCATTTCTACTGCATTGCATGGGGGTAACTGCCAAACGATAAGAGCCAAGTGGATGCCAAGTTTGCAACTATCATATTTGTTTTATACTAATAGTGGATTTGCATATTAAAAAGCATTTACCTCTGTGCATAGGTAGCTTGCATAAATAAAGATGTTCAAGGAAAAGTTTCCTGTTTCCTCCAGTCACTTCTGCCCCATGTGTTGTTATTCCTGCACGTTGTACTTTGTTGTAGACTTAGTTGTGTGGAGCAAGGTCTCTGAGTGCTCGTACTGGGCCTCATTCCCTGGGATCCCAGTCTGACAAAGCTGCTGGGCACAAATAATACATTATAATCTCGTATACAGGTTGTTTTGCAGAAAGCATGTCTGGGGATAATTCCAAAATAATTATTTTGTTTTGCTTTAATATTTTTCTGCATGGAATAAAGCTGAACCAATGAAAGACCATAAAGCTTACAAGACTTAATGAGTTTCATGTGCAAAATTGTGTGTTTGAACACATGCGTTTTAATAATCTCCTTAAAGGGGAAGGGGCAGGGAGCTAACACCATCCAAGTTGTGTGGTCTGTAATTGTAACAGAAACACTAAACCAAGCCTTTTTCTCTGAGTTTTTTTCACTTCATGGTCAGAGTTCCTATGTGTTTCTCAAAACAGGATGTGTTTCAGGAGTTAGAGACTGAGTACATTTATCAAAATGCAGCTACTTGTTGAGTGTTTGCCATTTAGATTTTTTTGGAGGATGTTTTTTGACAAATTGCTTTATGGTGATTATTTTCCTTGTACAAAGAAAGACCTCTGTGTATATTACTAGCTGTTACTTCAGGCTTTCAAATGCATCCCACTAAAATACCTTATTTCTGAATTCCTGCTCAGGAGAGACGGATGATGGAAACATTTCCTTATCTCTTGAATATCAATGAAGACCCCCAGCTTTCATGGGTTGTCAAGCACTTCATTCAGGATGGTAAATTTTTTTGGTTTTTTAAGTCCTGAATACAACATATAAATACTACTTTCTGTGTCTTAACATTGACATAGCAGTGATCTGTAGTACTACGTTACTTAGACATTTGAGTCATGATTATCTTCATTTTCCCTTAAGCTCTTACCTACTTTTTCTCCCCATAAACTTGTGCTGCATTTGTCTGAGAACAGAGCAGTCTGGAGAGTTACACATTGTGAAGCATTTCTACCTCACGAGATGTTAAAAGACAATAGACAAATAAGTAATAAGAAATATCCAGGTTTATTAGATGTTAAAGACACCTCTTCCCCAGAAAACTAATGATTTGACAACATGAACTTTTATTTTGCAAGCTGACTGGAGCTGCCATTAACAGAAATGCAGATGTTTGTAGATCTGCTATGTTATTGCACATGGGAGATTTACACTGGATTTTTTTTCTGCCATCTGTTTGACAGTAATGGATCGGGTGGATTCCTAGGGGCTCCCAGATGCCTCTGTAATTATTTGTGTGTACAGTACCAGTGGTTGCATAGAGCAAATCCAGGGCCTTGTCTCTAAAGATACAATAATTTAGTATAAAGTCTTTTTTTAATTGTAGCACTGATATGAAAGGTTTGTGCTGAGCAAAGCTCTTCAAACTGAAGAGAAAAGGTAAGACTGAAAGCAATACCTTAATCATCACAGACCTGTTGTTGTTGTTTAAAGCACATGTAATCTATACTGGAATCTTCATTCCTCCCTAGGTTCTTGCGATGTTGGTCAATCTGCCTCAAATGCAATAATCCTAAGGGGTTTAGGGTAAGTACCTCGATTTAAGGGAAACTAGACACCTGTGTTCTTGATTCTCTTGTTGTTTGGATTGTCTATTTATCTGTTTAGTTAGTTAGTTCAAGGAATTTTACTACACTGCATAAGTATGGGTTACGGTTATTTTGAACTTTTTATGATGGCTGGTTAGGAGCAAGCTAGAAAAGATAATTAATAAATTTCTTGTGTTTCTAGAAATTGCCATTTATGTAATGGTAAAAAGTGTGGAGTTAAATGGCAATTTATTATCTTCCAAATTACGGTATCATTTTCTGTGATGATTTTCCAATTAAAAAAAAAAAAAAAAAGAAAAAAGAAAAAGTGAATCACAAGAAAGGAATCACAAGAAAATTTATATCTTTCAGCATTTTGGACAAACATGCAACATTTACAAATGCTGATGGCAAAGTTACCTTGACACCAGGAGATAAGTGCAAAGTCACTGTGAATGGTGTACCCATCACCGGGAAAACAAAGCTGCAGCACTTGGTGAGTGTTTTCTGGGGGCATAAAGCTCAAGGTGGAAACAAAAATTCAGAAAACAAAACACTCTGAGGATAAAGGAAAAAAAAAAGTAGAATGATTCCTGCTCACCGAGTCCTGATCCTGAGGCAAGATCTTAGATGTAGGGAAGGTGAATTTTATATAAAAATCTTGTAACTTTAAAGAAACAGCGTAGTCTAGTAGAGGGGACTGTGCACGCAGCCTTAAAAAGGCAGATATCTTGCTGAACACAGGGTGTTTTGGGGAAAACACAGGTAACTGTGCGTCGGATCAGGGTGACCTGTCAGAGCAAGGAGGAGTTTCGATGCCCCAGCAGCATCGGGTGGGACCAGGGGTAGCCAAGCAGCCCCTTCCCGGGGAGCCGGGGTGCTCCCGCCGTGGGCGCGAGGTGGGGAGCAGAGCCAGGAGCCTGCTGTGGCCGAGCCAGGGTGGCCGGCGCGGGGTCGCGCAGCCCCAGCTGCAGCACCGGAGTCGCTGGAGCACGAGGGAGGCGTGCGGGCAGGAGCCGGCCCGCGGGGCTGCTGCGGGCAGAGGGGGGCCGCCCCTCCTGGGACAGACCCTTCCTGCAGACCTGCCTCCTACCTCGCACATAACCAGCAAAGCTCTCTGGAAGTGTCTGTCCAGGGAAACCCGGGGTTTGAGCTTAAAAGCTCTTTTGCTCTTTTCTGACAGCCTCTCCTTTGGGAAAAGGCAGAGGACCAGGCGAACAGAGGCCACCCTGCCGGTGTGGCCTGGGCAGGGCCCCGTCTCAAAGGGGGACGTATTTTAAATGGGTTCCCATCTTGGTTAAAAATACACCGCCAGGTTCAAGGTATTTTCTCAGCCTCAGACAGATTTCTAACAGAGATGTGGATAAACTCCATGCCTCTCTTGTACGAGGACCATTAAGTAGTTGGTTCTGTTTTTATCTGGTCAGACCACAGTAGTATGTGCGAGTCTGTGGTATGTGAATGTGACAGACCAAACGTCAGAGGAATCTCATCAGGGTCCGTATTCATCACAAACGAAAGGGCTGGTTAATCAGCCTTTCTTGCCAGACGACGCTGTAGTCTCTTGAGTTACTATTTTGCTTTGTAAAGGGAGATAATATCTCTTCTTTCATGGAAGATAAATCTGTTAAGGGCAATCGAGTATAAAATTACTCTGGGCACCAGGAAGACTTCCTAGAAACAAAGCAGCTCTGTAGTTTGTCTGGTACAAATATTCCTTGTTGGGACTCTGTCTCTGAGGACCAGTGTCACAGAGGGTGATGAGATAGATGGAAACCAGATAGATACTGGGATAGATGGATCGTTACTCTGGGTCAGTACATTTGCTTTTATAGTCTGGTATTTAACAGATTTTTCGTCTTGAGAAATGGTGCGAATCTGATATGGTGATCAACTTCCCTTAACTTTGGTTGCCATGTTAATGGCAGCAGTGATTTTTAAGTCTTTCAGCTGTTGCTGCTCTGTGGTGGGTTTCTGTTATCCTAGGTTGACTCCCTCCTTGCCCGTGGGAGCACACAGGTCCTTTCCGTCTCTCAAGTTCACTCCATAATCACTTCTCTTTGCAACTTTACCCACTCAAGAAGAGTTTGCAAGTACTTTACTACTCTCAGTAACTCTCAGTGTCACTCTCAGGTGACACTTGACCTGTCACTTGCATGAATTTAGCAGCATCCTTTGCTTAATCCTTCAGGATCGTGTTATTTTGGGATCGAACAGTGCTTTCCTGTACGTTGGGCCACCTGCAGAACGAACAGACGAGGACATGAGCAGATACGATTATGATTTCTTTCAGTCAGAGTTGGCAGCAGCGGAAGGCTTGAGCGTGGATAAACTTGGTAAGCATCACTGTTTGCGCGCTGGGTAACGTTCTTCAGTGATGGCTGATGTTTCATCACACCCTGGATCATTTGCAGGCGGCATCCCAAGCTGTGTTTTCCCTTTGTGGTTAGCATGTTGTTCCTGCAGTGGGCTGGAGGCCGTGCGGTGCCTTAGGAGAAAGCAGCCTGAATCACGACAAATTGCATCTTGCCTACCTGATGCATACTATAGAAAGAGACAATGGGTATCAGTTTGGGGAACTTATTGAATGAATTTACATATTGTTTCATGAAACCAGTGGCTTTTCTCAAAACTGGTACTTATGTGGGGTTATTTGCAGTGTTGCATTCACAAACAGTAAAATGTGGGTTTGCAGTATGCCTCAGAATGAGCCAACTGACAGCTGAGATCCTGGAAAATTGTTTCAGATTTTATTTCAAACAGACCAAATTCTTACCAAGATTTCACTTGGTTTTCCCTTAATATTAGAATTGCTTGTTTTATTTTTTAAAAAAAGGAGCAGTAGTTACAAGCTACATTTGAAAAACGACATCAGATTACTTTTAATAATACATAAACACTCCAAACGAGAAGGTCATACGAGACTGCAGGCTGAGAAGTACACATGGACAGTACAGTGTGTCACTGCATGTTTTATTGTCTGGATATTTTTTCTCAGAGAAGTCTCTGGTGGGCAGAATTACCATATTTGTACCCAAATATGCTTTCCCTTTGTTTCATTGTCCCTCTAGCAGCTATCTATAGCAATTTTATTAATGTGATCATATTAGGTAATAGTGGTATAAAATATAATTATATGTATTTTTTTGCTGCCATCCAAAACCTTCCCATTGCTTTTCTAACATTTGTTTCTTTTTTCCTCCCATTTTTTCATCTTCTTATAATTTTTCATTATATGTTGGGGAAATGCTACCCTCCAGGGCTTTCCTTAAAAGCAGGGTTTTGTAGTTCACTTCTGTACTGTCCATTTTAATCCATTCAGTCCAGAGAGTGAAAGGTTTAGTTTGTGACAGTCCAAAGGTCTTGAGAATATTTGCTGTAGGTCTTCTGCATTCAGTTGCTTATCCTTCTTGGAGGGTCTGGGCTTGTGTGTGTTGCTTTTTTAATCATGTACTAATCTGCCAGGTGGTTTCAAGTTTCCAGATGGCTCTTACGTTTCCTTTTTCAAATTGCTTCATTTCTATAGAAACGTGCAGTAATTATATAGCATTGGAGAGCTATTAGCGTAATCGCACCCCTGACTTCAGGCCTTTGACTGAGTTGTGTTTGAGCTCCTGTGATTAGAGGCTTTCCTTCCTTACCGCAGTCCCTGGGGGTGGATGAGGGCACGCAGGTGGTTCTCCGAGGACTTGACTTAGATGCCTAAGACTCAGTAGCACTGTCATCGCTCCTGCAAGCCTGAGCACTGCCATGTAACGAACTGTCATGACATCCAGGCACACATTCTCCAACTTTCTAAGAAAAACTAACAGCTAATGATGCTCTAAAAAAATAGATCTGCACATTAACATCACCATGACAGGGGAAAATTGTGACTGATCCTCAACTGCATAACTAAATGCTGTAATTCTTCAGAACAAGCTGAGCCGGTTCTTCAAATATACTCAATTGTTTATATTTAAAATCTGCATTTTTCAATCTGAATTCCTTAAAACAGACAAAGAAAAAACCCCATAGAATTAATGACTGAATGGTGAAATTCGGTTCTAAGCAGCACTGACAGTGCTGTAGCAAACTCTGAGGTCAACTGAATCCTGTAGTAGTTTGGGAAAAAACTCTTCACTCATTATGCAGGACAGAAGCTATTTTCTGAAGTCCAGTTACTTTCTAATACGAGCAACTAATCAATCCAGCGTTGGAAAAGGCCAACCCAGGTTGTTGTGAGCGGAGCGTGCGTTTCAGCTGTGGCTGTTCCCCTTGCTCGCGGGTGTCGTGCGACGTGTGCAGGTTGGACACCAACTATGCAGCTCTGCGCTGCTCCTGCTCCCACAGCGCCTCGTGGAAACGACGTGGTCGTGTAGGCTGGCAAGGCGGCTATTTCAAAGCCGGTTAGTAGGAGGAAGGTGGCATGGGCCTTTGACAGTCCAAAGGCAACTGCTTAAAACTACCCAGAAGTTAGACTGCCGTTTCTCCCTCTGTTCACCCTATAACGCAGGGTTTCTAGCAGGTGCTGCCGGCAGTAAGGACAGCAGAGCAGACCCCAGCGTCCTTGCTGTGTTCCATGATTATATCAAGCTCATGCCACTGGTAGCTGAAGTAAATCAGATGAGTGAGGAGCTGAAGAAGGTAGGTGATACTTCTCCCCCAACTTCCGCAGGTTAAACTTGGTTAGTAAGTTTCTGAACATGAATAAAAACAAATGGAGAAGTCTTTTTCCCAGTAGTGTTGCCCTTGCAGTTGCTCCATTCCTCGTGCTTCTCCCAGCCTTCCTCATCTCCTGACAGGCGGAAGAGGAAACGCGGTGTGAACACTCCCCCTTTTGTGCAGCTCTTCCTCTTTAAGAGTGTCTCAGCAAACAGAATTTGGGAGTACAGATTGCAGGCAGTGTATCAGGCAGTTGCTCTGTAAAAATAGGCAAACAGAATCTGCCTAAGTGTTTTAGAGGAAGGATGAAAAGTCCTAGAAGAGAGAATTCTTTTTCGCGGTCATTCTATAAGATAAGAACAATGAGATTAATTCAAAGGAAAATCTAGATAGACTATAATAATTTCCCAGCATTTAAATTAACTAACTTCTGAGAGGTTTCCTAAAGGAAAGTGGAAATAAACTGAACAGTATAAGGATTCTTCTTTCTCTCTGCATCATGATGGAGCAGTAGGTGGTGTGCGACTGGCACACCTCGAATGAGGGAATTACAATGCTCCAGATGGTAAGGATGTATTAGCCCTTGCTCCCAATAGGTTCTGTCCACAACTTTTTTAATGTCACGCTCATACCAAAAGTTCAGACAGCCATGCCTGCCATACTGGTATTTCTTCATTCATAACAGTTCATAGATCTAGGAAATCTGTTGCCTTCTCCGCTGGTTCCTACCTCATTGCTAAAGGGAGAAGCAAATTTCTTCCATCTAAGTGGCAGTAGCTAGGAGTGATGCACATCTGTACAGAAAATGTTGGATGAGGAGTGTGGATGATGGGTAAAGAACCAACTTGCTGACTTCCAGGAAAATTTCCCAGTGGTCTATAATGAGCAGAGCAATGTTGCATCAATGTAAGGACACAGTTAATATAAGATCAGCAGCCTTCTGAAGGAACATTGGAAATTGGATGTTTGTCTAGTCTGCTAGACTTAGCTGGTCTGCTTGTCTAGAAACTGGGACTGTTCATCTGACCTCTTTGTATACCACATAGTAGTTGAAAGTCTCAGACCCTCATAGTACTATGTCAGTACAGTGACACTTAAGGAAGCTAAGGAAGCATTGCATTCTAGGTGCATTTCCAAAATGTGAAATACTGGGGATGGCAAATTCTAGACATTGCAGAAAGATTATTATGAGAATTTCTTTTATAAACACTATCACATACAGCAACTTTTAAATTAAAATATTCCTGACTTATGCAGAAAAATGTGTCTTGGTTGTTAATGTGCTTAAGAAACTTTTTGACTTAATAGGATCTCACATTTGAACTGAAGGTAAAAAATCTAGCTTCATCGGACTCCAGAGGATATGACCTACAAAAGGAAATAATAGTAAAAGTGACGCACGTAACTACTAATCAGGTAAGAAGGCAGAACCTGAGCCAGCTCATGTGTTAGGAGGAGGTTGTAATAGAAAATAAGAAATGGCAGGTGACACGCTCATCCTCAAGGCGCACACGTGGAACCCTTGCAATTGCTGTCTTGGTGGCGTGTCCTAACAAAACCACGCTCCTTTTTTGCCCTTCCACTCTCTTTGATGCATTCTTTATGTGCCACCATACATGAAGTACCTGCCAACACCTAATCCTGAATCTGTTCACTTCTTAAAGAAAAAAAAAAAAAAATCTATGTACCGCCTGCAGCCATTCTCCAGGAAAAAAGGTTTGTGCCTCGAGGGATGCTATTTCTGCACCTGAAAGAACTGGGTCTGCCTCGCCTTTTCAGCATACTGTTAGACACTCTGAGGTATTTTCTCTCTCTGTTCCATATTTTGCAACAGAGATGCCCCTGGTGAACTAATGCAGGAGAGTTTGATATAAAATTCTCCTTAAAAGATGTCTAAGTGCAGGGAGAGATGGTCAGAGGACCTCGCACTAAGGTTCCTTTCTTGCTGAGATTTTATTGATGGTTCCCTGGACTCGTTATAGCATGAGATCAGTTTGATCAGTGCTAAAATGTTCCATCATTGAAACCTCCTTCAAATGCAGCTGATCACAGGCTGCTTAGCAGCAAAGCTTCACCTTTTAAATAATGAAGGAGAGAACTTGCCTTCTTCCTTTCAAAAAGAAAAACTTTTTCAAATGCTTGTCTGTTACCATTTTATTTCATATCTTTGGTGGAGCCACTGTTGGATAAAGAAAAATAGTTTTACATTTTCCCTTCAGGTATTTAAGAGTTTAGGTTTAGACACACTATAAATTGTAACTGTAAATTATCAGCTTACAGGAACATTTTGTAATGTATCCTCATTTTGGTCTAGCGTGTTTGCCACAAATGCTGTCAATTAGTCTTTGAAATCATTGCAGCTGCAACATGCAATGTCTTTTTTTTTGTTAAAAGATTTGCAGTTCCTCTTTGTGTTGTTCAAGTGTTGGCATGGATGATGCCTTGGTAATAGATAAGCTTCTGTTGTGTGCTGTTCAAAAATAGAGACACCGGAAACATAAGAGGGAGCCTTAAGAAGTAAACCAGATAATTTATTTAGATTTTTCAGTGGTATTTTCTTTGCTACTGGTTGTAAGAATTAATTATATTGAAGCTATAAACAAGAAAATATCTGGGAAAGAGGGTTTTTTAATGTAGAAGAAATATATTAGCAAGTAATACTGGACTGGGAGAAAATAAACATGAAAGGTAGCTAATTGTGTTTTAATAAATCCTTAAAATCTCCACTCTGCCAGATGAATGATCTTTCATTGGAGCACAGACTTAAATCCTACACTACTTTATTGTATATGAATGCTCCAGGCAATGGTCTGTAAAATAAATCTTCTTTTTCCTTTTCTTCATGCTTCATTTTTTTGTATAAACTTTGAGGTAGCTTGGTCAGAAGAACAATTTATCATATCTTTTAAATATGAAATTTTAAGAACTGCAAATTACTTCAGTCAGTATAAAAGGCTGAAGGAATGAGTTTTGTTTACTCTAGAAAGAGACGACCAAGTCCTCCTGCACATTAAAGACTGTTGCAAAGATGATGATCAGAGATTCTTCGTAGTCCCACAAGAAAGACTAGAAGCAATAGTCTTCATTCAGCAAAAGGAGGTTAGATATTAGGAATGGCTATTAAAATGAAAATGCATTTTTTCAGCAGGTGACATAACACAAACTAGACCAGTTCATTTCATCGCTTCTCTGCTTCCGTAGGTGTGGGTATGGTCAAAGGCCAAGTTCGTTAATAGGAAGCTCCTAATGGAGGAGCTTTACCAGCGTTTTCGGGAAGGTGGCGACACGCACGTGAATCAGGACAGTGATCCGTTCTGGGACCCGGTGGAGGTTGTTCATGTGGGGTCTGCTCACGTCTGGCTTCAGTCACTGGCGTACTGCGTGCAGCTGGAGGAGCAGACCGAGCTGCTGAATTCGGAGGGGCTGGAGGAGGCTGTCGTGCTAGTAAACCTGTCTCCGTGCTCCAGAGACGGGAGGTGAGTTCATCGCTTCCGTACTGGAGAGTTACTGGTTACCCTTTTTCAAAGGAATTCAGGAAGTTCACTTGTTGAAACACTTGATTAGCAGCAAAGGCTGGAAATGCTGAGCAAAATGTGAAAAGGGGAGAGATTTGGAGACTTTACTGGTGTAACAGGGAGCAGAAAACAGCTCCAGCATCACTAGATGAGACCTACGAGCATTCAATCCTGATTTCTGCCTGTGCTGAAGCGCTATGCAGAGCCCCAGGAATTGTGTATTTTTCAAGCTGTCAGCCCGGCTGAACAAACAGCTCTGGCAAACCACTTTTGTCCTTCCCTGCCCCCGATGGAGCTGGCACCTTGGACAAGAGCTAAGGGCCAAGCTGGGTAGTGTCCTCCTAAGCTTTCTGGAATGGTGTTGGTATACAAGTAGCTTCTGCTCCCATTGCTTGGTCTCTTTCTTCGTAACTACCCATCTTTGTAAGGTTGGGATATTACAGTAAGTTTGTTTTAGTTGCAGTCAACACAGAAGCTCGCTAGTTTGAGGGAGAAAATGATCATATAATCAAATAGTCCTTCTCTATTTTGAAGGATTTCTATCTCCCTGCACTCCATTCTTCTTTATCTTTTTGGCCTTTTCTGTGGACATCTTTCTGTCATTCTCCCTGCATCTTGTTTTTCTCTCTCCAGCACTTCTGCTCTCACTCCAGTAACATCTGATAATGAAGGTTACCAGACTTCTGTCCTAATTTTGCTACCTTGGAGTTCTGCAGAAAAAAAAAAAAAAAAAAAAAAAAAAAAAAGTAGCAAACCAGCTTTATAAAACTCATATTTTGTTTCCTAGTAATTATTAATTATCAAAATGCGCACGTCATGTAAAAGCAGCTCTGCTCTCCGGCCCCAGTATCCTCCTCATTTGCGTTGTCACTGAGGACCTGGGTCAAGTACGTTGCACTGTTCTTTCTGCCTTTGTAGAATCCTTGGGGAAGACGATATGGTCATTGATCCCTTGGAGCTGCTAGGAAGAAGGGTGGATTTCCAGATTCGCATCGTAGAGTGCCTTGGAGTCAAATGGCTGCAAGATGCTGCGGGAAGAGGCATTCAGATAGGGTACGGTGCTGCAGCAGTTCCTCGTCTCCCCAGAATACTCCGCTTTGTGTTTCTGGCGAAATCCAGAGCAGTTTTAGCGCTTCCCCTGTGGAAGTCCTGAGACTGCATAAACCATTATCTGTTTTGCTTGTGTCTTTAAGCTATATCAACAATTTAACTTTGAATCTTTGATACTATAGGAGATGTGCAGCGTCCTCCCACAAATATTACTGCAATTTTTAAAGCTCTGTGTTGAGCAAGGATTTTCATGAATTCATTTGCTCTCCACAAAGGCATGGGGGAGGAGGGAAGTCTGAGAAATGTCCCATGCATTAGTGAATAGGCAGAAAGCTCTAAGTCTCAGAATAAAAGATAGAGTTATGAATAATTTAAAGCTATTTGTGCAAGTGCATTTTTGACCGCATGCCAAACTGCTGCTCTCAATGAAATAATAAATACTAAGAATTAATGAAGCATACTAGTATTTTTATGTATCATGTGTGAGACTGCATAAGGCATTTTACTGAGCAGAGAAGAGCAGCTGACCTTGAAATGACACAGTAACTGATTTTGCTCACCTTTTGTGTCTGTTCAAATAGCACTTTCAGAAAGTGGATTGTTTTTTATTTAATTTTTTATACTTTTGTTTTATCTCTTTAGGTACAGAGTTTATGATCTTTCACGGTCCTTATATACAAAGCCTATCTGGAAAAATATGAATCCAAAGATAGAAGAAACAGTCCACTTTTCAGCTCTAAATGCATCCTACGAGTTTTTGAATTATTTACAGAAAAATGCTTTAATTGTTGATCTGTGGGGACTTCAAGGTATTTCTTTCCGTGATTTTCATTTTATATTTCATAGTCCTCTTCAGTAATAGGTTGTAGATAGAATCAAAAACTGTATTGCTGCATCCTTATAGATACAAAACTGTTTGCATGTTGAACTATGAGTAGCTTAGTTGTTCAAACTCTTTAATACAATATTAGTTTGATACGTGAAAAATTAATTAGTAGCTGCCTGGTAAAATTTTTAAATGAAGATGTTATCCTAAACCTCACCGAGCTGTATATCACTTGATACTAAAAGCAGGCTCTGTGGAAAAGGTTTTGCTTTATAGTCAGACAGTATATTGAATGTGGTGGTCTGTACTTCAAAAACATTGCAGCAGGAAGGCCTAATGCATCCCCATAAGCGACAGCAACACTGCTCCACTCATTTATTGGTGGAGAAGCTGAGGAACAGAGGGGCTGGATAATCTGGCCTGAGGATGCAAGTCAAGTGGCCAGCAAGTGCAAGAAACCTGTGTGCGGACTGTGCTGTGGTTTAGCCGCAACCTGTGAAATGTGAGGGCTGCTTGGGTCACCTTGGGTGCTCGAGGCCCCGTGGCGCAGGAGCTGCTACTGGTGCTGTGCACGGAGCTGATGCATGTGTCCACGAGGCCTGCGCGGCACCTGCAGGGAGCCGTGACAGTGCAACTGGTGGAGAGCCACAGCACCTCCCTGGAAAGATAGTGTGGAAATCATCTAGTCCAACTCCTCTGCTCAAGCAGGGTCACCTAGAGCAGGTTAGACAGAATCACGTTCAGGCAGGTTTTGGATATCTCCAGAGAAGGAGACTCCACAACTTCTCTGGGCAACCTGTGCCAGGGCTCTGTCAGTCACTCTCACAGGAAAGAAGTTTTTCCTCATATTCAGGTGGAACTTCCTCAGTTTGTTTGTGCCTGTTGCCTCTTGTCCTGTCACTGGGCACCACCGAAAAGAGTCCAGCCCCATCCCCTTGACACCATCCCTTAAGGTATTTCCAGACATTGATGAGATCCCTTCTGAGTCTTCTCTTCCCCAGGCTGAAGAGGCCCAGCTCTCGCAGCCGTTCCTCATAGGGCAGATGCTCCAGCCCTCTGATCATCCTCGTAGCCCTATGCTGGACTCTCTTCAGTAGCTCCATGTCTCTCTTGTACTGGGGAGCCCAGAACACCTCCCTTGTCTCTGGTACTGTTCACAATTTGAAAAAAAAAAAAAAAAAAAAAAAAAAAAAAGCTAACTACTGTTTCTGATTGCCAGCTTTATGTGGTAGTTCAGTGGGAAAGAATCACCACCTGTCTGGCCAGTCAGGGTGGTCCAGAATGTGCCAGGACTGTAAATCATGCATTTGCTGTCACCTGGAGCTTCACATTTACATTTGCCAGTCCTATGGCAGTCTTTCAGTGGCAAACAGGACGAAAGGACAAAATGTAGGAGAGCACAAAAACCTGTGATATACCTATATATCTACATATACTACAGATATCTAGTTGGAAAAATGAAATTGAGTAGAATAGAAGCTCCTTTTCAGGATAAACCTTAGACATAGGGAGTTATAAGAATGGTGTTGTCAGACCTAAGATGGCCATATAATATTCTCCAAGATAATTTGTTAATTTCTGTTACAGTTAATTGCTGTGAATATTATTTTAAGAAAATAATATAGAACACATTTGCAATGAGATTCCTTATACAAATACTACATTTGGTTGGAGTTTTAAGGAAAAGGCTAATTCTGTCATGAATGAGGAGTTTTGAAAAGATATGGTGTTTATTTCCACTTCAAAATATTGAATACAGTGTACATTAAGGGCACCAATAGCAAAGAGAATGTGATAGCAGGTTCCTAACCACGCTGTGTCTTTGCTCTGCTGCAGAAGGTTGCACAGAGATGGACTACTCCTTAGATGGTCTTCTGCTCACACCTGAGGGCACCGTTATGGTTGACAATCCTAAAGCTTTGACTGCAAACGATGCTAGTCTGGTACGTGCACTTACATTACTGAAACGACGTTCTGAAAAAAACACCTGACGTTTTAATGGGAGTATGCTGTGACCAAAGGGTGCAGAAAGAGGTCTAATTAAGCACAGACCTTTGTACAAGCCCGAGCGCCCCCTGTGTACTGCTCTGAACCGCTGTCATGGATGACAGGGCCTGTCGGGTGCCAAAAGCGCTATCACCCAGCCTCAGGAGGCAAGTGGTGGAACGGCAGAACTGCTTTGTACGCATTAGCTGGAGCATCACAGTCAGGTACTTGGGTTATAGGCAGTTCTTGACCTTGCCGGCTTATTTATTTACATGAGAAATTAAAACAATTATTAAATAGTAACTTTAACAGTTCTCTCTGCGTGTGTATGCAACCACCGGTGCGCATGCACGCACACACACACACACACACACACACGCACACGCGTGTGCACACACACGCACACACACACAGAGCGAGACAGAAGAGAGCACATTAAGCTAAAGGTTTGTCCATAGCAATTGGAGAATTTTTTTTTTTTTTGCCACTTTCGCTAACGAAGTATTGTGGCAACAGGCCAGCAAACATTGGTAGCTCGGGCAATAATAAATCCATGTTTATGTGTTTAAAGGACTAATGAAACTGTAAGGAAGGAAAAGATGGCCTCCTGAAGCCTCAGACAAGTTTGTTTTCAAAATTCCAGCTATGTAGAAGAATGTTATAGCTCCACTGTCCCATTGGAAATATCCATTTGCAGTTGTTTTTTTTTTTTTTGATGGATAGAAAGCAGTAAGGATTTGGAGACAATACTCTACACTGGATTTTTTTGAAATAGGATACAGCCAACTACATGTCCGAACTGTACCAGAAGCTGCTGCACATGGAAGAAGAGATGGAGCTGCTGAGAGAGATCAATAAAGCTTTAAGAGAAGAAAATTTACTTCTTAAGAACAAGCTACAGTGGGATACAAGGCACCATGCAAGTGAGTACCTGTCACAAACAATGTCTCAGTATTTCATGCTTTTGCTGCAGTTCTCTCTCATTTACCAGCACTGCCTCAGGACGCAGGCTGTAAAGAGAGTTAGCTTATAGCCCATTGACTTTTTTTCCCCTTCTGACAAAGGGACTAAGGCTGTCACTTTCTGTAACAGTAAATTCAGGATTAATTTTTTGCTTGTCAGTTTAAACTTTAAAAATAATAATCGTCTCTTGCATTTTAGAGACAAAATCAGAGTCACCTACCAATGCAGTTAAGATGAAACAGTCTCTGTCATTGAGAGAATCTGAAACAATCTGCAGTCCTCGGACCAGCTGCGATGCAGAATTTGCTAAGGCCCTTAAGATCTTCTATCAAAATATGAACGTAGTAAGACAGCAATTTCTTCAGTTGAAGCACTTCAGGCCACCGGTACATAAGCTTACCACAATGTTTTAAACACAGGAGGCCCCTTGCCGATTCCAAGGAATTTTGTGCTAGTCTTAGCAATCTGATAATGAAGGTATCATTGGTCTCATCTCCTGCTACAATTTTAGTCCTGGAGTGAGACTTCCTGTCTCCAAGCATTTGTGCAGCACCCAAGGTGCTGTCAAGGCCTACAGACTATATACTCTGATCTGCTGATTATAACATTTAAAAAAATGAGCATGCTCAGCTCAAAAAGGCAAGCTTCTCTATAGAAGTGTTTGCCTGTGTGAAAGGAACACTTTAATGAGGCCTCTTGTAAGGAAGGGTATTTAGCTGGGTAGCTACTTAGCGCTTCTACAAAGTTGACTTGCCTCCACCCTCTTCAAAGGATTGCTTTCCAGAATGGGTCTTTTTTTGTGTGTGTTTGTTTTTTAATCTATATAAGCCCTTATTTCAGGCTCTGATAAATTTTCTGTAAGTAGAAAATGAAGCGCGAGCAGCATGATGCAAAACAACTTTTAGCCTGTGACTGACTGACTCCATATTCAGTAAGTCTTCTTGCCTGCTTGAAAAGAGAGAGCTGGTACTTTTCTGAAGCTTGCAAGTGGGGACTTCTGGGCATTTCTAGGTTTTCCTGGTATCTTTTTCAAAACTATTCCAGTTATTGCTTTAATAGCCCAAACCCTCAATTTCTTGCCAGCAACACTGAAACAGTCAGTTTTCTTTCCCTGCATAACCAAATACGAAGTCCTCTCAGCTAGTTTTGCTTCCTATTAGCTTTCACTATCAGTTTACTTGGTTTCCACTATTGTAAGTAAGTAAGTTTTTCTGTAGGTAACAAGGAACAAAATAAAACATATCCTATAGAAAAATTGGATAGAAAAGATGTAAACATCAATTTGCTTTGGCCTCTGATCAGCATGTTAGGACACATAGCTAAAGGGACATTCTAAACCTCAGCAGTTATTTAAGAAAAAATCCTGTAGCTGAGTACAATGAATCTGTGAACATAAAAAAGGGCTTAGACATTTTGTTTCTTCAGGAAGTAGTTACAAAGCTCTTCCAGGCCTTCAGACTGTCATGGACAGAGAAGCATGAGCTGAATATTAGTCCAAAAAAATCTTTCAGGCCTGGTTGCATTAAGAAATTAGAACCACATATTATTATTTTCCCTGTTTATAAGTAAGTTAACACTTGATTGCTGTTAGTAATTTTGCTTACTCCGGCCTAATCAGAGCCTGCAGTGTTTATAATAGTAATTGTGGTGATGCAGAGTGAAACTTGTTTTGTTCTCAGAAGAGAAAACATTAAAAGTGGCATCTGTTTTGCATAACAGAAATTAATTCTAGGCTTTACGAAAATACTGTTCCAGTGTTTTTCTCCATAACTACATGTAATGCTTTGAGGTAGGCTTTAGAATTATTATAAAACAAGTGTCTTGCTCCTGACCCTGAAACATTTTCTGCAACTAAATTGTTACAATGTATATGAACAAAGATATGCTTTCAGACCATCCATTTCTAAAACCCACTGCGTAATTTTCTGGGTAACTAGTAGAAGGATGATTGATTACTTTAAGGACAACAGATGCTGTCAGTCACAAGAGCTGTGCTGATCATACATCAAAAATGTCACCACGTGGCACTAAAACTCAAAGTAAGTTATGCAGCTAACACACACAGTAGCCACCATGTGGCTCTTAGGCAGGACACAAGCTGTATAAGGCTTAATTCCTACAGGCATTCTTGCAGAACAAGCAGTGCAATTTGTTTGGGCAGGACAAAAAGCAGTGCTTCCATTTCCAAGCACATCATTCCAACTGCAATGAGTCTGGTTGGCAAGAGAACATGCTACTATGATCCTAATTTTAGTTTATGAGGTTGTGGCTTGTTCTGTCACTTGCCTTAACTTTTACTCAATTACCACCTTTGTTAACCTGCAACACATCAGGTAGTCTTTACTGTATAAACAAAAAATGTCACGCACATTGATCCCAACTCATTCTTTTTATTATGTTTTAGCAGGAAGATAATCTGCAGATACTACGTCTTTTTACAGAGAGACGGTCACAGCTGATAAACAATTTTGGGAAACAACTGGAGTCTACGATCTGCAAGCTTAAAAGTGATGTTGCTGTTATAGTTAAGAAGAAGCAGGAATACATAGCATGTAGCAGATCTTGAGGAGCCACTTCTAAGAATACAGCTGAGTACAAGCAAGTTCTAAGTTTGTCATTAAATTCTGTAATGAGCACAGGATATACATCATAGCCAAAGCAAATGTTTTACCCACTCCCGCAGCATGTTTGTTTACCATTCACCAGTCCTTTAAAAATCACGACTTGAATTCATTTTTGATCTTACATCTGATTTGATCTATAGCATTTCTGAAATGCCTCCTCTGTAACAGTGCTCTGATTTTAGCAAGTTGCAAGTTACCAGAACTGTTCTGATAACATGTACATACGTACGTGTGTGTGTATTTATATGTACATAGGAAAAAAAATGGTTTTTTGCTAGGCCAGTTATTGTTCGACCACATTACAAAGGCTAGGTATAGACTTACAAGAGGTAATTTAATATTTACAGACAAATGCAGAGCTTGTTTCAGCACAGTTCAGAATACCAAACAGGTTAATTTCTTGCAGTTACTACCTTGACAAGTATTCTGTTGGAATAGTTGTACTGCAACTGTGTTTTCTTGATGCTCCTTTGCACACTGAATGTATTCTACTAGAATGATTTGTTCTCTTGACAGGATGAAACTGCACTGGGTCTTTAACTAGCTGTATATTACAACGAGGTCATACTGACAAGCCCTTCCTTCTGTTTTCTCTCTCTCAAGCTCACTCAAGGAAAGCTAGTAAGGCTGAAAGTCAAAAACTGTAAGACAGCAGTATCGTCAGTTGATCTTTAAAATAACCCAGGGAAAAAAAAACACTCAAACGCTTAAAAATTAGAACTCTACTTTTGTTTCACTGTGGATGCTAAAGCTTTAAAATTAAGATCGCTACAGTAACAGTGCCTATCCCAAACAAGCATGAGGAGTAACTGCTAAGGCACTTGTTATCCAGGGCCTGCCTGCTTTAAATAGTTGGGGGTGATGGAAGAAGGCTGTGGTTAATTGTCAAGTCAATTTTATAGTAGTGGCATTAGTAATTTTAAATTTATGCTGCGTTCTGCAACTTATGGTGAAAGAGATTGATCAGGTGTCAGTTCTAGAATTTTGGTTAATCACTGACTTAGTATGTTCATGAATTAAAACTCAGTACCCTTTATGGTTTGACTCACTATAGCAACTACTATTACTATTCTTAACTCAATTTGTCTTCTGTTTCTGCTGTAAACAACAGCACATTTAAACTCATTATTTTATAATTAGGCATTAACATCCAAATGAGCTTTTTTGGAATTAGACCAAGATGTTAGTTTATGCAGTCAAACTTTGACTTCAGACTTCAGGTTTGGTAATAACCAAGAACTCCACACCACGTTTGTTGAGGCGATCAATCAGTTTTGTTTTAGAGAAGGCAGCTCCTGGAGAATATACACCACCTCTGTTAATGAAAATCAAATGAGAAAAACATTAGTGGCACAATGACTGAGCAATACTTTAAAAAAGGAAAAGATCTTTTTTCCTGCCTAGAAGTCACTTTGTCCCACAGGAGAGGGCTTATGAGAAACTTGGCTTGGTTATAGTCATAGGTTCATTTTTGCATCCAGCAAACTTGACAGAAACCTTGCCCTTGTCTGAGAAGGCAAATACTAACGCAACAGGTGCTTCAAAAGTGGAACTATGTCTTCATCCTTTCAAACTGAAAGGTTGACGAAGGAGTGAACAGTTTTAAAACAAGTTGTGGTGAAATATCACCTCTTGCATAGCAAAAATTGTGTTTAACAGCACTTCCATTCAGGCGAGGTAACACAGAAATCCACACGGTTAAAATCTATACTTTTAAAGAGAAAAGTGTGCATGGTAACTTTAAGTTAGAGCATGCTGTTCTGTACAAGAAAACACTTACTGTGCAGGCAGACAAGCTGCATCTTCCAGCAGAGCCACAGCTGCTTGAACCATTGCAATTGGTGTAGCAATATAGCCAGGCTCTGACAAAAAGAAAGGAGATTTGTACAGTGTGTTGAAATGTAGAATTCATAATCCTAATCTCTCTCTTACACATTGCATGCTGAAGAATCATCTTCTCTTTGGTAATCACACAGCCATCCTCATCTGAGGAAAATGTTTCTGCATGGCAATCATCTCCATTAGCTGTGCAAGTCCTTAAGAGCCAATCTGGACAAATGCCTATTTCAAATACAGGCCTATAACCATGCAATTACCATGAATGATCACCACACAGTGTCAGAAGCCTCTCTATTACGAGAAGAACTTTGTCCAACCTGTACTTGAGTTCAGCCTTTTTGATGCAAGACTGCTGCATTCAGTTACACTTCCAGATATTTAAAGTAGCTATGCTTCATTAACTCCTTTCTGAGCATCCATCCTTGCATCCAAACTTGCGGTGACCTCTCCTCTCAAAAGGATGATCTGAACACAAGTGTGATACAGCTAGAAATGAGATTGTATCAAATTGATCTAGGTTTGCTTACAGGGGACTGGTAATAAACAGGTAATAAACCCAGGTTGTAGCAATGGAAGACTACCCTTAAGACACTCTCCCTTTACTGCTCCATTTTGAGAAAATGAAAGTTTATGTGGGAGAAGCAGAAGGGAAGAGAATGACAAGAACACACACTAGTTAGCTACTCTGAAACAAGTCAGAGTCCATGCTTGTATCCAAGGTAATACTCTAAAGGCTGCTGACTTTTGTCTATGTTACAAATGCTCTACCAGGGGGAAGGGAATGCAACATAAAGCTGTATCACAAAAGGGAATGTAGAACTGCAAAAGCAGTTTGCTGTTACTAACATACTTACCTGGCCCTTTCACTTGGGTACAGATCTTTACATCTGGTTTGCCTTTCTGGGGATCTTGCCCCTCACTGTATCCCTCACCAAAAAAGGTCATTGTAAAGGAGGTTTCATCCATCTGCAGTAGACAAGAAAGGAAGTGCAGTCACCAAAACTGTAGCTTACACCTATCAAACAGCCAGAAGTAATAAATGCCAAGTACACACCTAAAAGTGAAAGTAACTATTCTGAGTTATTGCTAGAAAGGTACAAATGGATTTAAATAATTTGGATATAATAATCACTTTCACTTTGATGGGATTACTATTGTTCTATCTAAAGTCCATTTATTTTCTCAGTGCTTCAGTCTGGAGTTTTTGCTACTCAGTCTCTTTTTGTGATCACCTTTGACATTTTGAGTACTGTGAGCCATCCAAGTAAATAGAACAGGCCCAGCTATATGATCCATTTTTGTTATGAGTTTCACATACTTTAATGTCTGATGTCAGAGGGCATGACTATTTAAATATACAAAGCTCTGTAAAGAGGCATACACAATGTGTATTTAGAAATGATTAACCTTTCTCTTTTTTTGAGACTAAGTAGTGGAACCCAGATTACTAATCCACCATTAGCGTAATTTAAACAAATTTCTTCATTAACTGTGATATAAGGCAGACAGTTACCTGTTTCTGGGTTGGTCCTTTTCTTGTAAAGCGTCCAGCAGAGAAAAACTCTGGGTACTACGTTATAGGAGAGAAAAAGACCAATAGTAAATTAAAGGAAAAAATCTCAAACCACTTAAGTCTTTTGTGTTTTACAACACTTACTTTTATCAGAAGTTTTCTTCCAAAGCTAAATTTCACAAGAAGAAGAAATAAAATGCCAGCAAACATCAGCTTCATAACAGAGCCCAAACCACCTACATTTGCATAAGCAGCATACTGTACCTATAGCAAAAACATATTTTCAGTTACAGATTAAGAATTTTTACATTGATTCATATTTCTAAAAATAAATCCATCCCAAAATCAGAATGCAAATTTTTCATGCAATATATAGCTATTTGAAAAGGACCTTAAAAAATGTATCTTACTTCCAAACAACTCTTTGAATAATGTTTCATCTTTAAAATTCATTGTGAGAATATAACTATAGAACAGAGATAGAATATGGTAAACAAGAGTGGAAAACTTTCAGAAAGACGTCTTTTGGTACCTGATTTCAGACTTGTTTTAACCTATACTTCCTTTCTTCCTCTTTATGCTTTAGTTTAAGAGAAACTGAGTCCTTATTTTAGAATTCTGGAGTAAGGATGACAAGCCTTTCTTATTAATAGTCCCAAGCACATTTTTAGAGCACTGTTTTATCATCTATATTTTATTAGTGCCAGTGATTCTGCACTGCTGTTCTAGATGTCCTTGGTGCCTGTTTCCTCTCAGGAAACTATGGCAAACAAAAACCAAACATCCCATTTTCCACCAGCAGTGATGTTCTCTTCATGTTGCCAGTACTCTGCATACCAGAGACCCAAGCATTAAAGAGTCCAGATAAAAATGAGAAGCATATAACCTCTTTGCCACAATGTTTACTACACTATACTTAAACAGTATGTCAGGAACACACACTGCAATTATGATGCCCTTAAAAGCTCCACAGACATCATAAAAAAGTCTCTGCACAAGTACAGAATTAAATATGTTTTATTCTGTAAGGCTTTTTTTAAAAAGTATACACAATGTAGAAAACATGTATGAATATTTTTACTGTATATTCATTCATTTACAATAGTGCAAAAAGTAACTCACTTTTACTTCAGTCATGCAGTTACTTGTCGCACAGAACAACCATCTAGATGTTCAACATAATTATTTTAATTCTCTCATGTGAACTACTGCATATGCAAGAACTACAGAAGTTATTTGCAGTTTTCCAGGATTCAGTGGTATAAAAAAATCATTGATGTATACCTCACAGGTTCTTCTGAGAACACCAAATACAGATATCAGCACTGTTTTGGACATTGGGACAGGAAAAGAAAGGCTTCAGGTTCTGTTTCCTATTGTGACTATTGCCTGCAGAAGTGACACAGCATTTAATTTACAAATGGCTAAACTGCTATCCAAGCTCTCCATGGTAAAAATGAACATAAAGCTAAAGAAAGCTGAACATAAGTGATCACTGCAGGCACCTAAAAACTCAGCATATTAAGTCTACTCAATCTTGAATGTATCTTCCAGTGCTTCCACAAAACACTTGACTGTAATTGTACTAGAATTGTACCAGAATTGTAAAAATTGTGGTAATCTAATCTGTACAGAATTCTGATTCTATACAGAAGGCAGATAAAGCACTGAAATAACACCCTCAGAGTATACCTCATGAATCATACACAAATTACATTTTGATTTTTGTTCAGGAGCAAGCATACACCCACACAGCACGAAAAAGGTGCCTTATTCGACAAAGTTCATTGTTATGATTGACTACATGCCACACATCTACTAAAGCAAGCTAGTCCAGAGATGATAAACAACATGACAGACTTCAAAAGCTACCCTAGGTGCAAAATTATTTATGGTCAGTATGAGAATGCTGTATTATAAGGTAAGGTAAATTTACTAATATACCTCAGTGCTTAAAACAACTCTACTGTCCTTGTTTGGGCAAATGTTATGGCAAAACAACACTCAGCCTTTAGATTTTGTGATCCTATGCTACACTGCCATTCCCTAAAATTGTGAAGCCTACCTGTCACACATTTCTGTGCCCAAGGCTTCCATCCCCTACAAGTACCTACCCAGAAGTCAAACTGCATGAGAACCCTACAAGAAGAGGAGATTCTTAGCAACCAACATGCTAACAGCAAAAAGCAAACTCTTCAGGCAGCACATCAGGTACAATCAAACAAACTAGAGCACCCAAAAGAACTTGGAACACATCAGGTCAAGCAACTTCCAAAGGTGATCAACAAAACAACCCTCCTCCTTAACACCAACAAAAGCACATTGCATTTTGTTATTATTTATCTAACTACAGAAACCCTGTTATACAAATCCTGCATGAGGAACTGTTACCACATAAAGGAAGGATGTACTGAAAATGATAATGAAGATACAGTATACTAGTAACAGTAACTTACAGGCGTTTCCTGCAACTGTGTGTGCAAATAACGCTGAGACCGTTTCACAACAGAAACATCAGATCCCATGAATGGAACAGAATACTCTTTGAATTCCTGACTGTAAAACACAAGTCCTCTGCAAATAGGAAAAAAAAATAAAATAAAAAAAAATCAAACAATATTCAAATGTTCATGCAAACAGAAAAGGACATTCATACTGACAATACCAATGCCAGCTTTCTCTCAAGCATTTTTAAGACGTTATCTATTTTCACTGAGCTTAAGCAAAGCAATACAGTGATTCCAATTTATTCTTGACTCAACTCCAAGTCCACATGCTGTATTCAGGATTAATTTGATATTCAAAAGAACATTTTCCTCACGTTTGTTTTTCTCCATTCTAATAATTCTGAAATCAAACTCAAAAATTTGCCATATCTCTAAGAGGCTTTTAGAACAAATAGCTTTGAGAGACAATAAATACTAATGCACGTTATTTTTCAGTAAAATATAAACAAGTAAGTAAACCCAAACATATCTTCAATTCTATTAGGTAACTGTATACGTGTGTATGTTTTACTAAAGTCTTAAATGCATCTTTTTAGCATTTAGTAATATGCACCATTATATATATATAATGATATATATATACATATATATATTTTTACATATATATATGTGTGTATGTATATATATATATAATAAAATAAATCCTAGAACTGTTAGAAGACCAGATATTTAACATCTTAGGATGCTTATACCTTCTTTTAAGTTTTGCACCGACTACTGGAACAGGGGTATATCCTATCTGTTTTCGAAGCTTCTTCAGATTGTCTTGATCTGAAAGGCCATAAACAGCTGACTTCCAGGTCCCATCATGTATACATGATCCCTGGTGATATATTATGAAATAATAAGTAATTCAGTGTCTAAAAGTTTGAGATACTGTTTTAATAATGACCTGACACAAGGAATTATTTCTGCTATAATAATTTCTTATATTATGATTGTACATGCCTACCAACCATATCAAAAAAGCCCAAAACAAGCAAAGAAAAACCCAGCCGAACACTGGAATTACTGACAACACTTTATATATCTGTTAAGAGTTTACTTGTTTATGGATCCTTCCCACATCTTTCTGCAGTAAGTTGTCTGCAAAAACTAAGTAATTCTTGAAATAGCTTAACACAGCTAATTTCATGCAGACAACCTATGCAAATGAGGTTTACAAACAGGTGTTTGCTTGGGATACTTTTATTACCTTCTAAAAAAAAAAAGGGGGGGTTCTTAGACTTAAAGAGCTGCCAGTTTGTTCCTTGATCTGAATTAATGTAATGACAGTTCTTCAAAGGGGCTATGTGTTATCACAAATACTTCTGAGTTTCTAAAAGAGCATAAAGCAGCTAACCTCAGGTCCAGATTTTACTGCCAAGAAACTTTCAACAGCCGTTAAGGTACCTTTAACAGAGGAGAAAATATAGGAGGTAATTGCTTGGGATATACAGTTGTTCTAGTTCACACAACTGGAATACACTGACAGATTCATCTGGCAGAGCACTGACATCACTAGAAGAGGGAGAATCAAATCTTTATCTTCAAGTAAAATAAACTAAGATTAAGTTCCATAGCTATTCTATTCATCAAATTTCATAAGCAAAGTACTTCAGTAAGGGTCATTCATATTATCTTTACTCATCAAATATTGTAATCTTTTATCTAGTTAATAAGATAACATACAAAAAAAAAGACTATCAAGAGGTTTTGGCTGTGAGAGGTAGGCTGTGAAAACGTAGGTGAACTTACGGAGTTTGGTAACATAGCTTATGTTTTGCAAAGGATGGTCAGCTGATGCACAGCCAAACAAAACTCCAAATTCTGCCCAGTTTTGCTTTGCTCAGTTTCTTTTGAGATTAAAGAACTGTTCCTGTACTAGCAAATTTAAATATAATAACAAACTGGATAGAAAAGTGATAAATACTAGAAAGTCAAGTAAGAAAGAGGTAAGAAACACCTTTACTCAAAATAAGTATCAGATGTCAAATTATAAATCCCACAATCATATAATCATTCACCTGCCTCTCCTTCTCCCTCAAATCAGATTTTCCTATAGATTAAGTTTTAATAAACAGAAAAGTAGGTTTGCTTTACACTGGAGTATATCAATTAACAGAAATTTTAATAGTACATATATGCAAACCATACATTTGGATACTCTAACTGGTCCTTCCAATGGAAACTCAAAAACAGATGCATTTGGTGGGATCTAGAATCTAAGTATGCTTCTGCTGAACAAACTGTCTGCCTTTGGAGTTAGGATCAAGTACAATTTGCATAGAATCCAATCGTATCACATCTATTCTTAAATGTATTTATTCTCTTTCAGTTGCTGTCCAGCTGTTCTTATGGAAAAAGTCATTGTACAGCACTATCCATCTACTTATGCTTCTATATCACCTTCTTAGTACATGCAGTACAAGAAGATGACTTACAAAACCTGATTATCTGCTAATTTGCATTCCCCTTCCCTAGCCTTCCCCTGTCCCAACTCTCTCTTTCTTACAAAATTCTCACTGCACAGGAGGCAGCATGCTGAGGCTTGCCTAGGGGTGCCAGCACGCTGACTGAACTGTGCTCTTCAGACAAGTGCAGGTTCTGTTCTTTCAGTGAGTAACATTATTTTGAATCCCTCCTCTACCTAATCACCAGTTTCCTCAAATCTAATACCAATGTGATTTGCTTTTAAGTTTTCATTTATCAGATCTGCCAGAAACTGGTTAGCTGGTAAATGGAGGCTGAAAGAGAGACAGAAAAAGTTCCCCCACAGGCTTTACTGCTTTAGAAAGCCAGATGAAAAACAATCTATGCTTCGTTTTCAGCATAAGGTCACACTTAAATAAGTTACCTTTCAACTTGTCTCTGGTGTACAGTACTCCCATATCTGCTGGTATAGAGTCAAAGCCACAGCTTCCAATGACATATACTCCCTTTTCTGCAGCTTTTTCGTTGTATTTCAGGTACATTCCTTCCAGAAACTAAAACACAATCACAGCAAATATTTTAAGCAGAATCATATATCTGGCAATACCCAACATTAATACCCATCAGCACTTTATCGCAGTACTCCACGTATTTCCAACAAGCCTCTTTAAGGCAGAAACATATTACTCCTATTTTACGGTATGAAACTATCACAACAGTGTAAAAAGTATGTAATCTATACAAAATTCCTACACGCAATCACAACCAAGACTGATAGTACAATTCCTAGGGTTTTGATTTCCAGAGGATTTCTGCGCAGCTCTCATCTAGAAGTAATAAAACTATACACATAGTACATATTAATACATTTTAACATTAATGCATCTTAAAGCTGCAAATCAAGAGACAGAATTTGTCATGTTCAAAAACAAAAACATGAGACATACTAAACAAATGCTCCTTTACTACATCCCTAATAAGGTAGTATTTTTCTGATGTCACATACCTGAGGTTCTCCACTGATGTCAATGCAGCTTGCACCATTTTCAACACAAGCTTTTACTACAGGTTCTCCAAAAAATCTATACTACAGGAAGGAAAACACCACACATAACAAAACCAAAACAAAACTGCAACACAATCCACCTGATTTGTTTTATTTAACATATCTACAATAAGAGTAAAGATGGGAGAGCTGCAGCTTTCTAAATGGGACAAATATAACTGATTTTCTGTTTTTTTCAGGGGGTAGGGACAAAAGAGGGGAGGGGAGGAACAGTGTAAGCAACTTCACCACTGGTAACTGAGTTAAGCGCACAAAGTACTCAGCCACATTTTCCCCAGGAGGTAAGATCACCAAGAACCACTTGATATACCTTATCTTGATTTACGGCTCTTGCATTATTATTATCTGCATATTCTCTGCTTACCTACGCTCATTTCAGAGATGTTGACATGACCTGGCTGCAGCTCTTGTACTTTGGTTCACTCTTGAGCGAGCTGCAAATTCTGTCACTGAAAATTTTAAAGGGGCCACAAACATAGACCAAGAAGTCTACAGGGGAGCAGGGGCTCTATTTTCATCCCTAATAGCACTTCAAATAAAATATTTTGGCCAAAACCAATCTTTTTGAACGGTTTCTTACGCTGCTTGTGAAAGGTGAAGGCACGCCCGCTGCGCTGCTGTGAAAGTTTTCTGACCGTGAATCATCATACTAGCGCATGTGGCACGAAAGTCTTGTGATCACACTGCACGTAGGTGGTTGGGTTTAACGAGAAAACAAACGAACCAAAACCCCAAACCACCGAAGCCCTGGATCCTATACTGACGGCTCGTTAAATTCCAGAGACCAGTGACGAGGTTTTCCGGTTAGCGTCGCAGATCTCGCAGCCCCAAGCAGGCGTCGGGGAGCGGCGGCCTGGCCGCCCGGAGCCGCTGCCGCCGGCACTCACCGGGCCCACGCAGTTGAGCACCAGCCGGGTCTGCCTCGCCATGGCGGCCAGCGAGCCCTCGTCGCCCACGTCGCACAGCAGCACGCCCACCTCCGCGCCGAGCGCCGCCATCCCTGCGCACCGGACACCGCCGTCATCTTCACACACACACACACGCCCCCGGCGCCTCCGCCGCCCCCCGCAGCTCCGCGCCGCCGAGCGCCTCGCCCCGCCCCGGCCTGGCCTGGCCACCGCCGCGGCCCCTACCCAGCCTCTCGGCCGCCCGCTCCAGCACCGCCTGCAGCTTGTCGCGGCTCCGCCCGGCCACGGCCCAGCGCAGGGGGCCGCTCAGCTCGCCCCCGGCCGCCGCCCGCGCCACCTCCTCCACCACGAACTGGCCGGTGAAGCCCGAGGCCCCGAAGACCACCAGGTCGTAGGGCCGCTCGGCCCCGCCGCCGCCGCCGCCCGCCATGGCCACGCGCAGCACGCGAACCGCCGCCGCCGCACTGCGCCGCGGCGCCAGGCAGCGGCCGGCACCACGGCGCGGCCCCGCCCCCCGAGGGCGGCGCGCGGCGCGGGACCCGCCCCGCCCCGCGCGGGCGGCCGTTGCGGCCGTTGGCGCGAGGGGGCGCCGGGCTACCCCGAGCCCTGCGGCGCCCTGGGAGGCGTCCGTGGCGGCGCGGCACGGCTCGGCCCCGCGCCGCCGCCAGGGCCCCCGGCCGCCGCTGGCGCACACTCGCAGCCATAGCGCCGGCGCGGCCCCTCCGCCCCCGCTCGCCTCGGGGGAGGAATAACCTTTCCTCTCATTTCACCATCTAGAAAAGGGAGAGGCGCTATCTCCCACGGGCTTAGGGGATTTGTAACATACCTGGAAGAGATAAACGTCCACCAGAAGTTAAACCAGGGGGGCTGGCGGCTGACAGCTTAAGCAGCGGTGTTTGTAGGGAGAGGTCGCTGTTACGGGTCTCACAAAAGATGCAACTCCACGTGAAGAGCGGGGCTCCGCTATGAGTTACTAACATACACATTTCAGCAGGTAGAGCACAGACAGTGTGGATGAACTAAGGACTGTTTTCAGTCCAAAAGAAAACTTGGCTAAAGTAAAACACAAATGTCTTCTCTCCAAACAAGTGTTTTAGTTTTGCTCAACAACAAAAGCAGGAGAAAAAATCCCCAAATTGATGTTCCCCTTGGAACTTGGGGGAGGGGGGAGAACAAGGGCCCACCAAAATGAATTGCCAGTGAATTCGCAACTGCTCGACTCAGTGAATCGTGACCGTATCTTCTGTGCTTTAGTGGCCAGATTGCTCACCTGAATCCCTCAGGGTCTCTGGGGAGGGAACCTGATGAGCCCCCTCATCCAGCCCCTTCTGGGGAGGATCTACCATATCTAAAACAGCCCTGACAGCTGCTTATCCAGTCTGTTTTAAAACTTCTCGTGATGCAGTTTTTCACACCATCACCTGGCAATCTACTCTAGCACTTCAATATCCTTGCTGCAGGAGATAGTAACCTAGATCTCCACAGCCTGTAGTTTCAACACCAAGCGCTCTCTCCTGTTCCTGGTGGATATAAGTAAAAGCTTATATACACCCTGAAGAGTGTATTAAAAAGGTGATACAAAGCTGGCAAATTTCATTTGTCTCTTCTGTCTTCCACAAATTAAAAACCATAGGTTCTTTTGATCTTTCCTCACAGGTCACTTCAGAGATACATCCTCCAGTTGTTCTCCTCTGAACTCCCTCCAGTTAGTTTACATTTTTGTTGATTTTAGTTTACATTTTTGTTGATTATCTATTGCCCATTACTAGGCCCCATATTCACAGTACCAGTGCTAAAGAGACTGAAAATGCTGTATGATATGCTTCAGGATTTATCCCTGGCTTTATATATGCCAAAACATTTGCCTTTCTTGCAAGTGTCACACTATTGATGGACATTTCATGCATGTCTTTGTGATCTGTTCCACCTCAAAGGCTTTTTCAAATTAGTGTTGCCCTGCTAGCCTTCTCCCATTTTGGACTTGTGCTAAAGAGTAATGTGAAGCTTCCCCAAATGTCCTTCCTGAATACATTTTAAACATACCATTCACTGAGGCAGCAAGATTTGCCTATGTGACCCTCATTGCCAAGTATCAGCTCACCACTCCTTGAGTAGTGCTGATCTAGCTGTTTATAGGGCTCCACCATCAACTGTATCAATGAACCAGCTCAGTCTAAGGACAAAACACAGACTAGGGGAGGGAAGAACAAAGAAGGGTTTTGGTTTTGTGGTTTAATCCAGATCATTGTGTTGATCTGATTCAAAGAGCAACACTACAAAACCAGCTCCTTGTGTTTGAGATCACTGAAGATCTCAGTAGTCAAGCTGGTCTCCTACTACCATCCTGTCCTTGCTACATACTGGGATCGTTTCCACCTGTGCTCATAATACTGTCCAACTCCTCCTAGCTGCTTTCCTCTTAGGCTTCACTTTCCCTTTTGCTACTAATTCTCAAAGTCTGTTTTCTTTGAGGCCATTGTCTTTGATCTTCCACTCTCTCCTCTTTTTTGTAAAACGTTCTAGCACTTTAAAAAAGTTGCAATAATAAGCAAAAGATATTTTTTCTCCAATTTGAAGTAAACAGAAATTGTATCTCATTTCCTCAGACTTAAGGTTAATTTTTAAAATTGTTCTTTACAATTTAGAGTTAGAGGAGACCGTAAGGACGATGCAAATTGCACAGGGATTCTGATGTAGCTTGCAGGGTAGACCAGGATCTTCACTCCTTTGAACTCCTGGCAAACTCCAGAAGTTTGCCTCTCTTATTTTCTTTTCCTATTCCATATCACCCCTTTTCCACACCTAGTCCCCCTTTACTCCCAGTGACAAGGCAGTTTATAAACCTAGGACTGTGGCTCAATCTTTTATAAGGAATCAGGACTACGCAAGCTTCCTCGGGCCATACTTGTTTGCCTGCATTGCGCTGTGAGGGAATGGCTTAGCAAGCACTAGCCTGTATGTGCCGCCGCGAATCCTCTCTCCTCACAGTGACGGCAAAACTTTACAGCAACCCAGGCAGACTTACCTTGTTTAGCAAGACACAACATAAACTCTCGAGACTCCATCTACTGTTTCA
The DNA here is from genome assembly GCF_028389875.1 of Rhea pennata. Lineage (NCBI taxonomy): Eukaryota > Metazoa > Chordata > Aves > Rheiformes > Rheidae > Rhea > Rhea pennata. The sequence continues at coordinate 40,293,200 of NC_084665.1, forward strand.
CTGTCAGTTATATTTCTGTAAAAAACACCTGCTGGAGCATAATAAGCCATGTGAATTTCAGCTTCCACAAACAAGAAATGAGACTTTTAGAGCTGCAGAGTGATACCTGAAAAAAGAGAGACATATCGAAAAAACTACAGGGGCACCAAAACTGAAGAAAATTTTTGTTCTTTTCTTTCTTTCTTTTTCTTTTTCTTTTTCTTTTTTTTTTTTTTTTTTTTTTTTTTTTTGTTGATTACTTAAAAGATCATTATGGTAGCTCTGACAGTCTTGAGACCTGTGGTTGGAAAATGGAAGTCTTTCTGTTTGTAGACATCTCCAGTTTCACTCCAGCTCACTGGGTTAAAAAAAGAACAAAAGTAAAGTCTCTAAGCCAGTTTACATTCCTGACTGTGAAATTTAAAATTAGATAGGTAGGTTTCAAAATAGCAAACATCAAGGGAATGCCAAAGTTCTGATTTTAAATGGGAGGCTTCCAGCAGTCTTCACTAAAGGCAAAGGTTAACCTGTCTCCCTAATTAGTTTTGCCAACGCAAGATTGCAACAAATTATTCTGTGGGAAAGCAGTAGGATGATTTACAGTTTCTCCTTGTCCAATAGGAAGACAAGAAATGCCAGGATCTGCTGCCAACTTCAGATCTGCAAGGGAGGTTCCCACCTTAATCAGCTTTGGACACGTACAAGAAAATACACCACTGTTTCTTTTAAAATCTTGTTTTTCAGGTTTGAAGATGCTGGCTTTCTAAAGCATGTATCCACAAAATACTGCATTTCAAGTAATAAGCTTTTTAAATAAGAGATTAATCTAGATTGAGGGGCTGAACTAATGTAATTGCTATAACCTGTATTGTTCGTAAGAGACTTCAGTGTAAGCAATAGCATTGTACGATGAGATAAAAATTTCAGCACTGCTGAAACTGCTCTGTGCAAAATAACTTGATTGCTAGAATTTCTTGCCAATGTCTTTGGGAGGCAGAAGAAGCACACACGTGCACATACACATGCACACGAGCTTTCTCCTTTCTAATTCTTTAAGTAAAATGGAGCTTGTAGCCCTCTGCTAGCTTCTCCTGTTCCACCTGCAGCCTCTGGCAGGACCTGAGGAATCCACACAGGTATTTATAAGAGTATCTGCATGTCCCTTGATTTGCTACAGCTGGTGTTCTCTTGGAGTCCTTCCTTTTTATATATTTCTGGGACACTGATCTTTGAGATAAAGTTTCTTACATCCATTTATAACTTTAGGGGACTTTTCTTTTACTGGAGTGGAAAATGAAGATGTCATTCCCAAAGTACTTTTTATTTAAAATAATAATAAGGTGGCAGAAAGAATGCATTACAATGTTAATTACACAATGCTGTTTAAAGAGGATTTTTTTTACCCTATCATGATAATTGTCTTGTACCTCAGAGCATGAAATAAGATCACTGGCTTGCATCATTGCAAAAGTTACTACAGAACACATAAAAATAGATCATGAGTAGGCAGAAGTGCTGGGAAATTGAGCTGATTAATAATGCATGGATAATTTACTGCAGAACATGAACAATTCTGGTGGTGAGTATATAAGTAATGAAAATGCCAGATATCTAGGTATCAACTACAGTCACCCAGCACTGTAAGACTGTGAGAATAAATGTTCCAGGAACAAAGCCCTCTCATGGGATATCTTATGCTTAATTTATGCAAAATATTATTTTATTATCAAGATGGAACAGGCCTCGAAACACCATGCCATATAGAACTTGAAAATTCGCAATAAACTGTTCAGACTGGTACAATAAAGAGGATCCTGAAACTAAAACTGTCTCTCAGAATTCTGTTCAACAGCGAGTTGTTTGCCACATGTGACAGTTCAGTAATATTTTATCTTCAGGAAAACAAATTTTATGGAATAAAAAATAATAACCAAGAGCACAAAGTAGAATGGATGCAAGAACTGAAATTTAGTAATATGGATATTATATGTAGTAATATGGACGATATGGACAGCAATATGAAAGTCAAGCGATGCAAAATATTTGACATCTTTTCACATTGAGATAATACCTAACCCTTTGAAAAAAATTCTACAGACCATCTTATCTGAAAACATATATATGTAGGAATTGTCTTGTAGTATGTTATCATATCTGGTTTCATTTTCAAGCAAATAAAATCAGGTTTAGGAATAATAAATAAAGTTATTCTCCTCCTATTTTGTTTGTTTCTAAATTTGGAGATTGTAAAACAGGACATGGTAACCCATGACAGTTACAATCCCTCCCACACACAAATTTTATGAGCTGTGTAGATGTTCCCATTCATACACAACTCTAAACAATGTGTTGAAGAAATTAAGGCACCACTGGCCTATAGAAATACAGCAGAGATCACTGCTTTTGATTGCTGGTGTGGTTCAGACTCATCATTCAATCCATGTGGCAATTGCCACTTCTGAGACTGAATTTGTAACACTTACAGGTATGGAAAGACTGAAGATCCTACAGTTTTTCAGCTACTCTCCTACTTTCTTTGACAGAGACCAACCAAGAAAGTGCAGGGGAATAGCACATTTCTCTGATGGCATTAAGTAGTAACCAACCTTCCATTAGAAAGCTCTAATAAAGGTCATCCTGCCGTAAATTAAGAGATTAAAAAACAGAGTGCCCTTACTAGGTACTGCAGAGCTCTGCCCTAACTGACATCTCACTGGTTGTTTTGATGGTAATAATTACAGAAATATGAAATTGGAAAAGTCCACCCTAAGATAAGTGCATACAATTTCTCCCATAGGTACAAAGAAGTAATTTAAAGTTAACTAAGAAATTACAAAGTGAAATTAAGGGTCCAGAAAATGCAAACTAATCTATACTTGAGAAGTGATCTGAGTTTCAGACATTCGGTGGTAAGTTAAAACCTGAAATGCAGTAATGCTAAAAGAAGCGGAGGGATGAATGTTTTGCTCAGGCAATGGCTAATATGAGAGATTTTGGCAATGCAGAAAGTACAGATCAGATAGAAAAAAAAACAAAAATCTCTCAGCATTTGAAAGTCTCATTTAAAACATCACAGTTCAGTTCAGAAACTTCACTATAATGAATATGCTGATAAACTGCAGCAGGTTCCAAGAAACAATGAGAATTATCCAGGAGTGGGATAGAGATACTTACCAGGAAAAATCCAAAACATAAAGTGTGTATTACAAGTGCAAGCTAAAATTAGCTACAGAGGCTGGACAGCATGTTGCAAATATCTGAGCCTGTAAACCCCTAGGGCTGGAGAGTGGAGGATTTAGAATAACAAAAGAGCTGTGTCCTGGAGCACGCTTGGCTGAAGGAGTGACTAGCACACCTCATTGCTCACAGCACGGGAGGTTTTGGAAGGAGAAGGATGCCAGAGGTTTGTTAACCTAGCAATGGACAGGACATCTAACACAGCATGTGGGAAGTGGGTAGGACAAAACACCAGAACATGAACTTTGAGGAAACAATAACAACATGTGGCAGCAAGAATAAGGGGACTATTCCTTGTATCTTATTTAAGCAAGATAATTATAGAGGAAAAGGATCTATACGCTCTTATTAGCTAAAACTGCTTGCAAGCACAAACATACAGTCACTCATTGTTATTCTCTGTGGTTTACCAATTTTATTTGCCTACAGAGCTGCCTGGCGAGCCAAGGCCTGGCCCCACACCTAAGTACCTCTGTTCAGAGCATTTAAATGCTCTGGCACTGTTCACGCAGAGTAAAGTACTTTTCTTCTTTCAGACTGTATAAAGTCAGTTCACATGCACAGCAGGACTCCGAGATTGCCCAGTTTTATACATGGGCAAAACCAGGACTACTAATTTTTGCCACATTTGTAAATCACAGCTGAACTACGTCGGCATTTTCTTTCTCAAGAGTCTTGTAATTTTCTTTGATTTGATAACATATTCCATCTTTTGGCCTCCAAAGAATCTGCTCTTTCCCAGAACTATCTTGAACAGCTCCTGTGTAACGCCATCTATCCACTGTACCTGTCTTCTTTATGTTAAGGGCTAAAAGGTCAGACCTCAACAAAACCCCAATCTTCATCCAAGAACTACAACTGCTTGGCACAACCTTCTCTCACATCCTGCAAGCAGAGCATACAGTTATTCCTACCTAACCCCACAGCAGGTCTAACACCTTTGCCCCATCACAACCTCCCTTGAAGCCAACCTCTCCCACGAATGCTTCATCCTCAGGAAGTGTCAGAGTGGAAGAGAAAGGAATTAATGAGCTGAGGAGAAGTAATCGCACTGTGATGGAGCTTGTCTCCCTCCTGCTCATACTGAAAGGGTGAGAAGAGAGCACACTATTTTGTTTCATACAGATACCCTTGCTGAGCATGGATGTCCTGTGCAGGAGAGCTGCTGCAGAGTTTTGGGAGTGAAAGCAGAAAGACAAATGCCAAAAGCCCATGTTCCGTGTCACTATACCCTGCAGAGGAATTTCTATGCTGAAATAGGGGTGGGAAGCAGCACTTTGAAGCTGCTTACGCATTTCCCATGTAGCCACTATTATGTAGCCCCTAATCAAGCTTCTCATACTATAGCTCCAACTGAATTTGGATCTATCTGCAATATGGCCAAAAGCAAGATGTCTTTCATCTTCCTTACAGAAAGGATGGATCTCTAGTATCTGCAAAATTGGAATAGGGCACATTTTCCAAAATCTGCAGCTCACGAATACATCCTGTTAAGGAGGTTTCCAGAGAACTGCCACAGGACTGATAAACATCCATTTGTTCATTTCTGCATAAAGCAGCAGGTCAGCTTACAGACCTTACCGCTGCCTTGCCACACGACTGAGCTTAGAGTTGAGCAGTCAGCACATGTAACATTTACTGTGAGGATGGAAATAAAAACACCGAAGGCAATGCAGAGCCAGCAAATTCCCCTCATTTTATGAAGCTGACCTGCACAGCAGCATGCAGGACCAGTAACTGAACTGTGAGGAATAATAAAAAGTCAAATGATCCTACAATGCAGAGAAAACCTGCAGTGCAGCACGTTTTTCTCATGTTCTTGACACACTTCTGACACCCCCAGCTGCCTGGTTCTAGAGCCCTGCATCAGTTGTGTGTCAGGACAAAGCATCACTTCCCAGAGCAAAACCAATTCTCTTCTACTTTTCTGAACTGCTGGGATAGCTTGAAGGTGTCTAACTTGGACTGAAAATCAGTTATTTAAGGTTTTACTTCAGTGGTACCATCTTATTTTTCACCTACCAAAGCATGTTTGACTCATATAAAATAATGAGTTGATAATATTAACAGCTTTCTCTATGTAGCTGAGCATGTACAGGGTGGATAAGAGTAAAAGGTGCCCTTCTGATCTTCTCTGACATTCCTGCAGAGCGCAGGGCCTAAGACTGCCCTGGATGGTTTGGATGATTTTTCTCACTAATGCTAACATTTTATTCTTCTCTAGCAAAGAAGTTCCCAAGGTATGAGAAACCATTTTTACAACATTTTTTTTAAAGAAAAAAAACAGCTTATGTAACTGCATTAGTAGATTCCAAGTCTGCTGTGCACTGACTCTTGTCTGAACAAAAGCAGATACCTCCACATGTGGCTGGGGAGCGACTGCCTGACAGCAGATTGACCTGACTACTAGGGAAGCACATTTATTAAGGTTCTTACCATGAATCATTCCTGAACATTAGGTAAATGCTTTCACAACAGCAGCTGCAGCTACTCTGCAGAACCAGGTTGCTGTATACCATGCATTAAACTGCTTCTCTCAAAATACCAACAGCAGGAGCCCGGGTGATGCCTGAACCTGCACTGCCAGCTCAGCATGGTGGAGCAGGGTGCTGGTGAAACCAAATATGCTTTGGATAGCCAAGAGGATTATGCTGGGGGCATGTGGTAGTGGGAGAAGCAAAAGGTTGGGATCCTACTGAGGAGAGCTACATGGACAAAAAAGTAGAGGGCCTGAGATAGCTACACTTGTCTGTGGAGAAAGACATGCAGCAAGTGGGTCCATACCTGGATCTGAGGGTCTAACGCAGGGGAAGGAGTGTGGTAGGAGAACAGAGGCAGGCAGGAGCAGAAGCACATCGTTTTGGACCCATCCTTATGGTCTGGAAAAAAGCATCCTGGTAATATCCACCGATGATGAAACCCAAAGAAATTAAAGTTTGAGACCTCCCTGCTCTGGTTCAGTCTTGGTTTACAAATCATCTGCAATTGTAAGCTCAGTTTAATCTTCATAATGATATTACTAGGCAGACTATAGCAACTGTGCAGAAACAGTAAGTAAATCAATGCAAAAAATTTATTAATAAAACCCAAGATGTAACAGCCTGAGGTGTAATGTCTCCTTGATGATACTATGCTCAGAAACTATCTCTGAGCTCCCCCTAGTGAATTGTATTGGTTTTCTATATGTCTGCTGGCTACCATATAGCTATTGTTTGAGTAAGTTCAAAGAACAGCAACAAAGGATCTTTGTTATCTACTACTGTAGATAACACAAATTGAATATTCTCTAATGTGGCATTTCCAGAACAGGGTTTGGTAGAGGGCAGAAGAGAAAGCCTTTGGTCATCATGAGTGCAAATACATCCATCAGAAACAGAAGGCACATAAATCAGTTCACCTGATATCAAATCAGCAAACAGTTGACTCACTAATTAAAAAAATTCAAATTGTCCAATTTTCTAAATGGCATTTGAGCTCTAAAAAATGGTCACTGTAAGCTTTAAAAGGAGAGTCTACAATTCATTTAAATATCAGGGTTTGGGATCCTCCCTAATAACATCCCCTTTGCAAACTTTAAAAAGTTTTTTACAGTTGTTCCATTTTCAAGCCAAAAGTTTTAAAACTGAAAATAAAAAAGTTTCATATTGTCTTACTGAGCATGTGACTTGAGACACGTATATTCATCTTGATGGCATTTCTCTGCCTGTCAGTTATTTATTCCTGGAATGACGAATGGGTGTTTTTGTATGCAATGAGCTCCAGCTGCAGAGGCTGTGAAGCGTTGCCCCCAGCTCCTTCACACGTGCGTCTGCCTGTGTTTTTCCCACAACGAGGGAAGAAAGGAATACTTTAACCAAAACAACACTTGACTATCTAGTGCTCAGTATAAGCATCTTCTCCAGCTCTACTGTGGATTTGCTATGAAGTCGTACACAGCTGACGTTACCTATCTCTCTGACTTGATGCAAGGTCAAGCATGCTGGAGCCCTTGTCTCAACCTCTTGTCTAGGCACAACCACAACAGAAAGCTATCATCACTGGCATTAATGTTTCCTGACATTACTGTTCTTTGGCTTGTCAATTTTACTATGTTCATGAGACTAAATTTTGTTGCATCATTCAGTCACAACCACAAATTATTTTCTGTTCATATATTCATCCTTTTTTCAGGATTCCTGCACTACCAGATAAATCCCTTTCTCCCAGACATATGCCAGTAGCAATCTTTTACTGTCTTATCCACTTCTGGCTACAGCAGAGAGGTAAATCCCTAGCAATTTCTGTCCTTGCACCACCCTGGCTAGACTTCATTTCTGGAGTTCTCAAATCCAGGTACACATTTAGGAGTGGGCATGACAGCAGCTGCAAAGTAGATTAGAGCAGGGTGAGTGGCTGTTATGCCATTAGCCAAGGGAGTGGAAGCTGTAGGGGAAGTTAACTTACCCAAATGAGGAAGAGAAGGAAGAGCTGGAGCTTTGTATTTAACATTACAGAGCAAGCAGTATTTTCCTGCCCACCGCACTGGCCTGGTCAGAGGCTCACAAAGAGGAATATTGTTTCTTTGTTTCTAATACAGACCTCAGAGGGAGAAGAAGCACCCACAGGCTGGGGTGGCAGGAACCATTGCACTGTTTCTTCACTTCCTGGGTATTTGATCATGCACTAAGAATTTAATAGTACTTTTCAACATAGTAACTCTGTCCAGCCTTATAAAAAAAAACAACAATAATTCAGGCTTCCTTGGAGACTCACAGCTCCACTGACATCTGTGCTCAATCACCAGCTCTAAATGCAGCCTACAATATGCAGAGGTTGGGCCAAGGTTTATTTTTTAGCTGAAATGACTAAAGCTGAATGCGCTGCAATACATAACAAGAAATGCATAGTGTGTGAAAGGAAACATGCTGTGCAAGAAATTTGGAGCAGCATGGTCAGACTCCATATCAGAGAAAGTATAGGAGGCTGAAATCATTTGGTCTGGAGCTATGAAAACATAAAGGAGACATAAAACCAAGTTAATGGCAGCTAAAAAACAGCAGCTATCACTATAACAAAGTAAGTGCTGATGTAGCACCACCGAAGGTCCCTTAATAGACCAGAGTACTGTTTCATTTAATTACATACCAAAAAGCAATACTTGCCCTCCTCCCCCCAGAAGAAAGGTTATTTCTAATGATCACAAGGTTTCGTTCCCTTGGAAAATATTAAGACCCCTGATTGTCCTTCTTGCCCTTTATTTTTTGTATACAATACACAAGATTTTGTCTTTTCATGAAAAATGATCTGTCTTCTTTATAGGAATAGATAACAAGATCCAACAGATGAAGCTTAAGCTGAAACTAGGACATTTTAGTGTAAAAATTACTCATTAACATTTAAGCATGTAAGTCATCTCTGAACATGGACCATAGATGCCCACAGCACATCATAATTACCAGTTAAAAACAGATGCTAAATCTGCATGCCTGAATCAGATAATATTAAAAATAGCCTAATATATACTCTCAAGCATTAATGAGGTAAGCTGGTGCTTCACCAATTTACCAAAATCAGCTGGAGTGGAGAGTTCATTCAGCCTTGCTCCGATCTGAGGGGCAGACTCGTGCCGCCCACCTGCTATTAGAACCACACACCACGGACTTACTTTCCTCTCATTCACACCTACCATCCTTAGCTGTGTTCTTGTATGATCAGTTTGTGACAGACACATCCTGGTAAAAGGAATATGATTACTTCAGCCGGTTTTGTTTCAGCTCTAGCCATTGGTCTGGCAGGCTGCAGTTACATGGCAGACATTTCTTCTTGCTCGTATGCGTCACCTACTGATTTCTGGTGAAGGTGTAAAGCCAGCAGATGGCACTGCACAGTTGTTTGATCTCTGCTTTCGACGATTTACTGTTTCACATAACTGCTGACATTGGTCTGTGGACTGCGAGTATATGCTCAGTCCTATTTAGGATAGCTTTCCGTCTTTGGGGTCTGGACTGCAAAGCTGTTGTCCTTTATTTAGATGTAACTAGGGAGAGAGTAGGAAAAATCCAAAGAAGGGCAAAGTGAGTAAAAAGGTCTATTTTTGAAGCAGCAGTTTGGAGAGAACATACTGTACGGAGGTCAGCATTAGCTTTTAAATAATAGAATAAAATCCCAGATACTCACTTAGTTTTGTGGTGTCTGCTTAAAACTAAGCAGAAGTGTGTATGATAATGTTTTACTCATTGTTTCCTCTGAGGTTATGGGTTAACTTTGCTTTTGTAGGAGTACCTAGTCCCAATACCCAGTGTTCTCAAGTCAGCAGCCTGCATGCATGCCCATCTCTCTCTTGATGGGATAGCACAGGAAATGGAAGGGGTAAAAACAAATTTCTGCCAAAAATAAGGCTGAAGCTGAAAATATACTTCTTAACTAAGCTAGACTAAACACAATGAGAAGGCCTCTTTATACCTGGCCTCTTACTTCAAGAAGATTGTCTCTAGCTTTCCATTTGCTCCAGCTACCATAAGCCACCAAACTGTGGGGGGTCACTCCCTTTCTCCCCCTCTCTCTCTGACTTGTGGCCTCTTCTAACTTGCAGTCTCCTTGCAGTCTCCCTGGTGCCTCTGAAAGCCCTTCATTTCCAAACAGAACATGACCACAAGCCATCAGGTGGCTACCCATAGTTTACTTTATGCTCACAATTGACAAGGAGGGAGAGTCCTCAACTTGACACAGTGATGTTTTAACACCTCAGCAAGAGCTAATTTTAATTCTGCGCAAGTATCTTTCAAAAATTTGAAGCCTAATTTTTTTTGTTTGTGAGTAACTAAAAGATCTCAGAGGATCCTCCAAGGACCTTTGGGGATAGGGTTTGATGTAAGACATTTTAATAGCGGCTCCATGTTTGCAATACATGTTTTGCTGGCTAAATGATTGGTCCAACACCATTTTAGAGACATGAAGTAACACTTGTTGTACACTGTAATGGATGATAAATACTGAATCTGAAATATTCAAATATTATGAATAGATTAAAAAATACCTTCTAGTTTTTGAGTCTTTAAGCCACAAGGGAAAAACTTTTATATTAAAAAGATTAGTCTCTAATAAGAACATGCACTCTTTAATTCCAACTACAGGAAAATACTGTAGGACGTGATAAAACGAAGAGTGGAAAATACAACACAAACAAGAGGCCCTCAGCTCTGATTGTCAGTTGCCTAGGGGCAAGTGATTGCATAAAATATCTGAAGCTCCAACTAAAATGCTATGTAATCACTTAGCAGCAGATAAGGATTCTGTGTCTCAAAGAGCATATCCCTAAACGATCCCTACCAATACAGCCCATGAGCAGCTTCTTTCTCATTCAAATCCAAAAGTGATAGTGGTCTCAATTTTGTTCCCTCACTGGGTCCCTTTGCTTTCTCTAGGCTGAGCCAGCCTCATTTTTAAATACAGCTGTCTCCCTCCTGCATGCAGACAGTTCACTACAGCAGCCGAACAATATGGCACAGGACTCTCGTCGCTGCAGGATATGGATGGCACAAAGGCTACAGACAGCTTCTAAACTTACTCTTACAGGGAAAAAGCAGCAGATACTTTTACAGTGAACATGTTACTACAAACCTTGTCATTAATCACTGAGCAGCTCCAGGAATGCTCTCTCCCAATTTTGCTGCCCTAGAAACCCATTAGAGGCACCTGTGCACTTTAGGGTCTGTCCCAGACTCCAACAACCTTCTGTCCAAGCAGCACTATTGCCATCTGCATCCAAATCTCCAGTGTACTCAAAGAAAGCTGATATTACTGGAATTTGTAAGTGGTGAAAATTTAGTCTTCCTTACCCATCCCAGCTCGGTTATCCAATACATTAGTCATGGGCTGATGGAGCCAGGGCAAATTCCCATGGTAGGTGGAACCAAAAAAGTCATAGTCATCTGCCTCACAGCAGTGATCTCTTATCCAAGGTAGGCTGGATACAGCTCATCCCCAAAACCTGCTACAAGCCAGATAAATTGTTGAAAAGCTGTGAGAGATTTGACTGCTCGTCCCATGACTAACAAAGTGAGAGCAAGCAAGAAAGAATCAGACATCTGGAGGGCATGGTGGGACAGGCAGGGCACTAGCAAGAACCTGTTTTTCTGTCTTCTACTTTTTAGAAGGGACACTCAGGCCTTTCAGTGTAGCAGAACCAATTACACAACATAGGTTTCAAATCTCTAATTATAGTGCATGCGTCTGCCTCAATATTGCTGGAGGGAAACATTCATGCAATGATGCCATGGTATCTGTGACACCAATATCATATGCCATGCTGGTCAGAAACTAGTTCATGTCCAAGTTTTAGTGTCACCATTCCTGGTAGTAATTATGCCTTACAATTAAAAAAGAATCATCATTAAGGCTGCATATAAACAGAAGTGTTTCCACATGAAACAAGGAAATAAATAAGCAAAATGTTATAAGATTTATTAATAATCTGTGACACATTTTCAAAAAAGTCTAATTATTTAAGGGTCAAAGGATAAAAATGCAGTGATAATGACTAGTCTAATCTTTCATAGCTGGAACTAGGTCAACAACAAATTAAATTACCCAGACAGTATGAAAAGGATGAATTACACAAAAATGAAGAACCACTAATAAAATAGAGTTCTACACTTGCTAACCCACCTTAGAGGAAAAAAAATACATCAGGATGTTGGTGTCATGAAAAGGAATTGGGAAATGTCATTGCTGAAATACATTATTGTAAAAAAGGAGAAAATTTACTCCAGGATATTAAGATACTGGAACAATGGGAAAGTTACAGCAGCTGGTTTTGGAATTCTTTCAGTATGTCTTTCACTGAGAAAATAGCAGAATACTTGAAGTTAATTCACTTTGGTGCTAAATCATAACAATACAATATTTTGCCTTTTCTTAGCATTTTTTTTAAATCGAGTGTCTTGAAGCATTTTACTAATCCTAGGTAGGTATCACAGTCCTATTGATGGTAAGACAGGTATTACTTCTAGCTTACAGTGGCAAACTGAGGTGTGTGCCAAATCTTTTGGAAATTAAATTCCTCAACAGGGCCTCACTGCAATGGTGGAAGGGAAATTAAACACCCTTATGCCTCAGCATGTCTTAGAGAAATGCCAAGCTTGGGGATCATGGCTGCTTTACACGGCTATTCCTTTTAGGTAAGTAAGTACAATGTCTGTAGGAGGTGGAGGAGGAAAAGCAAGGTCTAGTTGTGCACTTGATGGCTTTGCTTTACAGAGATATACCATATAGTGCAAGTGAAGCATATGCAGAAGTCTTTGTGGTATCAGGACCTGTATGCTCTCAAGTAATATGACACATGTGCTTTTAAGCAGCAAATATAATAATAATAAAATGCATACTTACAAAATTGAAAGATCATCATTAATAAAATTATAGAAAATTTTCTGTGCAAGAACAATTGTGAAGTTTCAAAAACTGGCTTTGCTCTAGCTAGCTGGAGATAATGTTGCAACACTGTCAAAAGGCTTTTTCCTATTTTGCTATGATTTCATTTTGGAAGAAAATGACCTGATTTTTGAAGTGTTCTGATTCTGATGGAACTGCATATTTTAAAGTAATGCAGCTCTGTTGCAGCTTCTCTGAAGAGCTCTGCTTGTTAAGGTTAAGTCAATAAGCCAAATCCCAGAAATAAGGCTGCTTGTACTTTGGCTTTTGGTGCATATGTATTATGATACTATCTTTAATTACATTAAAGTATGCTGTTGTCTCCAAGGATTGCTGTTCATGTGGTCACTGGGAAGCTATTCAGTATTCTTTCTGCCTGCCTTACTCAGTGAGCAGATCCAAGTTAAAATGCCTCCTCCACACCAGGTTCTGCTTATGAAATTATACACTTGAAGTGATGGATTAGCATTAATCTCACTGCAGCATTTGAAATTCTTATTGTAAATATTGAGGTATTATTTTAAAAAGGATACAAAGGATAGAAGACGATCTCTGCCAACAAGACTGCATAGTATTTTGAGAGAAAGCTACACTACCATGCATATTAAACTTCTGCAAGTTAGGCCGAAGATAGATATACCATGTACAGGCCATTTGCTGTTTTGAGGGTGATTTCGAACTTCAAATGTAGTTACACTGGAAATTTGGAGTGTACCTAAACCAAATGCTTCTTAGGAAAGAAGACTCAAAAGGAAGCAAGTAATTTCTTCTGATGATAACCTGCAGTTCTGGTAACATTTAAAGGCCAGTCTCTCAGTAATTCACTTGACAAAACAATGCTTCTCACAAAAACATAAGCAGCAGCAGCAGCACGCTGCAACTTTTCCTTTTTTTGTAAAGAGAGATATTTGGGGTAAAGAGACAACAAGAAACAAGAAACAGCCTGAAGAAAGGACTATGCAGTTACTGCCCTTCTGCCTCTCTCTCCTCAACCATCACATTTGGAATAAATTGGCAGTGATGAGTATTTCATTACAAGGAAAATCCCAGTTAAACCACAATTTTAATCTAATTAATGCCCTTCTAAAGGCATCTTCTCACTCTAACCTTGGAAATCACGAAGCAGCAGCTCAGTCAGGCATGCCCATGTAAGTAATTCAGTGCAGGAAGACCTTACACTGAATTTTAACAAGTAACTCGAGCTGACATGATCCATCTAACATGTTTATTCCTGTTTTTTTTTTTTTTTTTTTTTTTTTGTGCCAAGGGAATAGGCAGCATTAAATGCTAATTTTTCTGCAATTAGTACTCCAAGCATCAACCAAAAAGAATAAGACATGCATGGATCTGAAAAACAAGCACAGCAACGTGCCCTATCTACCTACCATGCCATCTGCTTTTCCTGTTTCACTGAGAAGCTATGATAGCACCACTCTTCACTGCCACTACCTGGGTACGTATTTAGAACAAAATCAGCAAAAGCTATAACCTTGACTTTCTGCAGAAAATCCCACAAGGGAGTTGCTTAAAACAGGGATATACACAGAACTAGCAGGAAGGATACCCAAATCTTTCTGCAGTTAAGGGAGCTTCCACTGCCAACATCTCTGACAGGAGGGTGCTGCACTAGCGACTTTCTAGGTTGCATTTAGACCAGAAGCTGTGACCATTTGGTCCACCTTTTCCTTTGTGTCTGCCTGTCTGAACTGTCTTCAAAATTTCCAGCTAATAGCTTGTGATGGGAAATTTCTCAGTGAACCTGATATATCTAAATTACTAAATCTCTACTCATACTGTCCTTACACTGAGGGACACAGTAGGAACAAACCTAATGTGCATAAAGATTAATAGTATGAGTGACAGATATTTTAAGATTTTCTCTCAAAGCCTCTAATATAATACTTTCATACATGGCCTGGTCACATTGTGAACAGTTTTTTTATTTTTCAGATAACCACTGATAATATGTAGACTGTTAAAAATTTTGCTCCATTGCAGGTGGATTAAAGTGGGAAGCACTGGCAGGCCCAGCAACTGCAGATACCAAATACTGAAAGCCATCAACCCACTGCTTTTAGCCCTCACTCCCACAGGGAAATGCTAAGGTGCAAAAGCAATTTGTAGTTCTGTAGTCTTCCTCTCAGCTAGCTTAAAATAACAGTAAAATCTCATAGTCTAGTCATTATGATGCTAAAAAAACCCTACAGAAAATAAAACCAGATGCAATTTCCACATCTGACAGCATAGCACAAAAGTTGGCTGGGATACAGTAGTGTATCTTCCTATTTTTAAATATTTCTTTCCTATGTCTCCCCTGAAAAAGCCATCACATTCATAGAAAATTTGATGCTGCTATTGCTTAAGATGTTTCACTTATGAGCTTACCCTGACCCCACTTACTATAAGGAACAGCAAAATGTGTACTGCTATATTGCCACAGAGAACATCAAAGGATAATTATTCCCATTACACATACGGTGTATTGAAACACAGGAGGATTAAGTGACGTGCTTAATCTCACACAGGAAATTTGTGAAAAAGCAGGAAATTAAATCAAAGTCTCCCAAGTTCCAGCTTTGTGTCATTGTCACTTAATCATCAGTGTCCCCCAAATACTTCAAACCATGTCACAGCACATCATAAAATATTTATTTATATTGCTATTTTTGCCCTAAAATTGTAGTGTCCCCATCTCCTGAAGTCATTTATCCTATTCCAGCTCATAGGTTTATATTATTACTTTTAACCACTTTCATAACCACTGTCTATGCTCTATTTGCTCATATACAGCCTTATCCCCAATTTAGCAGATAAGGTGACTGAAACAGGACACTATGGGTAGGATGTAAACCAGTGCTTTATAAAGTGACAGCACAGTATCCATAGACATATACAATATGCCTCCCTTTTAACAAACCCAGCATCTCATTAGCTGTCTTCACTGACGCTGCAAACAGGAGTGACAAGTCAGTTGCTGAAGTTACTGATACACCCTGACCCTTTTTGTCCACCATAGTAACTAGTTCAGCACCGCTTTAACTACGCTTACAGTGAGCATTATTTTGACTCACGAGCATCAGTTTACATGGAGACTCATTAAATGTGACGTTTCACTTCCAAGCCCATTAGTTCTTGGAAAACAGCCAGTTCTTTCTTCTCTTTGTCCCTCCTTCACTTTGTGTCATATATAACTTACCCCCTCAGTGTGACTTACATTCTCTTTGGTAAAATCCAATAGGAGATCACCTACATACCCATTATGTAACACAACTTTTTAAAAAAATTCCCAGCTTCAGCCAAAAATAATCTCCTCCTCCAAACTAATGCGATTTATATGACGTACATAAAACCAATGCATTGTCTTTGCAGTGCTAATATCTGGATGCTAATGCCATAATCCAAATTGAAAAGCCTCTGGCAAAACTGCTGCAGATGTGACAGCAAGTAAAGGAATGAGAAACCATTTTTGTCTCAGCATCATTTCTGTTCAAGTTCAGGAACAACATCCCGAGTCAGGACTGCAAGACTTGCCTTTCTGGCAGTATAAATGGCATTTATTCAACTCCCTCTTTACTACCTTGTTCTTTCCCCAAATGCTGGTTTATATCTGCTTGTTGTTTTTCATCTTACACTTCAAGATTAAGCTGTATAAATCAGTGAAGTCTTGTTCTCTTGCATCTGAGTAGGGTCCAAGCTGCAGCTGAAGGGCCAGTAGAAATGGGTTCTCAATGATCTGTATCACTAACAACATAGTAACAGTAAATTTGTTCCCACGCAGTACATTTGATGTGGTGTTCCTACTACAGCATACAGCATGAAGATTGTGCACAGACAGACTTTCCCTTTCCACAGTACTTTGTCCGGTTGGGAGTGGGTGGGTGGGAGGATGTTACAGAAACATCAGTGTAATGTTATATTCCTATAGTAGAGCATGCCAAGAAGATGAGAATGAGCTAAGGATAGAGCCTGCAAGAGAGAGGCCTTCTGTCACAGGGAGGCTCTGTCTTTTCCCTCCCTTCCCCCAAACCTTGTTAAACCAAGTGCCCTGAGTCAGTACAGATGTTCAGCAGCAGCCACTCTGTTACTGCTGGAGCTCTTCTGCCCAGCCCTCACATCGAACAGGCTTATTTGCCTTTCTCCACTGAATCCTTATCAAATGCAGCTGCTCAGGCTCTCTACTCCCTCACCTCTCTCTCCAGCTATGTCTTGAGCTCCAGGTATCAGCACAATCATCATACTCCTTCTGGTTGCAGATCTGCAGTCCAGCAGGCAAACACTCCTGCTGCAGTCCTGCCTCCTCAGCACTGACAGCTTGGTCCATCGGTCCTCTCATGGAAAGTGATAGCTTTGGTTTTCTCCAGCCTTGGTTAGACTAGGCACTTTGCTCTTCTCACACATTTGTAGGGAAGCTGCCAATTCTTATGAATTGAATGAAGTCCTTATTAACTATTTTATCTAGCTGTCTTCCTGCTTTCTCCCTCTGCTAGCTTCACTCTCGGTCAGGTCCAGATGAACTGTTCCTTATCTATCATTAAAAAGCTGAACATAGTTGACTGTCAGGAGCCACCAGCCACGTGACACAACCACACAGGCAAATCTCCAGACTTCACTTCATGTCTTTATTCTAGTACAGAGCCTGGAATTGCTCATATGCATTCAGCAAAAAGATTTCAAGGCATGATCAAGCTTAGCTATATTTAACAATTTGCATTATTGGAAAGACATGGCTACGTTCCATACATTGGTTCTTGGCAACTTATCTTCCACTTCTTGCTCCATATTAGTCCACTTATTCGCTTGTAGTATACTGCCAGATGAAAAGGCCCTTTGGTACTGCTGCAGTAGAACTAATAAGGATAACAGCACAATTGCTCATGCCATAATGAGCTGTCTTAAGCTGTGTCCTCAGAGATTTCACAAGGGTTGGGAAGCAGCTCTCTGAAAGAATGGTTATTAAAGACAGATTACTGAACAACAGTGAAACTAGAGATACAGTGCAATTCTGAGGAAGTCATCTACTACAGGAAAAGCTCAAGAGAATTACTTAAAGTATTTTCTTCTGTGAAAGCTTTATATTGGATTACACACCACAGCGTCTTGGTATCTCTTCAAAGAGGTCCTCATTGCCCAAGTAACCCCAAACATGGCAAGATGAAGGCTTTAAAATTATTTCAACATTTCTGCCTTAGTTTTGTTTCTGAGCCTCCAGACATGCTTGTGTGGAATTCCCCTTGGGTTGAGATGCCCAAAATCTTGTAAGATAGGTCTCCAAGCTCAATGCTCTCGATGCCTGGGGGGAATCTAGGGGAAAATGTTTCTTCTTCTGGAAGGTCAAGATGCTATTCAGGAAAATAATGTACACCATTACATTATATGTGCCTCATATGCTATGGTGTATATGTTTGCATCATGTGGCTTTTCAAATGCCAGTGACTTTCAGAAGTGAACAGTGAATCGCTTTCCTCACAGCAGGGTTTTTGGAGATGTTAATGAAAAAGGGCCTCTTCAGCCATGGCCATTTTTTTTCTGGTCATATAAAAAAATATAGAGGGCTTACAGGACTGTCACTCAGAGGCAGGACTGAAAGTATGAATAAAATAAAATAAAAATGAAACCTGGGGAAAAAATGAAAAGCAAATGGTCTGCTATTTAACACTATAATTTAGGACAAAAACCCTGAATTTTAAACTTGCCATGTCCCTGACCTGCTTTAACCTATGAAATCATCTTTGAATTCACGATCGTGATGACGAGTGCTCTGTGATTGTATGTGCCTTGGAGGACAGCACTTTTTCCTTAAGAAACTCCTTTTTCAAGCATGCCCTTCTTGATCTTCCTGCAATCCTGGGGCTGTCTTGGCAACACTGCATCCATTTGAAGCTCTTTTTGCAAGTTTTCTGTGGTTTCTATCATTCCTTTGTTCAGGCATTTTAAAGCCCTCAGTCCTTTACTAGCTATTCTTGATTAAGGAAGATCTGCAGGTTTAGATTCTTAAAACATTTTAGGGTACACTCAGGATAGCAATCACTCTGAAATTCTTTTCAAAGGATCAGAATACATACTGTGCACTTTCTTCTATGCTGGTCTGCAGGCAGTACGATCTCAATCCTAGTCCTGAAGGAGCTTGCTGGATCTCCTGCTAGGAGAACATTTTATTTGCAGACATGGCTGCTGCTCTCACCCAGAGGAAATAATGCAGCAATGGGGGCCATGGGGGTGGGCTGTGTAAGGCTTGCTGCACATTGCAAAATTCATTCAGTTCACTGAAAATATTGTTCTGTCATCCTACTGCATGAGTTGATATAGATGATTCTTTCTAATGGGGCTACTTTACAATACATGAGTCACTTATTGCTAATGGTCATCTATTTTGCCTTTGTAGGTAAACCATGGGCTATTACTCAGGAATGAATTGGCTCAGAAAAGCAATGCCCTATTTATAGAGTAATAAAAGAGATAATACATGCTAAGTTAAAAAAATGGTTTAACTGCTTAGTTTTCCTCTTTGCCTAAGTGAGACCGAGAACTTTCAGTAATATAGAAATTGTAAGGGAAAAAAGAGTAACTAAAGGCATTTTGAGGGATGCCAAGAACATCTGATATGAAACATCTTTCACATTTGTAGACAGTGATGACAACATCCACTTTGTGATCAAAACATTTTTGCGCCTCAGAAGAACTTCATTTTTGCCAGGAGGCAAAATCTGGTGACCACTACTACTTTCCACATCGTATTGTTTCTTCACTAATGATTTTGGCACAGTGATAGGTACTGTACGAAGCCCAACAGAGCTGTGAGATTGAGGCTTGATGGTTTTAAATACAATTCTCAATAGAGAATTCCTCCTCTGCCTGCCATTGTTACTTTCCTGGTACTTAACAAAGCATGAATAGTAAGTGCCAGACAGTGAAATACAAAGAGACTACAGAGAACTTGAGCCTCATTTTCTGATGACAGCAGTTGCCATTTTATTATGTGTTCCCATGTGGTCTGTTGATACACTTTGTTTTAATATATGTGAATATCACATAAAATATGTGATAGCTACTATCAGTATGATGACACCAATTACTAAAAATACCCGAAAATGGTATTTGGACTTAGTGCTGCATACTAGAAAGGAAATTCATTTCCTGAATCACTTTTATTCCTCAAGATCACCACAAAAATTACTAGTATATAAAAATGTCTTTAAAAAAAGTCCTCAAACCCATCTGAAGTCAAACATATCACAAACAATAGGCTCACTTATCTTCCCTAACCTATGTTGTCTCAGTGGGCAGCAGAGCCATACAAAAGATCAGAAGATAGGTTTTAAGACCTTTGGCCCCACTCTGCTTCCCTCTGCTTTGTGACCTTCCAAAACCATTTAAATTCCTCCTACAGATTCTTACAAAAAATTCAGCAATATTTTAACTATGAGTTCCTCTCCTCTCCACCCTCAGTAAGCTATTGTGTACTTTTTCTGTTCCTATAAAAGGCAGTTGGGAAAAATAAAATCATTGACAGATGTCTTTATCAGAAATATTTTTCATCCTTTACCAATAAAAAGTTTTGATCATCTTGTATCAAAGCTCTTTATTACATACTCTCTCCTTTTCTGAGTTTTTCTATAGGGCACTGAATTCCACTAGCTCTGGAAAAGTAGTGTGAAAATTTCTTTACAACTCTCATACCCCTAGAGAATTCTTTCTTCTTAGTATGGTTTTGACTGTGTGCATACAAGTTGCATAAATTCAGTCTGAATTCCTGCTATAAGTGACAAAGACTGCAAAATGTTCCCCTTTGACTGACATTTTGATTGAGATGGAGAAGAAGTTGCAATGAAGTTGCAATCATGAAGACCTGGAAGTATTAAGCTGTACAAGCATGAGGATTCTCAGCATCACCTACAACTGGCAGGATTCTTGCTATCTGTAGCAAAAAGCATCAACTTCAATTCTTGGAGAGGAAGCTGATGATTGGATTAACATCACTCTAATAAAAAGATATGAAGAAAAACTGATGAATGATTCTTAAATAAGGGAGAGTCAAAAAACCACACATTTTTAGGTTTAACATTTATACAGAAGTAACAGTATACTTATGTTGCTCAACCTCTTGTACATACTTGCCTTCACTGTCACTTCTGATACAAATATTACTTTCTCATGAAAATATACCAGTTCAGGAGAGAAGAATGAAAACTGACAATCTGAAGAGATGTACTATAAAAATGCTGCATTGGCCCTACTTTAATAGATTACAAATAGCAATTGTGAAATGAGGTAATGTTTCGTCAAACCTGCAAGAACCAACAGTTTTCTCACTGCAGTGCTGCGCACACTGCACTGGCTGAAAAAACTAACTCCCACTCTGAAAGTTGTTTCTGGTAGTAGCTCTAGAGGTGACCGGCCTATAAAAGCACAATAGCGGAGCTTATGTTCATTTTCAAAACTATGCAATGAAATGGGACGTGACCATTAACTGTCAGTTGATAGAAGTGTTCTTGGAAACTTCCCTAACAGCCTGACAAATGAGTCTCTCATCAGGGGCCCAGTTTGACTAAAAGATGACACTTTGCCAGACAGTTTCTTGGCCAAAATGAAAAAGAGAGAGCTGAGCAATCCGCTGCCATATGAAGCTGCATTCAAGCTTGATTTCAAGACAGGGCAGCTCAACAATTATAAATTAATAGAGGAATTTAGTCTGCTATTAGCCAGGCCTTTGAAAGTTTGGATGTGCTTCAATAAAAACAAGCTCAGGATGAACTCAAGTGCAGAATCAGACCTTTGGCTGAAATTCACTGATATCAGCTCCATAGTATCTTAGCTGCCACAGAGTAAGTACTATAAAACAAAGAACACATACACTCCCCATAATCACCTTCTTTGAGAGATACTCACAATTATTATACAATGCTGAATAAAGTGAATCCTAGCTCATGTTAAGACATAATCTAGAGAATTATGATGATATCTATTCCAAAGTAATAATAAGCTAATAAGGAGTTGCAAAAAAGCAATATCTGAAAAATTATTTTTTTAAAAAAGGACATAATAATCGAATACTTTAGGCTTCCTTATCTGTCTATTTTAAAGACAAATATATAAATATAATAAATGTTAGAGCACACAAAAGTTAGGATGTGATGCTTCAAATATCACCTGTTAATTAAGAGAGTAGTGTAGGAATCAGCAAAGCTTTAAATCACTGCTACACGTTAACAAATCAGTAGGAGTCACTGACAATTCTCAGCACAATAGTTCTCATTATTTCAGTATTGCCTGTGGTCCCCTTACAGATTTTGAAATCTTGATATTGCATTTGAGAGTGTAAGTTATAAGAGGAAAGGGAGAGGCATACAGAATCCCTGCTATTATATGAGAATGGAGGAGGAGGACTGTGGTCAAAAAAGTGAGGAGAAGAGTCACAATAACACTGGTAGACACAATGCATGGCTTGGAGAAGAGACACCTTTGGGAAATCCAGTAGCAGCCTTTCAATACCTATGAGGAGGTTACCAGGAAGATGAAGCCAGGCTCTTGACAGTGCTGCAAAGCAGGAGATCAAGAGACAAGGCAAACTGAAATAAGAGATGTTCAGATGGGATATAGGGAAAGTCTCTATCCCTGGAGAGTTTCAAGACCTGACTGGACAAAGCCTGAGCATCCTCGTCTGATCTCTGAGCTGACTCTGCTTTAAGCAGGAGGTAGACTACTGAGGTCCCTTTCTACCTCCACAACCTATGGTCTTTTGAATGGCAGAATACATACTATTTCATGCTGGGAAAGAATGGTAAAGGAGGAGTGAAACGGAAGGAATAAAAGGAGACTCAATGGGATGAAGGCATGGACAGGGGGACAGCAACTCCCTGTAAAACCAGGGGTGTAAGAGCGTTGCTGAAGATGAAGGGACGAAAGCAGTGACTGAGTTCAGTGAACTCAGTACTGAATCAGCACAGCGGTGTCTATACAGTTGAAGACTAAGACACAGCCTTTCTGTTTTGGACAAAAAAAGCTAACTTACCAGTACAGGAAGCCCATCCAGTTTCCCCCAGATTGGCAGTGCTCCTGGTCAGGAGTCAGATGGTGATTCAGAAATGAAGGATCAGCTACTTGCCCTCCTGAAACCAGACATTATTTTTTACAGAAGAATTGTTTACAACAGTAAATTACTTCTACAGAGAAAAGCTACTTTTAGACCTCATCTCCAGGTTGGCAGATACTATATTATGATTAGTTTGGTGCTATGTTATCTCACAAGTTTCAGTGAAGTTCTACCAAAATCTCTGCTTATTTTCTCTCCTTTCAAATTCTAGTTTTCACTCTTTTTTGGCTATAAAGAACAACTTCAGAACACAAAACCCAAAGATAACAGAAGCAGCTAATTTACTCTTAGGAGTTCACTATTTTTAAGTCAGTTCAAAATTCTGGGTGGCCTCAATTCACTGGCTTTTGGGAGAAGGCCAAGGGACTGGAAGTTAGAAAACATAAGGTTGGTATGCTCCTGTTCAAATCAGAAGCCACTGGGTTGGGCTGGGTTGAGTTGGGAGTTGTTTTGCTATTTTAATTGATTTCAAAGAGCAGATTGGCCTGTGGTCACTAACCAGGTCATCCACCCAGTTACTAGGATTTCTGTAACTTACCATCTGTTTGTTTTCAGAATGATGCAGTAACGTAACATTTTAGTATTTTAAACACACCTATCTAAACTAGCCAAGCTCTATGGTTTTTCCTTTAGCTATTAAAACAAAGACAATCCAACCAAAGAATCCAAGAAGCTTATATTAAAAACAAACCAAACCTCATGCAAATTATCCTCATTTACCACTCTGTTTTGAGTTCAATCACAAAATTCTCAGTGGAGATATTGCTTGTTTACTTGAATTTTACAGAATACCCTGTCAGTTTTTTCATACATTTAGAAATCACAGTACCCAAAAAGGTTCATATATTTTCTTTGGGACACTTTTTATTTTATTTTTTTGCTACAGAATTCAAATTACAAGCTTGGGTGACGGTTTCAAATACAATTATTACTCCTTTTGCTAAAGGAAGCTAAATTTGTTACAAATAGCTATCACTCCTTTCAGATGGTCTTGGTTTTACATTATGGTACAAATTAGGCAACCGTGTTTCCTTAGGAGTATAAACAACCCTTTTGGTCATTGAGTGGACTAGTACTCAGCCACATAAGAATTCAAAATTCCAATCTACTCTACTTGCTTGGTATTTCAAGCTTGTCCTTTACTCCCAGAAAGCCCTAAAAAAAGAGTCTTCCTTTTGGTTAGACTACTTCCCGCTGTTTATGACCAGAGTACATGTTTTCCTCCAAGTATGAAAACAAAGGTACTGGAAAAAACTTTAAAACACAGAGTGTTTTAAACAGTCTAGTGTTTGTGTCTATAGTACAAACTTCTGCTGACATACCTGGGCTGCAGAAAACACACCTTCCTACTGACATTGTTTAGAAAACAAGCCTGTGGCACAGCATGGCTATGCTATGGCAGAGTGCTTTTCTTGCTCTAGTTACGCTGTTTGGGAAGGAGTGCAATTATGCCATCAGAAAGCTCTTTTTTGGCTGCTTATGCTGAATCTACAGCAAGAATCTTGTTGGTTTTGCTCTACTAGGAGAACCACTCTAATATATCTAAGGCTCAGAGAATAAACTGGAAGGTGGGGGCTTCTACTGGAATGCTGCAGCTGATTAACTGGCTACAGCTTTCTTCTTTGAAAGTACACTATCAACTTGAAATGCAGTCATATTATATGGAATGAGTTTTAGCTACTGTTAAGTACTGAACCATTCCCTGAATTTTCCTAGAAGCTACAAATGGTTTTATAACGGCATAATATTTTCCCCCTACTGCCAAGTAGAAAACCCATAGAAACAATTGCAGGGAAGGGAACAGAATAAATGAAAACTGTTACACACAAAGGGCAGTAAAATGCAAAAAAAAGCGAGGGCAAATCCTTGTTCCTCTGACTGCTTCCTACCTACAAGTCTTAGCTGTTGCTCATCATTATTTTACAACAAAATACTCAGAAAGAGGAATTACTGTTCAAATTAACTCTTTCTTTTAGCTTGGATTTACCTGATTGTAAGATCGCAAGCACTCAGGTCACACATGTGGGAGCAATGTCACTAACAGAAGAGAACATAACATAGAGGAAAGCCCTGTCAGGCCGACCCGCACACCATTTGGAGTTCAAGGCAGAGCTAATTTGGTTATGCTGGTAACCACAAGTTTGATAATGTACTACAGATCATGCAAACCATTGCCCTGACAGACTTGTCACATGGAGCAAGAATTAGTACCGTCAGTACCCTTCTATAAGGGAACGCAAACGGAAGTTACATCCAGATTCAAGTACTTGGTTACAAGTGAGGAGTGAACAGCTGAGACCAGGAGCTGGGCAGCCTGTGCATACGTGCCCTTTCTGCTCCCTCGAATCCTGAGAGACTTTGCAGGTGTGGTACCTTGGCACAAGCTGGGAAGGCTGGAGAGATGCTCCAGGCGTCAGCACAAGTGGAAGGTAGCTGAGTTACTTGGAACACCTAGTGGCTCATTTTTCATCAAGTATGTGCTGGCAAAAGCAGTGCCCTATCTCTTCATGATCTTCTTGTAGACAGTTCTGCTGATATTAGTGATTCTTCGCACTGGGAATATAGCACAAAGCTGACATACCACAGCACAAGATTCGGACCACAGACTTTAAAATGAACTGCTTATTAAAAATTATTTTGACTTTTAATAGCTTTACAGTTTCAAATAAAATAATTATTTTTAAATAGTTTTAATAAAATGAACCTAGAAGTAGAAGGTCCTTGATCTTCATATTTGATATACTTCTGCGTAAATAGTTTTATCTATATCTCTTGATCTTTTTGGTGATGAAGTGCACAAAAAATAAAGAGTATTTTTAAGCTGAAATCAACAGTTACTGTTTTAGGATAAACATGATATCCTGAAACGCTCAATGCAAAGCTGCAGAAACCCAAAATATATTCTAACTGCACAGTCATAAATACATATTTTAACTGAAATCATGCTTTTTCATTACTCTTGAGTAAATTAACAAAAAAGAAAAAAAAATCTTTAAAATAAAAACTAAATAAATAAACCCAGACTTAAAGTAATAAACTGAACCAGTCAGTAACACTTAGAGATACAAAAGTGCCTTTTCCCTTTTCCTTTATATTAGCCCAGCATTATAACACTCTGATAGCAACAGACAAAAAATATACCAAACTTCTGTTACTGAAACTAATGTTTCATTTTGAAAGCAAAAGTTTTCATTAATTTGGGCATTTAAAAACTGCTAGTTATAATATAAAGCTGCAAATGAGGCTCCCTATGGTATAAATAGCCTCTGCTGGAAAACAAAGGAGAGAACTCACACATGCAATTTATTCTAGAAAAAGTGATTTTAACTTTAAAAACCCGTTAAGTGTAACAGTGCATTAGGAACAATCAAGCTCGCTAGAGGGACGATTTGCTTGCAAATGCCAGAAAGCATGATCATTTAATGTTTATAATTCTGAGCAATATCTTGAGGATTTCACTTCATAATATTTTACAAAATAATATTCTAAATCTGAACATACTGCGTCATACAATGTTAGAAAGCAGGAAATCACTGAGTGGAGTGAAGTGCACCCCTCAAACTGCTGTTTCCTGAGGTGTAAAGGAATCATTTCATACTAACACCTTCAGCAAGGCGAGGTCATTATTTGTGCAAGAACAGTTGCCACATCTTGACCACAACATGGGCCAAAGGCCTGTGTATCTGATTCTGACTTTAATAGTCATGTCAGTGTTTCTCTCATATTCCACAACACAGGAAGGGCTGAGCACCACATGATAAAAATACCCATTTAAAATGATTCTTTTTACTGATCTAAATTTGTTTGTATAGCAGATAGAAAAAGAGAGAACAGATTTTACAATACAGGTGTCAAAACTGAAGGGGCAAATAGATGCAAATGTGCTTTGTCTGCAAGAACGAGTGCCCTGGACTATCAGCCTACTGTGCATCTGAAGTGAGACTCTGAATTTCTTCTGTTGGATCAGTCCCACTTTACTTCGGTAATCACTCATTAAGAGAAACTGCAACCACATAGTCCAGTAATCTTGTGCACTCATCTGGGATGTAAGAGAATCAGACATGAGTCCCAATTTCAATAAATATTCACAGACAAAGGCAAGGATCATTATTCCCCATTTACAGAGGAGAAACCGAGGCACAAAGTGATAACTGCAAGTCAGTGACATAGCTGGAAAGAAAACCCAGTTAGCCTGACACCTACTTCCAGGTGCTTTTAAACTGGCAAAAGCCACTTTACTATTAATATGAATAATTTGCTAAATATCTTACTCTTGTTTCTGTGCTCAGTGAGACCGATGATTTTCCTTTTTAACCTTCTATTTCTAAAACAGCTCACACAATACTGTGAATAAAGTTCCAGGAAATTTAGTGAAATCTGCCAGCAGATTTATCCCACTCATGATATTCACCATAAGTTATAAGATACATAGTCAGCCTGTTTATCACAGAATGAGGGCTCACAGAAGAGCTGCACTCTTCTCACTCCACCCAAATTATTACACGGCTCACCAGGAGAATTAAAATGGAGAAAAATAGTACGACTTAGAAGAAAAATAATGTTTTCATAAAACACAGACTTATTGCATGATAGCTGGAGGCAACACCTTTGCACAAACAGCTATAAATCAAAGCTGTCTTTTTACTAAGCTTCCAGAGATTGCTTGCACAATGTGTGGCAATGGGAGAGCAGATAGAAGACAGTTAATTTTCTTCTTTCTTCTTCACTTGCTCAAAATGTTGAAAAGATGTTTGCCTAATCTCAAAAAGGTGAAGAGAATGACTTTTTACTCTCCCATATGACACTGCTACAGCTTAAGATGTGAACATTTCACCACCTGGTTGCTAAACTAGAATTTTTCTTGATTACTAAGTAAAAGTACATCATCAAATATACATCAGCTGAAGGTGGCAAGTGTTACAGAGAACTTGAAATCACTGTTTCTTTCTACCCTCTCCAGTAATCATTGGTGAGCTCTTAGTGTGCTGTCTCCACTCATTTCAACTATGAGAAGGCTATCCAGTGTTTAAGTTCTTCCATACGCTGCAATATCTGGGTATAATAGAAGTCCACGTTGGCTGCAAAATCAGTACACACAGGGGATTCCATGTCAGCAAAGCTGCAGTACAATGCAGTTCCTCCAACGCTAAGGAAAACCGTTGCTATGCACAGCAGGATCAGCAAAATACAGGAGCCACCAGCTACTTCATCTGTAAATGTAAGAGCAGAAAAGGTGAAAAAGGATCATATACAAAACAATATGAATGTGTCTGAGGAAATCTGAGATGAGTTTTGTCCAAAAATTAGTCAGGCTGTAGACTCGCCTACTGATGCTCAACATGTCAAAGCTGCAAGAATACATACCAAGAATTGTACGTGTCTCTACCTACGCAGAAACAAATCAGCCTTTTAAATCTAACTACATAGCTTCACTTCTGCAACCTGTTCACTTTTCCTTGTTGATTTCACCTGTGGAGTCATACTATACTAGAGCACAATAAGCTTAAATTTGAGAATGTCAGCACAGCCAAAGCCTCCTCTCATGGAAATACTTGAAATGAAATTAAAGCTTCAAAAATAAAACAAATGGCAAAATTGTTTGTTTGTTCCTATTGCCGCTAAATGCACTGGAGTGAGCAGTTTGTGTTTACTCCTATATTTTCATTGTAAGAATAGAGGCAAACTCTCCAGGGTAGACTACTGTGAAGGTTTTTTCTATATGTATCAGTTGTATTGTGGCAACTCCTTGCATGATTGTTTATTCCAAGGTAAGAGCAACAATCTGCTGCATCCTCACAACTTCATTTATCTTTGGTAACTTGTTTGCCTGCATAAACACATCTACATTTTCTGTCAGAATGAAGAGGCTCTAAGAAAAAAGACTTCTGAACTTCTTTCATCCTACATCAGGACAAGGAGAAAGAGAAGGATACAAGAAGAAAAATTCAACACTTTGAAAGGCTGATTTAAAAAATAAAAAAACCCTTTCCTTCTGAATTACTAAATCTGTAGACTATCCAACAAATTTCACTTAAGAAACTCTCACTAAAATTGTATTTAAAATATAAATTGTTTCTAAATATTTTCAGGAAGAAGATTTGATGAGCTCCCTCTTGGGCAGTGAATGGATTTTCCTTTCAGTGCTTGAGAGACACTTTATATACTTCCAAGTGCTGAAGACCTCTATTAATACCATTTATTGGCTGGTACAAACAGTCACAGAATGTAGAAAGTACTATTGTCTGTATCCAGAAATATTTTTTTGAAGTTCTTTTAATTTAAATAATAAGAGATCTTAAACTCCAGTCAGGAGTTTTCAGTTCAGGGCTTGTTTCACTGAAACATTTGGCCAGTTAGGCAGGTAGAGTGGTCCATGCAGATGCTCTTAATTCTTTCAAGACATCTGTTTTTTTTCAGTTGCTTAAAACTCCTTCATAGTTGCCAAAAGTTAAACCAAATGCACACTTACGTACAGGAGCAAGAGCACTCTTCTACTGGTATTTGTCTGTAATCACATTTACTGAGGGTCACTTCACCCTGTATCAGCGTAATTGTGCAAGCCAGTAAGCTTTCGCTGATGACAGGCACATAAAGAAGCTCCAGCTCCCTTTATCATGGTTAAAGGCAGCCATTTGCCAGAAATCTACCACTGAACATTGCTACCAGTAACCAAAATGTATACAACTTTGTCCTTAAAAAAATGAAACTTCTCTCAATGTTTTGATATGTTTACTTCACTGGGCAAAAAATTGTTCTTTCGCAGAAATAATGTGTTGCTTTTCACATGTTAATTACATGTGAAACATGTTCATTAACATAATTCTTATGTTAATTACAGAGATTTGCGCAGGAATATTTAACTGCTGGAGTGAGAAGGTTAGATTTGTATTTTTAAATAAAAGTTTTACAGAATTAGAATAATTTCACCACCACAATTTTACTGTTTACAGTATTTACACTTATGGGTGCTGCCTGTATCCCAGACAAAATGAAAAATAATAACCTGGCTATGGTTGTTTACACAAAAAGCAGAACATAAGTCTACCCTGGCCTTTACACTGAATAATTTATTAAGAGTTAAAATTCAGCTTAGTTTCTCAAACAGACTCTACTGAAGTATAATGAAACTACTCCAGTATTAGAGATAAAAACTTGGCATTAGTTAAAATGATATTATGGCACAACAGTACAGCATCACATATCCTTGCAATCTAACAACTCTTAGCAAATTTTAATAAAAACACTCTGAGAAAGGAAAAAACAGAGTTCTGTCTGAAATGACTCAAGAGCACTCGAGTGCCTCAATCATTACAGACTACTGCAACTAGATAGCATCTTCTGGTTACAGCTTGCAGGGCTGCAAAAAAGAACTTGGGTAATCTCAGCGGTTTCTGATTGTAAAATAGTTCTGACGCACTAGGAAACTCATGCCCACATTAGGAATATACAAAGTTTGACACCTTAGGAGGTGACTGTATATAATATATATTTGTATTATAAACAATATTTTAAAGATACTTGGCACTTTATAAAACTATCTTTACCTCCAAAATATCCATCTAACTTATGTGAATAGTTAGTGAAAAAGAAAAGGTAAAGATTGGCAGAAGGGCAAGAAAGGATTACAGTGATATCATAACATTCTTTTAGCGGGGGGAGAGGTATGTGAGTATGCATGCGTGTGTGTGTGTGTTATATGTACAAATACAGACATATTTACAGTTTGAAGCTTAAAACTATTATTGCATTTTGGTATAACATTGTAAGAACCTGAAACAATGTTTGTTGACTAATGGAATGTACTGCCTACAAGAAACAATTCCTAGAAATGACAAAGAAAAATTCTCTATTTTAATGTTTCAAAATTTATTAGCAAACTAGAAATGATAAATATTTATTTCATGCAATTTAATCATAATGTGAGCACCAACACTGCTACTCCTGAAAAAGAGATCACATACATTGTCGATCTTTATGGATCAAATCTGGTTGTTTCAACTACCTAATCTGACCTTCTACAATAACATGAATCATACAATGGAAAAAAAGTTTGTTGGTTCCTAAATTAAACTAAACTTATGATACTGACACACATACATACTGAGGTGAGTGTGCATACTAACAAACAAAGAAGGACTGGTTGGAGACGTGAAGGTTGGGGGCAGCCTTGGCTACAGTGACCATGAGGTGGAGGAGTTCAGGATCCTGCATGGAGGAAGCAGGACAGTAAGCAGGATGGCAACCCTGGACTTCAAGAGAGCAAACTCTGGCCTCTTCAGGGAATCACTTGGATGAAACCCATGGTTATGGGCCCTAGAAGGAAGGGAGGGGGGCCAAGAGAGCTGGTTAATATTCAAATATCATTTCCTCCAAGCTCAAGAGCGGTGAATCCCTATGAGTAAGAAGTCAAGCAAATGGGTCAGAAGACCTGTCTGGATGAGCAATAAGCTCCTGGTAAAACTTCAACAGAAAAAGAAAGTACACAGAATGTGGGAAAAGGGACAGGCCACATGGGAGGGATATAGGAATGTTGTCAGAGTATGCAGGGATGAGACAAGGTCCATTTGGAATTAAATCTGGCAAGGGATGTCAAGGACAATAAGAAGGGCCTTCTTCAAATACACTGGTAGCAAAAGGAAGACTAGGGAAAATGTGGGGCCGCTGCTGAATGGGGTGGGTGCCCTGGTGATGAAGGATACAGAGAAGGGAGAGTTACTGCACACCTTCTTTGCTTCAATTTTTACTACTAATGCCAGCCCTCAGGTGTCCCAAGCCCTGGAGACAAGAGGGGAAGTCTGGAGAAAGGAAGACTTTCCCTTGGTCGAAGAGGACCGCGTTATAGATCATGTAGGCAAATCTGACACCCACAAATGCAAGGGCCCCGACAGGATGCACCCATGAGCGCTGAGGGAGCTGGCAGATGTTACTGCTAGGCCACTCTCCATCGTCTCTGAAAGGTCACAGAGAACAAGAAAGATGCCTGAGAACTAGAAGAATGCCAGTGTCACTCCAGTCTTCCAAAAGGGCAAGAAGGAGGATCCAGGAAAATACAGGCTCACCTCCATCCCTGGAAAGGTGATGGAACAGCTCATCCTGAATGTCACCTCTAAGCAGGTGGAGGAAAGGAAGGTGATCAATAGTTGTCACCATGGATTCACCAAGGGGAAATCCTGCTTCACCAATCTGATAGCCTTCTACGATGGAATGACTGGCTGGGTACATGAGGGGAAAGCAGTGGATGCTGCCTATACTAGTTTAAGCAAGGCTTTGACATCACCAAGGCTTTTGACACTGTCTCCCATAACTTCCTCCTAGGCAAGCTCTGGAAGTGTGGGCTAGGTGAGAGCACAGTGAGGTGCATTGAGAACTGGCTGAATGGCACAGCTCAGAGGGTTATGATCAGTGGCGCAGAGGCTGGTTGGAGGCCTGTAGCTAGTGCTGTTCCCCAGGCGTCACAACTAGGGGTCCAATCTTGTTCAACTTATCCATCAACGACCTGGAGCAAGGGACAGAGTGCCTCCTTAGCAAGTTGGCTGATGACACCAAGCTGGGAGGAGTGACTGATCCACCAGAAGGCTGTGCTGCCATTCAGAGAGACCTGGACAGGCTGGGGAGCTGGGCAGAGAGGAACCTCATGAGGTTCAAGAAGGGCAAGTGCAGAGTCCTGCACCTAGGGAGGAATAATCCCATGTACCAGTCCAGGCTGGGGGCTGACCTTCTGGAGAGCAGCTCTGCAGAGCAGGACCTGGGAGTGCTGGTGGACAACAAATTAACCATGAGCCAGTAAAGTGCCCTTGTGGCTAAGAAGGCCAATGGTATCCTGGGCTGCATTCGTGCATTCGGAAGAGTGTTGCCAGCAGGTGGAGGGAGGTGATCCTGCCCCTCTCCTCAGCCCTGGTGAGGCCTCATCTGGAGTACTGTGTCCAGTTCTGGGCTCCCCAGTACAAGAGATATGGAGCTACTGCAGAGAGTGTAGCGTAGGGCTACGAAGATGATTAGGGGACCAAAGCATCCCTATCATGAGGAAAGACTGTAGAAGTTGGGCCTGTTTTGCATGGAGAAGAGAAGACTCAGAAGGCATCTCATCAATGTCTGGAAATACCTTACAGGAGGATGCCAAGATGATGGGGCCAGACTGTTTTCAGTGGTGCCCAGTGACAGGACAAGAGGCAACAGGCATGAACTGAAACACAAGAAATTCCAACTGAATATGAAGAAAAACTTCTTTCCTCTGAGGGTGACAGAGCACTGGCAGAGGAGGTCCAGAGAGGTTGTGGAGTCTCCTTCTCTGGAGATATTCAAAACCTGCCTGGACACTATCTTGTGCAAGGTGACTCTGCTTCAGCAGGGGTTGGACTAGATGATCTCCAGAGGTCATTTCCAACCTCATCCATTCTGTGATTCTGTGTGTGTGTATGTGTATATATGTATTTGTATATAATATATATAAGCACATTAAAATAGCTATAGCTCATCTTGATTTATAAATTACAAATGATGGAGAATTCTTTACTCTGAGAAACTTGTTTTAAGAATTAAATGCACTGTCAAAAATAGAATGATTATTTTTACAATGGTATCTAAAAACTCTACCCATGGCCCTGCTGAAATAGGTAATGTATTAATTCAGAACCAAATACTAGTTTTTATTCCAAGCAATTTACATGCAAAAATTATACAAAGCACAACAGTTAGACCCCCCAAAAAAGGGAAAGTAATGAGACAACATTAACCACAATGAAAAGCATTAATCTCCAGTATTAGTATAGTCCACAAGTAATACTTTGATTCCAGTTTCTTTTACTCACATTTGCATTTTAAGAGAGTCTGAGGATTTCATAATAACAAGTCAACAAGTACTTGGCCATTTCCTTCCAGACAGAAAACAGTATGTTCACTGCAAAAGAGGCAGCTAAGCAGCTAATGTACTCAGCTTTTATGTTACTTTAATATTCTAACTGCTGGATTGACTGATTTCTGTTAAGAAGTGTTGTCCGTTTCTTTTATTAATAATTTTTTCCACATTATGTAGCAATACCTACAAGAGAATATCCCCTGGTAACATCCCTATGATCATTTATAGCAGTTTAAATCTGCCAATAGCATTATTTTTTCTCTCTCCCCACCCAACCTCTCAATACACTTTTACTCAGGATCATCATAAGAGGAGACACTGACCATTGCACAACTCAGATAGTCTACTAAATAGGATAATTAATAAATGTTGTTCATTTGAAGGAACAATAGAAATCAAAGCTTATTAAAACTGATATTCCTATAAGTCTCCACATTCTAGAGTTTGGTAATTCTTAAGACTCCACTGTAGGTCTTGTGGAAGAGGGAGAAAATAAACATATTGATAGGTATGTCTTACTCCTTTGGAATTATTTGTTCCCTTTTGCTTCATAAAAAGCAGAAAATGCTTTATGTGTAAATTGGAATACTTCTCGTTCATGTTCAGTGGTCAGGTTTGATTTCCTCAAAGTTTCAGGTATATGCAGGATCCCTTCTTGCATATGCCCCCAAACATCCTACCAAGCAAATCTGAAAGAAGAAACCTCCCATTATAGATCAAACTTCTGCACTTCCTTTAATTTCAGCATAACCAGAATGCCTTAAGAAAAGCCCTCAATCAAGCAGAGAAACAGCATCACCTCAATCACAGCTTATACTGATTTAGGATGTTTGGAAACTCCCCCCTTACCAAGACTTACCCTCACTGTCCCCAAATCACCTGCAAAATCTCTTTTTCAGGGCAGGGAACAGGGGGTGAACCAGCAACCTTCAACACTGAAAGGGGGGGGGGGAAATGGAGACAAACTGTCTCCTGGGATAGCCCATAGGGAGAAGAACCAGAGCTGGTTATGCATGCCACTAGCAGTAATTACAACTCTAAAGGGTAAAAAACATGTAAGTTATTGCTTCATCATGACACATACAGTAGGGATTCCTTTGTTTGGTTTATATGATCTTGGCAAATATGATTTAGATCTAGTCTGGAAGGACAACATGATGAGAAGCAGTAATTTCTTCAAAGTAAGAAAAGAAAGTTCTTGGCTTATGTGGAAAACAACTTTTTCATCTGTCCCTCCTACTTAAAGACAGAATGACTTCTGCAGCTACTATTATATCTTCTGTAGTAACAGCAATAGACTATGCTAAGCAAAAGCACACCAAAATAATATACAGTATTTTATGTGAGTCTATTTAGCCTTTCAAAAGATCCTGAGGTGTTTAGTCAAATTTAACAATACTTTAACTGCTAGCAAATTCACATGGCTATTTAACTATAAAGCAAGGTTAAATTTTGAAGTTCTACAATCCCAGACTCTAGTAGAAAGGCCTGGAAAGCTCTCTATGACAAAACATAGCAGACCTATTTCTTTTGCATCCCTCTACCTACACTGATTAGATTCAGAGACAAAACCTGTACCTCCCACCTTTAAGTACAAAACATTAATGAAAGGACATCCACCAGACATCAGTCACAAATCAGTCAGTCACAGGAAAAAAACCTGTGGCTTCAGTCTGACTAAGCTTTAAAATGGAAATGTACTTACTGTATCCTTATGTGTCCTTGTTACCCAAATCAGATATAAAATAATCTAGCAGTCACCTGCATCTGTTTCTTAAGTTTTGAAAAGCCAAGACAGTACGTACATACACTGAATGTCCACTTTGCTCTTGCGAGCAGAAAGGTCAGTTTCAGTTGCACCCCAAGAGCATATCCCATGAGTTAATA
Organism: Rhea pennata; assembly: GCF_028389875.1. Lineage (NCBI taxonomy): Eukaryota > Metazoa > Chordata > Aves > Rheiformes > Rheidae > Rhea > Rhea pennata. The sequence continues at coordinate 40,328,656 of NC_084665.1, forward strand.
GCTCTAAAATACCTTGATCTAATGTGTCTTCCATTTCTTGGAATCGCACTCTTCTCTTTGTTTGTCTTTGCTGGACTTGAGCAATTGTTTTCCCTTTCCTGTCATCTCTCTTCTTTAGTATAGATACCAAACCTTCTGCTGGAGCAATCTGTCAGGGAAGATTATCAAAATCATTTGATGGTGAGTGGCACAACAGATGTTAGAAGTCCAGGCCTAAGATCTATTTAACAATGTATTTTGGAGGAAATAAGATAAACAGCGGAAAAATGATTTCCATTCTACTTTTCTTTTAAAAAGTGCTATCGTAGTACTTGCGAAACTGTATCTTGAATATACATATTTCTTAACATGCAGGACAACTGCAGGATCATTCTGCTGTCTAGTAGGTGGCTAAGATGATAATACTTGTCCTTAATTAGCCTCAAAGATAAATACACACAGACTGACTCTTTGGATCTTGCTTTGTATTGATCGCAACAGTTCCCTTGTAAGCTCACATTATTAAATCGCATGAGCTGGGGCAGTGGTGAGGAGAGTTCTACTCAAAAATACCACCATCAGAGGGCAGTAAGAGGTCAGTGACACATTGCTTCTGCCTCTCTGAAGACATAATCCTGTGCAGACTATCAAACACTTATTGTGAGATTAATTTTTCAGTGTTGCCACTGATTCTTCAGGGTAGACAATAAGCTAAAATAGGAACACACAAATGAAAAGAGATAACACTCCAGCCTTGTAATCTAATCAAACTACGCAAAAACATGCAAAACAGCTTGTTTGTATAGCAATGATCAGAGCTAAACAAAAATAGAAAGCAAGTGACTTTAGAACTTATGCCCCTAGACTTGTTTCACACTGTAAGCTTATATAATGCATCAATGCATGCTATAATCAGAGTGATGGTGCTTTGAGCTCAGAAAAACTGATAGCACAATCCAATGTGCACTGTACCAGCTATGTCACTTGATGTGTGCAATGATTTCACTGGTAAAGGTAGCAATTCAATTTGCATGTTCCTATTAGGGCAGTATTTTATACCCTTCAACTGGGCAAGTAATTGCACTGAACAACTCACAGAGCTGGTCACTGAGGATATATGCCTGCAGTCTAACATTGTTACCAAAAATGCAACTGAGAGGATAAAATTCATCTCTGATTCATTTCCCCTTTTGGTATTTACTTTTCCATTCATATTTTGATTATCTACCCAAGAGCCTGAATGGTTTATTTAATGAAACAATGCAATGAAGAACATATATAATGAAAGTGTGGAGATGATGTAAAGAAATTAAGTCATTCTATATAGGACAACTATTATTTGGCACAAATGAATCAAAAATAATAGTCTGCAAGCTTCTCATCACAACAGAGGAGTGCACTGGAGTGAAGCTTCTACTGGTAATGTTAAATTAGCCTTGCTGAACTGTCATGAAAATTTATCAGGCCAGGCAGAAAATGAATACTTACGCTTTTACTTCTTTATTACGACAATGAAGGGGGTTTGTGTAGGAGTAGATTAATTTGACTTATTTGCTTATGAGTGTGGAGATGGAAGGGGCTCCAAATTATGTCCTTAGAAAAAGTAGTTTATTTTAGGCCTCTATGTACGCCATTGGTTTTATAAAGAGGATCAATGTTTCCTGCTGAACCACCCACGCAACAGGCTAGCCACCACCAGACACGCGTTAACAAGTGCCTCAGACTGTACTTGTCAGGAATGCCACACAGGGCTGGCAGGGCATTTTTATGAGCCTGTCTGAGGATCAGTATGTGGTGGTCCATTCGGTAAGCATTTGTTCAACTCTGCCTGTTGGCTTTCAGCAGTTTTTGAACGACCGGGTTTCCAGGTCTGTCTCAGAGGGCCATCTCTGGCCGCTGTGCCTGGAAATGAGTGTTTCAGTAATGCAGTTATGTAAAAGGCAGGCAAAGGGAAGTCTGGCCACAGCGAGGTTCGCTTACTTTTCCTGTTAGCCTGCAGTGACTCCGTTTCAGGATTTATTTCTGCATGTATACAGAACAGAATGAATCCACATAGCACAAGTTTCTCTACACTAAATGCCCTCTTTCCCTTAAAATGGAGGAGCAAGGGCTTTTGATTTTGTAATAAAAATCAATATGCCCAGTGTTATTCTCTCGACCCAGCAAATGCCATAGATTATACTTTTAAAACTCTCTCTGACAAGAACATCTCCTTTGCATGATACACAATTCAAACCTAGACTATTTCTGCTGCCTTTGAATTCACTAGTCATGTAATTCAGATTTTAGTTTTGTTCTGCCAGGCACCTACAGAGCTATGTCTCCTACTCAGGATAGAGCTGATTATTAAAATGCAAATACAAACATACGAAATTCTTAATAAATCAATATTTACATTTCTCTACCATATTCTCAACTGAAAATTCTGTCATGTGAATATCACATTTTTTTTCTTATATTCAGTCATTAAAATGTTACTACTGTATCTAAGATCATCACATAAGAACAGGGTCTGTCTTGCTACAAATAAAATCTCAGTCAGTTAAAGCAATTGTAAACGTATTTTTCTACTGCACCTTTCATTTAGGAAGATATCAAAGCAATATGTAAATTGATTGGATTAGATCCATCTCCCACTAATGAAACTGCCAAGGAAAGTAACAGGACACAGACTGTCCTAGCAGCCTTAGCAGCCATGCTGGACTACAAGTTTTGCATCACAATTTTTAGGAGGCAGAAGGAACTTAAACAGGCAGAATCCAATTATTTAAATTGGAATTTAACTAGAGAATTGTGGTTAAAACAACCATAAGTCAAGCCTCTGCTCAGCTTGAACTGCAGGAGGAAAAATGTAGGTTTGCACCAGGCAGCACTGCAACTACTGTGTTACATAAAAGAGCTACTACATAAAAGAAGGCTATTGAAACATGGAATTTTTTTAAATTCAAAGTTAGATAATTAACAAAAGATGCTGTTGGAGCATCTACATAACTGAGCTTACTCACTCAGCTCTGCTGGCCTTCAAAACATTATCTGACTGGAGCTTTTATAATTACCATACAGGAACTGAAAATGGCACAGAGGTGTACAGTGGCACTTTAACCAAGTCATAAAGAAAAGCAGCAGTGACTGCTGGTTAATCCAATCTCTTAAATATTTCAGCTTTTCTCTTTTTACCACTAGTAAGTGATTCTGCTTCACACAGGAAAGTTCTACACTTTATCAAAAAAGTTTAACATGCTGCCTGCAAAATTAGAAAAAATAAGTTCCAATGAGATTACTTGCCTCTTCTCTTTTTTTAAAACACTATTTGTTAATAAAATATTCAAAAATTTCTTACATTATCCATATTTTCTTCAAATATGACCACCTAAATATGATATTTATTTTTATAAGCACAACAGAAAATACTTTAAAAATATGGTCCTAATCTTTGAACTCTTACAGAAAACAGATTTGATTTTTTTACTATTGGAATCATTCATAGCATACAGAAGTAAATAAAGCTCAGAAACACTGCAAACTGAGATCTAGGAAGAAAAGTACATTGTATGAAGTATTTTGGTCTGAATGCAGAGAACCATCCAAGGAAGAGATTTGTTTGTATTTTCTTCTGTGGGCTTTTTTCATTAGGCAGTTACTTGGCACTGGCCTAATTTTATTTCTAGCAATACCAGATTTTTTTAAAGCACTAATTCATAAGCATACCACAAACTGACAAAAAGCAAGATTGCCTTGAGTTAAGCTGTGAGCAGTGGACAAACCTTTTTGCTACAGTAATATCTTTGACATGTGAATAATTCAACTTTGAAAAGGAGCTAACTTAGTAGATTCAGTAGTTATACTATAATTAGACTAACCCCTTCTTGTGGTTAAATGCCTACTATGCAAGTACTGGGGCTCCATGACATGGTCCCATAAGATACTGCATAAGCATTTCAGGTAAAAAAACGTAATTCTCGCAAACTTAAAACACAGGACCCAAATCATGCAAGAGAACAAGGGATCTCCACAGGGCATCGCCTCTAGACTTAGTACAGTTCAGTGGAAACTTCATTTCTGCTACCAGATCAGCTGCCAGTCAATAGATATTCAATCCCTTTTTCAAGTCTCACTGTACAAACGATGTTATCCCCATGGTTACTACCCAGTGCTGTGGTAGGCAGTCTCATTATCTTTGCTTTCTGAAAGAAATCTCAAAAGATAATTTTATATTTGTAAAAACATTAAGATTTTGACGGTCTTCCTAAAAACCTGTCATTCAAATACAAAATTTATGTTATAAACTTTTACTTCATACTTCAAAGCACTCCTGCTTACACTATGATTAGGTGAAATACAGACTGACTAGGAAGTCCCATTAGTTATGTCCCTTTATTAAGGTTTGTTTGTCCCTTTATTAAGGTTTGTTTGACTGCTGGTGTGTCACGTCTTCATTTTCCCAGGTACCATACCAAAGAGATCTAAGAAGAGGTTACATACTTAAATCAGTTGCTGTCAACAGCTGACTGCACTTTAAAGCTTCTTGTTAGGAGCTTTGTACCAATTTGTATCAATTTAGTCTCTACATAACCACCATAATTTTAGAGAAGTCATCATTTGCACATTGTTGTGCATGGTCTATGCTGGTAAAAAAATATCTAGTATAAGATTGCACAGTGTGTGATTGCACAGTATATGAAATACTATTTCAGTTTTGTAATTTTTTAAAGCCAGAGTCTGATTCTGATTCAGTGGATTTTCAGCCTTTAATTAATTATGGTAAATGATAGACTAAAAGCAAGTGATACAAGGGATCTAAAATAGGGAACTACATAAGGTGACTCTGTTCTCAATATGGGGTCAAACAAAACCTCCTAACTGTAAATACATGGACACAAGTACTTATCCTTCCCCATTTTCAATACATTGCTATTACATCTCAATTGCTGAATGTTAATGAACTTTTGTCCTGCCATCCTGTTATATCTATGCTATTTCAAAATAATCTTTGCTTCTCCCTTCCATTCTAATTAATTTGTGGTAATTTTGTAAATACTTCCTTCAAGACAGGTCTTATCATAGTCACATTGATTTATATTGGCCTTTATAATCCATATATTTGTTAGCTTGATTTTGTTTTTCACTGTCACTCGGCACCTTTTACATAAGGACTCCATGTTGTTCATGTGGCTGCCAATGCATTTTCTAGGTATTTCTTTCAAAGCTATTGTATGGAAACATAATAATTTCATTAAATAGTCATAGCCCAAGCAATGCAACTTCAAAGGCTTCAGGGAAACAAGAAAGAAAGAAATGTTATGGCCAGGTGGAAAGATCAGTCTACTTGTCGAAACATTAATGGAATCTTATTTTAGCACTAAAACAAAATCAGCAAAAGCAAGCTAAAAGTGGTGATTTCTCAGAGGTGCTGCACACACTCAATTCCTGGTGGAAATTGGGAAAACAAAATATAATGTGTAATGAACCACACCACAAGCTCCTGTGCTGTCCTTAGCTCACTCTGCTCCACCTAGCAATTTCAGGTATCGCAGAACATCACCAGATGCTGCATATTACAAATTTTAGTTTGTATAAATTTAAGTGTCAAGGTGAAGCCTTCTTCCCTTCTCCCTGATTTAAACCCCCTGCCTCCTGCACAACTCAAGCTTCTTGCTAAGAAAGATTGGAAAAGACTCCCACCAGCCTCAGCCAAGATTACTCCTCATATGGCCAGAAAGAGCACTATGGAAAGGCTCAGGGTACTTCTTCCCGCTCTTTAGAGACTCAGTTGTGCCATCACATTATTGCACGTCTAGAAGTAGTACAGTAAAATAGAAATGAAACTACATTCCTGGTAAAGCATCATTGTCAATCACTGGGCCAATACAAACATAATTTTTCTAACAGTACAAATATGTTGCATGTATACCCCATCCTCTAAAATGTAGGTGGCACAAACACAACAATTTAAAAATAGTTTCTATAGGATTAATTTAGGATTTTCCTACCTGAAACAGTTTTGTCCTGTAGTTTAAAATACTGAACTTCCAGAGGACTCAAAAGAAATCTAATCCTGAGAGATGGATCCTGATACATGGGATGCTTCCTGACATCTCATAGAAAGACAAAGTGTTTTAGGGGTGGATCACGGTGCCTGATCTTGAAACTGAAACAGGAAGTTGTTTAGGTGGGGAGAAAAAACAACATACTCCACCACTCTTGAGATCTTGCCAAAGATGTAATAGCATCAAGCATGGATCCCCAGTATTTAGTTCCTTCCTTGGCTGCAATCCCTGAGAGATCACAGATTCTTGGTCTCTGTGCATTAGCTTCTCATTTTTAGAGAAGTAATGATACTTTATCTCCAAGGGACATTGTATTGTTAAATGCATTAAAAATAAAGATGCCCTAAGAAGATACCTTTGTTACAAGTCCTCCCCTCACCCAGCATTTTGAATCACATCATTTCATAATAGTCTCTTTTTTTCATTTAAAGGAAAAGCTTTTAAGGCCACGTGGCTGCAAATGCACCAAAACTAGAAGACAAATAAAGCAAAGCTATCATCACACACTTCCTAAACAAGTCCCAAAGCAATAAATCTTCCATATTTTTAGCTTTAGAAGCACTTATCATTGTTGTGGTCTATCAGTAATACATTAGGAAGGCGGATGCAAACTTAGAAGTTCTTTCTTACTTTTGGCTGAACAACAAAATTGCCTAAACTTGGAAAAATTGGCTCATACATGCAGGTACACAGCTTATTATACATGTAGTTCCTCTCGCCTTTGTTATCTGAGGAAATAGGCAGGGCAAAACAGATTTTATTCCTTGAGCAAAAATGAACATGTTAAATCACTTGCATTGTGCAGATCTCTCACATAATGTTAAAGTTACTAGGAATTCTCAGCTCTTCTCCTAAAAATCTCTGTGAAAAATGTTTTTATATATATATATATATCCTCACACACACTTAGAGTGGTTCATACTAACATGCAAAGTCTGATTTTTAGAGGCACAGAGCACTCCTCAGCAAGAGGGAAGGCAAACAGGAACTTTTTTCTGAATTAGCTTAGAACAAGTAAATACGTAGATTTGTTTTCGTATTTTAAAAGTGCTATATGAAGAAATATTTACGTATTTTAATGCATATTTTAAAGATGACAATACCCTAAAATATATAACTGAGATAAAAGTGAAATAAATATGACAGGTTTTACAGGATTCACAGTACTTACCTCAGCAATCTCTATCCTTCTTGCAAGTTCATCAAGAGAGGAAAAGCTGTCATCTAATGATAAAGCCTCCAGTGAACTGTAAGATGCTCGATCAGGTGAAATATCTGGAACAGTGTCAAAGTCCTCTTGGTTTGCTAAGTTTGCAAATGATTCTTCAGAGTCTATTATGTTACCATTTAAAAATCTGAGGAAGAATTCTTCTTGTTCTTCATTATTTACCTTCTCCTCCTCCTGTCCTGCTGTTTTCTGTACTTCCTTGCATACTTGTGAATGGGCAGTACTCTCATGCTCAGACACTTTATCACTTCCAGAGCACACGTTTGATGCAGATCTGTCCTGTGGAGATTTTTCATCATCATCATTATCAAGCTGTTTCTGCTGCTGGTTTAAATCACTGTTTCTCGGCTGTTCACTAGCAGTTTCTGAAGAGCCAGCAACCTGTTTTGATCTGAGCAGATTTCTATCAGCCTGTACATCTTCATCAGTAGAAACCAAATCAGTAAGCATAAAATCAGCATCTGTCAAAGCCGAAGTATCTACCATCGGCTCAGCGGAGAGTTTCACTCCAGGCTCCCCAGCTGAGTCTTCTATTTTTCTCACATCCTTAGAGAACTGTCTTTCTCTCAGCTGCAAACTGTTATCTTTACCGGCATCCCCAGACGATAAATAGCCCGAAGAAGGCCTGCCCACTGTCCCTGTGGACTGGGTGTGTGGCTCCAATGTTGATTCAGCACTGCAGTGCTGCTCCTCCATGTGGTCCTTTCCTGCAGCTACCCGAAGACTCCCTGCCTCTGTCAGTCTCTCCCTTCTGCTTTTACCTGGAGAGCTAGCACGCAGCTGTTTATCTTCTTTCTTTGGTCCTACGCCAGGAAAAGTCTCAGTACCTGAACGCAACAGGAAAACAGTACCAGTGTCTTTATACGACTGAAAGCATGAGCCGACTGCAGAAGCAGCATACTGTGATTTGATAACGTTGTAATCAAATGCTTTAAAATGCACTCCTATGCAGGGTAGGTATTTTATGCTTCTGTCACACTAAAGTTTTGTTAGACCTAAGCAGCTTGACAGGTGCCTCCTGACTCAGCACAGTATGTGTTTACAATGTATACAATGTGTTCACTTATGTTCTGACAGGCTAAAAACATACACTTTGGTAAGCAAAACATGTATTTAACTGTTTTCTTGAACAGGTACATTCCTCCTAAAGCGTATTTTATTTAAGTGCATCTCATGGCTGCGTGAAGGACAGATAAATGCACTTAATTACAGAAAACTCTGTCTTGATGATAGTGTATCTAACACACAGGCAGCTATCTGCATCTGGTTTAAAGAAGATGAAATCACACCAATTTAATAAATTCTGAATTCAGGTCTTTTTAAGTGGGTAACTAGTTCGTTTGGCTAATACTAAAAAAAAATTGTTACAATAATTTTACATAATAGACCACATAGTAAGATGTTGTTCTTTGGATGCGTAAGTTAGTTTACATATTAAAAAAATGCAATTAGATTCAGCTTATTTCTGTATTCAAAATTACAATACACATGGAAAGCATTTTTCCTTAGCCCACCTTTCAGAGAAATGAGGAGAATTCTACACAGAATCTACATTGTCAGTTCTGCATATGAACTGACTTAGTACTGATGTGATCTGCTTAAAAAGTAGTAGCTGGTTAGTGTAAGCTGTCAGTAAAATTATTAGGCATTAGCCATTATAAGAATCTCAGAGCCAAACCCATCTCATTAGATTTATGAAGAGAGAAAGGCACTATTTCAAATCAGAATACCAAAGTTAGCTTTCTATGACAGAAACTGTCTTTTAGTCCATATTTTATTAAGAACTAAGATAAGGATTTGTTACAGTAGGACAACAGTTATAGTAATAGCAATAACCCAAAACAACAAATTCATACCTCTAGAAAACAAACATTTGCATTTTTGAGTCACAGCTGAAAGCAGAAAGGTCTTATGAATAGATTAATGAAGGGATCTATCAATGTCCCTATTAAGTGTATATGTCTCACAAGAATGACGGAGTATCTTCACGTCAATCTTATCCTTTCTCATCTGTTAAAACATCACTTTAAATCCCAGCAATTTATTTCACTTGGTATATGAAACAGGGTCACATTCTCTTGTCTTAAAAAAACAATTTGCATTAATTCATTATAGTAAACAATTTTATTAAATTCTCAATTATCTCATTTTAAAAGGTAATTAAATGCAAGCTAGTATAGCTTGCATTGTAGTTTTCCTCACTAGAAAACATAGGCTTAGAAATGGAAAGAGAGACCACAGCCATTTCAAAATGCAGGAAAAAAAAAAAAAAAACAAAAAAAAACCAGAGCATTAACAGATGGAACGGGTACCAGGAACCTAACTTACGTAAAATGATGAAAGAAGAAATGGGTATGAGACAGGGACTTTTTGAAAATTAGATACAGATGACTACATAGCTCAAGGGATTTGTAATGGGATACTGAGCCCATCGTGTATAGGTCATGAGTTCAGACACAGGCTGGACTGTTGGTACAAGGTTCTGTTACCATCTGTCATTTTTTCCCAGAAGATACATCCACATTACAACAGGCACCTTTGTTGGCAGCTTTAACAGCAACATCAAAGATAAAATGGAGATACAAATTAAATCAAATTCTTTACTATGAAAGATGGCTGTTGAGGTCAAGGTCCTATTCCTAAGAAAGTAATAAACGATCCTAGCAGATCCTATCCATCTACAGAGGTAAAGAAAGTGAGATATAAAGACCATGGTTACTTTCCATGTCAAATTTTAGGCAGCTTTCAATATTTTCTTTGTACTTACTTCAAAACACCTGCTTTGGGCAATCACAAATACTTAAACACTTAAATAAAAAAGATGTTTTTCCTACTAAATTAAGTGAAGATGTACTCACCAAGACAGAAATAATTTTTATCTGTCACAGATGTAACAGAGTGTCTAGTGAAAATTTTCTTGTAGCAAAAGCAGTTAAGGTAATTTAGTTTTTTTTCCAAACAGAGGTATCATAAAATTATCACTTGCTTCTGCTCATCACAGAAACCTGTAGCTTCCATTTGTTCATTCTTTTATTTCAAAACAACTCTCTACTGGCACAATGCCATAGGTCATTACCCTCTCTGCTAGACTGTCTTGACAAATCCTCATCCCTCTTCCTATTTAAAAACAATTCTCATATGACCTAAAAGAAAAGAAGGAGTAAGTAAGTTCTTCCTAGCTTGGAAATAGAGCTAGAGTAAACACTAGAAAGTTTTCCCAGGTTCTTTATTAAATACATCATTTCATTAGAAAAGCTTCATAGAACACAGGAATTTGGTTATCTTTAGTTAACACTAGGGCTATTAAAACTTTCAGTCAGAAGCTGAAGAATTTTATGTACACAGTATGTATGAATTCTCGCCTTTTACATATACACACACATTTAAGGGCGCAGTTCTCTCTGTTGGTAAGCTCTAGGAGAAAATCTGCCAGAGGAAGTACGTAGGACAGACCTTTCAAAATCCTCACTCAGAAGGGCAGAAAACTAGTTCAGTGACTCTCCCAGCAATCTTAACCAATCTCTTATGGAGGCCTTGATGGAATTGAAAGCTGTTTCCCGGCCACAGTATCCCCAGGAGAGAGGAACAGTGAATTCTTTTTAGGATGAACTGCTTACAGAGGCACCAACTGCATTCTGCTATACCTGCAATAAGCAAATGCAGCTATTTTTGTTTTAGATTAGTAAAGAACTGTGATTTTACTTGAAAGATGCTATCAGAGAGCAGTACTCTAATCTCTGCTACACAGTACATACTCCTACATATAAGCTAATACTTCTTCCTATTGCTAACAGCTAGATAAAATCTTAATTTGGTCATACAAATCTACATGGAGGACAGTCTTCAAACCACCTGAAAATTTTCATTTCCTGTCTTACTGTAAGGCATCATCAGATGAGTTAAGTAATTCTCCCTGCAGATTGGCAGACACTTTTCTAAGAGAAGAAACAATTGTTTACATATTTACTTCTCATTTTTCACAATGTGAGAAAAAAAAACTCCGAAGATAAGCATAATAAGTTTACATGGCACAATGAAAAGGCTCATATGAACAAACATCTGGGTTGATGCTGAACAAGTTAGTTTAAATATTAGCATAGAATTCTGCTGGGGTTAATAAGCTCAGGCAAAATAGTGAAACAGCTCAAAATGGTCACATTGCTTCTAGTCCTGAGCTGAATCACTCATCCACAGCTTGGATATGTTTTGCACAGCACCAAGTGATGTATACAAGTCCAGAGTTACAGACTTGTTTTCAACTTATCCAGAGTTACATTCCTCAAGAACTTGCTAATTTCATTTAAAGCATCTTTTGCCCACCTTAAGCATTTAATTTAATTTGGGCTTCAAATATTCATGTTTGTATTGAAAATTCTCAGCAGAACAACTTTCTATTGGAAGATACAGCTTTATTAATTTTCAAACATTTCAGAGAAACCCAATGATTTTGATGGCATTTTGACAAGATTTACATTATGGAAAAGGCCCGAGGGTTGGTGTAAATCTTTACATCATGATTTATTCTCACAGTAATTTTAAAATGTCTAGGTGTTGTACTAGTATATAGTACATATATAGAAAATAGAAAATGCTCTTTAACTCAGAACTTCCAAATATTCAGAATTTCTGCCCTCCTGAAAGCTTTGGTTCCAATTTGTAATTAAAACAATAAAAATTTTTAAATGTCAGTATTTTTTATGGGACTTTTTCAACCATCTAAAACTAACGAACATAAGGGTCTTCTAATCTGCTTTCTGAGTCTTAGAATACGCTTTTTTATTTTTAATGTTTTACTTTTAGCTAGTTGTTTTACAAGAACAAAAGATAGATAAGAGGCATTGTACAGCTCATAGTAAAAGAGGATGAGTATGTGGAGAGTGTACTTGTGCAGAGAACTGTGATTCCCTTTCTTCATTAACTCCTGATTCTCCTGAACATTCTGGCTGACAGATGGTTACAGGGTAATCTAGGTTGAAAGGGATCCCTGGAAGTCACCTAGGCCAGCCATCATCTTGCGAGAAATTCTAGATGTTTTGCGAGACAGGTGTTCAGTCTAGCCACTATTTGGCAACTGGGACATGGCTAAGGAAAGAAAACTTTTGCCCAAAGAGAAGAAAAATAAACCATAGCCAAGTAGTCTACCACTTATCTTTCTGTCTGCATTTTAACAATTCATTAACTTGCAAACATTTCATAAGAACCCAATGATTCAAATAAACATTATTCAAACAAACAAATAGCAAAGCAGGAGAAAAATGAAAATGACAAAACTTAAAAAATTTTCAGTGAAAAAGATTAACTGAAGTATGTTTTCCTCTTTAAGATTCCCCCCAAAAGCTACCTAATTTTCTGTGCTGTTACAGAAAAACAAGACTACATCATATGTAATTAACAGAAATTGTTCTTAATATTGTTAATGATATCCAGTGGCCACAACTCAAAGTATTTATCATGGGATTGTTAACCACAGATTTTATACATATGAATTATGTGTCTTATATCTAGCTTAACACAATTTTGTTTCCGTATGCTCATTTAAAAGTAACTTTTATGATGGAGGGTAGACTTGTTTTAATTACAATTCTGAAGATCAATGACTACCTAAAATTGTTGCAAATGAAAACTAAAATTTTCAAAAAGGGATGAATCTGTGGGAATCCAACAAAAAAGCTGTACTTTCAGATGGAATATCTTCACAGTATTTACAGGAATACATACTTACAGTATATCTTTAAAACAAATATATGTTTATATATATACACACACACACACACATACCTGATTTAAAAGATGCAGCTTCTCTTTCCTTTAAATTTTCTGATTCCATTAACTGGAGGAAACAACTGCTTTCCCAGGTATTTTCTGCAGCTACTAGCTGTAAAATACAATAATATTTTCTATAATTTCTTGACTTAGGCAGGAATAATGCAACAGAGACATTCAAGCTTCAAACATTTTCTATACTACACTGGTAAAAGTATATCTAATAATATTAAAAATATATTTATGAACAGTCTTTGGCAAAGCAGTGTTCACATAAACAGCTTCTTACCTTATGTTTGGATGCAAGTGGCCTGCAACAATAAAGAAAATAAAAATAAAAATAAATTAAAACACTCAGTAATAACATTCTTTATAACAAATGTCAGGAAAACAATGATTCAAATCATATTAAGTCTTTTCTCTGCTCTAATATCAGCACAGAACACTTCTAACACTGATCAGCACGCTAGCACAGTTTCAAGTACAGTTCTATACCGTATGTGAATATCATCAGAAGACCAATTAGCACAAATATTGCTCTAGCTAATAGAGAAAGTACTTAAAAAGAAGTTACTGCAGCACACCAAGTGATCTTAATTCCTGTAAAAGCTTATGCTAAAAGGAACACTACCAACTTTAAAAATCATGTAAGAGCACAGTATCTACTAGTATTAAAAATATTGATTACTATAACAGAGATTTAGGGAGGAAAGAAACACTTATTTCATTTCTCATGGACTATTTATGTTGGAACATATTTTCTGGGCATTGAAAGATTTAGCAGTTCCTATTGATTCCATTGGGATTCGCAGGCGAATCATCACCACTAATAATCAGTGTGGACTTTGCAAACTGTGTAAAGATTCAAGCACAATTTGTTTTATCATGCACAGCATGACACAATCTTGCAGTCTTTCATATAGAAATGAAGAGAAAATTCTGAACATTTTGCATAGAGCTACTGAAAAAAATCACAAAAGAAAGTAAAGAGAAACAAGAGGGAAAAGACTGTCATACTCTCTAACATAAACTTTTAAAACTTGTATTGAATTTTAAATTTTGCACTTTAAACTTTAAATAAGACACATCCGAAACTTTCTTTAAAGTAAAGGTTTCTAGTATTCAGCTCCAGACCTTGTGTATTATAAAAAGTTACATTACTTTCAGTCACAAAAGCAAAATGCTCACATTTGCCAAGACCCTTGTTATTTATTTAAAATGAAAGTATTGTTTTAATTATGAAGTAAATTGAGTTTAAAGCTTAGAGAAAATACTAAGCAATAAAAATAAATAGCCTTTTGGCTAAATCTAGAGCGTTTTGGAAGAGCAATGACACAGAGAATTAGTCATGGCAAACAAACACTATTCTTAATTTTGATCAAATTGCAGGGCTCCTCACAAAACGAATGATGCTACATAACTGTATTTTTCTATCTAAACATGAGGCTGCAAAGAATTAGAAGGAGAAAGCAGAGCTACTCTCAACAAAGTGACAGTTCAGTGCCTATGGAGATGCTGCTAGTTGCAAGTATATAAATCATAATAGATGTGAATCTTAATCTGTGAGCTTGCAAGGTCATGCATAATGAAATGTGAGTTAAGGAACCCTGCAGGCACTCAGTGGGCTCTCTCACTAGCAGGCTGTAAGTGCAAATGTGCAGCTACAGCTCTAGAGTTGCCTCTCTCCCTCCTGTGGAATTGCAAGCTTACACTTCTCAGCGGTTCCCTCCCAAACGCACTCAGGCTACAAGTAAACAATCTGTCCTGACAGTAAACTTGGATGTTTTTCAGCTTCTGTACAGTCACCCAGGGAAAACTCATTGAAGTCAAAGTACACTCTCCATGAAAAATGGGAGCATTTTCACATTTACTACACCCAGACTGACTAGGTCAATGCAAATGTATTTGAAAAAGTTTTCTCTCCTCATCTTATTGACATCTCTCTGTCACGGATCAGTCTTATCACAGCCTTTGAATGTGGTTAAATTCCTCATATTGTTGGCTGATCATTTTTCAGAAACAGATGGTATTTTTTTCATCTGTCCCTCACACTCCAATGCCCAGTAGAGAGGGCATTCACCCATGATCTGGATTCAGATCACTTCTCCTTCCTGATGGGTACAAGCCCGTATCTGTCACGATCCAGAAGAGCACCTGTGGCACTGCCAATAGGTTTGCTGATATTGTGATACTGTGATATACTGTCAGGACACTGCTGAATCAGAGAAAGCAGGTATGAACTAAGATTTCTTAACTTTCAGAAGACTGCCAGACCAGTGAACTATAGAGTCATAAACTCAACAGAAGACCACAAGAATAACCAAACCACAGTACTTAAAGCATAACAGTTAGGGAATTATCCTAAAATACGGAAGATTTGAGAATAAATTCCTAGAGGGTAGGTTGGAATGCTGGGGTGTGAGCTGCTGGACAACTGTATTTTAAAACATTGATTAAAACAACAGGGATTGCAAGTACCATCATCAGTTTTGTGATCTACCTGTTCTTAAATTAACATTAGTTTTTGCTTTGGCTGAAAATATCCCCAAACTAACTCAATTTTTGGCAAAATAATGATTTGTTGAAAACAAATAGTTTGGCTCTAGTCCCTATAAATTCCTCAAAACATATTTGTTCACTGTGAAAACTAATGGTAACTAAAACACTGGTATTATATATCAAAATCAGCAACTGCTTTGTAACGAAATTGTCTCAAGTCAAAGGGATGCAACTTTTATTTTGGGATCAACTATTTTAAAACATCTATGCTAGTAAATAAGCAACAGCAGTGCTAACATATTAGTACCAATAAAGTAAAAACATTTTCTTATACTTACTGTTGATGCGAAGAACAAACTTTAGTAAGCTTTTCCAACTCCTCATTGCTCAGCTCTTTAGCTGCATTCCTCACTGCTGCAAATGGACTAGGAACGGTTGCTTTCCATTTTCTTTCTAAATTTGATCAAAAAACATTTTTACCCAAAGTGCTTTAAATTAATATTTACTTAACATAAAACTTTTACATTAAAATAAGAACTGGAAAAATATCAACAGCTCTTCTGTGTATGCTCCATAATCTTGTATCAGACTATCAAAAAAGTATCATATTTTGTTACAGTATAGCTTATTTTCATCACGCCAGATTCACCAACCCTAAAATAAAAAATAAGTACAAAATAACTGTAGATCAATCAAAGTCTCAATTAGCATAAAGAATGATCAACTATTTGCACTCTTTTCACAGATCCCAAAGAAAGGAATCCAACGACGAAATACTTTTCTCATAACAAGCTCACAGAAATTCTGATATACATGTTACTTTTGCTTTGTAACAGTTTTAAGCGGGCAAAACATATGCTCTATTATGTAGAAATAAAGAACAAGTTAACTCTTCCTTCTACCATATTAGTCCAGCCTGTACTTACCCCACTGCTCCTGAATGGAAGAAAGATTTGCAAGCAGCTGCTCATGATACAGCCGTTCAAGCTGAATGAATTTCATTGCCTTCTCATCTGAATGAAAGGTTAAAGAAAAATACACATATATATGGACATATTATAATTTACTTATATTTGACATCACATTTGAAAGGACAATCATTATGTAAGTGAAACAAAATAAACACAAAAAGTCTTATGGCTAGCATGTAGATTTCCGTGCAGACAAAAAAAGTAATAGCAGATATGAACACAACAAATAAGAAATAACCAAAGTTGAAAAAAGTTCCAAAAGTGCAGAACCTACTCTCTTTAGCAGTTACCTCTTCCCATATACCCTGAGCTTAACAACACTGTATTTTTCCAGAAAAGAGACCAACAAAATGTTACTATGCAAATAAGGGTTTTTTTAAATCATGAAAATGAAATCTCTGCAAAATGAAAAGTAAAACAATTATACAAATACAAGCATATCTATCAGGAAATACAATTATATGTCAATAATGGTAACCATTTGAAAATATGGCTCCTTCTTACTGAGCAGTTGAAGACAACATTAAAAACAATTTTCTCTCTCAAACTTTCAAAAGACACTTTCTCAACTGTTGTGTCCATAACTGTTTGACCGCTGAGTTCACCTTTTATCTTTTTGTCTTTTTTATGAGGATTATGCTTACTGCGCCTCTATATTAACAACTCCTTCTACTCCCATTGAGTTATCAATGTATTCATAAAAGTGCCCTGATAGCCTGGGAAAATTCTAGTTCCACCAAAATTAAGTTAATAATTGTTCTATTTAAAGCCATGTTTTGCCAGGCAATTCAAATTTAATTCTGTAGTACAGTGGGGTTAAAACTACAGTGAATGAGGTTCTTAGTAATGTAGAAAAAATATTTTCCATTATTCATATCAATTAACATATGGGAGTAATTGCTACAAAAACACAACTAGTATTTGCTGTTCTTGTTAGCCTCGTGCAACCCATATATAGCATAGCTTATAAACAGTGATATTAATGGAAAGAATATTTCTTTCTCCTTCAGGAAATCTGTTATTAGAAACAGAATTACAGATACAGCCTTAGAGGATCACAGTAACAATCTCCAAATTATTGTTAATATGAATTTCTACAGTAGATAAAATGCTTGTCACGGATAATTAATAGAATGCAAAATGATCAAATAAATTCTATTTTAACCTCAGGAAAATCGTAGCAAGCACAGAAGAGATAGCCTTCATAAATATTTATTATATAATAGTGTTGAATTCTACACATCAGGTGTATATTGCATTTTTTAAAAATAATTCCTTTGATTAGCTTTAAAGACATCGCCTTTCATTTAAAGCCACTTCTATGAAAGAGAAGCTGTCTTTCTATCATATTGTTTAATGTAATCTAAATCTACAGTATTTCCCCATGTAGAACCATAATCTACTACAAATTTTTTCCACTCTTCTAATTTCTATTATAGTCTTCGTATTTTTCCAATTGGTATTTTTTGAATTGGGATGACCAAAACAGAAATACAGAGTTTCTAAGACAGTGGCCAGTAGATATTTTATTTTATGTATTTCTTTTATAATAATGTCACAGTTATTTCTCTTTGTTTTTGTAATATAATTTGGCTGGATTTCATTTTTTGGAAGGATACCTTTCAGGGTTTCTTATGCTATGCTATTTAACTCCCTTGATTGCCTACTTGCTCGTTTTTGTTTGTTTTTATGAAGGTAACAAATGACATAATAAACACATAATCTGTAAATAAAAATTTTGAAATTTATGGTCATAGAATTGGTAAGGTTGGAAGGGACCTCTGGAGGTCATCTAGTCCCACCCCCCTTCTCAAGCAGGGTCACCTAGAGCACGTTAGACAGGGTTGCAGCAACAAGGACCCCCCTTGCTGAAGCCCAGGCTTGAGCCAGGGACCTTTAGAACTTTAGTCTAAAGCTCTTCTAGCTGAGCTATTTCAGCCCCCAGTGATGTACCTTAGTGAACCACATACACCTTAAGGACTACCACTCTTGCTTCTTCTTTTTATAGTCCAATCAGTTTCCTTTAAAAACAAACAGAGCAAAACCAGCTTCCACCTTTTCTAAAAATATAGTTCTACTTTAAGGTTTAATACGATCATTCTCTTCCAGAAATACTGAAATATATCAAAGTAATTATTAGCAGTTCAACTACTGTAACTTTCTGACCAAATTTGTTTGCATTATCTCGGAACAAATCAAAATAACTTCTTATCTGTGCCATTGAACTAGCTGTTCCCAGAAGCGATTACTCCTAGTTTCCTGTGACAGTTCCTCAAACCATCTTGAAGTGACATTTGCCTAACAAGCAACTGACAAAGAACATGTTGCTATTGTTTGATGATTATTGTTCTTCCTTAGCTCAGAATATTTGGGGTTTTTTTCTATTCTAGACACTAACAGTACATATTCAAACCCACAGTTATAATAATGGTGTTCTTACTGTAATAGTATCCTTTTTTATATAATAGAAAACACATCTTATCTAGATTGGATGTATTCCTGGTTACTAATTGTTAGAACAGAATTTTTCCTATGGAACGTGCTCTTTGAAAATATTTTCCTACTTCCTTGTTTGTGCACAACTACGGATGATTATATCAGCACAGCTTTTGAAAGTGCACTTATCATTTAACTCATATTCCAGCAGTCTGATTAAGACTAGCTAACATACTGTATGTTCACTCATGGATAAATTACAGCTGCAGACTTCTTCCTAACCTGATCCACATTCTGTGAGTCAATGGCAGAGTATTTTCTTTATGTTTTATCATGCCAGATTATTTTAATAAAGCATATCAATTTTTACAAGTAAAAGGATACATTCTTCCTTTTGAAAATAGGTTTCAGCTATCTGTAAAGGAAAAAAGAGAAAAATTAGGATTCTCTTAATTTTTATGATAGTGATAATATATAGTAAGAATTCATTTTAAATATCTGTTTTGCAGGTTCATATTTAGTTCGGATAAAAATCAAATGCTCAGACTAAATACACGTATCCTTATTTTAGGAAATATGTTCAAAAGGAAAATCAAGCAACATACAAATAGTAAGTCCATTCACACAAATGGATTTGCCCAAATCTTAGTTGTTTTTTATCTCATACAACATTTATTTAGCAATTTTTTGAGTGATATTAGTTTTAAAATAACCTAGAACAGAAGTATGTTTTTGACAAGAAGGTGGGTCAAACAGTTTGCATTCTATTACTGACCACTACTTCCTTATGTTTGACAGAAGTAAGATCACCGCTGAGCTCTCTCAAGCATTACAGTGCAATGTAATAACAGGGAGCAGTGAAGATCTCCTAATGGAGGAGAAAAGCAGAACATTTGGATCAAAGACCCTAAAAATGTTGCCTATGACCAGTTCAGAGTAACTTCCCTGTTTACATCACCTTATAATGTTTCAAATTTTAAGTATTTGAAATTCATCAGAAAAATATAAAAGAAGGACTATTTTTTTTTAAGGGACTCATTTAATTTGTTTGGGTGTAACTTTCTAGTTACACTCCAGTCATATGCCCAAGATAACAATCTTGAAGCCATAAAGGCAGAAGTTTGGTTAAAACTAGACGACAGATCTTCACATGGGTTACAGGACTAAGATGTCTCCCAGTAGATACTATGAGGCTTACAAAAAGTTGCAACATCTGCAATTAAGCTGTATTACAACTAGTCCAGCTGCAGAATCTAGACAATACTTATTTCAGCAGCCTTCTGCCACTTCCCTTCATGAAGCTGCACCTCTGTGCTAAAAAAATATTAAAGATCCCGTATCTCATGTGTCAGTACACTAAGCCAAACAACCAATATTCAAAGTTCTTCAACAACAGAGCAAGTCACAGAATTAACCCAGAGGCAGTTCTTCAGTTTTCACTGTAGCTGTTATGAAACGGAATACATCTGAGGTCCTTCCTCTTTAACTTACATTTCTGTAACAGAACAATTAAAATTGAATTTGTAAAGAGATAGCTCTGCCAAATAAAAATATTAGGAGAAAAAAAACCCTAAAAGTCCTGACAATTCTCCAAGATTTGTTCTCTTAGACAGATGTCAAATATAGATATGTCAAAAGAAAACACTATCAGAAAGTTTTCGCAAGAAATAAACAAACTTTGCCTGTTGCATTTAGAGGTCAAAATGTGAAGGAAAAAATATGGAAATTTAATATGGAAAGAAAAAGCATTCCAAAGAAGTTATTGAGGACTAGGAAAACACAACATAGGAAAGCCTATTTTAAAATAGTATTTCACAGGAATATATAAAAATATGTAAGTCAATCTATAGCAGTTCTAGTTCAATCAAATAGGTAAGCAAATGCTAAATGCTTCTGTAACAGCTACCGTATTAGCCAATAGCTGGGAATTGAACTGAGGATTTCTAAATCTAAGCTCTTAAAATGTCTAGCTGTAACATCTTAACAACTTTTCCCTGGTTTGGTAATTTTACAGCTTGTATCTAATAGATCACTGCAAAAAGGAACAGTTAATATATGCTCACTCCTGGCCAATACAGTAAAACATTTTTCATATCAAGATCTTGAGCATGCAAACAGAAAATAAAATTATTCTGGTATATCAGGCTATTAATGTATCAAAACTATATATTTTAATTGCAGGCTACTGAAACAAATATACTACCCTCTTCCTAGTGATGCTTTGCTTTCAACTGTCTCTTTCAAAGCCAAAATTGCAAGCATGGAAGTAGCAGAACTTCCAGAAGAAAAATCTAGATGCCAGTTAAGATAACCCTTTCTGCATCAATCAAGTAACTTTTCTTTTTCTCCCTTCAGAACCAGCATAAAGGATTCTCTCTTGAATTTGAAGGGCAAAGACATCATTGTACTACAGTCCATGTAACCAGCTCAGAGAACGTAAGTATCCAAATATAGTCAAAAAATGAGTGTGTTTCTAAGTAGAAACAGAACTTCCCTTTGAGTTGGTGGTAGGGAGTATTACAGAAAAGATACAGCTGATTTCTGGAAACAAAAAGATGTAACACTGTAGAGGAAAGCTAACATGATAACTGAAATGTCTTACTTCCCATTCCTCCCTTTTGGCAAATAATCTTTGAGATTTGCAACAGTAAGAACGTTTTTTGTGCTTGTCAGAAAGCTGGGCAAACTTTCCCAGAGCTGAGGAATACAGAAGGCTTTGTTTATAAATGGAATAAAACACAAAGAAAAAATATAAACCTCAGAAATCAAAAGATTTCTCACAGAACTTTGTCTCACAGAACTTTTTTACAATGTCATAGACCTTTACAAGCACTAACTGCTCAATCTTCAGCAACACTGAATATTGGCAATCTTGCGGTACATGGTGTAGCTAGGGCCATATCTGCACAAAATATCCAGTAACTCCAGGTAGCTGATATTCCTGAACGTTCACTTTGAGGCATTTCATAGCTGATACTCCAATGACTCCACATTCAGAGTCTCAAAATCTTTTGGCCATATCAATTTATGCATTCAAAATTTGAAGTCTTAACAATGAATGGGCACTTTTACAAAACCTCCTAAGTTGATTGCTCAAAAAAAGAGAGCAACTTTGTGGAGCACTCTAGATTACAAATTGGGTACTCCTGACTCTCAATCTTATTACTAATCACAACATCATTCTGAGTCCAGCACCTCTGAAAGGGAATTGGTAAATGACTTCTAAGAATTATTTTGCGTATTTTGTCTGCTACCTTGAGTAGCTTGCTAAGGATTTCTGGAGCTGCCAAATAAGCTCTGTATTTATGTTTATATATATATATATTTACAATCTGTAACAAATAAATGCTAAAGGAATCACATGGATCTCACACAATATTGGAAAAAAGTTACATCGTATTTTAATTAAAAGATAACTCTACGACAGTCTCTAATATTCTAAAGACTTTATATATTTAACGCAGACTTCTCACTAACTATGCCGAATGTTAATACTCCAGAACATCTGACACAGCTCTTAATTTTACATTGCGTTCTCTCACAAAGAAAAACATCAGAATATGACAGAATAATATTTGCCAGACTTAATACAGAAGTAGGTTACTGTCAGGCTGTATTAGCAACCTGAGATAAGACTGAAGATGACAGGTTAATCCACTTGGAAAGAAAAAAAAAAACTCTTATTAGAACTCATTTCACATGAAAATAGGAATGTTCTCTTTCAGATTCTGTATTTTTTCCCAGATTAAAAGGTGCACTATGATACTCGTAAGTTAACTTTCTTTCAAACATTCCATTAGAAATAGCTTAATAATTTTAGGGGAAAAAAAAGGTGATGATTTTTTAAAATCTTTGAATCTGGAAACCCACATTCTGTTCTCAGTTCTATCACAGTTTCTGTATGACCTTTAAAAAAGCTTTTCCTTTGTGGTTTGGCTTCCTCATCTGTACAGCAGCAGACAGATTTCACCTCTATACTGGTGATGATATTCCTTAACATTTGTAAAACATTTTGAGAGTTTTGCAGGAACTGCACTGTCTTCCCATGCGGACCTTTGCACTGATTCATGAGTGACCACCGAATTACATCTGGTTACATATGCAAATGCCTAATCTTAATGCTAAATGGAGACTTGGATAAAAATCAAATCTCATTGATGAGAGATCAATAATTTCTCTATTCAAATTGAATAAATTTCAAGTAAGTTAAGGAACAGTAAGAAATAACTTCACTCAAATATGGATTTTCAAAAAAACCAAAATCCACTACATCAAATGTAAAGTATCTATAATTTGTTACACTGAAGAGAAACCTCTCTCTCAAACACCACATCTTACTTATACCAAAGAGAATAAAGATGCAGGAGTGTCATCATAGCATAAAGCTTAAAATGAGAACAATCATCTGATTTTTCACAATAAAGACAATACAACTTTCTCAGATCAAATAATGTGTATTAGACACCACAGCCAAACAAGAAGTCTTCTGCTCCAATGTTAGTCTGACACCACTGAACTATCTATTAATAGCAAAAGAAGTCAATCCATATATCTATCTTGCGTCATAATCCCCAGAAAGAAAAACATACTTGCCAATTAATAAAAAGAGAATGTTTTTCAAATCCTACAGGATTTCCTTTTTCCTTGCAGATGGTGACTGTGCTACAAAAAGGTATATGCCAAGAAACCTCACATCTTAGCATTCATGCTAGTTCATGCTAGGAAGAAGTATGTAACAGTAAAAATAATTCCAGATTTAAAATGTGATTTAGCCATCAGTTGTCTTGTACTTACACCAATGTCTAAAACCATGTTTAAGCTACTTTGAAGAGAGTTTTCCTAAGTTTTCCTGCCACACCCTAGAATTTCCTCATTTGATTAGACTCATCAAAATCTAATAACTGTCAAAATGCTTGCATGGACAAGAAAAGTCTGTTTCAAAATATATTAGATGTCATAGAAAACCTGTAAGAGTTTCCTTTTATTTTTCAAGGTGATTTTTAGTTTTAACATGTATTAGAGAATTTTAGAGGAGATATGTGCCTTCAACATCCTTTACATATCAGAACTGCCTGTCTAGATATGGGTGTTCATAGGTGTAGAAATAATGCATCTTTTTCCTAATGAAAAAAAGATCTCAAATAAAAACAAAGTTTGTGCAACAAGCCAGACACGTAGCAAGTACCTGGTGGAGACACAGAGGCAGTATCTTTGAATCCATCTGTTCAACCTCTTCACGGAGCAAAGAGAAAAGGGATGGCAATGTTTGTTCTTTCTGATGAGAGTCTTCATTTGCTTCATCAGCACCTTCAGCATACGCAGAATCAGTATCTGTAACAAGAGTGTTTTCTTCCTTGATTTCTGTGGTTCCCACTGAAGGAACTCCTTTAATAAGAACAAGTAATTAGGTTAGGATTGAAAAATATATCAAGTTGCATTTCTAGGAAATTTTCATTATAAAAGCTTTAAATTAAAACTTATCTTAAATAACATCTTGTAAGTAGATAAAATATTGTTCTTGTCAAAGTGAGTTGTAACAGATTTTTCTCAGCGTCAGCTCACTTACCTAAAAAAACACACTAAGATCATCGGCTATTTTTGTACACTTCTAACCGGGATCTGATTTTGACTTAAAACAAAAAAAAAAAAAGAAAAAGAAAAAAAGGAACTGTTCTATAGAATTGTGAGAGACCAGGCTGACCTAAAATGAAGAGTTGGGGCTGATATTACAGTTTCAACAGCTAAAATCAATACTTAAAATTCAGGTCTGAGTGGGCAGAATTCTCCATAAAACCCTGTGATTTTTGATGCAACAGAGACAGAAAGTGGGGTTGTTCACAATGCAGTTTGGGGCATGTCATAAAAGGGCATAAAGAAGAAGAGAAAGAACAGTGGGCTCCAGAAAAGCAGGAACAGTTTGTGTGTTATTTTAGTGCTGGCCACATACTCTAGAAGAGTGTTTGGGAGTTTGCTGGAGTAAATTAGTGTGAGGATTTACCAATTAGCTGCCTGAGATATATGAGGAGAACATGAACAGAGTTCTTGGCTTGTCTCTTTGCCCACACCAAGGAGCTGGAGTCTGTACAAGGACAAGCACTGGTGAAGGAATGGTTCTGCTGGAAAGGACGATTCAGATGATAGCACAGTGTCTCTTCACAGTGAAAAGAGGATCTTAGAGAACAGAAGGAAGTAGATGATGATAGCAGGAGCTTCTATTTTGGGACACACAAATAGATTTCCAAGAGCATCATGTGGTAATTCTTCAGCTGAACGCAAATGGAGATATCCTTAAATATCTGCATAGCTTATTTGGGAGTCCAGAGGAAGAGCCAGTAGTGGTGGTCCGTGTTGGTACCAATGACACAAAAAGTGTAATTCCAGTTTAGCCTCCAGAACATCTTGCTAGGTGGAAAACTGAAATCTGCACAGTACATTCCCTACCAATTCACTGTTGCCAGCCTAACTATTTTATAGAAATGCAAAATTAGGACATGTAGGTGGAGGACTGGCAATGTATGTGAAGGGTAGTATACAGCATAACAGCACAAAAATATTACAGGAAAAAATTTATGGGTGTAAATGCTACACTGTTGTTAGAAATGCAGTATTCCTAGCATACTGCTGATTAGGTGACAGTCATCAGGAGATATTAAATGAGATTAAGGAAGATATAAATGTAGAGCAGGCAGTGGTAGTGGGAGAATTCAACTACCCACATATACACTGGAAGAGTATCTCATGAGGATGAAGGAAAATATTAAAACCAATGAATGATCGCTTCCTAGAACAGAGTCTTAGGACTCATCAAAATGATGCCATTCTGGATTTGGTCATGGATAGTACAGAACCTAGGACCTAGCAGGACCACAACACAAGTAACATTAACTGCCAAACTGCTGGCCAAGTGTGCAACTCCTTATTGCAAAGGGCTACCTGAGGGCTGATGGAACACTAGCGTGACTCATCTACAAAAAGTGGCTTGAGAAGAAATCTCAGAGACTGCAGACTTGGAAGTCTGCCTTCCATCTTTAGTAACTCACTGGAGTCTGTAACATGTAAAATCACAGAGCATATGAAATGACATTAATCTGTTGGGAAAGTCAGCACAGCTGCTGTGCAGGGAAAGCCTGCCTTGCTAACCTGCTAGGTGGTCAATAAACATGGATAAAGGGGACTCAGGGGGTACATGCAATTCCGAAAAACCCTTTGAAAACATTCCTCTTCAAAAGCTATTACAGAAACTAAGCTGCCACAGGACTGAAGGAGAGGTTCTTAAAAGACTGAAAGGTGGGTTTTAATGAGCACTTTTCAGGATGGAGAAGGGTCAGTGGTGAGATTCTCCAGGGATTGTTGAAGATTTTTATTCAGCATCTTCACTTCCTTCTCCAAGTCATTGCTAATCAGTGAGATCTGTAACTGTGCAAACATGAGTGGACAAAAAGGTAGCAAAATGAGTTTCAATATAGGTAAACGTAAAACATCTAAGAAAATCATCTAAACTATGCCTGTACAGTGCCAATTTTGAACCAGGAGATAAAACTCAGGAAAAATCTTGGACGCAGCTCTGTGAAATCATCAGTCTATGTGCAGCAGCAGTCAAAAAACTCAGCAAAATATGAGGCATCATGAGGAAAAGTATTGAAAACAAGACAGGTATTGAAGAAAAAATATTTTTGCTGCCTTGGAATGGGGATATTTTGAGTAATGTGTGCATTTCTAGCCTCTGTATCTCAAGACAAGCATAAAGTATTAAAGCAGCTTTGAAGAAGGCAACTAAAATGATTAAAAGGACAGAGTAAGTTAAAAGTTATGCTTCAGGAGGAGAAACTACTAAGTCTGGATTCTTCTGTTTGGAGAAGAGACAGCCGAGTAGGAATATGATTGAGGCTTGTAAGATTAACAAAGGCGGAATAAGCTGAATGGACTGTTCACCAAATTTGACATTACTCAATTAAACTAGTACAAAATCACTTAAAAGAGGAGAAGAATAAAGCAAAACAACTCCTACAGTTTTTGAAAGTTGCTGCCACAGTACAAGCAGACAATCTCAGTAGGTTCAAAAGGACAAACTGATGAACAAAACGGTCAGAAATGGCTACTAGAACAGCAGGCAGAGATGTACCCCCTAACATCCACAATACAGCAGTTCTGGATGCTGGGGAAGTATGAACGGGATGGGCTGCAAAAAGTGGTCAGGCCTGCACGCTTTCACTAAATACTATCTCTTATTACCAGTGTCAGAAACCAAGGACTCTGCTAGATGGTCTAGCAGTCTGGCCCACCAGGGCAGTTCTTATTTCGTGAAAACCATCTTCAATGAGAATCAGCAAAAAGGCCAGGAATTGACTACCCCAGAAAATGAAACTGAACTACGCTACAAGCTTTGTTATGATGACAGTGCTGCTCAGCAGTGTGAAGAGATGTAATCTCTCGCTTACATAGTTATACTATCAAAAAGATCTGCAAAAGCGCCTTTAAATGTGTTCCTTTAATTAGAATAGTTTCAGTACAAAGCATAGCTTTTATACAAAGTCGGGATCATGTTAGATGCAGTTTACCTGTACGTAATATTCTATATTAATGAAGAGTCAGTGTGTGCCTTGTCTTAAAATTAGTTTATCCCTCATATTCATGAACACAGATTACTTTTTCACAGAATCATTTTGAATTTTATACATTTACATAGGGCAGATTTTTTTAAAAAAAAAAGAACAGATTTTTTAAAAAAATTTTGGGATCTGTTAAAATATCTATATTATTTCAGAACACCACATGTCAGGGTAGTGCGTAACATCCATATTACCAGTGAGATACGATATGACATAAAACAATTGGTAAATTTTTTTTTTATTATTACTATTAAGCCAGTACTGATAGTGGATAAAATCTTTTTGTATAAAAGCACATCTTGTTTATAACATTAATAAAGCAGCACATCTTCTCATCTGAAGAGTTTCTGACATGAGCAAGTTCCATTTTGCAAGCAAACGGGAAACTTATCTCCAATTTGGAGCAACAAAAAAAAAAAAAAAAAAAAAAAAGGAAGTTTTCACATTTCCCAAAAAACAAATTCTGAACTTTGTCTACAGAAAAGAGCAATATCCTACTGGATTTAATTAAAAATCTCAATCCTGTACATAAAACTGATGCAAGTACAACGTAAGAAAGGAGTAAATACAGACAAATAATAATAATTTAAAAAAGAGTAACGCCAGTAATATATCCATGGCTGGTTTTAGTCCTGTCAAATATATTTCTGGAATTTCACGTTTGTTTAAATTATCTTAAAAATGATTTAGGCAACATCTAAAAAGCAACCTGCACAGGTGCTTGATGAACTTTGTAAACTCAAGTTACAGTGAATACGTCCTTTCCTGAACTAAGCCCATTTTCTGAAAATCCTGTTAACATTGAAAAGCAGGACATGGGGGGGCAGTGTTTCAAGCTAACCTATCGCTGCCTCATTCTGTAACCATCACCCTCTGTTTCCATGGCTTAGGCACTCGGCCTATTTCACATACCTCTGTGTTCTTTTTAACTGAAACTCTAGAGCAATGATTCAGAGTTAAGATTCAGGGCTCAAGAAAGGTATTCACTTGTCTGCTGAGAACTCCACCATTACTTTTTTTTATTATAAACTCTTTATACTGTCCAGAGAAGGAGTACTAATAATCTCTACAGGTGGCTATTTTTGCAGGTCTTATTGCCAGATAAAATATGAGTGTAACTTAGCATTGCTTTTCCTGTATTAATTTATGTCTCTGCTTTTCGAGTATTTACTTCTGCTTGCTGTGGGCCTGAAGCAAAAACAGATATAACTGGTTACGGGATATTGACTGGGAAGTATTTTTAGAGATGGAGTCAAGGCTGCGTTCAGAAGAACAGCTTTCTGTACAGCACATGATCATGAAACCAGAAAAGAGGGTCTAAATCTTTTAGCAAATCTTTTGTCTCAGAAAAATTGTCACTAATATTAAGCAGTTAATGATCATCTGTAACATCAAAATATGAATATTGTTTGAAATACGCTCAATAGTAAATACCACGAAAAACTTCATTTTAATATTATTGTGGTACTATTGTTAACGAATAGTTTATAAACTGCATTTTATTCCTACATATAGTTGCACTGGGAATCACCTTGCCCTCAATTTACTCCAGTCATTATGAAGCAATACATTACAGTCATTCAAGCTACTTCTGTCTTGTTTTATTTTAAACTGAAGATAGCAGCTGTGCCTTAGTAGTACTATAACCAGGAACTTTTCTTGAGGCAATAACACTTAGTAATGCTATTTCATCACAAAAGTGTTAGTGGCTCTTTATTTCATTCTTCCACTTGCCCATTCTTCTGTTCCTTAAAACAAACAAACAAAAAACCAGCACACAACACTGGATTCTTCAGGAATCCATCAATTTTACAGTGAACAGCAGATTATTTTTTAATAAAAGCAGGTGTTTCATGCATCTTTCTTATATTTTAAGAATCAAAGCTGAATTTTTTTCACTTTGCAGAATACTGACATTAAAAACCATCTTGTTCTATACTAGAATGGGACCAAATCCTTTATGAAAATAGATGTGAAAAAACGCAGAAGATAACTATCCGATGGTCAGGGCATTCACTCAGAATTTAGCAGAGACCTCAGGTCAAGTCTCTGCCTAGCCAGATTCACAGTAGAAGTTTCAACTAATGTTTTGATGCCCAGTTGGTATGTCAGTAATTCCTATGATACAGGGAGAATCAAACTTTATCGAAGTTTTCTTAAGAGTTACACCGAAGCAGCATCACACTTGCAAAAAGTTCCCATTTTGACTAATAGAATTTGTGAATAAAAACACGACAAAGACGTTTATTGGTGTTTCACTTTTTATTGTTTTGTCAGTGCTTCAGGAAATATAAATTAAGGAGCCCTTGCTACCTGCCTGAGAATGAGTTAGAAGTGCAAGTACGCAATATTTGGTATGAAATAAAAATATCAAAATAAAATTATGGATATTGTCCTCTGTTTTTTAATTGAATTTCAATTACATTGAAGAGCATTAGTCTAGCCCCCCACTAATAACAGAAGCTGCTGATACAGAAAATATGTATTTTTAAGGCAGAAGTGTCTTGGGGAAAAAAAAAGAGATACAGATAAGTAGAGGTGTATCTCTGCAGACCAAGCTCAAAATCTTGTTTGGCAAAGCACAGAACCTTCAGTAAAATGACTTTGCCTGTTTTTTTCATACAATTTTTCATGCAATTTGACTAGTTAATGTTCATTGCTGCAATACCTAAACACAGCCTAACCACTTCTCCTTCGTCACCATCCTCAAGCTGCAACAGAAAGAAGTTAAACAATTTACAAGAAAATATATGTTGCAGAATTTATCTTGGGGAAAAATGATCAAGTGCAAGCTACCATGTTGTACAGTATGTTGGTGAATTGCACAGTATGATTTCACAACATTAAGTAAGCAATTATGCCAAGGTTGATCATTTGGAAGAAGATAAATTTATTTTCAAAGAACAGGGATAATTTGAGTTCCACCTTTACAAATGTATACTGCAAGCAAATGACGCTCCGTGAATCATTACTGTTACTGAAGGTAGCATTACTGCACTGAAGGTAGTAGGGTTCACTAAAAGGAATCCAAGTATTAGTTCTGATATGCAGAGACTCAGGAACAGCCAAGATTCTTTACTAACAACATAATAGGGATTGTTCATAGGGATTCAGTTTTTAATCCCAGCAAAACTGTTTTAAACTTTGTAGAGTTTTGTCATGCGCTGAGACAGACACTGTCATTCTTCTCTATCATAGTTTCTAGGTCTCTAGATTTTTCATCAAATTTTGTGTATTTTAGCTTTCTAATTTTTGCCTTAAAACTGCCATCTATTGTGCACAGCTGGTTTTGTGGTATTTCTGCATCAGCTGATTGCATTTATCAACAGGAATACAAACTAAGGAAAAGAGAATATGGGCAAAGACTTTCAGTTTTCAGGCAAATTTTTCCCTTCCTTCTTCTCATTTTAGTTCAGATACCTCTGTTCATATATCTGTATTATATTTTAGCCATTTTTTTTCTGTTATTCCCCTCATCACAGATGACTACTTTTCAATTATTTATTCCAATCATTCTTTGTTTTAATAAAATATTTTCTTCCATTTTTAAATATTAAATCTATTGCTGAAAGCTATACTTCTGATTTTCTGAACAGGTATGATTCAATGGCTCTAAGAAACTTTGAAAGACACCAAAGAGATAAGACATACTCATTTCAGTTAAAATATCTGCAGCACTACAACACATGTGCCTTATAGTCTAGGGCATAAAGCTAATACAGCTAACACACTCTGTTGAAGTAAACATATCCTATTAATTTACAAAGGAAAGAAACATCTCAAACAAGAATATGTTATAAACATTTACATTTTCCTTATCCAATTTAAAAGATCTAAAGGAGAAGTCGTATCAAAAATTTGCAAAGTGTATTTGTTGAACAGCACATTACTGAAAATGTAAATCCTAGAACTATATTTTAAACTTTGAAAACCCTAAGTAAATTCTCACAGCAGCAGGCCAAGATTAAGATATTTGGTACTGAAACTAAGATTTCAAATCTTAACATTATATCGGGACACCAAAATTATCTTGTATATGAGCACTCAAACGATCAAAAACGTATTGCCTGAAATTCCGGCCTATGTGAATCAGAATTCAGTGTAACTTCCATGCTGAAACTGTGTACCTCTCTCTATTCTAGCTTCCTCACATGTTGCATTTGCTAGACATCAGTTTAAACACTGAAAAACACAGAAAAATCTAAAACTTAATCTGATTTAGTACAATTCTGAAAACAGTATTTTAGTGAAATTTAAAAACAGTTAACATGGTAACTAAAATATGTATTTCTTATTAGTTCACAGCTTAGAAGCACAGCTTTATTATTTAAAACAAACTATACAAAATTTTTAGAAAGTACCTTTAGATTTTTTACTGGAGCCTCTTCTGCTTCTTGGGCTTCTTCTTCCACCTGCCTGTTTTTCCGCAACAGGCTTTTTCTCCAGCTGGGGGTCCACATGGACATTTACAGATCTCCTTTCAGTCTCACTTTCCTTACAGCTTGGGGCACAGTCTCCACTGTCCATATTTTCATTATTATTGATGCTGTCCTGCTCACCATCATCCTCTCTTCCCATAGCAATGTTACTACTAGTTAGAACTTCATTCCCGTCACAGTCAAGCTGATTCTCATTTTCATCAGATGAAGAAGCCAAATGAGATGCCAAACCTTCCACCCTGCAGTCAGCAGGAAGACTGTCCTTTGAGTCTATTTGTAAATCATTTGGTGGAAATTCTCTGTCATCCATTAGAGCATTACTTGTTGAATCATTTAATCTCTCTCCAAAGATTTTTAGATCTAAAATGTAAAACCAGAAAAAAAGCACTTATATATTATAGTGGATAAGTAACCTTGTGCTTAATTCTTGCCGATCAAGAAACACATTAGCCAAGTGATATAGCTTAAAAGTATGGAGATATTCTTTAAATCCATTGCTCCACTGTAAATTTTAAAGCAAAGCAAATGACATACAAAATACATATCTATAAATTGGTATTTTTATCTAATTACAATCAATTCCAGTTTAATTAAGGCATTTTAGAAAACCTGTTTTAATCCAGTTGATTTTCATTTTTCATGACCAATAATACACCCTTTACCTTCCCAACAGTACTCAAAATGATATGACTGAGAAAACAAGATAAACAAGACCCACCACCCCATATAAATCAATGAGTAAAACAAAAATAATAATAATTCTTGTTGCATAAGAACATAGCTTTCTTGGGGGGAAAAAAACAGCAAAGAATAAAAGTAGAGAAACTTCCATTTCTGTCACTCATGATATCACTTCAACTATGTAAATAGGTTAATCCTGTTACAAGCATTAGACGTCAGTAGAACCTGCTTATTGACTTAAATTATCACTTTAATTTCAAGAAAACACTCAACATGACTTCAGTATACATAACAGCAGATGGTTTGTTAATAAAAAAAGATTTAATCCACCATCTACTCACAACAGGGGTTACTTTCCCTTTTTGTGAACATGCAACTGTAATCAACACTGTACTTAGATGCATATTTACAGGAAAAAAAAAGAGGAGTAACTTAGCAGCATGTGGTTCTTACCGAGAACCGAGGGCTGCTAACACTTGTATCAGTTGTGTCTACCTTTAGCTTTTAGAAGCATGGCAATACTGCTTGTTTACCTTAGCAACTATGCTGATGACATACTGCTCCACGTATCTCATATTAGATGTATCTGATGTGTTTTAAATAGTAAAGCCCAAAACTGCCAAGCTCCTTTGTGCTATAGAAGAACTTAGACAAGCATCCTTAAGCAGCTTCTTACCCTCTTCCTTCAAAGGGGAAGGCGTTTTAGAAAACCTGTCTTAACCAGGTTTTCTTCAGCCTTGTATTGTGGTATATAATGCTGAAATAGATGGAAGACATGCATACTAAAACGCACGATGCTGTTTCATTTTACTTATTAGCATTCAGACTGCAGAAAAACAACAAAAAAAGCCGTAGAGGATAAGTAAGTTCTCTTTCATACACAGGACTGTTTTTACATTAAAGATTACCAGAAAGATTTTCACAAAATCATTTTCCTATGTAACTCCTACAGTTGCTACAAGGTCTAGAAGAAAACAAATGTGACTCCCATCTTCAAGAAGGGCAAGAAGAAAGATAGGGAAACTACAGGCCAGCCAGCCTCACTTTGATCCCTGGAAGGTGATGTAGCAAGTAAATCTGGAAACCATTTCCAAACATATGAAGGACAAGATGATTGGGAGTAGTCAGCATGGATTTAAGAAGAAAAAAAAAAAGGAAAAAAAGGCTTAACCAACCTGATAGCCTTCTAGGATGAGATTATTAGCTTCATGGAAGAGCGGAGAGCAGTGGATATTGTTCATCTCAACTTCAGTAATGCTTTCAACACTCTCAAACATCCTCGTAGACAAGCTGATGAAGTATGGTCTAGACAAGTGGGCAGTAAGGTGGACTGAAAATGGCTGAACTGCCAGGCTCAGAAGGCTGTGATCAGCAGCATGAAGTCCAGCTGCAGGCTAGTCACTAGTGGTGTCCCCCAGGAGCTGACACTGCAGCCAATACTGTATAACATCTTCATTAATGACATGGATGATGGGACCACATGTATCCTCAGCAAGTTTGCAGACAATACAAAACTAGGGGAGTGGCTGATACACCAGAGGGTTGTGCTGCCATTCAGAGAGCCTCACAGGCTGGAGAAGCAGGCCACTGGGAATCACATGAAGTTCAACAATGGTAAATGCAAGTCTTGCACCTGGGGAGAAATAACCCTAGGCACCAGTACAAGCTGGGGCTCACTGGCTGGAGAGCAGCTTTGCAGAGAAGGACCTGGAGATCCTGGTGGACATCAAGTTGAACATGAGCCAGCAACTACTCCTGTGACAAAGAAGGCCAGTGGTACCCTGGGCTGCATGAGAAAACATGACCAGATAGCTGAGGAAGGTGATCCTTCCCCTTCATGCCGCACTGGTGAGGCCACTCCTAGAGTACTGGGCCCAGTTCTGGGCTCCACAGCATAGAAAATATATAAAGGGACTGGAGCATCAGTCATATGAAGAAAGGGTGATAAAGCTGGGACTGTTTAGCCTGGAGAAGAGAAGGGGAGGGTGTCAGGTGGGAATCTTATCAATATGTATAAATATTTAACAAGAGAGAGCTAAGAAGATGGAGTCAGACTCTTCTCAGTAGTATCCAATGCGGCAAAAAGAGGCAATAGGCACAAATTGAAACACAAGAAATTCTGTTTCAACATAAGAAAAGACTCCTTTACTGTGAGGGTGGTTGAACACTGGAACAAGCTGCCCATAGAAGTTGTGGAGTCTCCATTCTTGGAGATGTTCCAAACTTGAATGGACATGCTCCTGAGTGTCTTGCTCTAGCTGACCCTGCTTTGAGCAGGAGGGTTGGTCCAGATGATCTCCAGAGGTGCTTATCAACCCTAATCATCCTATGATTCCATGACTGTGAATCATTACATAGACACAAGCTATACCATAAAGAGAAAACTCCTGCTGTATCTGACTTTTGTACATGGCTTAAAATATTCTTTATGAAAACACTTCATATTAAGAATAAAATTCACTAGTTCTAGAAACAAACAAACAAACAAGGTATAAATAATACATTCCTTTTCCAAGCAAGGACACATTCAGACCAATTCAAATGTGTATGCAGAGTATATCCAGGGGAAACGTAGGAAGATGCCACTGCAAATTTTTCTTCAATATCTTTTTCAGTTTGTGAGGTTAGGAGGGAACAAAAGGGAAGGGCACAGGACTGCAGAGGTAAAAAGGACAGCACTAAAACTACCCTGTGCTCACATTCTGGCTACCACAATTCCTGCTGACCACTTAAAACAGCTCTTACCAGGCACAGCCCATAGACCCTTTGCAGCATTAAACCTCAATTGTCCATTCCTTTCTCCTCACTATTTCCAAGTATTCTGTCCATCTGTGACTGCCATTTACACCTTTCCCAAAATAACCTTTGCTAGTACTCCTGAAGAGCTTATTTCTAAAACGCTTTATTCTCATCGCAACATATATATGTAACACACACATACACACACACACACATATATATATGCATTTTTTTTGTACTAAGAGCTGTCAGGAAGCATAATAATATCATTTTTAGTAGCCTGTGCCTCCTCAGCAAATGTTTATTTCTCCTCCACTTAAGTACTCTTGGGTCACTCACTTCATCAAATACTGTCCTACTGGTTTTACAGGAGTGGCAAGACCTGGGCAGCTACACCTACCCATAGATAGGAGTTCAATCTGCACATGCCCTGTAAAGATTAGGAATTGGAAAGGCTCAGGCCAGGGAACATTGCAGTGACTGTGTACCAGGAGATTTTCAGGAGTAATGTTCTTGGAGAACAAGAAGTACAGAGGGTGAGGAGCCATCAGGAGCTACATAAAGCAAGTGGAAAGCTGGCATCAGATAGGACAACTCTATTTCCATTTCCAAATAGAAGAAATCGAGTGTCTGAAAATTTGTTCACCTCTTCCAGCTATACTAGGTTAACAAAAAACACTGCCTAGCCTATAAAAGCTATCCACCTTTTTCCCAAATGCCAGTCTAGAAGATCAACAAATTTCACACGTGAATGGGAAATATGCAAACTGTATTTTTTAGCAACCAAACCCATTTCTTTGAGCATCAAAAAGATAAAGAAGGAATCTCAATTGGAGGTATTTAAGAGAATGCGTCTGCTTATTAGAAGAAAGCTCCTTATTAAGGTCTTTTCTCTTAGTGAAAGTTAAATATGAAATGAAAGGCTAAAAGGAGGACATAACATAATCAGATCACCAAGTTATGTTTATAGATGATAATCATCCTAAAGTTAAATCTGAAAAGATTCGCTTCTTACTCTTCTCAGCTTATGAAATAGTAACTACTGCCCCTTCTCCAACTCCTATAGATCAGAGGGTACACCAAATAAAATAGGCTAAAGCTATTTGCCCAAAGTCAATGAAGTCTTAGTTTTAATAGCAATAATTAAAAAAAATCAGGAAGTCCTAAAATAACTCTCATTTCTATCAAGAGACAACAGTCTGTCCTTTCAATAGCAATCACAAGGAAAACAGAGACCTGAATGCATTTGAATACAGTGTTTCCTATTAGATTGTGCAAAATGAAGAGAAGATGCTTTTGACAAGTGACATTTTCTATAGAGGAAGTTAACATTTTGATAGAAAATATTAAGTCATTTCCTTTTAACATCTGTCTGAAGTGACAGAAGCTCTCCAGCTGAGACACTGGAGAGCATATGCAGCTAACATAGATCAACATTTCTTGGTTTATGGTTTTGAACTCTATACTTCTCGGAGTAAAAGTATCCTTTAAAACTACTCCTTTCTACAACTGTTATGACAGCTTACAGAATGAGAATCCAAAAAGAGTTGGTTAAAAAAAATTAGAATAGCCTTGTCCTTGATCTTGTAAAGGCAAACTTTTTTCCCCTTGTTTCAGTCTTGCTATCTGCCTTTGACTTTACCAAGGCACAAGGCAGGTACAGAAGTGCAGCTAAATTCTGTGAGCACGAACTTCAGCTCTGTCTACAAACAGAAGTAGGAACACTTATTTATAAACAAAAATGGAATTAAACCACTGGTGCTTTGAACTACATTTAACAGACCATTAACATGCTGTTAAAATGTAGTGATTATAGCACAAGTCCAAGATAAAAGGGAAAACACTCTGCCAAATGGCAAAGAGATAAAGTCTGTAGAGAAGAAATAAGCTGTATATTTGTTTGCTTGCAGTCTACTAGCACATGCATTAAAGAAGTATCTCAGTACTGTTTTAAGTAACTTAATTTCAGTTTTAAAAAGTCCATGCTCTGCAGTGTTCTGTTGTTTCATATAACTTCAGAGACTTAGTTGCTCTTTTGCGTGTGTGTGTATAGTACTACACTGCTTTTCTTTTGTCAATCCTTACTACAGAAGTATTACCTTAAAAACAATTGCTTGGACCTCTTAAAAGAGGTAAGAATTGGAAATTTTCCTGACCTGGCACAGCAGAAGTTAGAAGAAAGCATAAAAAAGAAAGACATCTTACTGACACTCAACTGCTCTATCCTGGAAACCAGATAGGTTTTGTGAATGTTTATTGAATATATAGCATCGTATTTTATTTGCTGATCTCAAAAATATTTCACAGTATAGATCAGGATCCTCACATTGTATCTGCTAGCAAAAGGCAAAATGTTTGAACATTCAAGAAGCTCATGACAAATCATTTTTGTATTCCACTTGACTGCCTTCATATAGTTCCTATGCCATAGATAATATTTTCCCTCCCTCATTCTCATGGCACTTAAGTCTATATAATTAACGTAGAATAATTAAGTCTTTTAATTCTTCTTTGAAAAGTTAGTTTTTCCATCAGATCACCTATATTCCTCTACTCAAACTGAATGGGCACTTCAGATTGGTTCTCAGAGTTGATTCTATCCAACCTTTTCATTAACTTTTGTGATGAACCAAAATTATAAAATCTGCAGTTAAAAGCAGTCCCAAGTACTTTTGAAGACTGAATTCATAATTAATTGTAGAAATGTAAGTGGTTCAAAAGGCAAAAAATGAAATTCTCTAAGACAAATAGAATGTACTGTGTCCAATTTTCTTCTAAAAAATGCATCTACACCAAATTGGAGTATATCTGGTCAGTCTCCTGTTCCACTGGAAAGCATCCCAAAGACAGGAAACAGAAAACTGCAGAAGTCAGTGATTTTTTTTTCAGAGACAGAGCACAAGAAAAAAGGCACAAGAAAATTCATAATGCCCTATCAGAAGCTAACAAGGTACAGCCAGGTATCTAGTTTTTGCATAACGCATACAAAAAAGGTTGTATACAAATAAGAATCTAGATCACAGTGAGGTAAGAATTTTAGAAAGAGAGTTTGTTTCATATTGATACAAAATATTTTACAAATCAAATACAAACTGATATGAAAAATATAGCACCCATGCAAAATGAAAATGTGCACTGCAAGTTATTACTGCAAATTAATTTCTACATACATGAAAGAATGTTGATCTTCTTTAACGAATGATTATTTTTACTTACAATTTAAGATGTATAGCAATGGGCAGGGAGCTCTAGACAACCTAGTAGAGTAGCTACATGGCATAATCCAAGAACAGTAAAGCTACATAAAATATACCATTACCAGTTTACTATCTTGCAGTAAAAATGACAATATCCACTATGTCACCACAAGAACTATTAAACAGGGAAAATACATTCTTTTGAGAAAGTACAAGGGTATTTTTTCTACAACTGTTTGCTTCTACCACTGATGTGGAATGCAAAACATCCCTAAAGCAAGTTGCATCATCACCAGAATGCTTCAGAGTGGCCTCACCTCATCATAGCCCAGAATCAGGGAAAAGCACTAACTGCTGAAGGTGTACTTGACCATCATACAACTTGCTGCAGAAGAAAGAGAAAGCAGATAAAGAGGATAGACATTTCATTCAACTATCATCATCTCACAGGGCAGACCACTTCCAGCTAGGAGAGTTTAGGCAAATTTGGCACCCACAAATCCATAGGCCCTGATGAGATGCACCCACGTGCAGAGGGAGCTGGCAGATGTTATTGCTAGGCCACTCTCCATCGTCTTTGAAAGGTCACAGAGAACTGGAGACGTTCCTGAGGACTGGAAAAAAGACATGTCATTCCAGTCTTCAAAAAGGGCATGTAAGAGGACCGAGGAAACTACAGGCCAATCAGCCTCACATCCATCCCTGGAAAGCTGATGGAACAGCTCATCCTGAATGTCACCTCTAAGCAGGTGGAAGAAAGGAAGGTGATCAGGAGCAGTCAGCATGGATTCACAAGGGGAAATCCTGCTTCACCAATCTGATAGCCTTCTACGATGGAATGACTGGCTGGGTACATGAGGGGAAAGCAGTGGATGCTGCCTACACTAGTTCAAGCAAGGCTTTGACATCACCAAGGCTTTTGACACTGTTTCTCATAACTTCCTCCTAGGCAAGCTCTGGAAGTGTGGGCTAGGTGAGTGCACAGTAAGGTGGATTGAGAACTGGCTGAATGGCACAGCTCAGAGGGTTATGATCAGTGGCGCAGAGGCTGGTTGGAGGCCTGTAGCTAGTGCTGTCCCCCCGGTGTCACGACTGGGGGTCCAATCGTGTTCAACTTATCCATCAACGACCTGGAGCAACGGACAGAGTGCCTCCTCAGCAAGTTTGCTAATGATACCAAGCTGGGAGGAGTGGCTGATCCACCAGAAGGCTATGCTGCCATTCAGAGAGACACAGACAGAGTATAGAGCTGGGTGCAGAGGAACCTCATGAGGTTCAACAAGGGCAAGTGCAGAGTCCTGCATCTAGGGAGGAATAACCCCACGCACCAGTTACAGGCTGGGGGCTGACCTTCTGGAGAGCAGCTCTGCAGAGCAGGACATGGGAGTGCTGGTGGACAACAAAATAACCATGAGCCAGTAAAGTGCCCTTGTGACCAAGAAGACCAATGGTATCCTGGGAAGGGTGTTGCCAGCAGGTCAAGGGAGGTGATTCTGCCCCTCTCCTCAGCCCTAGTGAGGCCTCATCTGGAGTACTGTGTCCAGTTCTGGGCTCCCCAGTACAAGAGAGACATGGAGCTACGGGAGAGAGTCCAGTGTAGGGCTACAAAGACGATCAGAGGAACAGAGCATCTGCCCTATGAGGAAAGGCTGCAAGAGCTGGACCTGTTCAGCCTGGAGAGAAGAAGATTGAGAGGAGATCTTATCAATATCTGGAAATACCTAACGGGAGGGTGTCAAGAGGATGGGACCAGACTCTTTTCACTGGTTCCCAGCAACAGGACTTTAGACAACAGGCACAAACTGAAACCCAGGAAATTCCACCTGAATATAAGGAAAACCTTTCCTCTGAGGGTGACAGAGCACCGGCAGAGAAGGTCCAGAGAGGTTGTGGAGTCTCCTTCTCTGGAGATATTCATAACCCGCTTCGATACAATCCTGTGCAAGCTGCTCTAGGTGATCTTGCTTGAGCGGGGGGGAGGGGGGGGAGTTGGACTAGATGATCTCCAGAGGTCCCTTCCAACTTCAACCATTCTGGGATTCTGCAAGTTATGCTCTGCCTTGTATCATATGCACAACACTTGATGGCTGGCGTGCGGCAAAAAGGCTATGTCTAAAGAAGGAAAAAATAATTGCGTGCAAGATTTCAATATCTAACTTGACATTCCTGCAAAAAAAATATTACCAACCTGTTGTGTTATCTCATACCATTGCCTCATTAGTTATTTATCTTATCACAAGATAATCTGATGTGCAATCCCATTACTGGATAGCCTCACTATGAGAGAATCTCATTAACATCCTCCTGATTGTGTTCAGTTTGCCCTATGTTCTGCCTTGAAAGAATGTACTAGGATAAAAATATTATTTATTTTCTGTTTCCATGTGCCAGATAAATGGTTTAGAAGGTCTATCTCTTGAAACATGTTAAGTCTGGCATCCTCCAGGAAGTACTCAGAAACAACAGTGGTTTATCTAATTTCAACGAATTTACAAAAACATCTGAGCAGGAACAGTTTGGTGGTTTGATACTTTCTGGCCTTAAAATAGTATTTCTCAAATGACTCTGGCATTTAAAGGCATGATTATCTTTACATTTATAAATAACAGGAATAATCGGGTTCTAAAAGGAAGTTCTGCATGCTATTTTCAACTTCTAAGCTTCATACTGCTTATTCATAGCTTTAATATACAGTGATGAAAATACACAATCAGACATAATCTACTCTTCCACATTTACCATTACTGTAAAAAATACATTTCAGTCATCAGCCAAACCCAAGTGTTTTGTCTGGGAACAAATAATATCCTTTATTAGAAAACTGACAGAGTTGGGGGAAAATTTTGCACAAACAAGCTCTTTTTAAGTACTCAAACATTGATCAGTCTTCTCAAGAACATTATAAGACATCGCATACCAATTTGGGGTATTAAGCTTTATCTGGATAAATTTCACATTTGGGTACACTGAGCAATATGACAGTAAAATTGGAACTCATCGTTTAATGTGTTAATTTTTATTTTTTATAGTCTGCAGCAAGATCCTGGAAGATTTCTCAGGTAGAAGTAGCAAGGCAGTTGAACAGATTGTTGTAAGAGAATAAAGAACCTTTATCGCTGCAATATTTGATAAACAGGCTAGAAAAACACGGGTTAAGAATGACCCATACGTAACTGGTCCTGCTTTGGGGTATATGCATCTCCCTTTAAGTCTTATGAGCATAAGTAATTTTCCTTTTGTACTCATTTCTGTTTTACTTTCAGTTGAATAACTCCCAGATTGTCTTTACACTTTTGAATAGGTGCACAAATCTGGTAACAAAGCATAATAAAAATTAAAAACATGACACTAGACAAATTTACGTAAGTATCTCATCCATTAGCAAAAATCATTATCAGTATAATTTCTAGCTGAAAAAGAAACGAATACAGACAAACAGAGTGAGTTTGGCACATGCCTACTAAACAACCATGAACAACTGTTTTGTATCAACCAGCAGTGAAAATGAAGTTTTCGGTCACCTATAAGTGAGGTTATAACTAAGAGTTCAAAGATCTTCATAGGATACCTTCTTCTCATAAAAAAAAAAAGTCAGATCAATATAATCCATTTTTGAGAACTAATCAACTCAGCTCATTCTTAGTCAAATTTTAACCACGTAATAAAGCTCATAAAATCTACTACCTCAGAAGAGAAAGCATAATCCTATAAACCAAAAAATTGCAGTATGATACAAATGCCTCACCATCTCTGGTAACAACTTCAAACATATATGAAAAAGCAGAAATTACAAAATACAGTCCCTTGAATAGAGTTGCAGAAAGAACCGGGCAATTACCTAAGACCTGCCCATGTAAAGACACAGAACATTCAACACTTCATTTACTGAGGCTGAATTTCATAATTTATACATGAGGAGCGAGCAACTGTAATAGCCCTGAAAAATACAAAAAAAGTTAGCATGGTCAAAATATTTTATTAGCTCCTAAATCATATCAAGGCCAGAGCAACTACAAATAGGAAAGAAAACTGTCCATAAAAATCTATGAAACGATGCATGTTTGAAAGTATTATGTGATTGTCACCTGTTTGATATCAAACCTGCAGGTCCAACAGGAAAGCTAACAACAGTCAAAGCTTATTGTTACAGAGCTTCAGTAAATGTCATTACTGGAAAATAAGAATACACAGCCGCTCTACAAAAAATTTTCACTAGTTGATTTTATATTTTAGAAAATAAAGAATGGTCCATGGATATGAACTAAGATCAAATCCTTTCTTTGCTCTGAACTTCCTGCATGAAATGGTTAAACTACTAGGTTCTCTTTAATTCTTTCACCATCAAACACACGAGCGAGAACTCAATCATGTATAAACCTAAACAGGCATATGTTAAACAGATCACAACCCCCCAGAATTAGTCACTGGTAATAGCTTGTCTGAAATTAATGAAACTGTAACCACTTAGCCCAGTGATGAATTTAGCCTTTAGTGCTGTTTTATTTCTTCGTTTGTCAAAAGCAAGTTATTAAGGTAGCTCATTTCAGTTCTCGTTCTGTAAATAGATGCTGGCTATATGAGCTGTCACTAATAATTTGCACACACTTTTGATTAAGTCTTGGAGAGGTTTTCTGATGTGCACAGTTATCAGTTTTTCCTATTACAATTTGAACATATGTTTGTAATACTTGAACATGTAAAGAGCCATAGAGTTAATCAGTTTTAAATCAGTTTTTTGAGAAATGTCTTATTATTAAGAACACTTTAAGTAGTTTCCATTTAAAAAGCATCTTTCAGTTAAAAAAAATCCCAAACTATTTCACAAAGACTAGTAAAACTTAGCATCACTATTGTAAGAAGAAGACAATAAAACTAATGTCACTTCAAACAAACAAATCTAGATAGTTTAAATGATATCAAGACAGAAGGCCAATCACAACCTAAAGACACACTGAATGATTTGTATTTCTTTCCTGAATTAATTTTGCTGTATTTCAGTGTAATTGGTCCTCCTTGAGAAAATATAAATCCAGATAAGAAACTAAGCAGCCACCAAGTTCACAGTCGGATAAAGAGTAACTTTATATGCCAGCTATCTAAAACCCTCCTGGGATCAAATGTGTAAGCTCTGCACTATAAACCTCATTTTATTTACAAAGACAATGATAAAGGCAGATGCTAAAATATTACCGAACTTCTAAGTTCAAAATTACTTCTAAATTTCAAGACAGACGCTCCCCAATTTATTTTGCCATTAGTCAACTGTAAGACCGTAACAATAGAACGAACAACTGTCAAAATGCAATGCGCACACAACTAAAATGTTGGTGTACAGTACCAGAACATTCTACCTTCATTTAGAGGCTAAAAGCACACAAAATCTGAATTTTAACCATTAGGAAAACCCCCCAAAACATATACTACAAATGTCACTACTGTTTTATGACATATTTTTCAAGTGAGCCTAAAAATCTTCCTAGCAAATGCCCATGTTACAAAGATACACATAGTAGGATTAATTTCTTTTAATCAAAGTTATTTTTTAATTAAACTTAACTTGCCCCTTAGTGTAATATTCATTTTCCAAACAAAACAAAAGAAGAAAAATTAAATCCATCCCATAGGTGGACAAAAATAGTTTTAAAGCTCAGATTATCAGGTCATATGTTAGAAACTCAGTTCAGAGAGAAAATGGAGTAGAGTATGAGAAAAACAGTAGAAGGAACTCCGTGTTCCTAAACAATTATGTTCCTAAAAAGCAAACTTGTAACACACCAAAACTCATCTGCACAGATATCGTACATATCATTTCTCCTATATATTTTCCTTATTTTATAGGTCAGCAATACATTTTCAAAGATATTACAATAAATATATTAAGTAGATAAATAAAAAGACTAAAAAAAATTGTTTTGCATGACACACACTGGAGGAAGACAACATTACCAGACTTTCCAAGATGAAAAAGATATACATATGAAGATGGGTTGAGTGAATTTGAGAGTCAGTGTGCTGACATGTACTTAACAGAAGTTAACAAAGAGGAATTCTCTGAGAGAAGTAATCAGCAGATGCACTTATTTTAATGTCTTTTACTCATTATTATAAACAGTTTAATATGACTTCTTGCATGCACACAAAATACATTTGCAGTAAATTTAGTGCTGACGGAAGATGTCACATTGATAGCCCTAGAGACTGAGTTGCTCTGTATACACAGAACAGATACAGCACAGAGTGAGAAAGGTTGTACCCCTGCCAAAATGCCTTACAATACACAGCTTATGCAACGGTCTTCAAACTAAAAAACTCCTTAGCCTCTCCACTGAAAATATAAA
The DNA here is from genome assembly GCF_028389875.1 of Rhea pennata. Lineage (NCBI taxonomy): Eukaryota > Metazoa > Chordata > Aves > Rheiformes > Rheidae > Rhea > Rhea pennata. Next base: position 40,373,582 of record NC_084665.1, read on the forward strand.
AAATATTGCTGTTTAGTGTTCATTATAAGGCAGAATAGATGTTGACAATATTAATAACATCAATAGGAACAGAACTCAAGCCACCAGCTCATTCAAGAAATGTGTTTTTTTCTTCTTTTTTTTTTTGTGCTGAATGGCTCTGTTATCATCTGCGAATTTCACTGCAGCTCTTGTAACTCTACAAAGTCAGAATGTACCTGGTGTGAAATATTTATTTTTAAATACCATGTTATTATAACAGAAAAATAACTAAAGAAGGGTGGTTTAACAAAAAGTTTCTTCAAATAACTCATTTTAATGAGCATAAATATATATCTAGTACTTAGAAATAATCTCAAAAACCAACAACCTTAACAGTTCCACTTAACTGGTGCCTGAGCACTCCCCAGTTATCTGTAAAATTGATCTAGCCCTTTTTTTAAAAGGCAGTAACTCCCAATTAATCAGGTTTTCAGGGTTTCCAGTGCCAGGCTGGAAGCCTTCTATACTGTCGTATGGAGCAGGCAGGTTTCCAAGCAACCTAGGACTCTTGCTTCTCCTTTTACTAGTAGTTTGGCCAAATAACAGAAGAAAACTCCAGCCCCCTAAATCCCAGCCTCTAGCCATTTCTCACTGCTGACAGACTACACATTAAAAAAAAGCAGTAACTCAAGGTTTACAGACTAAAGTGGCTTTAATTGCAATAATGGCTGACTTCACTATAAAGAATGATTTTCCTTTAGTAGGCAGATATCCAATAAAATCATCAGGTTGCAAACTTTCTGGATCTCAAACCCGCTTAAGGCACATGATTAAATGTTACTTCAGTCCTCAGGATTTTTATTTTGCGTTATGTGCAGGGAAAGGGAAAACAAAGGAACAGGACAAATAAATGAGGCTACTCCCTGGATCGTTTTCAAAAATAATTCATTCCGGAGATTATTTCCAAAATTTTTGATTGTATTTTGCCACCTCTTGAGTGCACAATCCTTATATTTTGAAGCTCTTCCCAATCCTCCACTATTTTCCTAGGTTAGCATCCTAAGTATTATAGCAAGATGACTTCAGTAGACTGACATGTAAATTAACATGATAATTCTGTGACATTTTGCATCGCAGCAAGGCACAGAGAAGTTTCTGTTGGTTCAAGTGTATAGGAAGTGAATTAATTTTCTTCCCAGTCTCTAAGCTAAGACGCATAAGTGATTCTTTCAGCTCATTTTCCAAACATAAATTCTGTTGTAAACTTTTTTTTTAGTTACATCAGAGATGATTTTTGCTCACAGGTAAACTTTTCAATATATGCATAATTAAAAAAAAAATCATCAGTATTAAGAGTAAATTCTATGGGTAAATTTCACAATGATTTAATCGTTAAATGGAATAGAGTGAATAAAATGGAAAGATAAAGAGTTAAGTTTCAGAAACAATGAGGAACCAGCAAATTTAATCTGTGTTCTGAGCCAAACAGTAGAATCTGCCACAATAAGAAAAATTATGATCCTGCACATTTCTATTCTCATACTATTTGTTTTTTGTGCAGGAGAGTACTTCTGCTGATCACAACGTATGTACTAATGCAATTTCCCCCCTTATCTAGCTAGCTTAGCAATATTTACTATTGCTAAGTGCTTAATACATAGCAAAATAATACTAAAACACTAATGCTTAAATTTTAATTTTAAAAATAAACTCTAAATGAGGCCCTATAAAGTAAACTAAATACAAATAAATTTAGAAATGAGGAGAAGAAAAACATCTCTTTATTCATCTGTTTGACCTGAACAAATAATTAGCACTTTTGGTTCAAACATAGGCTGGAATACAATCATTTGGGTAACCTTTTTGTTTTTTAAAAAAATAAATTGTCAGTTAGAAGGAAACAATAATTTCAGAGCATCCAACAACTAACTTAAATTACAAAGACATCTCCACAAGGTAAAACTATAAATTCAAACATTTGCATGTGGCAATAGCTGGATTAAACTAGACAATCTATGCCATGTAATCAGCCGTTAACTTAAAAATAACCCCAACTTAATGTTTAAATGTCCTCGGGATACACACTGCTGTGTGCTGATGACCTCCTGCACTTTAGTTTCTAAATAAAAAAATGTACAAAACTTACATCTTCCTAAGGCTTCAACAGTTTTTCAGGGACAATGACCAGATCTGAAAGAGGTAGTTCTTCATGCATGTAAGATTCAGCACACAAATGCAGCCAGGTTCTTCTTCTAGGGGAAATAAGGAGAATGATAAATTTATCCTTGAGAGATCCACAGTTCAATACAGGCAAGTGTTATGCTAAAGTGAATGCAAATGTGAACAAAAAATGTATCATTTCTAGTCTATGAAGAATATCAGGATATGCCTCTGTGCTTTACTCAGCCAACACTCCACTGAACAGTGGAGTGCTCAATTACTCTAAGGAGCTCATTCAAAGAAAATCTGAACACTCCTGAGTGCTGTAACTGGCAATAAAATGAATTATTTTTCTAACATTTCTGTGGCCATAGCTTACTGATAAACTTTGATAAGGGATGCTAAATCAGAGCATTACTAAAAATTTTCTCAAAGAAAAACCAAGTTCTTCTTGATCTTCTAAAAGACCTAAGAGTTACTGAACTACCAGACTAATTAATTATACAGGGAAAAAAAACTATTTAAAACATAGAAGTCCAGTTTAAAAATGAATTGAGGTCTATCCCATCATCCAGCTGAACAGTCTGCCCATTTCCCTTAAGAACCAAGGAAGACTATTACAGAACTCAGTATAAAAAAAACCAGAGTATTTAAAAATAAATCACAGATATAAAGAACAGCTTCATGCAACAAGGCTTCTCCAATGTTTGTCAAATTTGACCCAGCTCCGCTTCACACTACATACAGATATAGCAGGCAGCAAATAAAAAAAAATCCATACTTTTATTTGGGTCCCAGGCTCTGTTTAAAATATATGCTAAACAAAACTGCATTTTTTTAATTTAATAAGTGGTCAAGTGCTAATTTTCCATTTTACAAATAGGGAAAAGAGACATGGGAAATTAAGAGAGTTATTCAACATCTTAAAGAGTCTGCTTCTGAGCCATTAATTTGAGGACCACCTTGTGACTGCCAGATCACTCTTATGTTTGTGTAAACTACACAAGAAGTGAGGAACAATGTTTTTTAAGATCTTCTGCCCGCCTTCCCTAGAACTCCATCACACAGTGGTCACCCATCTGCCACTGACAGTTTTAGCACCATATCACTAAAGGAAGAACTCAAGTCACTCCAGGTTTCACTGAACTTGAATATTTTTTTAATATGGCCCTGAAGTTATTTCTTATTAAGGCATCAGAGATGATTGACAGGACAGTATTAGTGCTACTGAATTACCACCTTCTGGCTTTACATCAAAAATAACTGCACCAAAGTACCAGGCAGGAACAGGCCAACAATTGATTTTGCGGCAGATTTGCTGGGGCAGGATCCTGCAACTGCTGAAGGCAGCGAGGATGATACAAAGAGCCAAGTCCCGAAGTGACTACTCAGCAGCAGACGCAAAGATCAAAGAACTCCACGAAACGCGGAGACAAACCTCAGCCTAAATAACGTAGCTTCTGGGACTCTGACAAACAAACAAACAGAAATCGCTCCACCAGCGACCAGCAAAGCATTTCTCGAGGGAAGAAGCGGTGTCTCCGCAACATGGACTTTGACACACCGGGCGGTGGTGGTGGGGAGCCTCATCCACAGAGTAAGCGCCCTTTCCCGACCCGCGCAGGCAGCTCGCTCCGGAGCGGCAGGAGCCGAGAACCTGCTCACGCACCCTCGCTTCCCGGGCCGGGCACCTCCCCCCCCCCCCCCCCCCCCCCGCCTCAAGCGCAGCCCGCCCGGTCGCCGCGCGCCCCGCGGCCGTTTAACCGCCACCGCCGCCGCGCTCGCCTCAGCCGGGCCCCGGGGAGCCCCCGCGGGCTCCGGGGCAGGTCCCCCCGCCCCGCCACCGTGCCCGCTCCGGCGGGCGCTGCGCGGGGCCAGGCGGCGGCGCCGCCGCGGGGACGGCTCCTTCCCGCCGACCGGCCGTGCCGCCCCAGCACCCTCCCCGCGCCCCAGCCTCCCCGCGACGCGGCCGGGGCGAGCGGAAGGCGGCGGCGGTGCCCGGCACCAGGGCAAACGTCTCCTCTCCAGCGCCGGCGGCGAGCCGCCACCTCAGCTCACCTCAGCTCACCTCAGCTCGTCTCGGCTGCGCTGCGGCTCAGGCGCCCGCCGGCGGCCGGGCCCCGCGGCCCGGCATCGCGTGGGCAGAGCGGGGGGGCCGCGGCGGGGGCGCGGGGGGAGGGGCGGCCTCTACGCGCCGCCGCGGCAGGCTCCGGCGGTGCAGGGCTGGCACCATAGAGAGGAAAGCTGGCAAGAGGGACCTCCAGCACCCCCGGCGACGATAGAGCGGAAGGGCGCTAGAAAGGCCGGGCAGAGGCGGAAGTGACGCTCCGGTTGCCGCGGTGATCGCGGCTCAGGGGTCTGCCGGTGCTGGCCCGCGCGGTCTGGTGCAGTCGCGATGATGGCGGGGCGGCCCCCGCCGGGCGCCGCGGGCTGCTGCCGCCGCCTCCTCGCGGCGGCGCTGGCGGCGGGGCTGCGGCCGCTGCTGTGTGGGCTGCCGCCGTGCTGGGCGGCGGCGCGGCGGGCGGCGGCGGCGGGGTGGCCGAGCTCGGGCCCGGGCCCGGGCCCGGGCCCGGGCCTGCGGGTGCCGGAGGCGGCGGAGGCGGAGCAGCTGGTGCAGCAGGTGCAGCAAGTGCAGCGGGCGAGGGTGCCGGTCCGCCGCTTCATCGCCTGCCCCGAGCTGGCGCGCACCGTGCAGCGCTGCCTGCAGGGCGACGCAGCCGCCGGGCCCCAGCCCCTCCTGCTGGAGTGCGCGCCCGGTAAGCAGCCCCGCGGCTGCCCCCTCCCCCCGCCCCGCCGCTGCGGCGGCCCCGGGCCTGCGCCCTCGCCGGGCGGCGCGGCGCGGTGACCTTGCCGGGTCAGCGGCAGCCGCTGGCGCCAACGGGCGGGGCGGAGGTGCCAGGTGCCTGCGGGGCTGCTGGCTGCGCCTGGCCGGCTTCCTTCCGGGATCGAGGTCTGGCGACCGGCAGGACCGGCCTGGGCTGTCGGCGGGGCGTTAAGGCAAAGGGGGTCTCGGGTCTGGTCATGCAGCGCTTTGGAGGAAGCGAGTTCGTGCTTGCTCTCGGTCTTGGGTCAGTAACTGCAGGCCCTGGCTGAACGAGTGTTCCCGAGCTGCGTAGAGTTTTCTTAAAATAACCAGAAATAATGCTAGTAAGATTTGAAAATACATTTCTATTGGCAGAACAAAAAACAGTGGAAATATGAAATATCTTTAATGTTTCTGCACATCAAAGCTGGATGCTGTGTTTAATTTGCTGAGTAATCTTAGGGAAGCTGTGTAAATCCTTTTATTTTTTTTCCTAATTTTTTTTTGATATATGTTTGAACGAACACAACTTATTTCATTACTGAAAGTGATATGCACCAAGTGTTGTATTGCAAAAACCACCAAATGAAATCACTTAGCAAAAAAAAAAAAAAAAAACTTTTCCCCCCCTTTCAGGTCCTGGAGTCTTGACCCGGACTTTACTCAATGCAGGTGTTAGAGTTGTTGCTCTAGAAAGTCACTCGGCTTTTCTTCCAAACTTACAGGTAGATTTTTGATTTGCTACCATGTTTCTAAAATTAATCAAGGGGAAAATGAGAAATAAAATATTGTGACTGTTGAATTAAGGCGTTATTCTGATCATTGCTTGTAACATTTGAAGTAACATTTTAAGAAGGTAAGTAATATTTTGATTAGCACATTTAGCAAGAATCTTACTATTTTATAATCAATTGATTTGACATTGTGTGTATATTGGATTTTATAGTCTCGCTTTGAATAGATTCACTTATAAAGCGTAATATTCATCAGAATGATTGTGATACTGTATGTTTAAGCAAGATGTTTTGAGTATAGCAAATAGTTTGATTATTTTAATTATCTCACAATATTATTTAATTTATTGTCTAGCAATTGACTCGGAGTATTAAGACACTTACAAGTGTTACCCTTTCCTGTTCATCTTGGTGTCCTATGGATTCCAAGGTCATCATACATAGAGTCTTAGAAACTACATCAGAAAGACTGTGGCACTGTGGTTTGAAAAAGAGATCTGGAATTGAAGATGCTAACCTGATCTAAAATGTATATAAAAGAATTCTCTTTGCCCATGTGAAGAATTTCAGTTGTAAATTGTTAAGTCCTCAGCTGAATATAGTCTTCAACTGTTTTACAAAACATTCTTGCTTGCTTTAAAGCTGTAGCTCTGTGGCATAAAAATGTCAATGTCTTCCATCAGAGGAAGCTGCTTTTTGTGTGAGCTATGAGAAGTGACTCTGAGTTGACTCTTGTTGTCTGGATTCTGTTTTTAAGTAGTATTTGAACTCTTTGTTTGGGATGGATGTTTTGCAAGACAGCGTACTGTATCCACATTTCTTTAATTGAAACTTTATTTCCTTCAGTCCTTAGAAAATAGCCTAGATGGACAATTAAAAGTAATTTATGGTGACTTCTTCAGACTAGATCCTTTGGTCACTGGACCAGTGAAACCACCTGCTGTTTGTTCTGAGAAACTTTTTGAATCTGTGGGTGTAGCACCAGTTCCTTGGAGAGCAGGTAAATGCATATATGGCCACACACATTAGTGTTATGTTTAAAGGTAGCTTGGGTATATGTTCTACTTAATACATATGCTGGGTTTATACAGATTATATGCTTGTTGCCTAAATTTCAGTTTTATTCAGGTAACTTAATACCTTTAAAAAAAGCCCTTGTGGTAATACGAAATCTCAGCTACTTGCATGCCTTTATTAAAGGTTAAGTCTAATGCATACTGGGCTTGGCTTTGAATAAAGTTTGTCTCAAATAAAATGACCTAACAGACTTTTAAAATTGTTTTCAACTTACACATTTGCATTAGATTGTTCAGTCCATTCCGCAGTATTTTAAAGATATTTTTACTCATTACTGATACAGATGTACCTGTGAAAATTTTTGGAATCTTACCGCAAAAAAAAGAAAGAAACCTGCTATGGAGGCTACTTTTTGCTCTTTATGAACGCACTTCCATATACAGATACGGAAGAGTAGAACTCAACATCTTTATAAGTGAAAAAGAGTACAAGGTATGTGCAAAAGATTTTACAGGTAGTCAAGAATTGCTTCATAGACTGTCAGAATTGTTACATAGTTAATGTTGTATCAGAAAAACAAAATCTTGTGCATTTCCTTCTCGTTTTGTTTAACTTTTTCTTTTAACTGTCCGAAACTGTTCTGTTGTCACCTAACCAAAAATCCTTTAAATTTCAAGGCTGTCATTGTGAAGGATGGGCAGACTGGTTGTTTCCTGTTCTAATTTCTGAGGTGCTTAAATTCTGTAATGTACTTTTGCAACAAAACTGTTTAGTAGTTGCAGGTAGTAGTCAATGAGAGAGGGAATTCAAATGGCTTTGTGAAGAGGATCAGCATTGCTAAGTAACATACTCAGTAAGATGCACTTGTCTATTTGAGCTGATTTTTCATACAGTATTGAAGAAAATGAGGCAAAATATTAATGAATTACACATCTAAGTTCTGTACACTTGGCTGCAAATTAGCTTTCTGGGTTGTTTGTTCCCAAATTATTTTCTGTCCTAGGACTAGGACTAAAGTTCAGGGATTCTTTTTTTTTTTTTTTTTTTTTTTTTTTTTTTTTTTTTTTTGTGAAACTGTGAGGTTTGTACAGAGCCGCTAAACTTTGATTATTGGGGTATGCAAAGACTTCCACGTGTGCCTACACAATCTATAGTCTGTCCAACACAATGCTTTAAAAAAAGAAAAAGTATTCTTCTGGGCATTGACAGGCGGACACGCAGTTAAGTGGTATCTTTTTAATGGCCAGATTTTGAGCAGATAGAAGGCAGTCAGCCTATTCCTTCTAGGGCAGTCACTATGAGGCTTTTAGTTTTTTTACGAAGTTTCCCGGTTTTGCTGTGAGCTCTCTAAATATGTGTCAAATGTACTTAAGCAAAAACAATTGAAACCTCCTTCTAATGGGTACTGTTGGTTCATTTCTTCTGGTTGATAGTATGGAATGGCTTTCTAAAACTATTGTGTGAAATTATGTATACGTGTTACAATTTACTCTGCCTTGTTTGAGAGTAGCCGTGAGATTTTTGGGTTTTTTTGCCCTGAATGTTGCCTGATCTGTAATATTGATCAGGATAATGACTGCAAGCTGCTTAGGGTTCACTGTGAACAGTGAACCTGATGCTATTTTAACAGTCTTGGTTCACTGTGCTTGTATCTTACTGAGAATATTCTCTCATAAATGTAGAGGTATTCAAGAGCTGCTAACTCTGCCCACATTATTCTTGTACAAAACATGATGTCTGCTTCTCTTCTGTATGAAACTCTACTCCACCTTACGAGGGACCAGAAAGTGTAAGCTGGAAATTCCTACACAACTCAGTTATCGAAATAACTGCAGCAAAAAGTATTTAGACTGCTATAATATCTTCTGATCTTGTTCTCTGATGAGATGTAACAAGAGAGCACACGATGTGTATTTGAGGCCTGACGTAAATTTAACTTGGAATTTCAGACTTCACTGAACTTTTTTTTACCACTTCTTATATGAATTTTGCTTAGATAAAGAGCAGTCTTGGGTTTTGCAACAAAAAAGTTCTTCCTTTGCCATTTTGTCAGGTATTAACAGCAAAACCTGGAGATGTGAGGGCCTACCAAGCGCTTACTGTGCTTTGGCAAGTAGGATGTAAAATTGAGCTTCTGCACATGGTAAGTATTTTGTACCAGCTGACATGATTAATGCTATAAATGTATTTATAGAAAACTAAACTGTTTTACTGTTAGAGACTACCTGGAAGCTAATTTGACAGCTAAATTAGCTGGCAAACTATTGAAAACCATTTCATATACAACTTAGCAGCAGCATTATTAATTACAATTATTTTTATTACAGGCCACTGTACTCAGAGGGTTTATTCTTAGAAGCTGGTAGATAAGGAAGTGATTTTAGGGTAACAGATGGGTCTTTTCCATCCTGCGAGGTGTTGCGTGAGACTCAGGCTCAGAAAGATTCTGCTCTTACAATCTGTCATTGACTGCTCTTTGTACGTCCTCTGCATTTTGCCATCATGTATGCTTTCCCCTTCTTGAACAGTGTTCAGCAGAATTTTTTTTCAGTTAGTGCTTTTATATTAAAAAATAGGCCTGCCTGTCCTGCTAGTTGGTATCTTACCTTCTCAAACAACCTTTCATTTGGTTTTAAGCAGTTTTTTGATTGATTGTTTTTTCCATCCCACACACATGGTTGTCAACTTCTGCTTGCTTTAAGTCTTACAGAATTGTATTCCTCTGTGTGTTGTTTTTCTAGGAATCTACTTTCATAGTTTAATGTTGTGCTAATCTAGAATTAAAAGTTTCACAAGGTATCAGCTTCCAACAAGCTTTTACCAACCTTGCATTTTCTACTAAGACAATATCCATAAACTTAGCCTGCATTTAATATTGGCACTATCATGTTTGGTATTTAAAACTTCATGTCATTGTAACAATGTGTGTCTACTTACTGACTTCCACGGTCTGGAGGCTGCTTTTTTTTTTTTTATTTTTTTTTTTTTATTTTGCAGAGAAGGATGACTAGACATGGAATAGCTTATATATAAGGAATGATGAAATTTTCTAAGACTCTTTGAGAGCAAATTAGGTGCCTAAATATTAGAACTAGTCACATTTTGGATGTCCATGGCTGTCCGAGACACGCATATGATGCAAGCAGATATGGCACAGGACTTACTTGAGACAAGTTGCCTTTGTTGGGCAACTGGAGGCCATGGTATCTGAAATTGTATCAGATTTGGTATCTAATTATTATCCGTGCAGTGGGGAAAGTAATTCTGAAGGGCCAGAACTCTCACAAATCATGGAAATCAGAGAGCGAGCGAGTAGGGTTTAATTGTTCACTGTCTCCTCCAGTGTAAGAAATTGCAGGCATCAAGTGAAACTTGGAACAGGAAGGTCAAAACCAATGAAAGTGTAGTTAAGCAGTAGAACTTCTTGCCAGGTTTTTCTAGGTTCTGAAGATTTGTGTGGCTCACTGGACAAAGAAATTTATTGAGGGTTACTAAATATATAGAAACCAGGTGTGGCTCAGGACATTCCTAAGTATTACATAGTTGGAGCCTAACAAGATACTGAGAAACCATCGTATACCCTTGCCCAAGTTTTATGCTGTTTGATATGTATCTGCTTTCAGCTACTGCTGGAGTTGGATTAGCAAGGTAGTGGGACTTTTGGTCAGACCCACTACAGAGGTGTTTCCTGTCAGTTTCCAGTTCTGGTTCAACTTCTGAACTTGAAACCTATAAGTAGCCGTGCTAATTTATTGTAATGTATGCAGATTATTTGATTATAAGTAGTACTTTGCTAAGTGTGTGACTAAATAACATTCGATCTGGATTTTGTGTGCTTACTACTTGAAATTTTTACAATTTTTCCTATTTTTTTACTATTTTTTCCTATTTACACAAATTTAAAGTAAATTTTAAAACAGGAGTAAACTTCTAATTTGACATGATTGATGATAAATATTTTCCACATTCCAGCAAAGCACTTCAATTCTGTAATTTATTTGTTCTCTTCCATAGGAACCTTGGTCATCATTTTTAACTAATTTGAAAAGTGGAGGACTGGGGGTACCAAAGACCACGGTAAGATCATTATGTGGGCTTCCCTCCTTTTAAATCTGTAGCTAAACCAATTTTAATTAAATATAGGTTAAAATAACTTTATAAAAGTATTTGCAAATATATCTTCTGACTGTGAATAGTGTACTTTCTAAGAAATGTTCTTCTAATTAAAATACAAAGGCAATGTGTAGATGCACATGAAGTGAGGTGAGGAATTGCTGTTGAATAGGAACTGAAATAAATTATTGTCTTTTATTGTCTGTAAAGTAAAATAGAGAGAGAGAGAGAGAGAGATAAACAACAAAAGTGAATGTGAAGTGGTAAAGAATTACCAATAGGTTCACATCTACTTGCTTGATCAAAACAGTTCTTACCACAATTAATAGTACCATGAGGATGTTGTTTTTGATAAAGCTAGTTGTTCGTATGTCCAGCATAGAACCACGTGCTAGCTAAGCGCTGAAAAGTGTGGGTCTCAGAGCTTAAATTTGAGATATGTAAAATACCATTTTTTCATCTAAAATTCTTTACTTTTCTCTTTTAGAGAAGTACTGTTATTCTTTTGTGTAGTAAAGGAGCATTTCTATTTCAGACCAATAATATAAAAGCATATTTTTAGTTTTACCCTCCCCATAGAAACATGCTACAGTAGTGTATTGAATGTTATTTGAAATGCTGTTGTATAATGTGACTATCAGTGAATATAAGTGATGGTGTATGCCTTATACACTTAGTGTGTTGTTGTAATGCCATGTAGAGAGGCATCTCAGCTGGAGTGTGTTAAGCTGTATTGTAACCTCTTACAGCCTTAGGAGAAGTACATATAGGAGATCTATTGGATGATATATCCATTGCTGCCAATACAAAAGTACCTAAAGACTCCATCCCTTCCAAACTTCATAAAAATCCTCAAGTTGCAGTACTGTCTTCAAGTGTTGCCCTCCAGCATTTCCATATTTATATACAAAAGGCAGGTAATTGAAATGACTTGATCTGAAACCTTGCATAATGCAGGCCACAAAATCTCTTTTGAAAGTTCATGCATCAAGCCTGTGTTATCTGTTTGAACTAAGTTCTAATCTAAGAAAAAAGGAAGATATATCTGTTTTATTTCCTATGTATTTCCTATTTCCTTTCCTGTTTGAAAAAAGATAAAAATATCTTAATTCTAGAATAAAATCTTACTAGCCTTTGCTTCCAATGAATTTTTTTGTTATGACTTCTCTTGTTAATGCTCTTTAGGAAATGTTGTGTGGCACAGATGAAGTGCTTGCTCTTGCCTCAAGAAAGATATTGCCTTAAAAATGACTTACTTGCAGTGACTTGTTTTTCTTTCAGTGGCTGCCAAATGACCATTTATGTTTGGTACGACTGACTCCCCAAAAAAATCTATTTACAGGAGGCATGGAGGCCGCAAATTCATCTACCTTTATTTTCATGGTGAAACAGTGTCTTGCTAAACCCAGGTCTAGACTTGTACATAGATTACGGTAAGTAAGGAAGAAATCTATTGCATATACTTTTTCTTCAGAGAAATATAGAAAAATACGAAAAATATGTTCTCAAAGCAGTATTTATTTGTAGTTTAAATACAGCTTGCTTATTGGGGTGAGGAGGAGGTTGTTTTTGTTTTGTTTTTAAATTCTAAGCATCTACTTGTAAAATAAAGATTTCATTTTTCCAAACCCCAACTTATTATCTCCAGGAAATATTCCTGGCCTATATTCAGAAGTTTGGCAGGAAGATAGGGAAGTATTTACAGTATAAAGATGCAGTATTTGGCTGTATCTCTAATGGAAGTGATTGCACATATCTGCACAAAGCTTCTACTCAGCTTAAAGACGTACTAATCAAGTCACCAAGATTTTCCAGGTATACAAATTAAAAAGTTGGAACAGAGTTTCAGTTTGTAAGAAGCATCAAAGAAAGGCTAATGAAAATGACTGAAGGCTATGGAGTGAGGATGTCTTCAAATGGCTTGCTGTTATCTGATTCAAAAATTAGGCCTTAGACTTATTTACTAGTTATGCAGCTGTCTTTAACTACTCTTTAATATGACGTGGGAGCTATTCACTTGGTTTTACGGTCACTAGATTTCTGCTCAGATAAACAGGATGTGTTTGCACACTGTGAAGCATTGGCTTTAACTTGTTGAGGAAAATAATGATCATAGAATATTTCTCGTACGTTGGTAGTGGCTTATGGATGTTAATTTCCAGAATGGAAAAATCTCATATGCTAGCAAACTCCTGTAACTCATTTTGCAAAGACAAGGGCAAAGAGCCTTAATGGATTTCTTTTTTAAAGCTCAGTGCTCTACATAATCTCCATTCGCTCCTTCAGCCAGGAAGTGGAGCTAACCTAAAAGGCTTCTAATTTACATCCTCTGTGGTTAATGTGTATGCACATGCATGAGAGATCTAGTTTTCATTGTAGTGATGTGCATGAGGTGACAGTGGATGAATATACATATACAGAAGAAAATATGTGGGTAGTGTAAGTCACACTATCTCATGCTAGACTGAATCATCTTCTTGAAGATGACCTTGGCTTTAATTTCCCAGGCATTGAAATATAAATCCATTTATGCTGTAATGCCTGATACTGACTTGTGTGTGTGTGTTGGGGGGAGCGTCACCCTCCAGTGAGAGGTGTTAAGTGGTTTGCTATTGTTTTTGTCTGCTCGGAGTTTGTTTGATATTTACAAACCTTATTAGCAGAGGATTCCTCCCATTTGCAGTATGATTGAAAATAACTTATATCATAGGCAGAAAATGTAAACTTCTTGAAGCTGCGAAAGAATGAAATGGACCTTCAAATACTGTTTCTTGTTCTTAATCTCTTTTTTTCACAGAAAGAAATGCTTCATTATGACTTTGTTTTATGTTTCAGTTCATGGAGCCTGTACAATGCCCGCAAATTATTGAGAGAACTGGAGATTCCAGAAAATGCTGAAACAATTAAATTGTACCCGGAAGACTACAGACGTCTTTTTGAAGCTTTGCAAAACTCTAACGTGTTTACTGAAAGCTGGTTCCATGATGAAGTCTTGGAAAGTATAAGAAATATAAACTTCTAAATCCAAAGCTGCTGATAGTCGGAAGATTGTCTTTGCTTCTGAAGTTTACTATGATAAGAAATAACTTTAAAAAAATTGGAGATACCATTAGCTAGATGATTTCCTGCCCAAACAGGAAGATAAATGTACCAAGAAACAAGAGCTTACACAGGATGCAATTATAGGACTTACAGTCATTTGACTACAATCCTATCCAGAGTGAACAAATTTTTGCATCTTCTCTGGGAGCATTTCAGCAAATGGCTGCTTTTGGGTAAACCACTTAAACTGAACTTTTTGTTAACACTGCTGTGGATTTGCATTATTTGAAAAAACAAATCAAATACAATGATTTGTATTTGTGCAGTTTGTATTTTAGTACTCAGTGATCTGAGTGCTCTTTCACAGATTCCCAAAATACATAGCTCTTTAAACATTGAATCTGTTTTATCTTCTCCTGATCTAAATGCCTTGCAGTCTAAAATTAATATAATATTAATAAATCAAGGCAGTGGGTTAATAGACAAAGTGATGATAGCACAATAAAACATCCAAAGAGTTTTGTTTAACTAGAGATTTTGTCATGTCTCTGTTTGGGGAAAATTCATAGCTATCTTTTCTTTGGAAAAATCAAAATGACAAAACTAATTGAACTTTGGCCAGTCTCTTCTAATTTACCATATGCAAACACCTATATGTGCATAGGCTTTATCCTTAGGTCTGAAAACAAAGTCACCAGTCATTGTATTATATAAACTGTCTTAAAAAAAAAAAAAAAAAAAAAAAAAACCCACTTATTTGCAACTTTTGTCAGTTCATTGTATATTACCTATATATAAAACTTGATTTAAAAAACAGGTGCTATTAAAATTCTCTTGTTAGCCATAGTCTTCCATAACGTAACCTGTTCCTAGTTCCTCTTGCTCTCTTACCATGTAACTTTTCTGTTCTTTTCTGTCTGACAGTGCTAGCAGGTACTACTGGTTCTGTTTTCTATGCTATCTCCTATTGGAAGCAGTGTGGCCAAAAAGACTTTTTTTTTTTTTTTTTTTAAGGGGAATATAAGTTAATAAAATATATTTTTGGTAAAGGCTCAGCTTTTTTTCAGACTTTGGAAAACAGCAGTGACCAAAACAATGCGAACAGAATTGTATTTCTTAAGCACAGCATGAAGTATGTTTGTGATGTTCATTCATTTCTGTCTTCCTCCTTCCATTCCTGCTACAGAAGAAAAATTCACTTGCAGCAGCTTCAGTTCACTGCCCAAGCTAGGCTGCTAGCCCTCACTGCAGTGTTAGAATCCCAGCTGTCTGCTTAAGCTGCTGCTAAGCTTTTGTAATGATAAAGCTATTAGAAAGACTGAGGTTTATGTCTCATTATGTCTCAGAATGTTATTTGTGCTTTGGTGTGTATCTTGCAGATTTGAAGGCTTTTTTGTGTGTTCAGAAGTCTCTACTTTAGCTAAGTTGCATAGCAAAATAACTATCAATGGCCAACTTGCTAATGCAGGAGCAGTTCCACCTCTTCCTCAAGCTCAATAGGCAATAACTTTTCCAATCTACCAGTTAGGCCAGAACACACTGTTTTTTTTTTTTTTTTTTTTTTTTTTTTTTTTTTTTTTTTTTTGGGGGGGGGGGGGGGGAGGGTCCTTGAATCAAATACTTTGCTTTTGTTGCAGCAAGATATCCTAACTCAATAGATTAGAAGTATTCAATGCATAAAATAAAAAAGACCACTATCTATATAAAGGTTCTTAACTGTGTTGCTAATAGCATTTAGGACATGAGCTGAAGAAATAAAGCTATTACTGTAATTTTTGATGCTGTTGGCAAGCAGTGTTTACTGAGCCACTGCAGAGACCCCTGATGGAGAAGAGTCTAAAAGTGAAAGGAATATTGTATGACTGGGGGCTTGAAATGTGAAGACTTACTGCTAGCCTGAACTCTGTCATTAGCTCACTGTTTGAATGTAAGCAATATATTTAGTCCCACCTCACAAATGAGAAATGAGAATAATGCCTGCCATTAGAAAAGTGGTTTTGGTATTCTAAGAGATGGAAAAAGGTGAAAAATACTGGCCTGCACAAATGAGTATGGCGGAGTAAAACTCAAGTATGTCCATAGATTTGTTTCAGTGATACCACACACTCAGTACTGTTGTCACAAGTTTACAACTTTTGTAGGATTATGTTGAATACAAACTTTCACTGAAATTTTAAATTATATGAAAAGGCTTTTCTTGTATTTTTGTTGTGCTTACTGAACAATCATGTATCTTCACTCTACTTACAGTGTTCCTTTTTTTAAGTGGTATGTTTTATTATTTTTTGGTTGATAATTTTTTTTTCAATGATTTGGTTGCAAGACCCCTTGACTAGCAATTTATAAGTGATATTTTCACTATAGGCTTTTTGAGACTTCTACACTTCTGATTTATTATCTTAATACTTCAGACTGCTTCTTTATATGGAGAGCTTAAGCAATGTGTTTGAGCTTTTCAGCACACATGATAGTGATGGATTTAATGTCTTTCATACTCTTCAGTGTGAAGATTTAATTTCTCAGAATTTATGTCTATAAAGTTAGTTCTAAACAGGGTTTTGTCACTTAGATTATAACCAACAATCTTGAGTAATTATGGAATAAGGACTTGTACATATAAATTCATAGTGGAGGGCATTCCAGCATTTTTCAGGCAGCGCTGAGTGTTGTATTCATCCTTTACTTAGTGGGTATGCTGTTGCTTGGTACACACTGATTGCCCTGTTACACTGTAAGGAGTGTATAAGTCCAGAAACTGATTAGTGGAAATACTAGAGGGTACAGACAGATGGTCGAGGATGAGTTGAACCCCAAATCTTTCATGAGCATTACTTTTTAGATCGTACAGGGAAAAGGTAGCTTTGTCTATGCCACTTAAAAAGCAGTAAGATGGTATTAGCATCACTTTTATTGATGAGGTAGCTAGTTTGGAAAGAGTAGAAAGATAATTGTGAAAACAAGATCATATTTGGAGTGAATATTGAATGCTGATCCATGTCCTTAGTCACATTTTTTCAGTGTGGAGTAGATGCAGCTTAATGAGGAGGGGGAGGTCAGTATTTCTCCTAAATGGTCTGTGTACTATGGAAGCAGCAGGCTCAATAGTTAAAGTATCTTGATCTACTTAATGTGATGAGAAGGACTCATATGGCTGATTTAGAAAGAAGAATTAACTTATTTACCAATATGGTAGCAAGAGGAGGAGGAAGCCCATTTTTGTCTTTTTAGATTGAGGGAATGTGAGAAAGGGCAACTGTGGAAGATCACTTCCAACTTCTTGTGCTTTATCTTTTGGCATATGCATCCATGAAACTGTTTTCAAAATGGAATTTTATTTAGAAAGGAAAACTAGAACTACTTTGACAGAATATTTGAAATAATTCTACCCCTGATTCTTAGAATTCTTTAATATAACAAAAGCGAAGCTTTTGTTCAGCGCTGTTTTATTCTTAATGCAGAACATTTCACACAAAAGCCAGTTCTAAGGAACATGATACGTTAAAAAGGAAGAGAAGGCAGGATTATAACATAACTTTATGATTCTCTTCTCTATAGTGCTGCAGTAATTGTGGAATGAAAAAAAAAGATGGCCTGTAGATGTTCTGTCAAGATGAACAAACAAACAAGTCTGGCACAGTTCTTTATTTGTAGATGAATTAAATTTTCATAAACTGGTATTTGTTACTACAACATTTGAAATATGTAGATAGTTTTTTCACTCAGTTATTATCCAATAGTTCATCTAGAAAAGTGTACCGAAATGAAATGGCAAAGAGCATAATTGAGCCTTACATATCTAGTTAGAAATGAATACTAGTGTGAGGGTTTTGGATGTTTATGTTCTACTTTTAAAAATATTTTAATGATGCTTTGGAAAAACAAGGCCTTTGTGACATTGATTTAGAGCTCTGCCTAGGTCTCTATTCCAAAGATGCATAGTTTAATATCCTGTGTGTAAGAGAATAGGTAATTTGATAATCCTACAGGCTTAAGGCATTAGAACGTTTGTTGTCTTTGCAATATGCTACGCTATTCCAGGCTTCCAGTTTCGGTATTTGAGAATTACACTGTGACTTTTCAGAAGGTAAATTGACAATTTTACATATATTACCATTTAAATCACAATGATGAGAAAATGGTGTATTAATAAAATCTTAAGCATGTAAACTTTCACTTCTAACTACAGATCAGTTTTTTATGAACCAACACAGCAATAATCATTTGTATAGTGCCTTAAATTTTCACTGTGCTTCAGAAATTCTGACCTGCTCCAGTTTAAGAGGATTCCTTCTTCATTTCAAATGCACATAATATAGTTGAAAACTGTAAATTACTATAGCTTGCCACTCCAATTCTTTTGTCGCTGTTACTAAGTAAAAGTAAGTAAAAGGCAAATAAGAATAAACCTTCTACATTGGAGTGTAGAGAGACCCTAAAATTAGGATGTTTCAGAGCTTTTGTTTTCTAAAATGCCTGGCCTCCTGCATAGATTTGAAGAAACGAGAAAGTACGCATCCCTTGTTTCTGCAAGTTCAGTGCTTTGAAACTTGATTGCATGGAAACCAAATTCTAAAGAGTTGGAGGTTTTTTGTCTGTTTTTTTTTTTTTTTTTTTTTTTTTTTTGTGGAACTTCTGACTTTCATTTTAAACCACTTTGTGTAACAATGCAGGCAGCTTATGGTCAAGTCCAGAGGAAACAATACAGGTGTAGATGTACCATATAGCATGGTGCATTTGCCGTACTCCTCAATATGTTCATGGGAATTAGCCAAAACCACTTCAATTATTTTGATGATGCTTGTAAATGCAAAGAAAGAATTTGCAACCAGGAAAACTATATAAATTTAGTTTAATGTTCACATTTTAATAAACCACCAAAATGCTACACAAAGAGAAAACAAAACTGCAGGAGGGAATTCACTCAAAACTGCAAATGTTAGACAGTCTCTGAAGAGAAGATCTTAATGCCAAGTTCGAGACCAAAAGGTCTCACACTCTACTCTTCTACTATTCTTCTATCATGGTGATATAGTGAGGTTCCCCGTTTCTGAAAGTGCATTGCTTCACAAGTTACTTACTGTACCAGATACAGTAGGTAAAAGTATTTTGAAATGTGCATCATTTTCAGAAGCTGGTGCAAAATTCTGCTGTATGTCACATAGCTTTGTGTTATGACACTTGCTTTATGAGAGGTATAAAATAATAAAATTCTAAAATTACATTGATTTTTAACTGTAAGCTGCTTGGGCAGTCTGTTTTGCTGTTTTGATTCTGTGATCTTGCATAACATGAGGGTTACAATGTACATACACTTAATAGAAAGTCTACCATATAGCATCTTTATTTGCATTATTTCCAGTCTGTTTCATTTTTCAAAGGTGGATTTAATTCTTGAACCTCTACAAAATGAACCACTCATGGTTCATCTCTCGAGTGGAACTCTTGCTTTAAATATTGCCTTCACAGTTCAGATACTGTTTGTTAGAGGAGTTGCCAAGCAAATTCCTTTTACCATTTTAAAGTACTAATATATCATAGTTTGCATATTGATTGTAACTTCTGAAGTCATCATTTGTGCCATCCATTTGCCTGTAAAAGAAAATTGCTTGGCAATGATAGCAATTGCCTTAAGTTTTACTACTTAACTATATTAATATTTTAGTAAACACAAGTGGAAAGAAACCTCGTCCTTATGATGCCTAGTTAATGAGCAATTTTGCCATTTGGAATCAGGTAATCAGTCAAGTTTGATTATGTAGTTAGAAGCTTGCTTTTGATTCAGAAGAGGGTTTGTGACCTTGCACTAATTAAAGCAGTAGATGATGAGATAAAGTGCTGTTAAGGTGGAATGTATTTACACTGACTACCAGGCTTGTTTAGCTTTAGACATCTTAGTAATATCCAGCTTAACCTTGAAGGTAGTAATGATAATGGTGATAGAAATATCAACACAAGATCCAGAAACCGATTGTGTGGTATAGTTTAAAATACGTCCATGTGACAGGAAGAACCTGAGGCTTCCTAAGATGGTGAATTAATTGTTCCAGCAGGCTAAATACAATTTGTAGTGCTGTAGATTGAGAATTCCAATCTAAGCTTTGCAAAACTTTAATTAGCAAGGCTGTAAACTCAGAATATATTTCTTGTGTAAAAATGGAGAGAATAATGAGTAACTTTCTGACAAATGACAAGAAGTCACGTGAGATGTTTATTCACTCACATTGTGTCCTTCTCAATAGCTATTGCATCTTTGTCCTTGTGTGTGGTGTGTTTTACCTGTCACTGCTAAAAATAAACGTTCGCTGTCCCCAGCTGACAGAACACAAGAAACAGCAAACACAGGAAATCCAAGTGAAATTAGGGGTAGCTGAGACACAGCAAATGGAACAGAGTCAGTTACTCACAATGTTAAGCAAGACTTTAACATCTGATGTAGTTGTTCCTATTGATAAAACACCAAACAGACCAACAGTACTACCTATTTACATAAAGCTTTATGGTTGTATAGCGTTTGGTATGGTTCATACATTTGAATGAGTTGTAAGTTTTCTTTGCTTAAGCTGCCCTTAATATTTTTCTACAAGGTTGTTTTTGTCCTGGTCTCTTTGTTCATGGGATCTTATTTTTATAGTGATTGCAGAGAAGTCTGATGTCATCATTACCCTTTGCTGCTCCCTGTTTTCAGCTGCAGAGTACGGTAGACATACGCAAAGACTTTCATTTCTCTGCCACAGAATAACACCCTGAATGTAAAAGAAACCATCAGCGAAACTGAATTGGCAATGATTTTGCTTGATTTCTATGCAGATCTCAAGCATACATTCCAGACAGACTCAGGAATATTTGCCCACGTATAACATAGCTGCTTAAACTGAAGACTCAGATTTTAAAGAAAAGCAGGAAATACAGGCATACTGCACTATAGGCGTAAGAATTTTGGAAGTCTTTGCTAATAACATCCAATGCTTCCTGCGAGAAATTTGCAGGAAAAAAACAAATTTAACTATTTGATTCATGCTTCCCTGTAAAGATGCAAGATTATAATTTTTTGTGTAATTATGTCTCAAGAGTTATTTTCATATAAAGTACACTTACAATTCTTGTCATTCAGTTAAGAAATTATGCTGACATAGCTTCAAAAGTTTGTTTATGCCATCCAAAGAAAATGTTTACGTTTGAGGCAGGGAGAAGTCAAGACTAAAAAGTTTTTATAAAGATCATAGTAAAAAAGCTCAAACAGGTGAAATCTGTCTATGTATAAAATGTATTAAGAATTTGTGCTCAAAATACTTTTGCATTAAGTTTTTTTTTTTTTTTTTTTAGATCTAGGAATCATTAATTTTTAATTAGCTCACCAACAGTAACATTGAAGAGACTCTTATGTGTTCATAAAAGATCCATCTGTGCCTACAAGCTTTCAGCTAAGTTATTTGATACCTACCCTACATCTTTAGTGATACAGGCTTTGTATAATTTCAGAACTTATATTTTTTTATTTAGATCCATATTTTGTCACTAAAAAAAATCATTTGTGTGTATTGCTGCTGGAATGGGTATTGGATATTTATGGCTAAAGAGCAGAATTTGTATAGCTCTGTGGGTTATTTCATTACTGCAACTCTTTCAAAATTCACGTTGTGGAACACACCGTCTTGAAATAGAAGAGCTAAACTTTAACTACAATGTCTCATCTACAGACAATAAGGAAGTATGACTAATTAAGCAGCAGCAGCTGCAATTAAGTGATATTTCCCACAAATATGCTTCCATTACGTGCATAGACAGTTGTCTGTGTGACGAATGATGTCATGCATGCTCAAGTAAGTATCAGGAAGTCTGACCTGTTTAGGTCAGTGGATGACAGAGATTAATTGAACTAAATGTGCTCAATTGTCAGTTGAGCATTTATTGGGCCATATTAATGAGCATTTAGAGACAGCATGCAATTATGGCTTGTTACTTCTTAGAAAATTCATACTGATGTTTCAAAAAATGTCTGGGTCAGGCATTCAGTTGTTCTCCATCGCTCAGACGGATGTTGAATGGCTTGACCTAGAGACCAATCTATAAACTGTTGGTGTAGATATTCAGAGACAGCTGTCAAGCCTCTTCTTACAAATATTGAAATATCCATTATTGCATCAGTAATAACATTTATACTGCCCTTCAGAACTTACTGCAATTATACTGTCGTATTAATTGAAATACGTGAGCCAAAAGTTCTTTCTTGGAGAGTTCTTACTCTCCAGCTTAGGCCAAGCTGAGGAAAGCCCCTTTCTTCAGGAACAGCTGCATTTGCACTTGGATATTGGGCAGAATAGCTGCCCTGGCTAGGGCTATGTTTTTTTTTTGTTGTTGTTGTTGTTTTTGTTTTTTGAAAGAAGGGATTTATTGCCTTAGATCCATTTTTGTAATTTGTGAGATTGTGCTACCATATGGGACATATGAGAAAATCTGAATTTTCTAGAAAACTGTGAAAATAATAAGATCTACATCCTGTATAGTATATTTGTATTAGCCCCTTCTTAAGTACACATCTTGCAGTTCTTATGTAGGATTTTGTTTTCTGCATATGTATGTTTCTACGTATGTTTTCTGCATGTATTATTTGATCATTCATCTCTTATCTACCCAAGAGATAGACATTACCTTTTGTTATTATTGGCATTACATTATGGGATTTGGGCAAGGTCTGTTTACATTGAGACAGAAGGAGAATGAATAGGGGAAGGAGAATAACATACAAGTTGAATACAGAAGTGGTAGTTTAATATTTTAGTAGCTTTTATGGATAAATTTCAAGTGTCTCACTATCACTGTAGTAAAAAATATGTTTTCTGACAAGTTTGCTTGGAGGATTAAAGTTAAGCACAGTGCACAACTATTTCATGGAAAGCTATATTATTCTCAGTTATTTTGCTAATGAATTACATCACTGAGCATTTTGGAGAATATCTAAATACATTATTCTATGAAAATCCAGTGGCTTGACCCACCTTGGTTCTTCCCAACAGCAGTACTTTGGACATGCACATTGTCAGTTTTGATTACCCTATTGCAGCTATGAATGAAAGCAATTGTAGAGTAAAATAATTGTTCCTGAGAATAGAACTGAGTACGTTTTAGAAAAGGAAGCTGTTTTGCCGGACTGTTACGTCTGTCTTGTGATGTTTCTTTGACAGGATGACTTAACGCTCCTCTCCAAAACAGAAGCCTGAACTCCCTCTGTTGGCATCATAAGGAAAATCAGACTAACCCTATCTGCCCCGCACAGTGTATTCAGCCTCCACTACGAACTTGATCTCTGAAATGAAGGACAGCTAGGTAGAAGCAGATAGGGAGCCCTCAACATCTCCTGCGCTCAGGCCATTTCAAAGCAGTGCTCGTAGTTAATTGTGCAAGTGATTTGCTTATCACCATCTCACTTATTTGGCACCTGAGGCGTATGGCACTGAACGGCTTCTCCAACGCAGGTGGCGTGCAGGCCTGGCTCCCCAAATAACCCAGAGGAGGTAGAACACAGCGCAGGGCTGTATCTAGCACTGCTGGTTTGTGATCGGGGCAGAATGACATCTACAAATGGATTCAGCAGCCAAATCCTGAGGAAAACGTCCCGTTTTAGGAGGGTATTTCACAGAATCATTGTAATCTCTCTTCCTTTGTGAGCCAGGCAGTTTAATGTTTCAGTTACACCATGCAATGCACAGTTAACGATCTGAAAGGTGTATAGTCTTCTACAGCTGACGGGTTTATACACGGCAAAGGCCCTGCCTAGGTGGTCCAACTTCCCTGTGCTGTTTTAAAGCAACCTTCATAAAGAAACACAGCACTAACAAACCTTGGAGGGGTGCTACAAAATAAGCACGATTTATTTCCCTGCATAGCACGCTGAAAGATGCACTCAGCTGCGTTCAAGCCCAGGGGTTCCCCGGGAGGCTCCAGGTCACTTCATTGCTTTTTCTCCGTGTAAAACTACATTTCCTGCTCTGTGTATGCTCACGTCATTTTTACTGCTGTACTTTGTTTCCACTTCCATGTCACTTTTAAGGCTTGGTGGGCACTAAAACGGAGCAAAAAATGGTGCAGAATGAGCCCAGCGTAGCACTTACAACTTCATTATTGCTTGAAGCTCTTTCTGAAGGTGGACTGTTGAGGGTGTAAGATTTAAGTGCCAAAAGCCCATTTGTAGGATTTCCCACCTTTTTTTTTTTTTTTTAACATGATTTATGACTAGAAATTCTCTTTCACGCATTCCCTTTAAAAGAACTGGAAAAGAAAAAACCAGCATCCTCTCAAATCGTAATTGGTCGCATCCGTTGTGATTGATGAAATCCTTCTTCCTCTCAGCACCGCGCTCTGCCGCCCCAGCCCGCCCGGTGCCGGCTCTGCCCTGCGCTAAGATGGCGGCGGCGGCGCCGCATCACGTGGCGCCGGGCGGGAAGCCGCGGCCCTGGGCGGGAGGCGCGATGGTGCCGGCGGCGCTGCAGAAGTTCCCGAGCCCGGGCAAGGGCAACGGCCTCCGCTCCCTCCGGCGGCTGCCGCCCGGAGAGCTGCTCTACCGCGCCGAGCCCTTCGCCTACGTCGTCGCCAAGGAGCAGCTGGGCGGTGTCTGCGAGCGCTGCCTGCGCAGGTACCGGCCGGGGCGGGGCCGCGGCGGCCGCTGCTCCGCGGCGGAGGGAGGAAGGCGGTAGCGCCGCGCCGCTTCCTCCTTTCCCGTGACTTCTCCAGGCGACAGCGAGTCGGTCGAGGAGGAAGCCGCGCGGTTACGGCGCCAGCGCGGTGCCGAGGGGCAAGGCCGCCTCCTGCGGCGGGTCCCGGCGCTTCCCGCGCTCCGGGGCGCTGCTCCGTTATGAGCGGCCGCGGGGCTGGGGCCGCCTCGTCGGTGCCGCTGCTCCTCCCCAGGCCCGAGGGGCGAGAGCCCACCCCACCCCCCGCGGCAGCTTTCCGCCTCGAAACTAAACTAAACTAAAACACCCCAATCCCCCTCCCCCCTTTTTTAAAGCTAATCTGGTATCTTTGAAGGCTGACTCAACTTCCGAGCGCTTTGGGGTGGCGATTGGCTGCTCCTTTTCAACCCCAACTCATTAGAGAAAACTGGAAAGAGAATGACTGAGCGTATTTGGATATAAAAATGTAGTCAGGGCGAAGTTTGTTGGGAGAAGTAGCAGTTTTACCAACTGCTAGATCATGAAAAGTTATGTATTTGCAAGCTTGTCCTCTTAATACCAATACCAGTTAAATTAAAAAAAATAAAGTTAAAAGTTAAATTAAGACTTTTTTTCCCCACCAGCTTAGCTTCCATTTTAAAATCTGGCTAGAGAATTTATAGATCAACAGTACAAACTGCTTGTTTTTTTATCCATCTCATTAAAAGCGGAGGCTTTTTATTCAAGAGATTGTATTAGATTGCTGAGAAATGTGAAGATCCGTACTTTTATGTCCCTTTTTGAAACAAAACAAACAAACAAAAAAACTAAGTTAAGAAAACAGAGCCTGCTGAAGTGGCAGCAGGTGGCAGTACAGGAACACGCACGCACGCGTGCTAAAAAACCCCAAACTGGTGTTATGCTTGAAACTTTCAGCATTTCAGCAATCTTACTAATATTCGAGGCTTTACATTAGAGTGTAATTCTGCGCTGGTTTCTGTCTCCTGCCTAAGTGTAGTAGGATGCAGCTTTTGGCAGTGTGAGATGTGTTGGGTGGGTGAGAAGATTGGTTATAATGTGCAGAATCTTTTACTTTTGGATTGCGTGCTGAGAGACAACACGGTCTAGACTGGATTTGGGGTCACAAACTTGCTTTACTGCTGGCTTAACTTCAGTTGAGCCCTTCCTGAGTGGGTTTGAGATCTTGAAGCAGGGTTGGGAAGGCTGCTTGGTGGCGGGCTTTACTGCTGGGGTTCAGAGATGCTCAGCTAATGCAGTAGTCCTCTATACGGTCATATCTAAAGTAAAGTGAATTAGTGTGAATCTAAAGTGCTTCTATACATACTTAGCACATTTACTTCTAGAAATTATAACATCCCTTCCTCACTTTATTGGGCTGTTGGTTTCAGTTAAAACTCTTGCTGTTACTAGAGTGTGTAGACCAGATGGTGGATTTTGGTAGCTGTCTCTCCTTTTGTGGTTTCTTCTCTCTTTGGAAATAATTCTGTTTTCTGATGAATGTGTTCATGATATATATGTATATATAATTTTGCCCTGGCGTTCGATTAAAAAAAGTATCTGCTATAACATTTAATATGATAGCGGGTAGTGTAGTTGTTTTGAATTATATTCCATTAACAATTAAAAAATTTATCATCCTAAAGTACAATACATACTAAAGACTTGATCAGAAATATAATTTTTGATAAAGAACACCAGTGTTGGCAGCTTATGCTTCCATGAAAGAAATGTCCTGAAAGAAGATATAGAATTGTGTTGCATCACTTTACTCTCTTTACAAAGAGAGTAATCTATAGTACTAGCTAGGAACAGTACTCCAAACTTGCTGAAAACCTGCTATTTGTGCTTTTGTGGAGTTACGGCAAGATCTCAGTGGCCAGCATCTTTCCCCAACAAACTTAGGGAGAATTTCTTGTGTTGCTTTCCCCAATATCTCATCTATTAACCAAAGATGCTTTGTATAGTCTTTCTTCATGCTTTAGTACCTCTTAAGGTGAATTCAATGGCAGTTCTCGTCTAATGCAGATTTACGTAACGGGAGATTGACTTAATTTCATCTGCAAAATAGGGAATTTCTCCGTTTTTTCCTTCTGCAGGACATTGATAAAGATGTTGGGAAAAAAAATTGCCACTCATTCTGGAGGGTTCTGTCACCTTTCTTTATAGTGACCATTCAGCCTTATTTCTTTTTCCTTTGTATCCTTTAGCCAGCTGTCAACTTATAAAGGGACTTCTTCTCCAGTCCCTGATTACTTAGTGTTTTTTTTTCCTTTACATACACAACTGTGTTATGTCCACTGAGTACCTTTTATTCATCTGTGTATTGATGCCCTTGCAGAACTCCTGCAGGTTGGAAAGACCATCTTGCTCTTTGTGGGAGCTGTGTGTGCTCTTTCCCCAGAGATGCTATTCATCCCAGTGATTAATGATCTTACTCTTGTAGTCTCTACTGTCTTGCCTGAGTTCGAAGCCAGACTTGCAGTTCAGTCAAGTGGGTGTGGTGATTGAAGTTTGTATGATTTCCTTAAAATAGTAAGGTACTGTGAATGCAGGAATATCTGAGAGTTGTTTTCGTATTTAGAATTCTGAACACAAATGTTACATGAGATTATAAAGGCTACATCAGAAGACACTGATGTTCTCAACTTTCTACCCAAAACTTTAAGGGAAAAGGCTTTTATTTGGACTTTTTTGCTGTTAATTGTTACTATTTTAAACATTTTTGAATCTTATTGTTTATTAGAATATGCTTTTACATAGTTGATCAGAAGAGAAGTTCAGTTAAAATCTGGATATAGCCATATTTTTATTGATTTAATTTATTAACCCAGTTTGGTACTGATTTTTTTTTAATACAGGAAAATATATCATTGCCAAATTTGCTTGCAAACACAGATTTATCAACTCTAGTTTTAATTAGATTGTTCATTTTATGTGGTGATATTGCTTAGTTTGCTAAGCTAGTTAAATTTTTATTTGGGTTTTAAAGGTGTTTCTTGTCTGAAAAGTGAATGTGAAAGGGGCACCTCAATTCTTGGCATTTTTTTCTTCTGTGTATTCAATACCATATCAGCCATTGATCTGTTGATTGGATGTCCTGCGAGATTCCACTGTGAGAGGCAGTGCTTAGTCAGGAGCTTGGGTTGACTTTCAGATTTTAAATTGAATTCTAGGAGGTGAAGGGCTGTATTTTAAAATTGTGGACTTACCCATAATTTAGAGTAGGAGTCAAAATGAATTTGGAAGTCAGCTCTGGTTCCTCCCCTCAGTACTAGCTCCCATCCTGTTCAACTTATTCATCAGTGACCTGGATGAGGGGACAGAGTGCCTCCTCAGCAAGTTTGCTGATGACACCAAGCTGGGAGGAGTGACTGACACACCTGAGGGCTGTGCTGCCATTCAGAGAGACCTGGACAGGCTGGAGAGTTGGGCAGAGAGGAACCTCTTGAGGTTCAACAAGGGCAAGTACAGAGTCCTGCACCTAGGGGAAAAATAACCCTAGGCACCAGTACAAACTGGGGGCTGACCTTCTGGAGAGCAACTCTGCAGAGAAGGACCTGGGAGTGCTGATGGATGACAGGCTGAGCATGAGCCAGCAATGTGCCCTTGTGGCCAGGAAGGCCAATGGTCTCCTGGGGTGCATTGTGAAGAGTGTTGCCAGCAGATGGAGGGAGGTGATCCTGCCCCTCTGCCCTGGTGAGGCTTCATCTGGAGTACAGTGTCCAGTTCTGGGCTCCCCAGAACAAGGGAGACATGGAGCTACTGGAGAGAGTCCACTGTAGGGCTACAAAGATGATCAGAGGCCTGGAGCACCTGCCCTGTGAGGAATGGCTGTGAGAGCTGGGCCTCTTCAGCCTGGGGAAGAGAAGACTGAGGGGGGATCTTATTGGTGTGTGCTAGTACCTGAAGGGAGGTGTCAAGGGGACAGGGACAAACTCTTTTCAGTTGTTCCGTGTGACAGGACAAGAGGCAGTGGGCAGAAATTGAAGCACAGGAAGTTCTGCCTGACCGTGAGGGGGAATTTCTTCCCTGTGAGAGTGATGGAGCACTGGACCGGGTTGCCCAGGGAGGTTGTGGAGTCTCCTTCTGTGGAGATGTTCAAGGCCCGCCTGGATGCAACCCTGTCTAACATGCTGTAGGTGACCCTGCTGAGCAGGGAGGTTGGACTAGATGATCTCCAGAGGTCCCTTCCAACCTTACTGATTCTGTGATTTTTCACATGCTTTACAGTAATCTAGTGCAAGAAAACATCATTCTGGTTGACATTTAGGAACAAGCAAGTACTTTCTAGAATCTGGGTCCCAGAGAAAGTGACCAAGGTGACCAAGAGGTCACCTTTAAGGGAAGGAGATGCTTTAAAAAAAAGAATTTGAGAAATTTGTGCTCTAGATGACTCTGCTTGAGCAGAGGGGTTTGACTAGATGATCTCCAGAGGTTCTTTCCAGCCTGTTATGCAATGATTCTGTGCAATACGTTATGCATCATTTATAAGCTGTGAAATAATAGACAAGTGTTTTGTCTTGGTTATCATCTGAGGCCATTTAGACTACAGTAGCGGAACAAGAAGTAGTACAGATGAGTGTTTCTGAATGAATACAACTACTATCAACATATCTAGAGAGAGAAAGATAACCTAATTTAGGACTGTTGCAAGCTAGCTATGACAGCAGAGGTTACTGCAATCTGAGGAACGTAACTGAAAACTTAGGTAAATAGCTGGGTAACTAACGAAGTATTAAATGCTGAGCAGCAAGCTTATGGTCCTTGCTGTGCTTCATCTGGCTTAATTATCATGATGAAAGTCAGCATACTGTTGTTTAACGTGGACTGCTTGGGTTAAGTGTCCTGAGGGTACAAAATACCATTACATTGTAACCCCGTAGTAGAATATAACCATAGTAGAATATTGTACCCAGAGGTTGGTATCGGTTCGGAGAGTCGCAAGGTTGCACCTAGAGGTTGAGATGAAGGTTGAGCTCCTTTGTATCCGCATGGTCCTGGTTTGCATTCATGCAGCTGTCACAGGACCGTAAGTCCTTAACTCTCCAAGTGCACCTTTTTCACCAGCAGCTGCAGGAACTGGGTAGGAGAAGAGTTTGTTTTTCTGGCTCTGTAGCCGTGGAGATTTCTTCCTGGCGGAGCTGTCGCTCACTGAATAGAGCTAAGACATGTCCTTAAATGCCAAAAAGAGCGTTTCCTCTGTCAGAGTGCTCCACATTGTGCTGCGTCGCTCTATCAAGAGATACAAGCTAAGAGAAGTGCTTTCCTTGCACAGCAGAAAGCCTTGCACGCGCAAGGCCTCCAGCAACATCTGAGGGGATGGGATCCACGATCTCCAAACGTATCACTGAAAAATACTTCTAGTGCTGTTTAGTATAGAGAGAGCTTCAAAAATATGCTAGCCTTACAGTTCTAGAAAACAAACTATTTAGTTGCTGGTATGCTTGTATTCTGTTTCATAGGAATACTGAAATGTCAGATGAAGACTCATCAAATGCTAATTCTCTATGACTTTTCCTGATTTTCTCCACAGATGAAGACCATTTAAATATTATTTAATTTTTTTTACATATTATAATGGGGACTTTTATTGTTTGTTTATATAAAAATATATATATATATTTTTTAACTGTTTTTAAAAAAAATCAAACCCCTAAAATCTCCACCCTCTGACCTATCACACAATGAATTAAAAGTTGTTAATCTGACTTGATACCCTGTCATGCTCAAGTTTGCTAGTAACAACACATTTAACATGCAATCTATATGGAGTGTTTTTCTGTTGTTTCAGTGATAGAGCTCCAACCAGATTTTCAGTAGCTTTAAAGATCTATAACCTCGTATGGAGTAGGGGAGTATAAACAGATTATTTGATTAGTGATAATTTTACTGTGGAAGCAGCATGAGTATTAAGATTAGTTTTTTTTTTTTTTTTTTTGCTTCCGTGGTAGGATACTCCTGGGAATTATGTGCTATAACTTCTTTTAGCATTTCTAATCCATAATTTAGAATGGATTTACAAAGCATCTTTTAAAGAAGACACTCCCCCCATAATGTCTGCTTGCATTGATAGTGGAAGATGAAACAACCTTAAAAAGAGAAAAATGGAAATGCTTGTTTCTGTCCTAATGCCAGCTGGCATCACCTGCAGTATGTGATGTCGCTTCCATGCTGCTGTTGCATGCAGCCACGAAGTCTTCTGCAAGAGTGAAGAGGATGGGCTGCCAGCTGTGCTGTCCCACAGGATCTCTACAGAAAAGGCTATAAACTGTCTGGTCAAGAGGAATAAAGCCTATACTAGAAGTGATGTTTGTAGACTTCACTTTCTTTTCCTTCTGCTGAGAGGCAGGTTAAAGGTGGTGAGGGAGGAAGATTTGTTGTTTAGGGTAGGATTCATAATAAGTTCTCAGGGTCTGCCCTTTGATTTTGCTTGTTGCTCACAGCACCCTGTTGGGTGGCCAGAAAGTTTTTTGTGCCCCTATTAGCAATATTCCTTGGTAGGTTTGCTTTGGGAATGGAATGTCTGCTATAAACCCTCTTTTCCTTTTGGGTAGCACACCCCACGTTCCTTCAAATTCTTTGGCCTTAGTGTAGGCAGAAGGGTGCAATGTAAGGACATTTCCCATGTCCTTTTTGCCTTCCTGCCCTGCTTTGCAGTCTCAAGGCTGCTGCTGATGCCTTCTGCTAACAATCTGGTTTTGCTCTTCTTAATAGTATAAGAGTAGAAGTAGAAAATGGACAGGCATTCTTGAAAATAAATTCTCCCAGGTCGACTGTTTATTTGCTGTGTCTGTTGCTTATGAAAAATGAAAATTTGAGTTTAGACATGCTTTAAAAGTCAGTAAGATCTTACCTTGTTGTGATTCTGCATTTACAATTTCCATGCTGATACTGATCTGTAATCTGAAAAATATTATTGCAAAATTGTTGTCTTGCCAACCTGTGACTGACAATTTAACTTTTCAGCTTTCTGGTAAATCTGAATTTAGGCTGTATTATTTGAAATCCATACCTGATATATTTTTTTTCTCTCCATATAGTGTAACCTGTAACATTACTGTTTTTTAAAAGTGGTTTATTCCACAGGGAGATTATCTGCGCATGGTAAATGATAAAGCCACAAAAATAAGTTTGTGAACTAGATTAATATTAATTTTCTCAAGGTAAATTATAATTATGCAAGCACAAAATTAAAGGTAGTGCTATGAGGAAAAACATAAGTGATTTAAAAAGTGGATAACTTCTAGCTATTATATGTAGTGACAAAATTAGTTTCAGCTAACTCCTGAGAGTGTTTTTCCCTCCATTTTGCAGAAGTCGCTGAGAGTTTTATGCTGCATTAGAGCTTTTTTTCCTAATTTTTATTAAATAGTTCTTAAATTATTTAAGAACTATTAATGATATCCTATCCACAGGGATTGGAATTTGTTCCTAGTGATAACCTCCACTGTAATAGTACTCAAGGCGACTTTTTGTTTTTGGCTGTATAGTACATGGGGTGGTACTGTTCTCTGTTGAGACACCTGCAGTCTGGATCATAACCAGATGCAACAATTACTTTGAACTATTCAAAATAACATAGGTAAGGATTACAGAACTTTTGTCATGTCTGTCCATGCCATCTATTCATGTTTTGAAGTTATTTGTTAATTCGTGAAAGTTTTGTAGAGGCAGGGGGTTAAAAGTTGGTTAAAGTACTAGAAGTTTAATGAAAATAAGTGACCATATAGAAGAGAGACCCAATAAATGCCCTGAGAGAATTGGTACCAGAAGAGCTCATCCTTGTTATATACCTTCTTGCCTTTCCATGATATGGGAGACATTACAAATGCCTGTGTTGCAGGACAGACTTCAGCCTGAGCTTGCATTTCTTTAGACAGTGAAGGTCCTTTGAGCACAAAATACATCACAGTGTGGAAACCAGACCTTGTTAGCTCAGGTGCTTGAGAAGTTACCTATTAGAAGAGTATCCACAGATTCCCTAGTACTCTGTCTAGCGACGTATTCTCTCGACCTCTGTCCCGAGGAAGGTATAAAAGAGAGGATAGCATTATGGACTTAGTTCAGGGTCTTTGGTCTGTGTCACTGGTGTAATGTGGAAGAAAATGGGAAAATGCTTCTATGAAGGACCTCTGAAGTAGTGTAATATTGTTGATGTCTAGATACAGTGGGAGGATGTCTTTTCCTTCCATATTATTTTTTTTCTCTTTATGGCCTGTTGAATGAACTTAAGGAACCTAATGGAAGAGTTGAAAACTGGGAATGGTGGGCAAGCGTATGGGTGCTTTGGAACAAAGATAATGCAGTAGTCAGTGGGACATGTCCATTTGAAGCTACCTGGCATTTTTACTCATTCTTTTAAAATAAATGCAAATTTAAAGTTATTTTAACTGGCTTCCAGCTTTTTACCTAGGCTGGCATGTGTTGATCAGAGGGATACTTGTATTTATTTTGGATTTCATATTCTGCATACATTTTATATGTGTGTGTGCACGTATATGTGTGTGTGTATACAAATACAATGACACTGCTTTCCTGTTTCTTTTGATGGCCCCTGTCTCTTTTCAGAGACTGTGCAAAAGAAAATGGAAGAATACATTAGTCCAGATACATTTGGTTTTGAGAAGAAGGAAGCAAAAGTGTTGTTCTTGGAGATATCCAAAATGTGACTGGAGACAGTCTTGAGTAACCTGCTGCAGTTGACCCTCTTTGGAGCAGGAGGGTTGAACCAGAGTCCCTCTAGAGTCACTTCCAACTCCACCTACTCTGTGGTTCAGTGAAAAGAAGATTTAATAGAAAAATGTAAAATTTTAGGATATAGATCTGTGTGACAGCCTACCTAACGTGTTAGCTACAAGCTGCTGAATGGAGAGGTTATTCTTAACAGTCCCCCAAGTCTTTGCTGTCCTTACTATATGCTCCCTTTGCTTCCCCTTTGCCAACTTTGCTGCTTTCCTGATGTGTGTTATAATTCCTTCTTATTTTACTCCTCAGAGGCATTTCCTACCACAGTAGGAGGAATGCTGCAGAAATTTTCAGTTGTTTCTTGTTACAAAGAAAATCTTGGTTTTAGCTTTCTAATATCTTGGTTATGGAGAAGGGTCATGAGTTTTTTTTTTCTTTTTATTTCTGCTGACTTTATTGCAGATTGTACTGATTTAAAGGACTGTGCTTAACTTCCGTAATCACGGTTCTCACTGTGTCTCTCTGCAGCTGAACAGGAGTTTCTAGAGACCGAAAGTAAAATTTTGAATCTTGTCCAGTGGTGTCCTGATGACTGTAGAGAAAGAGCCAAGTGGAAAGCTAGTTGAACACCAGGGCATAATTCCTATGCTAACTCCAGCCATAATCATCTGTTCATAAAATATTTAACTTTTCTATTTATCATGTTAACTAGTAGCCACCCTCAGCTCAGAATCCTATTAGTTTGATTGTTCAAGCTTAATTAGAGTTAAAGGATAAATATTTTCTGAAATTGACTGTTTTCTTGATCCTCGTATATCAGAACACTTGATCCTGCAGGTTTAGTGTGCTGCACATCTCGTTTGCATGAACGAGAAAGTAGAAGAGTATGTTGATAGCTTAAGAGGGCATGATTAGGAGTGGCTGCGATCTGGGAATGCAGAAAAGGGACAACAGATAATCACTGAGAAAGATGAGGTAGAAAAATACTTCTATCAACTATAAGCCCTAAAAAAAAAAAAAAAAAAAAAAAAAAAAGGCGAATAGTGGAATAGTGTCTGGCTCCTTCAGCTGTTAAGAAGGTATGCTAGTGATCTGAAAAGACAATTTCTGTGGCAGGGATGTTCTTGCCAGTGGGGGAAAGCTCATGGTAAAATCGGGGAAAGAAATTTGGACAAGATTTTTGGTGAAGCATGATTTTGAAAGAAGAAAGATATTTGTCTTGTGGGAAATGTTCAGCATGAAATAAAAAAAAAAACAGTGTGTATGTTACCTGTGCGAAATCTTTGCTCAGTGTAGTCCATACATATTGAAGGCCAGAAACTCGCTTTTATTTATTTGTGAAGAAAAGCCTGAAAGCAGGTCACTTGAAAATAAAGATTCAAACTGTAGTGCCATCTTGCTATTTTTTTTTTCAGACTCCTAAGTTGCATTTAATAGCAGTAGTACTTTTTTTTATAGCAATGTATTTATCAAGTGCAATGTTTCCAGATATCACAGTGGGGAGATCTAGAAAGGAATGCTGGAAAGATGTAAGGTGCTAATATAGAGAGAAATGTTGAGACACTGGTTTTCTCAAAACCTGAAGCAAAAGATTTTCTCATTGGGTTAGTATTAAGAAATTCATTGATTAGCTCTGAAAGGACAGCAGGTATAATTACTACAAAGCTAACGGGGATTAAATTTAATGCTTTATACAATAATGTATCCCCCCTGTTTGGTACTTTAGCTTGAAGTGAGTGGATAAAGGAGTATGAGGAAGGTGAAAATTACTTCCCCAGTGAGAACTGTTGCTTAGCCTGTTTCCGTCTGGGTCCTTGATCCGTATATAAAAATTGACTGGCTCTGGCTTGCTGGAGCTGCAGTGCATTTGTTCATCTGGGGATATGCTGTATTTCTGTGTCTAAAGCAGTTGCTTGTCCTCTTTTAAAATGTGGCAGCCTTATCCCTGATAGAGCAAAGTACACGTCCTCTTCTTCTGCCTGCTGTGGCCTGGCTGCTGTTCAGTGTCACAGCAATAGCACTTGGAGCTCCCGAGATAAGTGGGATCAACTTGAGGGACACTTGCTGCATATGAAAGTGTGTCTGAAAAACGTTGCTGCCTCCATTTCATTGCAGTTTGCCCTTTCTCACATTTTCTTGCACATGTTCTTGAAGCTCTTCAATATTGTCTGTGTGTGAGGGGTGAATTCAGGAGGTACTTTGCAGGTGAGTGTGCTAGGAATATTTATTGGACATGATATAGGATGAGAAAGGCTTGTACCAGGCCAATGCACTGCACTTAATTGCCTTTTAGAGATGCTGAGATTTAAAAAAAAAGAGAGAGAGAAAAAATCAAACTCTGTATCCAGATATTTTAAACATCGTATGAGCTTTGACATCAGTCTCTGCTTTATATAGCTTGTCTTGATTTCTGTGGTGCACTGACTCAAGTCCTCCAGCTGTTGACAGTATTTCAGTTTAGATTTCTGAAAAAGCAGAAATGGACTAAAACCTTTAAAAAATGAAGTGGCACAGAAATCCATTTCATATATCTCTTCAGAGATACAGATTCATAAGTGTCCATGATGTTTTAGCAAATGGGACTGGCTATGCATTCAAAATCTTTATCCTCTTGTTATACTAAAACTGTCTCATTTAGTGGAGATTGATGTACAACAGATGGAATAACTATGGAAACATTCTTTTTTTTTTTTAAATACTGTATGAAACTCAACAATGTGTTGATAGATATATCTGAAATTTTTGCCTGAGGAGAAAAAAAACAAGCTGAAAAATAATCTGCTTAAGATACATATGACATCAACTGTAAAACAGATACAGCAATAAAGTATATTTCATCTAAAATAAAATGTACTAAAGAATTATAGGGCTCTTCTGTAGCTTTTGGTTTTATTCTCCCAAATAAGTACAGAATAGAGTCTCAATGCCATTTTCCTTCTTTGAGACAATAGAAGAATTGTCCTAATTGGCACCAAAAAGAGCAACACGTTTCAGGGATAATAATAGCAAGATAGTTATAAAGGTTCTTAGTTTGCAGCCCAGTTATTGCAAGAAGTTATTCTTGCCTCTTCCTGCTAATAGTTGTCTAGCATTTTATTAGTTGTGCAGTCAGTCAGTATATTGCTCATATGTGGGTTTTGCTGTCCCTTAATGGCCTTTGCTGCTTTGGCAGTCATTTTGATTGAATTACACTTCAGTATTTTATGTGGCTAGTACCTTGTTCCATATTCTGATAAGCCAATACTACTTAAATTAGATATTTTAATGAAACACTCAAATGCGTTCTTACATGCTGAGGCTTGTTTGCAAAGTAATTGGAGACCTCTAAATTTGGGGAATTTAGGGTAGGGCAGTTTTATTGGATTTATCGTTCTACTAAAGAGCGTGCTGAGTGGAGAATCTTGTAGCAAATACATGGAATATAATGCAGGCTGGATTTACTTGTACTGAGTTAATGCCCCCTTCATAGGATTTCATAGTAACAAATTTGTTTTAGAGATAGATGAACATGTAGGTGATGGTGTGTGTGTTTTTACTGAAATAAATAGTCTGCTAATTTCTCATTGATTGGGAAATTACTGGGATTCAAGTAGCTTTATGATGTTTTATTCTGTGTTGCAGGAAGCTCTTACTTTTTATTCCTGTTTTCCACCTTTATAGAAATTCCACCTTTATAGAAATTCCCTTTGCAATATTACATGTCGCTTTATTTGATTTAATGTTCTTTTCTATCTGAAGATGCTGTTGTAAGATTTCTTGCTTGTAAGGATCAGTTGTTTTTGTTGCTTTCTGCTACTGGACAAAGCCTTTATAGAGCATTGTGTGCTCTTCGGTCCAGATGTTCAGAACAGAACCTAGAATAAGGGGTCAATCAAAGTGAAGAATAGCAGTGCTCACCTCCTCCTTAATGCGTCCTGCTTGTGTATAAAGCTGAAGGTATTCTCAGCTGGTAGCTAAGCTTTAACGCGTGGATGAGGAACTCTACTGGTAAAGGATGATCTTGGAGTTCAGATAATGTAGTTGGAGGATTAAAGCCCTTGTTTTGTCACTGGTTTGCTCTGAATTTGAGTAAGGTCTTCCATTGCTTATCTGTATGAGGTGTATGAAGCTTACTTCATTGACACATATACTTACAAGTTACTGAAAAAATATTCTTCCATTTTATATGTTAGTATATGTTTGTATATTACCTAGATAGCAATATTTAGCCTGTAGCCTGCTTGAACATCTTGAACAGAGATTATAGACACCAGAAGGCGTATCTGCTGTAAATTTGTTTAACAGTATTAATATGAAGTCCAAGACCAACAGTTTTATATATACCTTTAGAATTAACAGAGCTTTTTAAAATTGCAAAAATATTTCCTAATTCAGCCAGAACTAAAGGCTTTGCTTTGTGAAATTTTATGGCTTACGCAATTTGCCAGGTTGAAATTTTACTCTGTTAGAACATATAACAGTTCCTTCCAGCTACTAGAGCTGTGAAACCTTCTTGTTCTTAGGCTGAGAAAAAAGTGCATATGTAGAGAATAAGATGCTTAGCTGATACCATAGAAGGGGCCAGTGGAATCTAAATTAGAGCAGGCGAAAGAAAACGTCAGCCTGAAAAATTGTTTGCCTGAGATGGGTTCAGTAGATGTAACCCCGAGAGCTGCTCTGAGCAGAAAGGATATTCGGTATTTTGGGGAAAAGTAGTTCCAAAAAAAACTGGTCACAAAGGAGGAAGAACCTGTCATTAAAAAAAAAAAAAAAAAAAAGACACTAGTCTGCCACAGATGATGCTGTGAGACTAATCACTTACCAGCTCAGAGAGACTTTAGCAGATGGAAGCTAAAGTAGCAACATATGTATGGTATGCTTACTAAAGGGTTATGAAACATACTTTCTCATTTTGCATGTATGTGTAAAAATCTCAGCAGAGATTTTTTGCAAGGAGATATCTGCGCACCTTATTCTCCTTGGAGAGCTACCAGTTTGGCAAAGCCATGGCTCCTCTGTGACTCCTGGGGCCATCTAAAAAGAATGAGAGGGAAGTGGAAAATACAAGTCTGGAAAGAGTGTCATATTTTCTGTTTAAGACCTGAATTTACTGAAGTTGAGAGGCACCTGAAGGAGAGGATAAAAGCATTTTAAATAAATGGGATTTCATACTGGAAAAGTTCTCTAAGAGCTTGTATGCAAACTGATGTAGAGAGAGAGAGCCAGCTATGGGACTGGGCATTTGTATTTGTCCAAGAGAACTGTGGACTGGACACACAAAAACTGTAAAGGAGGCATTTAGATGGAGAGTCTGGGGCTGGATGTATGGTAGCATCAGAGTTGTTGCACTTAGCTACCCCCTCGGTGTTACAATGGTTATAACAATCAATACTGAGTAACAAGAAGATTAGCCAAGATTTTGAAGATCCCATTCAAAGCTGAGTTTTTAACTTATCGGCTTGGTGCTGAACCTCAGGAGGATCTCTATTAGAGGACATATTTTGCCTTTGAACAGGTAGCTTGTAGCAACATCAGTGTTTCACATGCACAATATATAGTGATATTTGGCTTTCTGTTTTGGGTGAGGGGGAGCTGTCTTAAGATTCCAGTCACTTTTCTTTTTCCTTCAGCATTTTTTTTCTAACTTTGGACCAGATGGAATAATTTACAGGACTCTCAAGTGCTTCAGAAATAATTATAGAGCCGAATTCTGTGCCCTTGGGAATTTTAACTTTGGGTATTTGTCTGTTTAGAACAACTGTACTGTAGGCTTGTTAATTTTAATTTTTAATTTTCACATCTTTTTAACCTTTCCCTATGGAGTCTTAAATGTAACTGTGTACACATTTTATGATCCTTGTAGTTAGGGCTGCTTGTGAAGCATGTATGTGGTACTCACTCTCATGTGTTCATATAGATTTTAATTATAAAATTCATTTGTACTAAAAAAAATATTTCACTGGTAGCTGTTATTAATTGAAAGATTATGCTTTTCTGCTCGATAGCACATGAGGATTTGGCATCAGTTTTAAAATCTGCATGTGTTGGGACATCTCAGTGTTGATCCATTTTACATCTGGAAGGTAACAAAATTTTTAATTATTCATTTTATTTTCCAGATATAAAATCACCTGCGTTGTACATGTCCCACTCTCCACTTTGCTGTAAATTCTTCGAGGCATGAAATAGCCTGCCAGGTGTCGGTTGCACTCTGAAGTTAATGAATGGTTATCAGCATATAATAATTCAGCTACAAACTGTAATGCATGCATAATATCATTGGGCAGAATTTTTGCCTTCAGCCAACATCTAATCAATTGCTGTAGATCTAGCAAGGTCATCCTAGACTGTGCTTTCCCCCAAGCATCCAAAAAGGAAATTCAGAATCTCTTCCCCTGCCCTCCTGTCCTGTTCTGTAAGCAAATGAAATTAGAAACTTTTCGCAGCTCAGAAATGTTTGCAATTTTACCGCAGTAGCTTTTAGTAGAGCAGGTATTTTGGCTTTATCTTGTGACAAGTCCTTTATATTGGTTCTGACTAGTGGAAATAAATGACTTCTAGTTTCTCCTGGGCTTTTTCCCATGAAGTTGAGTTTATCCTTCATGTATACACATCTTGTTTACTGCTGCTGTGGATGTGAGCCCACAGCTAGGAAAAAGACCTCTGTGGACTCAGTCTTGCAATTATCTTCTGGCAGAACTTCTAATGAAGCCAGAACAATGTTTTTATATTTTTAAACACAGCTATCAGGATTAGTAATTTCCAGAAATGCATTTTTTGTTCATTTGTGTTTTTTTTATGTGTATGTGTCTATGCTGCTTACTCAAGAAAAGGATCTATGTTAAAATTAACTGGAAAACTAGTATGTTCTCTTAAACTTAGTTTTCTATTTATTTCATCTATAAAATATTTTGGGGGAGACTAAATGTTTTAACAGTCTCTAAATAATTCAGTTCTTAGTTTTGAAAAGTTATTTTTAGTAGTTGTTGGAACAAGATTGTAATAAACTTAAGCTATTTTTTTTTCCTGCCTTGCAGTAGGCTTTTCATCTCTTTGGCGTAGTTGTGTTGACAAAACCTCATCAACAGAAAGATGAGCCTGATTTTACATCTACAGAACGTAAGTGTTGTATGCTTATGTGATCGTACTTTTTACAGCGCTGCCGGCGAGGAGTGATGTTTTCACCTTCGCAGCTGAAATCCCATGCCTGTGTCAGCAACAGACTCGCTTGAAAGTAATCCTCAGCCCTCGAGAGCAGCCGGACCGTAGCTGAGCCGCAGGGCAGAGGGAGCTCAGCAGAGCTGCGCCGCGCCGCGCCGGGGGCTGCGTTTCACGCGCCCCAGCGACGTGGGAAGGCGGGTGCTCCGCGTGGAGGTCGCCCGCTTCGCCCGTCCTGTCTCCGTCGGGCACCGACAGCGGGGTCTGGCCCCGAGTGTCCTCAGTAGGTTTTGCTACGGTCTGGTAGCAAAAGCAAAGCCCCTGTGGGGGTGAGGCGCCTCCCGCCCGCTCCGGGGCGCGTTCTCGCGGGGCACCCAGCGGCCGAAGCATCCCCTCGGGGAAGGCTGGTTTCCCACGTTAACGGAGTTTGGGTTCCCGAGAGCGCTGCTACCGATCCAGTGGAGTGAACTCTCGGGGGAATGGGCACAGTTCGGAGAGAGCGTAACTGGAAGTGGTTGTGGTAGATCGTATTAAAACTGTTCTGTGTATTGCATTACAATAAATGCATGCGAACCAGTAGATAAGTAGAAAAAAATATTGCCCCGTGACGCTCGGCAGCATCACGGCTGAGTTGTGTGCTGCTATGAAGGTAGAAGCAAACATGCATTTATTTCCAGAATGGCTTTTGTGTGACTTTTCCAACATTTGAATGTTTTCTATGAGGAGAGATCTTGTTTAACCTGGGAACATAATCAACAAAGGCTAAGATGGCAAAAATAATAATAAAAAGAAAAAAAAAAGCAAGTAATGGGAAAATTTTTGTTTATGATTGGAAATGAAATGCTAAAAACACCTTTAAAAAAAGCTATCATCAAGGTATCATCTCTGATATAAGTAAGAAAATGCCTGCTTAAATAATGTGATTTTTAAGTCAACATTTCTGTGGAGAAACCAGCTCTGTTTTATTCTTAGAATTAGCATAATACAAGGATTAGCCAGGAAAAAAACTTTTGTCAGATAAAACAACTGTTTAACAATCTTTAACTCTTTCTAAGCAACAATTTCTGGCTTGTTTAGTCTTGCTCACTTTTCCACTAAGCTACCTTTCAGATACTCAACACAAAGAATGTTAGTGGGTCTAAAAAAGCCTAATGGTGCTCTTAGGTTGTTTAATTGCATCCTTGATTTCACTGAAAAGATACAATGTCAATGCCAGGCAAAGAAACAAAATTCAAATAGGATGCAACAACATATGAATGTAGGTGGCACCTTAGAAACTAACTCTCAAGAATACGAATGGCCAGTTGGTTGAAAATACTGTCATGTGGTTCTCATTTTTCTACTGAACTTGCACTGAAGCCATTGAGTTTAATTTTGCTCAGTTTCTGGTTTACACTGTGCAGGTGTCAAATGTATAGAAACTGGCGGTGCTGCAGAAGTCTTTTTCCCTCTGTGTGGAGAAGACTTCATGGTTTCTAAGCTTGTTTTTTGAACTATTTGAGTATTTTTTCATTGCATCAGAAATACAGGCTACAAATGAACTGTATCTGGGAAGAGAAAAGCAATCCACAAGGGTCAGTATATAGTTAATTTGCTATTGTGCAGATATTGAAATGACCCCTCCAGTTAGCAGGCAGCTCTTTAGGCACTGTTATGGTTTAAGAAAAAAGCTGTTACAGTAGCACAGTTCTTGATGTAAGGCCTAATGTTTCCATAATTGTGAGTGTAGTAATTTGTTGTTTCAGTTACAGTTTCTCTAGGTAAGAAATAATCTTCAGTCATTGTGTGTGGTTTGCTTGCTTGTTTATGTTTTGTTTTTCCTCAGATGATAACTGATCTGTTACTTAGGGCTGCAAGATCTAAGACTTGGATAGAACAACTTAATCTTTCTTGATAAGTGTTGAATTTGTGTGCATATATATGTTTTTGTATATACACATATAATTTGTGTTAACTATATATACAGATAAATAAAAGCTTCCAGAATAAAAAGTGAAATAACAAATGAAGTCTGTCTGCCCACTTTAAAAATGTCTAGCAACAACATAAGCAAGTGAAAATGACCAAAGCTAAATTCACCATTTCTTGAAGAAACTTTTTTTTTCTTTAAGCAGCCAGAGTACAGATACATATTTCTTACCAAGGCAACGGGAGCTGGTGCTCTGCAACATTAGTTTTGATTGACATTTTTGGCATGCCTTAGCTAGTTGGAAACTTGAAGTTATGCTCTATTTTATAGTTATTTTTGCAATGGTAAATAGATTTTTAGTGAATGTTAAGTATGTAGCACTTCTTTCCATGCAAACATGAGGTCTGAGCTTATAAGGTAGTAAACGGGCATTGGACAAAGGGGCAGGAGACTTATCCTTTTGTAGGACTGAACTCTTTAATTTTGTTTGTGACCTAAGCAAAATTTGAACTCAAGTTTTTGAGAAATTGGAAAATTATACTTCTGAAAACATAAGAATTCAGAACAGCTCTTACAGCACTGGTGGAAATCTTGTGAATTTCACGAGCCTGGTACAAGCACAGTAAACCATTTAAATCTCCAAATATTGTGCC
This sequence comes from Rhea pennata, assembly GCF_028389875.1. Classification (NCBI taxonomy): domain Eukaryota; kingdom Metazoa; phylum Chordata; class Aves; order Rheiformes; family Rheidae; genus Rhea; species Rhea pennata. The sequence continues at coordinate 40,416,463 of NC_084665.1, forward strand.
ACTGCAATCTTTATTTAACCTTATGCAGTTCCCTCATAAATTTTTCTTCTCCTTTATTTACAGAAGATCTGAAAAAGTAAGCCTATAGCATATTTTCCAGAATTGTCGTTCTTTTGCCAAAGTTGCTTATTTTTGGTTAGAAGATAGTATTTGGATTTGAATTTAAGTGTTTGAAAATGAAGCTTTAATTTTAAAGGCTAATTTCTGTACAGTGCATATATGAGAAAGGTGTACTTTTTGTTCTGTTCTTATGAGCTACTCCGTATAACATGTTGTGGTGCAAAGAGATAGGGAACGTTTTGGTACCAAAAGGCACTACTGTGTTCCTCTGAACATTTCTGTGCTAACTATTCATATGTTGAGAGGTCTTCAGTTATGGAATAGGTTATATCTGTGTGTCTATTTTTTTTTTTAAGTTTTACTGTTACAATTTGCTAATTCAGAATATGAAAAAAAATATTCTATTCCTGCTAATGTTGCTTCCAGGGGAAGGTCAGTGGCAGGCTGAAATTGGAGCAGATCTGCCCTCTCCCTTGAGCACTAGCAGAGGGGTGTCTGTGTCTGTCTGTCTCATCCTGGCTCTCTTACTAAAGTTGTGCCTGAACCTCAGGTGAGCCACATGGCTTCCAAGGGAAGGACTGATAGAAGTTGTTAAGCTTTTATAGAAAGGTCTTTGGCACTAAAGTCATGTAGATGCTATGAAGGGCTTTTACAAAAACTACCTCACGTAGATCTCATATTAGTGCGTATTGATACAGATCTATAAAGACATAGGGAACCTGATGTCCTCCAGAAGCTGAAGTGGATTGCCAGTTGCATTTTAAGACTTCCTCTTTGATGTGCAGAAGAACGTAGAGGAATGTGTCTTTGTTTCTATTAAAGCAGACGTTTAATTAGCAAAGTCTTTTCTATATTTGAGAGCCTACTAAAACCCAAATGTCTTCATGCATTTACTAAATCTTCATCTTGTTTGATGTTTATATTGTGCTTGTGTCTAGGCTTAAAGCATCTGCCTTATAAAGTAGAGAGGAAATACTCTCTACTTTAGAGAGAATGGGAATAACTATTAGCTCTTCTGTAATGAGCTGCGTTGGCTAGCTTTTCTCCCCTTACTTAGCTTTTCTTACAAAGCTGTTTTGGCAGCAAGACAGGTTAAGTCTGTGATATGCTGTGGCTTAGAATATGATCTTCCTTGTTAAAGCGTGTGGGAAAAGCTCAACATATCTTTCCAAAGTCACCAGCAGTAAAGTGTGTTCCCGTGTGGCTTTAGGAGTGTCAGCCTTCTTCTCTAGAGACTATTACTAATTGTTAACATCTGGTCCAGTATGAGAGTCGCAGAAAAATCTGCCACCTCTGGCGATTGAATTGAAGTAACCAACGTCTCATCTGTGTCCTTGTCATCTCAGAGTGACCTTAGGTCTACATGTGGTACAGAAACTATGCTGTTGCTTTGGTCAGTGGTGTGGGGGTGTTTTTTGTGTTTTTGTATGTTTGTTTTTTTTTTTTTTTTTTTTTTTAACAGTAGCTGAGGATTTTGAGGATGGAGTTGCCTTTTTTTATTGTTGTTCTTTTTTTAAATAATAATGCAGTAGTATTTAAATCTCTTGTATGGCTTTGTTCATTCTTCATGATTGATCTCATCCTATGATTAACTCATTTACAGTGCTAAAGTATTTTATGAATTATCAATTTTATGAAACCTTAGGTGATGCTTTTGACCATTACCCTGCTAGTGAAAAAGTGAAACTGATACTGAGAAATTAAATGACTATTAAGAACAGAAAATATACAGGCTGAGTCAGGCTGTGGAAAGGTATCTGGAGTACTGCTTCTGTGACAATCAGAGGCTGTGCAGATTCTGCTTCAGAAAACTCCCTCTTGAAAATGTGGTACTGAATATAAAATTACATCCTGTGTTATTACATGGAATAACAAGTGTTCTTGTGACCTGAGGAGAAAAAAAAATCTCCATTTTAGATTTTATTGAAAAAAATTCAGGTGGTATTGCAGTCTTCCACATTCAGTTGTAACAAGCTGTGCATAAAATCTGTATATATCAGCTGCAGTTGCTATGAATAACAATGTTTTACATCACTCATCTCTATGTAATCATTTCTAAGATCACAGGATTTTCTGTAAAATGATTTTGACAGCTCAGAATTAATTTAAAGCATATATACTATAGTGGAAAAGTAATCTGATCATGTGACATACACTTGCAAGAGGAAAGATTTATTTGATTAAAAAAAGACTTTGCCAGCTGTTTTTCTTTCTGTTGACTGATCTCTTTTGTGTGTGTATGTATTTTAAGGGAGTTAAACTTTATAAGAATTCTGTCTTAACTTGTGCCAAAGTCAATTCAGTGTCATTTTTAGTTAAAAGATGTTTTTTCTTCATTGTTGTGTGTATATATATGAGATGGCAGAAAAATCACTAGCATGCCATAGAGAATGATAGAGACTTTCTTTAGTTTTAGTTTTGCATTTCAAAACTCTCTTTAATCCTGCAATGACATCTTCCTTAAACTATTTTGTGTCGTGAAAGAAGAATCAAATTGACATCAGATCATTTTCAGCTATTCTGTGGTAACGAGAAACAAATCCTGTACTGCTGGAAAAACAAAAAAAACAGTAATAAATTCCTGGTGAAGGAAATACAAGGTTAACTAATAAGTTTAAAGTGGGAGGGTATCGTTCAGCTTTTGTTCGTGATGTTCTGCAAGTATAGTATAAAATAGGTCAAAATAATGCAGAAACAATCTTGAGTTTGAACAAAATAAAACATTTTTGAAAGAAAACATATCTGGCTGCTTAAGGCAATATTGTGGGGGGAACAGAAGAGGGAGATAAAAATCTGACTGGGCGTAATGTGAGAAGTAGTGAGCTGCCGTCACTCTCTGCCTTGGCAGTGGGCAGGTGTGCTCTCTTCCTCATTGCCCAGCGAACTGCCTGATTTCATGAAGCAGTGGGATGCTGTGCCCTGGGGAGCTGTCCGAATCACCCTTGCAACACGCTGCCTGGTGGCATCCCACATCAAATTGTGCTTTTAAGGAGGGGAAAAAAAAAAAAAAAAAAAAAAGTGAGCAGAATACGTTATTGAGCTCCTGCTATTTTGTTCCTCCATCTGCTTCCTGTGTCCTTTAGCGATCTGCATTAAAGATGCACCTCAAACACACACATATTTTAATTGCAAGCCACCAGGCGATGGCTTGCGTGTCAGTTGTGCTGTTCCAGCATGCTGTATTGTTTCAGGATCGTGTGATGGGCAGAGAAAAGTTAATTCTGCAGCCTGTCTTTCGGAATAGCGGCAGGATCGTTGCATTGGTCTTGGCTCACTGCACCAATTTCCAGTTGTCCGTAACTGCATCCAGAAATGCTTGGGAAGCAGGGCGGTCGATGAAGTGGACGTAGGCTGCGTGCCTGCAGCTTGGTCCCCTTGGCAGCTAGGCTGCAGTATCCTCAAATAACTGAAACTTTCAGCTGGCCTTCAAGAATAGCACTCAGAAAAATTTATTGCAGTAGATTAATGTTGAAATTACGCAAAGGAAATGGTTGTAAGGAGGTCTAAAGAGGCTGTTGTTGTGGGGGCTATTACTGACCACAGCTGCAGATCTGTGGTAGGGCCCTGACTGCTCTTTGCAGCCCAGCAGCAGCTGGTGGCCCAAAGGCAGGGTGAGAGCGATGCTTTTGCTCTGCTCCTTCTATCCCTTGTTTCTGTCAGCCACAACATTATTAAAATCCAAAGATCTCCTGTTTTATCCAAAACTGTATGCATAGCTAATCCTAAAAAAGAAGCACAAAGCAAACCCTCTTTTTGTTTTTTTCTTAATTAGGCTATAAACCTGGGAGTTTAAATAAGCAGGATGTTGGACCTAGGCTCCATGATGCGCAGATTGTGCTGGGTTTGCTTTTTAATCCATATTTGAAGATTTATAACTTCCGTAGCTGTATCTGATGTTACACGGTTCTTTTTTTCCAGGACTCGGCTAAGTGGGTTTTGAATATGAATTTTTATGGTAGTTTCTGCGTGCCTTGTTTTAAACCTCATTAAATTACCACCTAAGATGATGCTGAGTTTGTCTTCTTCCTACAGGACAACCTAAGCCAGTGAGTTTATATGTGAAGGAGATTATGGGGAGCCCTCCCAAACGTGGTTATACTTGGAAGTGATCTGTATTCATGGACTGTCACCTGCAGTGATTTTACTGAAGTGTGGATACTGCCCTGCTCAAAGAGAGGTGATTTCATCGCCTCTAGGACCACCTAAGGATTTAGCTCGCTTTTTCATGTTACCGCTGTTAATCAGCGGGCTTTCTCATGAGAAACTAGTGGGATATTGTCTTGGTTGTGTTGGATTACGTCATGTGGGCTATGCTAGGCACCAAATGCCTATATTGCAGTGCTTAACGGGCTTCTGAGATGTTTCTGGAGTATGAATAGTGACCAACAGCGTGACTAAGGTTTCCAGTTACTCTTTCATATTGTGTTTATATAGCAATCAGATTTAAAAAAAAGAAAATCTGATAAAACTCAAACTCTGTTAGCTCATAAACTTGAGATGGATATTTATGCTATAAATTTGCTTCTGAGTGTAAGCAATAACTATTTTAAATGCATATGAATATGGGAACATATTTTTAAGTGCTTGAAATTCAGGATATTTTGGAAGCTGGAAGTAAATGACTGGTAGAAATGAAGTTTACTACTGTTACAGAATTGCATAATTGAAGCATTTTGAACCTGAACTTGGTTTGATCCTAAAAGGGATAAAAGAGTTCTGAAGTAGTTCTGGTAGTATAAAACTGAAATTTCAACAAGCAGAGGCTGGCCTAAGTTGTGTATGATACTAGGAATAACATTCCTTTAAAACTTGTAATTAATCTTTTGCCAACGTTAGTTCATTCACTTCTAATTATTAAATCCTGAGCTTCTGCAGTTTTTCAGCACTGAGCTACAAAGCTGGTGTTTGTCGGGAATTTGTGGAACGATGCCACTGCAATGGCATTCCTGTGGTGCTAATCACTGGGTTGGATACCTGTGTCACCGCTTCACTGAGCGGTGGCTGATGACATTTCGAGTACTGTGAGCATTGAAAGTTAGAATTTATTTATGTATTTTTTTTTATGGGACTGCCATTTCAAATATAGTTCTGCATTAAAAACAGCTGAAACAAATTTAGCTGTTTGAGCTAAATTTGTCTGTAGTTTCTGGTGAAAAGCCACCTATTATTACAAATGTAGAATTTCTTTGAAGAATATACTTATGTTAGGAAAAGATCACTGACTGTTTCAAATTAAGCTAATTTCATTAACTGAGAGTAATAAATTTATCTAGATCTAGTGTTCTTTTAATTTCTTTCATTAAGAAAATCATCTTTGAGAACTGAATAACTGACTTTCTAGTCAATGTGAAATATCTACAGCTCTTGAACTGGAGCAGCATTTTTTTCTTTAAAAAGCAGATATAAGCTTGTAAATGGTCTTTAGAGTATTAAACTGCAGCAGTGATTGTAGGTCAAATTTTGATGGACTCTTTCTAGGTGTTCCACAACTACTGCCATCATTGTATAATCTATTCCAAATAAATATATGTAATTCCAGACTTCGAGAGTCTAAAATACTTCTGAATACTTTAAATAAATAAATAAAATATATAAAAAAAATAATGATGGTAATACATAGGCACTGAATAGTCTTTTTGCTGCATGCTCTTAGTTTATTTTTAGGAGATGCATTTTATTTTGGTTAAAATAATCAGGCTTACATATATATTAAATATTCTAAATATGCCATAGGCTTGGTAGCAGTGCATTTTTGAGTGCAGTTAATAAATCCACATACAATTTTTCTGTAAGGCAGATTAGAAAAAGCATATTCCTAGTTGAATTTTTCCTAGTTGAATTTTCGTGTACAGAGACCTACTGTTATGTGTTGTGATATTAATTAAGAATGGCCTATCTATGATACTTAAAGCAATCTAAAGGTGCCTAAATGTGTAAAGGTTTTCTTCTTTTCCAGCCCTAACATTACACCCAGTCAATGTCAGTAAATCTGTCTTGCGTGGACTGATATGCAGTGTAATGGCTCTCATAGCTCTTTCTCTACCTTAGACCATATACCTTAACTTAGATTCTAAAGGTTTTTTTGTAGTTATTTTTCTTGAAATACAGCTTGCAGTTTGAACACAAAAGCCTGTTTTGCTAATTAATAATTTTATATTTGCTTGTGTAAACTTATGTGAATCTATGTTCTGCTAGGCTAAGGATGTGCTCAGCCACTCTATGTACTACACAACTGTTGGGATGCACAACTTGAAATTGTGTTAGGGTGCTTTTTCCTTTTATTTTTATTTTTTTCCTCTTTCTCCTTAGTGGCACCTGTGCACCACCTTGCACTTTGTCACATTGGCATGCTTACGTTCTTACTGGCACTGCAAGGTTTGGTAGTAAACCTGTAAGATTTTTTTCTTTAAGAAAACTCCACTATGAATATGTGGCTTTCTGACTTTCAGTATGTGTTTATTTGAGTCTGTTTTCTGATGTCTTTTAATCCAAGTTTTCGATCTGTTGTAAAGTCCAAACTCATTTTTCTAAGTTAAAAACTCCAAGGAAGCAAGCTGGGTTGAGAGATGCATCTGGTCTTTTAGAGGTCGGGGTGATGGCACTAAAGGAATGTTAAGACACTGTGTTGTTTTTTTTTTTTTTTTTTTTTTTTTTTTCTGTAAAGGCAGGGAGGTTGGTTGCTCTCTACATAACTTACAATGTCGCTTGTGCATTTAGGGGAGGAGGAAGAGTATATCAGTTTAAAGAAAACCAGCATTGGTTCTGCTGTGAGGTAGTGAAGTCACAGCAGACAAGTCTGTGCCCATAGTATTAGTTCAGTTACATCTGCAACTTTGCAGCGCTTGCGTGACGGGCTCCTCCTACTAGAACTTTTCAAATTTCAGATTCTACGTTGGCTTCTTAACTCCTCCAGCATTTCTGTGTTGATGTCTAGCTCAAGTGTTTACTTGATCTTTGAGGTCTGAATATCTTTGCACGGCTTCCAGTTCCCAAAGTGCATCATACCTGTGAAGGTTAAATGTTTAAGCTGTTGATGAACTCTCCGTCTCTTGCTCTGTGTGTTATGTTACCTATTATTAACTATCCAACCGAAGCAAAAGCATTCCACAGCATGGACCTGTCCTTAAATAGTTCTAAAAGTTCACCATAACCTTTTGAACTTCTAGGTTATTTTCAGTCATTCTTATACTAATATGAAAAAACCTGATAGCTCATGCGCTTCTTGCTTCCATTTGCCCCATATCCTGCAAGTATGACATTTAGCTAAATAATTTCATCTGTGTATCTTCTGTAAGCTCATTCTGTTTGTACTTGGATAAATCCAGCAGATTTTACAGAAACCTACATAATAATGAAAGTAGTTTCTATAAATAAAACTACCTGGATTCTTCTTTGGAGGAATGTCCAAACTGTAGAAATTCAGCAATAGAATAATAATAATAAAAAAGGATTAAAGGTAAACTTTAATGTCTTTGTTGTAGCAGTGCTCTTTGTTATAAGAGGTCTTGTGTTTTTCTTGTGAAGATTTTATGTTGTTGGTCATTTTTTAATATGTCTTAAAATTGTAGATGAGCTGAATAGTTGAGCAATGCTAAATTTGTGTTACTGAGCATTGTAGATAACTTAAAAAACAAAACAAAAACCCCAAACAAGAATTACAGGGTGTTTGAGGCCAAGCAGTTTGGGGTTTCTAGGTCTCTTAAAAATGGTTAACCCATGCAGATCTTTAAACTTACTAGTAAATAGCATATGCTCTCTTGATAAATATTGTCCTTTTTGTTCCTTTGAGCAATTTTTAAATTCTGTAAAAGAAATATTTCTTACTGAAGGTAAATCTTGGAGCATATTAGAAGACTTAATTTGCAGAGTGAGTTGATGACTTATTTCTATATTTATTTTTGTGGATCATGGTACTTTACAAAAGATCATGTACAAATTAAACAAAATTCTCCCTCCACCTGCCCCAAAGTGTTTTCTTTTTCTTAGAGATTTAAAATGACTTTTCTGACTTTTGGTATAGAATGGGATGCAGTTGATTTAAAGGGAGGGGAAAAGCCACCTTGTGAATTTTATAGTTTAAGTCTGATTAAAACAAAATGCTTATACATAAATCGGTCTCTGCGTTCTTGATCATTGTGAGCAGTGGTGCAGGCACCAATTCTAATAGAATTTGCGGAGAAGTCAATTGAGTTTTGACAGAGGTCATGTAGTGTCCGCGGACTCCAGCGGGGCCCTTAGCAGAGATGTAGCTGTACGCAATGGAGCGTAACAGAGTTGACGCCTTTTACTTACTGACTCTTGATTGAACGCTTAATTTGACAGTGGTCACCATGCGCTTTGCCCCATCAGATAGACTTGATCATACAAACGATCTTACAAGACGTTTACGAGGTTCAAGGTGATTTTAAGTTCACAAGTAATTCTTCAGGAAAGCTTGTTAGGTATTGATTATCAGAAAACTGCCCTGTACCTTTGATTTCTAGGATGTAGTTTGTAGTCAATATGTCTGTTCTTAATGCTGTTACTGTTTGTGTATCTTTTTATTACTTGATTACTGGCTGTTTTCCAGTAAACAGGGCAAAAAAGTCTGATTATAATAATCAGGTATAGCATTTACTAATATCCCCTGCAAAAATTCTTAAAAAATAGAAATATTTGCCAGTTTATTTTGGGGCTGTTCATCTTGACTGTTTGTGGTTGCAGCTAATATGTGCAGGTGGTTATATGTCTATGACTGCAACATGAATGCAGTAACTACCCTTAGAGCAAAAAGAATATAACATTGATTATAGCTTTCAGTCTGCAGACCATAATTCGTGCAACATACTCGCTCTAAATTTACAAGAGTGATGATAAGGTGTCTCATCCCATTCAGTGTTTTGAGCTAACGTTAATATTGCCCATTGCACCTTTAGACAGGTAAGGAAGCAAGAAACAAGGAACTGTGCACCATTTTCAACTACTATTTTAACAGACTGCCTTTTAAATTATTTTGAGATCTTTTATATGTATAAGGTAGTTCTGGCCAAGTTGGACGGTTGGATGATAAATATTTGAGAGGTACTGGTAGACCTATATGTTAAAATATTGAATGTTTTTTTTTTTCTTAAGTGACAAAGTAACTCTAGTCATTTCCAAACCTGTATATAAATTCCAATAATCATTTTCTCTCCTTTTTGGAGTAGGAATGTAATTATTCTGAGACTAGTCTTAAGTAGCACCTGGGTACTTAACTTAGTTGCATTCAAAGTGCAATTTAGTTGCAAATCATTCCTTTGCTCCAAAAAAAGAATCATGTCTTTTTTTTTTCCTGACAAAAGCTTGGGCTTTATCACCTGGAGTTCTTTGACTCGTCATCAGCTTTGTGAAATACAACTCCGTGCAGAAGCTTGAAGAAAGATGATCAAGGTGAAACTAAACCTCCGCAGGACGAAAAATGGATTAGCGGGATGACCGGCTTCACAGCTGAATCCTGTGCGTGAAAGGACCCTGCTTCTACATATACATATATGAGGGGCGCGTAAGCGTATAGGTGTTGTCATGCCTTGTGTGCAGCCTTCCAGATCCCCGGCTCTGTGCTGCCGGGGCGTCTCGCAGCCCGCCGGCCTCATGGCCGCTCGTGCGCCTCTGCTCCTCCACCTCCCCTGCTGCTCGTGGCTACGTAGAAGGAGCATCGCCAGGCTTGGTGTCAAACGCATCATGGAAACGGGTAGGAAAAGAGTAAAAACCCCCTTTGCGGCTGGGAGGAGCCATCCCTGGGGTCGGGGTGCCCGTGAGCCCCCACGCGGCTGCAGCCTCCCCGTCGATGGTGCAGCGGGCACCTGGGCAGGCGGGCAGCTCCACGCTGGAGCCCTCGGCGGAGCAGGCGGCCCCGGCGCGCCGGCTGGCTCTCCCCGCGAGGCTGCTCCGGGCGCGCCGGCGGCCCTTTGCTGCGCCGCACCTCTCGGCCCGTTTGTCACTAAACAGTGCTGAAATATTCTGGTTAATCATGGATAGTTTTTTTTTTCTCTTTTCCCCCCCAGAAACTCATAAGTGCCCCCCCCAACTTCATACAGTCATATTAATAATTTCAAAAAAGAGAAACCGAAGAGGAAGATCGTTCTGTAGTAATGTTAGCTCAATCACAGAATTGAATTCTGCTACCGTAAATAATTTGTTCTTCAAAGTATACTATAGGACACTTTTTATTGCTTTCTAATGGTATTATAATTTTGAAAAATATTTTAAAATACAATTTTCCTTTTCGTTCCACTAAGACTATGCTTTTTCTCAAATAATGAAAGCTATTAAGAATATACTAGAGGCTGCATATTACACTAGCAGAGTAAGACTAAGCAAAATATTTTAAAACTAAAATGTTGAACTCTTACCTGGACATAGTTGTTACTAGCATTTGATGCAACAGTTTTCTGCATACTTCCAGCTTTGTGTGTAATTGTTGACATTGATGACTTCTGGATTGTTGTAAATCATTTTATGTAAAAGGAATAATGTGAAAATAGCAGATCTTTGTGTAACAACTGTCTGTTGCTGTGATCTTAAGCAATATAATGGCATCTTAAAATTTATGATGATTCTTCATATGGCCCCTAGGTCAAGGTTATCTCTGACAACCCTTGCATTCAAACCTATATACATAAGCAGTAGATGTGCAGTTCCTCTCCTTTATCTGACTAGAGAGAAGAAAGAAATTTTACTCTGGATTAAGTCTTGCTATCTGTGATAGCAAACAGTTGTAGACATACCAGAATTTATACTACCAAGGTACTCTCTTTCCATTTGTGGTAGCCTTTTATTATTCATTCTTCCTAAACCATTTAGAAGGGAATATGGGCTAACATTGATTACTCTATAATTAGTGCTCACAGACAGTAGAGTTGGAGCCATGTTGGAGGGGAAAATTTTATCAGCTGTGAAAGGCCACCTGACTTGTGCAGAAGACCCTAAGCGGAAGCTCTAAAGTGTATTTAAATTGCCATGTTTATCATCTGCATAAATGATACTGTCAGTTCTCCAACTGCTTTGTGTAACTGTTTCTCAAAGTGAGGCAGTAGCATCATGCGTTTTATTCGTAGCAGATTGAACATGAGGCAATTATCAGCAAGCCATTTGATTATAAAGCTTATTTCCCAAGTCAGGAAACTAGGAACAGGTATTCCGTAACAGATTGGACAAGAGCTTTTTGAAATGACCACATCATCAGCGCAGATGCACAACGGAGCATCTGCGCAGCCTTCAGGCAGTCATTTGTATACATTACTGAAAGCAGTGGTCTTTGTGTGACTCCTCTGGGGCACCCAAACACAGCTCCACTGTTATTTTGCTAGAAAATTTTCTTGCCCAGTTTTATTAAAGTGCATTATGAGATAATGTACAAGTGAAATCAGATGAAATGCCCCCAAAACCTATTTGCAAGCCTGCTTTACTAATGTGGCTTGTGAGTGTTGTTATTGGGCTAGTCTTCTGCTAAGGTTCAGACCTTGTGGTTAACTAGGTTTGCCTTCCTTTAAAGCGTTTCCCTTGATGCTGATCTTGTGCCTTTTTTGGTCTGACTTTATATTTCATGTATTTTTCTTCTGCCCTTTTAAATGTCTCCTCCAAATCTCCTTTCGCCTTTCTGTAGTTGGTTTGCTGCTAGGTGTCTCTAACACTCTTTTTCTCTGCCTTACACTTCATTGAAAACTATTGAGTCTCATGAGATTAGTTTCCTGCACTTCAAAATCTCACTCAAGCAATTCACAGCATTATGAGGTTGGGATTCAAATGAAGGTGTAATCTGTGCTGTGGCTGTATGCAATGATGTAATGGGTTTAATGTTAATTGACTCAGATATTTCCATATCAAGTGTACTTGCTTGCAGGCAAGAAGAGGTGTCTGTGGGGCTGTGTTTTTTTTATATTCATCTGTATAGCTATACTCAAATGCAAACTTCAAAGGCTTCTGAAGAGAACTGAGTTGATTGGGTAGACTTTACAAGCTTGCTTGGACAACTTCTAGCTGCTGTGGCACAGACTGAGCCATTCTGGTATTAGATGGACTGGAATAATATTTTGAAAATTTCCTCCCAACCTGAACTAGTGATCTGATGAGCAGCTGTAAAGCAGCACGCCGCCTTTGCGATTTAAATTTAAAAAAATTTTTTTTTCCTTCCTCCCTCTCCCCACGCTTAATATTTGTGCATGAACACATGCTTGCTATAGTGTAACAGTAATTATAGTGGGCTCTGCTGAAAGAAGTCTGTATTTAGACCGGGTAAAGCAACTCTGAAAACTAGGTATCTGCCTAATTTGTAGTAAGAAAGACATTTAGTATTGCAGTATTTTACTGAGGATACTTTAACTAAGAAAAGAAGAATCCTATGGATTCTTCTTTACCTTTTTGGACAATATTAAGGTTTTTTTCAAGGAAGGTAGCGCAAACTACCTATGTTGGTGTTCTTACTCTGTTCTGGGAACTGTAGTAAGGCCAGTTTAGCACAGTGTCCTATTAATTTGATGGAGCTGTTGTTTTCACACGGTGATTACCAGGTTGTTGCATATCTAGTTCTACACTTTTGCTTTAATTAAAAGGTCCATTTCCTGCTGAACGTGTAAATGGCTCTTTGTATTCATTCGGGATCTGAATGCATCATGATCAGGTCGCCATAGGAGAGACAAAATTATTGTTCCGGTTGTGGGGAAAAACGCCCAAACGCTTCTAGCAGCTTTTGCAGTAGCTGAAAAAAGGGGCTGCCATAGGCCTGCTGCTGGGGACTGCTCGGCTGGAGCAGACGGCATAAGCGCAGGCACAGCACCGGAGACTGTGGCAACACTGCCGGGATACCTTAAACATTTACAATCTCATTAAAATTTCAGTATTGGCCCCTGACAGAAACTACGTTGTCAGAAAAGGCTATTCGTGAATTGTTCTTAGGAGTAGTTTTGAATGGTGAGCATTTATGTGCTCTGTGTGTGCATGTGTGTATATATATATATATATATATATATACACACACATGTATATATATGCACACATGCATACTTTACAATTGAATTACTTAAAGTTCTGGAAATAGTACGTATTAAAAATAAAATATGGTTGATTTGGTAACTGCAAATGCTAAGGAAAATGAAATTGTGTTAGAACCTAATTTTTATAGACAGGTTTCTAGAAAACAACCACTTACGCAGAACTCAAAACAACAGAACGAGTGAAATTCCCATATACCTGTTTGTTTAGAGGTCCATTTGCTCAGTGCATGGCAACACTGACTTCTGAAAGAACAGAACTTGGAAGCGATTTACTGCAGGGGGAGAAAACAAAGAATTTCTTTCCTTCCTCTCCTTCCCTCCTTTCCCAAGAAATGATTGCAGATACATCAGCAAAAATAACACTTCTGATAAGGTAGCGGTTGAAGTTGCACCTTGTAGTTGAGTTGTCATTGTGTTTGAGCTGCTGTAATTAAGGATATATCTGCCCTCTGCTTGTTAATGTGAACTGAGAGCATCTTACTGTTACGTGCTTTAATGAGGATTTATATAGTTGGAATTTATCTTCGTAGTTTTGTATCTTGAACATGAAGAAAGCATTGATTCGTACAGACTTTCCAACAGCTCAGTGATCGTAAGAGGATATTGTGTGTGGAGTGAAATGCAGGAGTCGATTACAGATACTCTGTCTCTATTAACCCGTATAACCTTTCCTTTCCTTTTGGTATGATGGATAGAGGAATCTCTGCTGTGAACTCACAAGGGTACCTATATGCATGTTTCATCCTCTTTCCAGACGGACTTGCTAACTCGCTGCAGTAGATAAAGACCTACTTTTCTACAGTATTTGTGTAGCTTATTGAGTGGTAGATAATGGATCTGTTATTAACATTTATTAAGTCTTGTACACGGCAGGTTAATAAAAGCCTTTTGGCTTTGTGTTAAACAGCTGAATGTCCTCAGCTTCCTGACTTTGCCACACAGCATTACATAACCTTGGCTGTATATAGATAGAGAATTGTTTTTCAAGTAAAGTGTTTATTAGTTTTTTATAATGAGGGATTTAGGAAAACAGTGCATGCAGGAAAGCTTTTTGTATTCCAGCTAGCCAGCACATTCATGTTGTTGTTTTTCAAGCCTTTGAATTTTTTCTGGTTTTGCAGCAGCATTGAATGTAAAAGAAGTGTGTGATAGTTAGGTTTTATTTTTTCTGTTTTTCCCCTATTGTATTAACTTAACTGTTAACTGTCCCCTATTGTATTGTCTTAACTGTGTTTATCATCAAAATGTGTATGCAAAAGTACCTGCCTCCCACAAAAGATTTTCTTTCTTTGTTGTGTAGAAAGAGACCTTGAAAATGTGAGCAGTGTCTGCTTGAGCCAGTGTTCTCTTATCGGGTCTTCAGACTGTTTGGAAGAACTAGATTTTCAGGAGATGCGTAGGTCATACTGACATCCATATACTTACTCATGCTAACTAATGACCTCTTCCATGCTCGGACAAGCGTTATCTGCTCTGTGCCTCTTTGCTCCCTCCTGGCACTGGAACCTACTGATGACAATTTCAGTGTCAACATTGGTGCTTTCTGTTATTGAAAAGAGTCAGGGACCCTACTTGTGTTCGTAGCTGCTTACTGGACAAATAAACAGTTTGAACTCAGTACACAGATCTATAGACACCTAACAAAACTAGTGCAGTTAACAGTTGGGTTTTCACTGACAGTCTCGTGTAAATGTAACATCTGATTACGTTACACTCAACCTGCCTTTGATGTTAGCCCTGCTTTGGGAAGGAGGTCAGACTGGTTGACTCCCAGAGATTTCTTATGACCTAAATGACTTCATGTTTCTATGATTTCCTGTGCTTGTGGGCATGTAAGCATTTCCCTACAGTTGCATGCTGCTTTATCCCATGAGTTCCATAGAAGTCCTGAAAACTGTCCCCATAAAACTAAAACTTGTTAATCTGAATTGAAAATCTTCAGATGTCTCCTGTTTTTAGGCTAATGTATCCCTATTTTTTTTTCCCTTCTGCTCTCCCAATCCCTGTACCAAACACATTCTTGCAGTTTTAAAGTAGTTGTTGATAAACATATCAGCTATTCTTAAATTTGAAGGACAGAGTACTTGCTGCCCATCACTGTGTAGATGGCTTATTTATGAATAGGGTTTGCTGAAATGGTTTTCCATTAGTGCTGACCTTTTTGTAGAAAAGTTTCCAAATGAAGGTTTGGGTCTTTTTTTGTTTTTTGTGTCGCACAGTGTTGGTGTGACTGTGTGTCTGTGCTGCAGGACAACGGACCAGAGAGTAGCGCAGTTGCCTGAAGGTTTAGACTTGCTAGGTTGAACTCGGGACATCTCCTTCAGGACAAGGTACTACAGCTCATGAATTTTCACTGTTCATAGGACAAGATTTCCTTCTGGAAGAAACCCACCCAATTGTGTAACTTGTTGTTCTGTTACTGCCTTGCTCCTGTGCTATCACAGCTGGTGACAATTTTGTCAAAAGCTTCTGTGGTACAAGATAGGTCCCTTGCTGAGTGGTATTATGATACTGTACTGTGTGAAATTTGTCTTCTGGATTTGGAATTCAGCATTGGCGAAAGCATCAGTCCTCATTCCTAGAAATATATGGGATTTTTTTTCTCCTTTCAATTACATAGCTAGGCCTTTTTGTCTAGTATTTCACCTGCTGCCGTCCACTCACCCAACAAATCTGTTTTCCACTTGAAAATGTCAATGAGTAAACGTTTTAATGTATGCATTGTAAGTATGCTTTCATAAACAGAGTTTTCATCATTGTAGAGAATGTACTTGAACAGCTTTCACTCTAAATTAAGCAAGTGTGTGGGCATTTAAATGGTTTCTGCAAGTCGCAGTGTGAGAGTTGTCCTGTTCGTTAGTAATTACATAATGAGCAACTTGAATTCTAGCAACTTGAAGAGGTCTAAGAATGAGCAACTCCTCTTTTAAAACAAAAACACCCAAATCCAGTGCAGAAGTGGAATTCAGCTTTTTTGGTTTTTGTCCTTAAAAGAATTCCAGTTAAACATTACATGATGGTAGGATGCTTCATCATGCCAGTCTTTCTGTTTGCAATTAGTTTGGTGTATGCTTAATGCTATTTTAATGCTTCATAAATTAATGTAATAATGCACAGCATTTGAGACTTTTCTTGCCAGCATTCGCACTTGTCCTGGACTTTTTTTTCTTTACATTTACTTTTCAAAGTCAGTGTTGCTGTGTAAATCAATGCATCTCTGATGGCCTTGTAAATGTGTTAATAAATTGGTAATTCCTTATCTGTTCTTATCCTTAGCTAATGCTTTGATCTCGGAGTCATTTTTTAAGACATCTTTTGAAGAGTCCAAGCCTCAAAATGTTTTCATTTTTTTTCTACACATGAATTTTTCATATATGCTGGTACCATTAAGTGTATTATCTCTTCACTCTAAAATAGTCCTGACACGTCCTTTTACTGTCCTGAAACAATTATCTTATGTTAATCATATCTTATGTTAAATAATTAGCTTATGTTAATCTGTTTGGTATTTTCACAGCATATATGCTTTGCTTTGGGGTTATGTGTTTATATATATTTAATTTTACCAGATGACTGCATGTTTATTTGTTTTGGCAATATCATTAATTGTTCAGAATACTTTTTTCCCTGAATCCTTTAGTTTTTCAGGCAAACCTAGAACATGTGTTTGCAATTCTGTCTTGAGCATTGCCAGCATAAATTAGTCTTGCAGACTGTGGTCATATTTCAGCTTACAATATTCACAGACATTTTCAGAGTTCAGGAATTTTACAAGAGCGATTAATACCAAACATGCACTAATGAGGATTCCCACCTGAGAGATTTTAAAAACTCTCGCAAATACAAGCCTTACGATTTCCCAGATAGGCAGATTAAGAAATTTCTGCTGTCCCTTATGGGGTGAAACGCAGCTGCTGTTCAGGTAAATCACAGTTTAGGATGGAGAGTGTAGAAAATTGATTAAAAATGAGGGCTTGATCCACTAACCCTTGGACTATCATGCCCCTTTTAGAGGAGGAGGTAGGATGCTATTTTTTTTATATATAACTATTATTTCTTTAATGCAATGGTCAGAGCCTTGGTTTTCTATGTCCCACAGAAGGCCTCATCTTCAGCAGTGCAACAACCTACTGTCATGCTGGGAGCTTTTTATCCAATCTGATAGGAAAAGTGGCTTTATATGTGGCACTGAAACATGGTTCTGAATCAACAAATTATTCTGTCAGTGTCTTATGTATGTCTTTTATTTACCCAATTTAAAGTGGCTTAGTTTGGAAAATCTGGCAGGGTCACAGCACAAAATGTGGCATAAATGACAGCTTTTCAGTTTTTGTGCAAGATTTTCTCTAATTTGAAAAATTCCTACAAAATCCAGGTTTACTGATGAGAAGTTAACTGAACTTTGGTTATGTCATAAATTTCACTCAATCAGTGTAGCCAATATAAGAATTTTATTAATTACAGCAAGCAAGATATAGGCAAATATCAGCGCTGGGCGACAGGGGAGTCTTCGCTCTGCCAACTGCCGCACCGGGTGGGTCCCAGCTCCTCTTTTTATATCATTCCGTCTTCCTGTTGTAGCAGCATTCTGCGCATGTGAGTCCTGTTGCTAGGGTTCTAGTTTCTTCTCATTCGTTGGAGGTCGATCGTTGACCTTTTAGGGTATAGCCAAGTGATTGGCCAAAGTTCCTTTAATCTTTTAAACCGGTTAGGCAAAGCATCTTTTTCAGAATACATATTACTAGGTTCTTGTTGTTTTGCAAAATGAAAACAGGATACATATCTGGTTCTACTACAGTTATATGATAGGTAGCTAACAAGCATTTCATCTGTTTTCAGTAATGCTAGAGCATAGCAGAGAGGATGCCACTATCCAGGGAGCTACTTGGCTCCCCAGGTTGCTTTTTAGAACACCTGAAATGCCTATGTAATAGCAGACTGTAAATTCAATCTGCTGTTAAGAAAAAGAGAGTTACTTGTAAGACTGGAACTTGATTGGAATATGTATTTTTATAATAGACAGTCCTGAATAAATACACTTTCTTTCAAGATAACATATTCAACGTGGGAGCCATAAAACTAGTAGAAAATGCACTACATGTAAATTTTTGAGGTGTAACTTGCTTGTAATCTAATCAAATAACCAAAAGCAATATAAGATGTCTAAGTTGTTAATCTCTGGTTTGAAACCTGTTTGGTTCCTTAGCTGATGGGAATTTTGTTCCATGGTCTGGAGCCAGCCCCCAAGAAATCTTTTCTCCTCCAAAAATGTAATAGGTAGCTGCACTGTGTTAACTTAAAGATATTCTTCAGCTTTTTGACATTATTTTTGGCCTTTGTTTGTCAGAATGTTTTCATGATTTTTATTTTGCATTGGCAGCGGTAACTCCCACAAGCAGTGTTTATGAATGCAGAGGATTTTTGTTTTCTTCAGATAACTATTTTAACAGTAAAACTACTTTTGGTATACGGCAGAGCTATGTCCGCTTAGAAGCATCCCGTCTTTTCAGTGGGTGCATTCATATTTTGAAGCGTCCGCTGGAGGCAGAGACATGGCTCTTCCCCGTGGAGATGTTTTGCATTCAGCTTAAACTGGGAGGTGTCTCTTGGGTTCTCTTAGCTGCCTGATGATCGAGGGGGAACTACTCAGAGGCTTCAACCCAATTATTAGCTGAGAATAACTCAAAAATATCTGAGTGGAGAAGCCAGCCTCTTGCTTCAACATACAAAACTAAAGCTGCATCTCCTACTGTCTGTACTGACGATTCACTTTGCTTTTTCTGTTAAAACCTTGAATACCCACTTCAGCGAGCGTTGTGTTCCTGGACGGTGCAGGGAAGAGGTCAGATGTTTGCCTCGTGGTCCCTAAGGTCCTTGTTCTTGTAAGCAGAGGAACACTTTCTCTGTATCGCCGTTCTACAAATAAAGCACGTTGAAGCTGGTATAAGAAATACTCGGATCAGCTGTAATGTAGGCGAAGTGCCCACTGCAGTCGTGTAACAGCAGCAGGGCCATAATGTGAGCTACTTGAAGTTGTTGACATGCTGTAACATTTTTGAGTGAAAGTTGTACAGTAGAAGTAGGTAGTCGAAACAGTTCTTTCTCTGTTTACAGTGATAAAGCCTCCGATTTGGATGTAAATTTTGACTGGAAGGCAATAAAATCACCTAAACGTAGCATCTAGGTAAATCCTTAACCACCGTACTGGTCTTTCGGATACGCAAGCGCCAATACCAGGAGAGCTCTGAGCAGGCAGGTGCTAGGGCTGGCATGGCAAGTCTGGGTTTCCAGTTCTCAACAATATCCTATGTCGGAGGAAGAAATATTTTTAAAAGGCAATGAATTTGAATGCAACATTTTCATAAGGCAACAAAGGGAATGGTGATATGTAGCAAATATTAGATGAACAATTTGGAATAGGAAAAAATGGAAATTATATATAGGCATACGCACACACTTGAAGAAAACCTTCTTTTTGGCAGTCATAACAAAAGTGAAGTTTTTGCAAAACGGTATGGTTATGATAGATCATTCCTTCCCATAAGCTTTTCTCAGTTCGTTGGATTTGGGCATGGTTGACTTTAGGAATTACAAGAGGCTCACGCCCTTCAAACATGAACTGCTGATATTTCTCTTATTCTGCACAGCATAACTTTGCTGCTGATTTTAACATTTTTATTTAACTTCTACAGATAGATTTTTGTAAGCCACATCAGCACTGACATAAGATAACAAAAACTCCAGCTCTCTCCTAGTATTTGTCCATCACAATAAACCTTTGCTCTCTCCCTTTGCTAATAGGGAAGAACATATTTCTCATTCTCTTGTGCTGTGCTCTACAAAGTCTCATTCCATGGTTGTTGAACTGAAACAAATAATCTGATTTCACTCACAACCTATTGCAGAAGCTACAGTAGGATGATTAAAGGCCCGCTTTTCTTGGCTGTGGAGAAAATGAGATTTAACGGAGGCTTAGTGATGTAAACGTAGTATTTTCTGGAACATAAAAAAAAATTTTAACTGGATAATTGGGCAAAATCAATTTAAAAACCACAGTCAATCCATAACAATTTGTCATTTTTCATATTAGTTCAAACCTTCTTGCAGAGTTCATGCTTCTTTGAAGCCTCTTCAATACCAGTAGCAATTTTGAAATGGAAATGCATGCACTGATGTGTTGTGATTGGGCCAGCTGAACACGGAAGTAGATGACGATGTCTCATCTTATGACAGATATTGTGGCTTTGCAGCTTTTGTTGTTTTTAAACACTTGCCATTGAACATTGTAATTGATAGCAGAGGATCAGTTGCTAGGTGTAAGGAAGCATGTTGTATGTTGAAATTCCAATGGTTTCTTTAGAAATTTGATTCCATTAATGAAAATAAGTAATAGCATCAGATTTTTTTTGAAAATAACTTGGTTCTCTTGTGAATGCAACATCCTATGCATATTGCATGATGAACTGAGCGAGAAGTAGAGAGGATTTTGTTTAAAAATACCTGTGATCTTTGTATTAAGAATTTAAGATTGAACAATAGTAGTTCATAAATTACCTGGAGATAAAACTTGGGTAGTTTTTAGAATTCATTTTTATTTTTCTAATAAAACTTATTGAAAACATCTTTCGCAAGTATGAGCTGTGCTCCGTGCCTAAAATAAGGAGTATTTTCTTGGACAAAGTAAAGTATTCTAAAGTTTCCTTTTCTGAAGGAAGTGTCTGTTGTGTAGGTAGCTACTACAGTTAGAACCAAAGCAGTACGAGTGAAAAGAAGTAGTGAGGGAGGGTTGCCATTTGCAAAGAAACCTAAGCATGTGCGGGTCTTCAGGCATATCAGTACTGCTACTGAAATATTCACAGTTACTCCCAGGGTTGAATGCCTTCCTGGTCGAACTAATTTTTGAGGAGGAAAGCCTGTTCTTAAAGATGCTCTGAATCGAGTTCTAAAATATGCTTTGAGATTTACCCAATTTATCTTTAAAGGCCTTTCCATTGGAAATCAGCAAATTTGGAAACCACATATGATTTATAGCTTTTGCTTTCATAACTAATTGATCTGTAAGATGAGTGGGAAGTGCATGAAGGCATCTTACGCTTAGTGCTCTTGACTGTTAAATTATGACTACTTTTTTCCCCCCAAAATATATGGATGTTGCTATAGTTATACAGGCAGACTTTTTTTTTTTTTTCCCCTTCCCTATTAAATGAAACTTGGGAAAAGAGAACCTGTGATGCATAGTCTGTGAAGCTGAAGAAACATCTATTACATTTTTAGCCATAGGATGTCACCAGAGTACAGAGAGTAAAAAATTAAGTGACGTGAAAGTGGTTTATGGCTTTCTTTGTCTGTTTATTTTGGAGACTGAAGAATCCAGTCATGCAAAGGCTTGCTTAGATCGGTAGCACAGCATCTTGATCAGCTCTATAATGTTTGACTGGGACCAGATTTAGAGCGTTGAACAGGAGGTGGGTTTGGGACCCTATCCTGCTGCTGTTGGGTGGCTGGGGCACCCCCACTGCATGAAGTGGGGGCAGAGGCAAGCAAGAGATGAGCATATCACACACAGTTCAGTCCTGGTATTTCTGTGATCTTGCTGCATTGCAATATTTACCAAAAGCATTAGCAGTGTCTAAAGGCTTCACTACATGTGTAGTCGTGGAGGTGCTTTTTGGCTTGCTGCCAGTGGGATGGGGCTCTGCTGGGAGCAGGTGCCTGGATGCTACTGCTTTTGCAAGCAGCACCAGGCACCATGTCCATATTACTGCAGCTGCCTGCGAGTGGGATTTGAGGCAGAGTTTGGGGACGTTTGCTGGAGTTCGGTGCAAACACGTTGACTGAAGTGCAGAAACACCTGCCAGCCAAAGGCCTTTGAACACAGGCTGGAGGTTCCAACCAGTCTTTAGCTCTAAGGCTTTTTGTGGTCAATTTGGCAATATAAATAGAGTTTAGGGCAGTTCTAAGGTTTATTTCTATTCTTAGATACAAGGTACACTTACTCCTGGTTGAAGATCTTGTTTGCATCACTAATGGTGTAAAACAGCTTTAACAAAAATTAAATTTGACCTTACCTGTCTTACAGATGTCAACAATAAATATTTTGAAAATAAATATTCCATGTTTTCTATAGCATTTTTATGTAACATTGCTGTCCCAGCACTAACATGAAATGTTACACAGAATAAATTCAGTATTGTTGCACATTGAGAATAAATTAGCAAAACCGATGAAGTTGTTCAAGGTTTGATAGTCTCCCAAATCCCATCTATACTTAAATTTGGGAAGAGAAGTCTTTGTATCTGTGGTATGGGGGAAAGGGACAGAAGGAGTAGATGAGTAAATGTAATGAGGTGGCCAGGCTCGATGTGCCAGCTGTGAACTAATGTTTATTCATAAAATACATTGGTCCCAATTAAGAAAGATACTTATATTTATAAACTGGAACTTCTTCAGGTAGTTGTCCTACTGTCAAATTAGTTTGAGCATAGGGACTGATCTTTTACCTCAAGCTGTTCCTGCTGTTTTTTCCTTATGCAGATGTATTAGTTGGATGTTGTTTGTAGAAGACAAGCAGACCTAGAAAATTATATGGATGACTTAACACCTAAAATAGGGAAAACTTCAGTACACTATTTCTTCTCAAATGCTGAATATTTGTGTTGTCCCACATTTATGTAAGTGCCTCTCTTAAGGACTTGATTTTTATTGAAGAGAATCACGTAAAATAGATACTTCAGTCAATGTCAATAAAAATCTTACTCGTTTGCATGTTGATGGGGCACTTGGTTTAATAATGGGGGCTGAGGAAGAAGACTACATTAACAGAGGGTCCACTGCTGCCTTTTAATTCCCTTTTAATTATTACTGTTATTGCCTAGCTTTTCTTCCTAATAGCGAGCATGCCTCAGTTAACTATAAATGGAGGCTTCTGCTTGAATCATAGTTACTTATCATGAAAGATACTTTTCCAGTGTAGTGGTAACTTTAAGCGATTTTTTTTTTTTTATGAATCTAGAATTTGGCATACCTCGTTTAGGGGACTCCTGTCTGGAAGCATCCAGCACTTAGTGCTGGAGGCTAGGCAGTGGGGGAGGAAGGCAGTCTGAAAGTTAATGGGGAAAAAGAAAGAAAAGTAAGAAAACAGCTCTACTTAAAGCAAAAGTAGAGGTTTGGACAGTCAGTCCATCCTTGGATACACAGAGTCAGTTTGCTGACTGAAAATATTTAGCCTCTTGCTTGCACCAGTATGGAAGCTAGGCTATTTTATTATTTTATAGGTGATGAGTTTTTATGGAGATGGTGCAAAAAATACTGTGATACAGAAAGAAGTTGAATATTTATAGCTGAACAAATACTCTCTAGTTTGTTTAGTGGCATAGTGAGATTCTAAATGAGCTTTAGCAAGAAGCGGTACCTTTGGCAATTTGGTGTTCAGAATAGTGAGTTTGTCAGAATCTACATAGCCTTTGGTGGGAGATGGGAGAGGGTCACAAAACCAAACAGTACCAATCAACACTCACAGCTGTACATCTTTTGAGAAAATAAGATATTGTTAAAGGTTGAGGGAAATCAGATTTCTCTGTTACTTTGTTTTATGCTTACAGGAGTTATACATGCAGTGGTCCTTTTCTTCAGTACAGCAATTGCATGTTTGCTCTCCCCTCTTCCCCCCACCCGAATTTATCTAATGCTACAGTATTAAAACTGTCCAGTTCACGTTTTATCATCTCGGCCTTTGCAAAATGTGCTCCAGCTCCCATTAAAACCTGTGTCTCATCATTAGAATAAAATAACTCCATTTTTTATTGACTAGTATCTCCAAAAGTAAGCTTTAAAAGTAGGACTTATTAAATCAATGACCTACTTCCAATGATCCACTAATGGCAAAATGCATGATATGTAAAGAAGGAAGGCAAAGGGAAGATGCATCTTTATTTACATGTGGGATCTATTGGAGAGAGAAAGTGAGAGATGTATTGTGTGGTTTTTTTTTTTTTTTTTTTGAGCACTTGATAGAAACTCTGTAAAATGTTCTCAGATCAAGCTGCTTGGATACAAAAATCCTGGTGTAAAATGAAAATTGCCGTAAGGAGTGTAAAATGTAAGGACATCGCTGCAGTGATTCAGTAAAGGTGCTTGGCACTGTGCTCTCTTCAGGTGTTTCTGAGCCAAGTTCTGTTGAATTCTTGGGCAGAAGCTGTGGGCAGATAAAAATCTTCTGGGGCTGGTGGGGAAGGAAGTGAAGCTTCTCCATGCAAAAACCAAGGCCTTTATAATTGAGAAAAGGGGATGGAAATTCCCAAACGGGAAACATTGAAACATGGAGGAAATTGGGTGGAAAAAAACAGGAGCAATGGTAAGAAAACCAAAATATGTGCGAAGCTGGAGAGAATAAAATGACAGAAAAGAACTGTTGAAATACAGAAGATTTGAAGAAAGAAAGATGTGTTGGAAGGTGTGTGCTTACAGTAATTTCAAAGGCCCTCCATGTTGCTGGGCTAGGAGAGCGCTACGGTTAGGCAGATGTTTGTAAACTTGTCGCAGGTGCTCGTAGATCTGCTAACAGTGATCTTTCTTAAAGGCTTCCCGTAGTGTCTACCAATTGTAGAGACTTGCTTAGGAGAGTAAACAGCAGTATCGCCAAAAATGGTCTGCCCTTCAGAAAGGTGAAGTTCAGACTCTGCATCGGAAATGCTGCCGTCCACGCAGAATTGGCGTCAGAGGAAAGCTCGCGTGTTGGGTGCGTGAGCGGTGCGGCGCGGGGCCAGGCGCCCGGCTCTGCTGCGGTGCCGGGGGGCTGGCAAGCAGCACAGCACCTGCCAAGAACCGTCTGAATTTTGTACGTCCTCCCAGCGCAGACGTCCGCAGCAGGGTGTTAGGAGCATTCGGTGCATTATAGGAATACTCTGTGGATATCTTGGAAGACCTGATGCTGTCGGGTTGCACCTGAGCAAGGGAGGAACAAGCTGTTTCCCTGGGCCCTGTGCTGGTGTGTGGGTGAATCTCTTTCTTTGTGTTATCAGTCTTCTCTGCTGTCTGATACAAATACAGGTTTCCTGCCCTTCACTCCTTTTTTTCTAGCTTGGTGGGCTCTTCAGAGTTACGTGAACAGACCTTATCAGAACTGACTGCCCTATTCTAATAAACTGTATTAAGCATCTTGAAGTAGCTTAAATTGAGTGTGATATGAACATAAGGGTTAAGAAAGTGAAAATGAGGGCTTAGTTTGGTGTGTACATCCTTACCAAATTCCTAATCTACAAAACATAATGCACCACGATTCATTTTGAGCCCAGCTGTAGTGCTGTGTCCAGGTTCTTTGCTTGGGTTATTTTACTTTTTGTTCAATGCTTTCCAAAAGTGTACCATAAAGAATGGAAGGTCTTTGGTGTTTAACTGTTAATAGGTGGAAAAAGCAAAACAAGTAAGAGGAAGATACCTAAAAAGCATTGTGGGACCTCTAATAATTATTTGTCCTAAAAATATAAATATGGGCAAGAAGGGAATATAGAAAAGGACTAACAAATAAAAAGACTGATAAAGACATTTTTCTGAGAGGATCAGAGGGGGTTATGTTTCAGTGAAAATCAGATCTGTGTGATAAGAGAGAAATATTAAGCAGGAAGTAAATGTTTACTGTAGTGTGTTTCAGAGCAGCAGCTTTCTTCCTGTGAAATGCTGATCCATAGGTCAGAGAAATAAAATACTTGACATGGAGATGGAGGAGATAAGTGAGTAACGTGCTTGTTATTTTTATAAGGAAAAAAGGGGGGAGCAGTGTGTTATTTTGTTATGTTTTGCTTTGTTGGATTTGTACCCGCATGTTCAAGAAATAAGTCTATAAGACATACTGAGCGTAGCTTTTCTTGCATGTGTTTTTAAGTTACAGGTATGGCCTTTTCGTATTGTGAAATGCAGTTTCAGCCTTCAGTGTTTAGCTTTCTTTGATTAAAATCCCAAGGTGTAATGAATGCACTGTGTGACCGAAATTAATCCATTTAAGCTTTGAACTGCTGTAGGCATGTTGGCATGCCAGCTGCGGCAAAGCGCTGTAAAGGAAAGGGCAACCTTGATTTGAGTGAGATTGTGGCAAAGTAGCCTTGCAGGGTAAGGAGGTTTAAGAGACAATTTGAAGTAGCTGTGCTGGGGTCTCGGAGCCAAGTTTTGCTGTGTTTCTGCTTCAGTGCTTTCCATGGGGGGTAGCAGGGAGTTTCTCTAGGATAATTAGAGCATTTTCACAGTTACTGATTTCTGGTGCGGCAGCATTTGTTTTGCTCATCCGACGTGTTGTGTGCGTGTATATCTATCTATTTAAAGGTAGCTGATATTTTATTCTAAAGGCAGTTTGTCTTGTAGCATAAAATTTATTAAGAATAAACTTCTTGCCTGTTTGGCCATATTGTTAGGTATTTCTTCTTTTAAATTCCTTCCCTGATTTTATTGGAAAGCACTGCATGTGAAACTTCCTATCAGTCACCAGTTCAATACAGAGTCATGTAACTTTTCTGTTCTTAGTTTTATCAGAATACATATGGTACTTCCAAAACCTACATTTTCAGAAAACATTTTTTTTTTTCGGTTTAAGAGAATCTTCTGTGTGTGACCCTAGATAACTGTTCAATTTCAGTAGAGAGTTTTGCACCATTCTGCGAATGTTGGGATATTTTAAAAGATTATATCTTTTTCATAATAATGTGAAAAAGTTTTTGGAAAAATAAATATTTTCTTATCAGGGCTTAATAATTTTGCTGTCACTGCATCAATACAAAGACTAACTGCTGCATAAGAAAGTGAAAATCTACCACATGGATGTCTTCTGCTACTTGCTTTATTTTTGGCCTGCCTTTAGCCCTGTCTCCTTTGACCCTCAAAAGAAGAGGAAAAAACCTAAAAATCCAACATCAGTTGTATAAGAAAAGATGATACTGAAGTGGAGAAATGATGGGAGACCACAACAAAGTTTTATTTAGAAAAGTGTTTTTCAGTATTTTTAGACCAGTCATTCTTCAGAAAAAGAATTAAGATGCAGAAAAAAACTATAGGAGATAATACCCAACACACAAAACTAGACAAAAAATACCATCCTTTCTGTCAGGTGAATTAATATGACACAGCATGTTCACTACTTAGTGTATGTATTTCTAATTCAAAAAGATAATACCTAGGCAAGGATGATTATAAAACCTGAACAGAGTTGAGACCCACTGTAAGCAGGATTCTCTCTTTCTTCCTTAATCTATTTAAGTGTATCCAAAAATGTTTTACAGAGCTGCATGCAAAGCCAGATGTAATAGAAATTTCAAAAAATAGCAGTGAGCTACAGCGTTGAGTGGCACATCAGACTTCAGAAGCAAGAGTTGAGTTATGAAATATCATCCTGAATAAACTCTATTTTTGTTTGTGTTATTAGATGCTTTGCTTTGGAGGACAAATGCCTTAACTAAATTTTCACCACAGGCCAAGTGTATTGGTTATTCATGTTCTCTTTCCTCCTGCTGCCCCTGGATGATGCAGTGCCACCACTGTAGTATGGTCAGATATAAAGTGGGTGATTATTATATTTGGGAATAATTTTTTTTTCTTATATAAAAAGGTCCATCTTGGGTCTTCCCTGAAAAAAGTGACTCTGATCCCTGATGGTTAAATTTAGTTACTATTTTTTAACTCTAAATTTTTGATGTTCCTGCTGCTCTTCAAAGGGTGCTTCTCCCCAGTGCTGCAGTTATAAGAAAAAAAAAAAAGTAATTCTTGTAACTTATTCAACACGGTAGAGAGCAAATGAAGAATATGGGAGATTTCTGTAAGACTTCAAGGTTTCTTAACTTTATACTATTACCCCTTAAACTCAAAGGATTAAGTCAGAGCTGAGCAGCCATGTAAATACCTACCTGACAGCAGGTAAGCCCAGTGGCTTTATTTCAAAGACAGTACATAAGTGGGTTCCTTTTGGAGCCTATTTCTGATGAAAATCAAGCTTCTGTACAGGTCTGCTGTATTTTAAGCTATATTTTCTGAATACTCTGGGTTCTTACCAGCTCGTGGCACCAGGCACGAAAGACTGAGCGGGCTTGGCTCAGCGCCCGCTGGAGCGGGATGCGGGCCCTGGGGTCGCATGGTCGGAGCTGAACAGGCTGAAGGTCCTCCTGGCAGGGCTGTGGGTGCGCAGATGGGGCTGCCAGTTGGGACATGAGCTGCAGCGTTGTATCATGTTATTCTTCTGGTGGGAGAGAGGTGAGGAGAGAAAGTGGCAGTTGCGTTTATCTGCTCACAGATCCGCCACGTTAAAAATACTGCATTAGGGGAATCTTTGCTATTAGAAGACAGGAATAGATCAGTAAAATGCTGAATAACTTGTTTGCTTATCAGGGGTATTGATTGTTTTCACTTCATGACAGGTCTTAAATGCCCATGCTAAAAAAAATCAAGGTAGACTTTGTGCTTGACATGTTTGACTGAATCTCACAGGTCTAAGAAGTAGTTTGGGAAAGGGGTTTGGTGTGACGCACATCTCAGAGAGAAGCTCTTCTTACACGTGTTACGGGGCTGGATTACCCCTCGAAGGAACAGCGTCAACCACGCATCCAGCAAGGAACTGGTACGAGAGATTGCCTTTCTGTCCTGCGAGTTGTGGCAGACGCTGACGTGTGAATGAACTCCTGTACAAAGGACTGCTAAGGGCTCTGTGGTAACCAGATGTGCTGTTAGATCCAACACTTAGCTTGCGAGTAGGGGCTGAGAGTCAAGGGCCTGTAATCACCAGGGAAGTGTAGATGTGTTTTCATTTCAAATTAAGTAGCCTAATTGTGTGTGTTTGGATTTTGCTGTGTTTTTTAATTATATTAGGCCTTTCCTGGCAAGCAAAAGTATTTTTTTTTTTTTTTTTAAGGCTATGCATTATCAGGGTGCTTTGACTAGCTGTCAATCTGGCATTTCTAAAGGGCGACGTTTTGGGCGTTATAAACGTGCAGATGGGGCACTATAGGACCTGGCAGCGCAGGCAAACATGGATGAACTCTTTGGTCTGGTACATGATTAAGAGTTCGTCCTTTTCTCTGGAGGTTTTTAATGGTGGTGCTTTTTTCCTGCATTTTCCTGTGCTGCCGCTCATACGTGTGAGGAGCTCCCCCTAGACCGGGCCACCCCGTTGTTCTTCACCTCCTCCTTAAAATGCTCTGCTGCTACCGTACCTTAAACAAAAAGGTGGTGGGGGGAGAAAAATGGAGAGAGAGGGCAGGGGAGAGGGGTTAAAAAAGGCTCTTTCATCCATGTGTGTCACTTCCTACTGAACAACCTTGTTTATTATTTCTCTGTCTCGTGGTTTTCTTCTCTCTCTTGTCCACATCCATCTTTTGGGGCTTCACCTCCTCAGCCCTCCAAAGCTAAGGTTTATCTCTGTCATGTGGATACATGGGGCCACACTCTGCCAATGCAGCTTGTAGCCAGTAGTAACAAAAATAAGTAGTAATATCCAGCTTCCTCTGGCTAAGATTCTGCACCCAACTGTAACACCGCACTGGCGGAAGATTGACAGCTCCCTCTTTATTGTTGTGGATTTATCGTAGTACGGACTAAAATCCTTACTTATGCTTGCAGTTTGATGGGGTGTTTAGAGATGGAAAATCTTGCTGAAGTTGTATTGGAAAACTAATAATTTCTTTTAAATTGCTGTATCTTAATTTAATTTTCCTTTGGAGCAAAAAACCTTTTCAGAGACTCAAGTATTATTGCTGAATGCATTAGTTCAAATTCTGTGCATTTTATCAGCCATGAGACTAATCATGTTAGGTGAGCTGCAGTAGATACCCTGTGTGTAACCTGATACTGTTTCCAGATGATACTTGCAGTTAATGAGAAATACATGGAAATATCATGGAAATGCATGGAAACACCTCTAACATTAGTGAAATATTGAGAAGGATAGGAATAATCTAGGCAAATTGTCTCGCTTTTAAAAATGTTATGAAGTACGTGAATTCTTTGTATAGGGAGTGCATGAATTTTATGCCTGAATTATTTATATTCAAATTAAGTGTTTTGCTACATTGCAAGTTTAAAGGAAGGAGGTTTGGGAGGGAGGAGAGGATCAAAAGAAAGAGCGACGATTTCATCGGTAGCTTTGCCGTTCAGCTCTGCAGAACGCATCCTGCATCTGTTCGTCATTCAAAGAAACCCCCAAAGATGGGCAGATAGTTCATTCGTTATACAGTGCCAGCAGGGAGTCGCCTTATTCAAATAACCTGTCTGGAAACGTCAGTTTGGCAAAAACCCAAGTTTTGAGTGATGATCCTTAAGTTTTTGTGTATACGTGTTTGTTGCTACTTCAGTGTTAACCATTGGGGACAAAAGATAAAAGAGAACTAATCCGGTAATGTGTTGAAACGTCAGTGGGGACTAAGTGGTGCTTTGTGGAGAGTGCTTCACCAATTGTTTTTTCAGAAGAGAGAATAAATAAATGTTGGTGCCCTTACTTGTAAATCCTGGCATCTCATGGAAGAAGTAAACCAAGGCAATCTACATATGCAATATATTGTAATATATTAAGGTCATCGTATCTAGCCTTCTGAGGTAGGAAAATGGTACTTCAAATGGTACTTCTCTGTAGGAGAGAGTTCTGCAATGGTTATGGCATTCATTCATTTAAGAATATACTCTGGTTTGTGGATCTGTGATTTACCTGTTGTTGCTGCAGCTTCTTGTTACTTTAATGGGTATGTGACTTAAATTGTATTTTTTTTATTGAAGTTGTAATTAAGGTGTTAGGATTCATATATATATATATTTCCCCATCTACAGTAAATATTCTGAAGTGTGTTTCTTCCAAATTACTCTGACCTAAGGTCATAATCTAAAATGGGAATTATGCACTGCTATATCATAGGCTGGTTAGTTAAAAGGCAAGAAGCTCTCCTCTGCAGGCAAAGTGAAGTTTTCATACTTGTTTCTAACTCTGGATTATCCTTGGGCATCATATGTTTAAGTTAACCTATTAATTTGAGAAAAGTTTTAGGTCATCTTTGAAAGGGCTGATAAAAATTAACAGTTTTTCAGTTCCCAGGCCTGCCTTTGCAGGTAGGGAAGCAGGAAGGCACTATCATAGCATGGATTTATGATCTGTACGTATTGCTTCTCTTAATCTTTGATGAATGCAGCCAACTAAACATCTCTAATGCTTTTGAGAATCTTGAGACATTATTTTAGTTATTCAAACAGAGCAATAATTCCATATATTAGTGAAATAATTTTCCTTTTGTGATATTTAGGGAAAGGAGAGATTGGTTTGTGCTAGAGATTTTCATTGGTGTTGCTGATGTTCTACCTTTACTTCAGATAGTTATGATTTCATGGCTAAGGTCAGTGAACTAAATTTGTCATACAAAAACTCTAGATTGAGGTTTGTGGGTGATTTCTGGTTTTTCTGCTTTGAGTGTTGGCTTTAGAGATTAATTTGCAATTTTAAAGTCATACATAGAAATTAAAATTTGGAGATGAGCAATTTTAAGAAGGAAGGATGGTCGTGCGATAAAGCAGATTTACTGGGAGTCAGAATACATGTGATGCAGTCCCTAAACTGTTGAAGAGCATCGATGGAAGCCCCGGGAATCTTGCAGAGGAACATCCTTAAACTAAAACCTTGGACTTGCCCTTTTGGTTTGAAACGGGCTATGTTAGACACTTAGTTGTTTCAAAAGTGTATTGGAAGGCTGAGTTAATATTTGCAATGAGATTCTTAGGCTGCTAAATATAAGGCATTATAACAACATGATGGTGCTTCCTTGGGATGGCTGAGCCACGTTTGGCTATATGCGCCTTGCCAGGGGACCGTGGCGCACACTTGGGTGCTGTACTTCCTTGAGGTTAGAGACTTGGCTGGGAATGAGCCTAAGGTGTAGTAATAAGAATTATGCCATCCAACTTAGTGTTATATCAATAATGTAACAGTCCTTCCTTCGATCTCTCTCTCTCTCTCTCTCTCTCTCTCTCTCACTCTCACACACACACACACACACACACACACACAACGTCAAAAAAGACAGCAAAAAGACCCCAACTCAACAGTAGTATATGCTGTTTTCTCAGGGTTTATGTATGCCCATAAAGCATGTAGGTGGCTTTGTAAGTTAAAGTATCAAAGTGGAAACCTCTCAGTGGTCATGCAGCACAATATTCGTTACAGGGAATTAAGAGCAGAACATCAAAATCTCTTCCATGTTTCTACTGCTCTGAAGTATTAGAGGTGTAGGTAGTATTTTCTGTGTACTTTAATATCCTCTTAGTGTCTAAAAATTTACAAAGCTTCATTGATATTTTCTTACCTCATATAATGGTAAACTGAGACAGCATCAGAAAATTATATTTGAGTCAGAAGATGCTTTTAACCCTTAGACTGTGTTGTATATCTCTGATAGTTACCTCAGGCTTCTCACTTTCAATAGGTTAATTTTTTTGTCTAACTGATTATTTTATTTCAATCTTACTGTCCACCCATCAGAAGAAATATTTTTCTAAGACAGAAATTTCTGCTGAGATTTCAACTTCAGCCTCTATAATAAAGTTATAATTTGATGTCCCAACTTGCAGGTTCACAGCAAGTCTTGCTTAAGGCGGATAATGACACCTGCTTAAGACAGGCAATAAAAGTATTAATTAGCTGTATTGCACAGTTCTAATTCTCTTGGTATCTGCAAAAACAAATTCCTCAGAGTTATAGCTGTAAAGTCAAAAAGAAAAAGCATGTTTGATATCTCTACTGTTGATGCAAAGATGCTGCTGTTGTACTGAGTCATATGAGCACTGAGAACATACCTGTGTATGTAACAGTATGTAATTTCTATGTGACAATGATTTTCAGATTACTCTTGTTTTTCAGACATTTCTTAGCTATTTGATAATTGTTAATTATGCAGGAAGGATAAATACAGAGCTTAATTTGTATTTATATATTTTTTTTAAACAGGAATGAACATCTGTACAGATGCTCTCAGTGCAAGGTTGCTAAATACTGCAGTAAATCCTGTCAGGTAAGATGAAAAATAACAGCTATTAGGTGCTGAAGAAGAACAGACATTTGAATACTTGATTTACAGGATCTTCATGTGTTTTCCTCATTGTCATACCTCCACATTGTTTTTCTTTTATTTATAGTTACGGACAGAGAATGTAAACATTTTACCTTGTTTTATTTTTTGACTTTTTGTAGCTACAAGTACAGGATTGTAATCAGTGAGATAAAGCAGGCAAAATTAAGTTGAAATGTTTAGTGTTTCATTATGTTTGATTAGAGCAGTAAAAGTTCTTCAGCATTGCTGGCTGTAGACTGAATGCTGCAAGTCAATTTTGTAGTAAAATACCTTGTATTTCAAGAGTGAGGTTCATCATGGCAAAGCATGTATCGTAGTTTTTAAGAAGAAATAGGATTCAGGAATCTGCAGAGTGGAGAAGGTCTCAGGGCATCCTAACAGCAGCCTCTGGTACCTCTAAGGAGGGTCTCGAGAAGATGGAGCCAAGCTCTCTGCAGCGCTGCATGGCAGGGGGACAAGCAACAAGAGGCATAAGTTGAAACAGAAGAGATCCAGGTGAGGTATAAGGAAAAGATTTTTCACCCAGAGGATGGCCAGGCAGTGGAACAGGCTGCCAAGAGAGGTTGTGCAGTCACCTCCTTGCAGGGTTTCAGGACCTGACAGGATAAAGCCCAGTCTGACCCTGGAGCTGACCCTACTTTGGGCAGAGGGTTGGACTAGAGACCTCCCAAGGTCCTTCCTAGCCTGCATGGTCCTGTGATAATATCCTGTGAAACAGTACTTAAAGGTGTTCAATCCTAAAATCTGAATTTTAAAAAATATTTGGTTTGTATTGGCATGCATGTGTGTGGAAGATGGCCCAACATGGTACTGAAAGGGAGCGATAGCCTTGCACGTGGATAAATGTCAGCATAAGGTATAAGAAGGTATAAGATATAAGTGAATCTGCCTTCTGAGATCCCAACCATGAGGCTCGCCTTACAGACTCTTTGATACAAATTTTTAAATGATTTCTCCTAGCTTTGCATTGTGGTTTGTTTATTTTTTTATATAGAAAAAACTGAAGAGAAAAATGAAAACCTACTAAAGTTCAAAGTAGGCTGGTAGTAATACTGTATTAAATGCATGCAATTTTAACTTTTTAAGTAGTCTCATTGACCTTCAAATCATTTTTTTTAACATTATATGCTTCTGTAAATAATTCTTCCTTAATATAATCTGTGGCATTTTTAACATGCCAAAGGCCTTGCGTTTTGGGATTAAAACATATGGAGGAGGAAAGGAAGATGATGTGTCATTTTGATTCATTGTACAGTAAGTATGTGTAGTGTACATTATATGCTTACTGTAGCATTAATAATAAAGCCACAGGTAGATTTATTATGGAAAATAATAAAGAAAATATGACTGTGAAGAATATAAAAGATCAGACTATTTGTGAAACAGAGCCCAGAGATGTTGTGGAGTCTCCTTTTCTGGGGATATTCAAGGCCTGCCTGGATGCATCCCTGTCTAGCATGCTCTAGGTGACCCTGCTGAGCAGGGAGGTTGGACTAGATGATCTCCAGAGGTCCCTTCCAACCTTCCTGCTTCTATGAGTCTATGATTTTTGGTGGTAAAGCTGCTGGTGGTGTCTCCCCACTGTGAAATTAGATACTTTGCAGCACTCCCTGTGCTGGCATGAACTGCGTAGGAAAGTTTGGAAGGACTAATTCAATAACGTATTCTGGTTTAGGTATAGCAGCAGTGAGGCTAGGAAATGGGTCTTGTTCTTCTGGGAATAGTGCTGCATGAACATGCTTCTAGGATTCATGCTGGATAGCCTGAAGCCATCTTGGGTGTTTTTGCGTTGTGCTTCTAGCCCCATGGTCCTTGTCTTACCAACTCAGATTTTTCTACATCCAGAGTTGTAGGCATTGATTTCAGTGAGATGAGCTCATGCTACTAGAAGCAGTGTGTGCTTAAATGCTGTGCATGTTTCTAGTTGGAAGTAAACTGCTATATGTCTATATAATATTAAGTAGCAATTAGGCACATCTGGAAAAGAAGGCTGTTTTTAGTTATAATGGTGAATTTTTGGGGTTGACTACTCAGGGCAGATGATCCAGAAAAATCTGAGACCAACCAGGTCTGTTTTCTTTTGGGGGTTGTGCTCTAATTCATATTCCCGTTGATAGTCTGGTCTAAACTACTTTGCTGCTCTGTTCTTGCAGCAGTTGTGAGCAAAGTTCTCCTTGGCCAAGCCAAAGGCTTTGGGTTTTGCCTAGCCTCTGTATCCTTGGTGCAACTCATTAATACGTGCACTTCTAATTGAACTAATTGCTGAACAAAATAAGCAGCTGGCTATTGAATCAAATTGCTGTTTGCACATTTAAAAAGGTGAATTTTAGCAAAGCAGGATGATTTTGTGTTTATAAATACAAATCAACTTAGTAATGCAAATTTTGTGGCTGGGTTTACAATTTATGCTTAGTTGCAGAATGATTTGATTAATTTTAGATGTTTAAGAAATTAATCCTACAATACTATACACATAAGTAAAGCTTAAAAAGTCTTACTTTTTTAGACTTCTGCTTAATATAGTACATGAAATTAGAATTAAAGTAGAAGACTTTCACAAGTGTTTTAAAACTGATCCCCGCCCCCACCCCTAAATGTTTGATCAATCTGAGAGTTCAGCTGAACTAGGTTTAGGATAAAAGTGGACTTTGTGAAGGAAGCTCCGAAATACCAAACTTTGAATTACCAAAAATAAGTCATTCTTAAAGCTTCAAATATCCTTTAAAAATCTTCACCTGATTTAAAATGTCAGGTAATTATGAAAAAAATGTCTTAGTGCTAACCTTATAGGGAAAGAAACAGTCTTTTGAAAAATATTTACGTAGTTTACATTGAGAATTATTATCTTTTGAGGAAATAAGCAGGTAGAACAAGGAATGTTGAACAAAATTATATAGGAATTAGAATTTCCAGTTTTTTGGAATTCTCCATATGATGTCAAAATTGAAAATTTAAAGGGAATTGTATCAGATTTCAAATTTTCCTGTGATCCTTTTTCAGGCTATTTGAAACAATTTGTTTTCACTTTTAACACTTTAACTTACTTCAGAAAAGGCTTAGAGCTGTAGTAGTGGAAGCTATAGCAAGAGCGCCTTCTGGCTTACGTCCTCCACTGAATCCTGATTTCACAAGCAGGTGTATCTAGGCCTTTTGCTCCTAACCATTTTTTTAATCGGTCCTCATTGCCTTTTTTTTTCCTTTCTTTCTTTCTTTCAACACTTCTCCTATGCCTACTGTCCCTTATTTCCTAGTGCTGTTTTCTAGCAACCTTATGTCTGTTGAATGTCCCCCCAAACCTTTAGAGTTGCCTCATCTGTCTCCTATTTCTAGTCTTCTCTGTGATCTCCTCTAGGAGTGTTTATTAATCTGTGTCTGATGCTGCTTCAGCCTACATGGGACCAGTAATTTAGGTAGTACCTGACAAATGGGAGGATTGTTTCAGATAGAATTCACCGTGTACCATTATCAGACATCACTGAGGTGTCTTCACTAAAAAAAGAAAACAAACTAGATGACATTTGGTAAGAATTTAAAATGATCCTTTGGAAATTGCAAATTGTCTTCATAACAGAGTGATACTTTCCAAAGGAAAAAAATCCCACTTTGAAATTTTTTTGGCAAACTCCAATCTTTAAATGCTTTTTGTTAGCACATAAATTTGGAGGAAGCATTCATATTTTTTGATGCTGCATAGGAGACAAGGGAAACCTTAATTTTATAAACATTGGATTAGGGACTATTTGGAGATGGGGATAGCGTATCTCATAATCAAAGAACAGAGTCATTCTCTTGATTTGGCAAAATAACTTAGCTAAAAATATATGAGACTTTGCAGGCAGATGCAAGTGATCTCTACCCATGCTCTGAGCCCGTAGGAGGTGACTGTTCCTGGGACTGTTGTCAAATGAAATGCATTGGTGCTGGGTCACAGGGTGGGTCTGTCTGCATATACTGCAGTATTTTCTAAGCCATATTAGTTCTGACCCTTTTCTATTAGGTAAAGCCTAAGGAATTGCCATTTAGATACATTGAGCTTGAACGAAAAACTGAATTTGCAGCAAGGTGAAAGGAGGGTTTTTTTTTTGTGTGTGTGTGTGGTGTTTTTTTTTTTTTTTTTTATTTTTTTATTTTTGGGTTTTTTTTGACTTGTTAAGGGTAGTGAAGTCCAGAGGAAGAGTGTTGGGTACTACCCTGTCTTTGCTTCCTTCTAATAGAGCTCCTTTCTAACAGGAAAAAAATTCAATTGAAAAATTGGAAGAAATTCCCTAGTAGGAAAAGAGAGGAGTCCCTAAGGAGAAGAGGTGACCATACCTCTACTCTGTACAGTTTACTGGATATGAGATATTAAAAATTCTGACTGAAAGCTGGGACATGCAGGGTTAAGAACATTTCTCCTGTAGAGAACTGTGGTGCTAATATAATCCCATCAATAAGTATTGTTAGAGACTGACTTAAAAGTAGGTCTCTCCAGTGCCACAAATCTTTGCATGTAGTTCTGTAATTTCCATCCTTGTTGTATTGATAGTGAGAAGAAATATTTTTGAAATTCATTCTATTTGGAACTTAATTTGCCCCAGCAAATCGTGAAGACCTGAATGGCTATTCCCATTCCAACATTCCTTTAGCAAAGGAATCATACTAATTCCTTTCGGCATGAGTTTCGATCTAAGCACTCTTTTTAAGAAAGCATGTTATCTAAACATTGTTCTGGTATAGAAATACATATCTAAGAAATGTGGCACATCATGCTATGTGGTACCACATCTTTCATCTTGTTAGTGCTTTACTGGCTGGGTTAGCTATTAAGCACTTTGATGCCACTTTTAGCACACAGAATTCTGCGCAACCTTTGTGTAAGGAAAAATTTTGACAGATAAAGGCTCACTCTAAAGAACAATTTTAGTTTAAGTGGGATAAAAATGTCAATGTAATCATATTATACAGAATGATGCCTGAATATTTACAAGCACGACCTTGTTTCTTACGGACAAGAGTAATCCTATTCAGCAGTAGATACTTAACTTTTATTTGTCAGACAGTGTGTGACACTGACTGTATTTGGATTAATGTGTTCTTGGTGTCGTTCTCCCATTGTAGAATTATAGGTAAAGGAAATGAAATCACACATGTCCTGAGTACCTTAAAGAAAAAAAAAGTCCAATTTATTTATTATATGTAAGCCAAATAAAAGAAATCGAAAAAGTGCTACTAGTGGTGAAGCCTAGATACCCCAATGCAGCTTTTTTTTTTTTTTTTTTTTTTTGCAAAGGCTATCATACAATTTTTAATCTTTATAACCAGTGTGCCAGCATCCGCAGTTGTGATGTACGCTTCCATATGATACTGTCCTTTTCTTTCCTCTTTTTTTATTGCTGTACATAAAAGAATTGCTTCGTACTGGACTCTATCATTTGGTGTATGGCAGTTAGTTAACAGAAGCTGTTTTTCTGAGTTAGTTGTTCTTGTCCTATTGCATTTCTACGAGAAAATATGTCACCTTCAGAAGGCCTTGGCTATTTTGCGTTCTTGTCACTGCAGCAATTTCTTTGTGTCCTGATTCTTCAATTTGCTTTTACAAAAGTATTTGAAACAGCCCAGTGGCTTGAAACATCTACTGTGAATATATGTATTCGTATATATATGTGTGTGTGTGTATATATATATCTATAAAGACTTATTAATTAAATGGGCTTGGAGTTTATGTGAATTATAAAACAGAATTTTGAGCTTGTAAAGGCAGAAGGCAAACCAAAACAAAACACCAACATCAACTTAACCAGAAATGGACTCTCTTCCAAAATGAGCTTCTCTTAGCTGAAGACTCATTCTTGTTACTTTTCCATGCTGATTTTGTAGAAAGATATATTTCAGTGTGCAACTACTTTCCTTCGCTTGCCACTCCACCCCTTCTCTGCTATGGAAGTGTCATTCAGTCTCTGGTACATAAATAGAGAAGTAGTCTCTGAAACAAAAATTGCAACTCCAGGTATGAAATAAAGCAATATTTTTCGTTCCTCTTTCTATTTTCATAAATTTTGGTCACAGCAACCATTTCTTGTCTTTGAGCTTTGGACATATCATCACCAGTTCTCCCAGCAGTGGGTGTTAATGCCTGATCAGAGATCTTTAGGAGACAGGTTCTGCAGTGCAGGAAACTTGCTTCTTTCTGTGAGCAGCTGCATTTTGCTGAAGTAGAGAGACTCTGTAGGCCTCTGTGTTCTCAAATTCTGAGTAAATTGTTGCCTATGGAGTTGTTTATGTTGGCAGAACTAAGCTTCAGGTCCTATTTGATAATAAAAATTTCAGTTAACTGAAGTGGTAGTGTCAATTTGAACTGAGTTATGATGCTATTTATAGCATGTTGCATGAAGGTAAAAAAAAAATCCATACAACAAGAACATACAATATAAAGTGTAGTTATTTCTTCTAGGGTTCTGTACATATTTAATTCCATCTTTGCATATTCATTTTGTGCAGTAAGGAAGCAGATACAATGTCTGAAAAAAGTATAGTGTGACTATATTGTCAGACAGCACCATGAAGCATACTGAAGTAAGAGGTTTAAAGTTTCTTCAACCCTTCTCTTTGGATGCCATCAAATACTGGATCCTGCCAGAGTTGCTCATTTAATCAAATTTCAGGTGACCTTGCAAGTACTCAGAGCAAGATTTGTTTGCCAGAAGGATGCACTTAGTTTGTGTCAATATTCTAGAAAACTATTGACCTAAATTACTGCACAGAGTAGAGCAGAATTTTACACCTGTGCTGAGGTTTCTCCCTCCCTCACCCTTTCTAGCCAAAGGGCAGAGATGTGTTGCAAACAGTGAGGAAGAGGTTACAAGATGAAGAAAACAGTAAGAAACCAGAACGTCATACGTATATTCTTACATATATATGTATGCACACACACATGTATATAGTCTATCTTAGTAGGATGCATATTAATAAAACAATATGTAATTTTTCTTTTCTCTTCCTTTAAAAATCCGTTAGAAAGAAGCGTGGCAGGACCACAAGCAGGAATGCAAGTGTCTTAAGAGCATTGAGCCTAATTTTCCTCCAGACTCGGTCAGGCTTGCTGGCAGGATTGTTTTTAAACTGGTAAGTGACGTTGTTAGGTGTATTCAGTGTCACAATTTCAGGGAAATACTTTCTTACTTTATATTTTCAGTGTAATTAAGAATGAGAAAGCAGATGTGACTAAGGTCAGTGAAGAGAATTGGACCTGTATATTACATTACAAGATAGATTAATTTGCAGAAATGCTGAAAGGATCAAGAGATACTAAAATGGACAAAATTAAGGTCAAGAAGCTTGTTTATGAAGTTTCTTTCCTTGTGAGTATGTGGTAGCATCCTAGTTTTTTTTTTTTTTTTTTTTTTTTTTTTTCCTACCTGGAAGTAGATCAGGAAAGGGCACGTCTCTTGTTTGATTTGTTTGTTGTTTGATACTACTGAAATTACTGATGCTTTTCCATTACCTTCAGCTGAATTCTAGTTCAGCCACACTTATGTAAAAGTCAGAAAGACGTGTGGTAAGGACAAAACACTGTTAGCTAGCACTTCCTTTAGGATGCACAGTGCCATACTTTTAATGCTGGGTTAGCTTAACATCAATTAGATTTTTTTCTAAATACTCGTGGAAGTCCTGGGTGTTTGACATTCCCATAGTTTAATTTACATGGACTAAATCTTTGTTAGGTTAAGCAGCTTATGACTGTGAAGGTATAGATAAAAAAGATTAGTCCTTTTTTGCTGACCTTCTCATGATGATGTCTGTCTTGAACAAAAATGTGTGCATTTATTGCGATAAATGTGTGTGTGCATATATTATGATAAAATATGATGTAATACCTTAATTTATACAGTGTCACAAGGTATATATGCATATAATTGTTTTAAAGGTCAAATATGTACAGCTATAGTGTTTATTAATTATAATCACATGAAATCTGAGGCTGCAAATGTTAAAAAATTCCTTTCAGGTGTAGTGTGAAGGACCAAAGTAAATTCTTAAGGATAAGAAAAGTCAAGAAAATACATTAGAAGAAAGTGCCATAACACCATAATATTGTTATGCTAATTTACAGAACATATGGATTAAGTAAAAGAACAGATTTATGTTAATGCTACTAGCCTTACCTATCTACCTTATTAGCATATGCTATGGAATAATTCAGTACTATAGTGTTTTTAGGATAAAGCATGCTATGTGAGTGTTAATTATATCTTTTTCCATACAGCTTAGACAACCAGTATGCATTTCAGAGAAGCTCTACTCTTTTTCTGATCTTCAGTCAAGTAAGTAATAATTGCTGACTATATTGCAGGAAATGCTTCCAAGGTCTGGTTTATGGAATGACCATCCAGTTTTCTTGTAACTTGCCTTCAGAGAGTTTGCTGTGTAAAATACTAGAATGCAGTGTGAAAAAGGCAAGACAAAACTGAAACTACTAAAATCTGTGGAGAAGAGCAGGTTTTTCATAGGTCAAGGCAGAAACTTGTGCCTCTTTTTTTTTCCAGCAAAATTTCAACCTGATTGTTGCTTTTAATATTTCTCTTCATTTTACAGTATATATCTTGCCTGTCCAGGTTCTAAAATTTACCTAGTAACTGCCTTATTATATACAATTTCAAAATACATTTTTATAAACAAAATATTTATATACATTTTTTCACTATTTGTATCTTTTTGCTTAAAGCTTCATAATAGCTTCATGAAAAAGGAGAGAGCTTTGCAATTCACAAGGACTGTGTGCCTGTCCTTTTTTTCCCTTCTCATTGAGAAGTCATATAGAAGAAAAGTGTGCCTATATTCCTGTGATTTGGCAAGTTTCAGATGCTTGGATGGGAAAGGATCACCTTTGTAATCTCTCAGCTGAGCTTGTATTAAAATAGAAAATATTTTTCTAGAGTTTGCACTAAGTTAAAATTTTAAGATTTATAAGAGAAGAAATACATACTTAGTTCCATGCTTAGTTTATTCTTGCAGCAGAAGAGAAATCTTATTTAAAGGGATTTTGTAGAGTAACATGAATATTTTGCTTACCAGCAATCTTACTTATATTTTGCTTACTTGGCATCTTTTTTGTGATGTTTAAAGGTTTGGATTTAAAACAACCTGATATATTGATATAGTTAAAAAAAAAAAAAAAAAAACAAACAAACAAAAAAAAAAACATACAGGCAAACCTAGAAAGTACAGTATCTATAGTATGTTGTTCTATTGCTGTGGATCCTGACATTATGTCACCTTCTCCCAAGCTGCAAGGGCAAAAGATGCTAATAAAGCAAAAAATTAAGAAGGACAAAGGGGATGGTTGTCTGAAATTTCACACAGTAGGATTCACTGCTCAATTACTTTCAAATTGTTCATTGAATAACAAAGTTTTACAGGGAATTAGATGATTATTTGAATTAAGAGCAACAATTCAAGTTGCTTCAAATAAAGTTACTGGCTTTTATGCTTCAGGGCACTACTGGGATCCAGGAGAAAAAGACTTATGGTTAGCTATTGTACCAGTGGCTGATTGCAGAGTGGCAGAGGAGGAATTGGAAGGAGGGAAAAAAATTTTGTAAAGCAAATTTGGCTAATGTAGACATAATTTTTTTGTTGTTGTTGAACTTTTAATTCCATACAAAATTCATCTCCTCAGGAGATGCTCTGTTTCCCTTTAGAGACAAAGGGAAAACAGTGATAAGTTGCTGTAGAGAAGCTTGTCATTGAACGAGACTGAGCTGCAATGGACAAATGGTACAAAAGTCTGTAAAATGCCAAAAGCTTGTAGTAAAACTCATTCTGAAGGAAATGCAGATGCTATACAGATGTGAGGGCTGCTGTATCACTGCTTTAGAAACAGCAGTTCCATAACCAGTCACTTCACGAGAAGATAAGAGATCCACATTGCCTGTTTTTACACTAAGAGCTTTTCCTGTGTAATCTTTTTAACTCCAAAATGCAAAATGTTCAGGACTTCTACATAAAAATCAAAGCTGATACTCTATGGAACACAGCGCTAATGAGTTACAACACTTGCATAAACTTTCGTAAAGGTTTTGGCTAATTGTTTACTTTTGTTGTTTTTACAACTTCCTTGCTAGAATGAATAAGGTATGTTTATAATTTTGCAGTTGGACAGGTCTTTTTGGGATGGTAAGATAATTTGTAGTACCTATGATACTTTGCTGGTCCAGTATCCTCAAAAAGCTGCTATTTCATTTACATTTTTCCCATTTACTGTAATTCCACTTATGTTTTTCCCATCTCCTGCACAACTTACAGATGGTGTTGATACAGATTTGGGATTTATTTTCCGTTGATACTTGGCAGAATCAGTGTGAAAGGAAAGCTTCTTTATTAGAGACTGAAATAATATAGGAGGAAAAATATCATTGGAGGGGGAATCACATGAATTGCAAACATGTGACCTTCTGAAGCAAAAACCTTCTCGGGAACTAGCTGTATAATATAAGATAGTGTTTTAACACTGTAATCGTAAGTGTTAGATAGAATGATTTTTAGTGATACTCCTTTATCTTCTTTTGGAAGTCCAGAAGATTTGAAAATTAATGTTTTAACTATGCTGTCTTAGTCTCCTTTGCACTATGACTTTTCAGTGTTATCTTATACAGTTGGATGACTTTCAGTGTGGGTGGTTTATGTGCTTTAATTCAGTTTACATGATATTTTACACACGGAATCATTATATGATAAAAATATGTAATACTTTCTATTTAAAACATTTGGAGGAGCTTAGCCCTTTATGAGGTTTTATTATCAGTTCCATATTTCCTTCAAATTCATTTTGTACTCTGAAACGAAGATTAAGGAGGAGTTGTGACTGTGTGCACTGGTACTTTTGCTAGACCTCATTCATTACAAGGCTTGTAGTTATATATGTGATACTGTAGGCACGGTATCCTTTAAGACCATTCTGAGATCAACTGTGGTTATGCTTACCAAGATTCAAAATACAGAAAGGAGTTTGTGTGCAATATTGTGGGCAGATATTTTTCTGTGTTACTTGTATGAGTATCAGAGCTGCATAATTAAATCCCCATGCCTTATTTAGGAAACTTTCCACAGACTTTTTATAGTACATTCTCTCTCCCACACCAGGGTTCTGACACAATTAAACACATTCCTAAAAACACAAAGTAAAGGCATTTACAAATTTTGTTTCATTTTTTTCTGCCTTGTTTTTTTGATGTGTTATGAAAATCAGGCCTTGAACATTAGGCATTAAAGATCTCATGGGACTTTTTGTTAGGATTTTTAGGTCTGGTGTCCTGGACAGATTCCAATTTGGGTGACTGTATTCTGCTTCTGTCTCTCTAAATTCTTTCTGAAGTTACGCTTGGATTCAGTAGTCTTGTTCACATTTGTCCTAAACTGTAGTATCCTTTTACAGTGTGCTGTTTAGATGACTCTTGCTGTCTCAGAAGCATTTTTATGCACAGAATCACAGAATGGTTGAGGTTGGAAGGGACCTCTGGAGATCATCTAGTCCTCCCCCCCCCCACTCAAGCAGAGTCAC
Source organism: Rhea pennata (assembly GCF_028389875.1). Classification (NCBI taxonomy): domain Eukaryota; kingdom Metazoa; phylum Chordata; class Aves; order Rheiformes; family Rheidae; genus Rhea; species Rhea pennata. The sequence goes on from NC_084665.1 coordinate 40,461,144, forward strand.
CTAGAGCATGTTAGACAAGAGTTGCATCCAGGTTGGGTTTGAATATCTCCAGAGAAGGAGACTCCACAACCTCTCTGGGCAACCTCTGCCTGTGCTCTGTGACCCTCACAGGAAAGAAATTTCTCCACATATTCTTCCTGTGTTTCAGTTTGTGCCTGCTGCCTCTTGTCCTCTCTCTGGGCACTACTGAGAAGAGTTTGGCCCCATCCTCTTGACACCCTGCCTTCAGCTATTTGCAGACATTGATAAGATCCCCACTCAGTCTTTGTCCAGGTCAATGATGGTTAATTTGAACAAGACTGGACCCAGTGCTGACCCCTGGGGGACACCACTAGCTACAGGCCTCCAACTGGACTCTGCAGCAGTGACGACAACCCTCTGAGCTCTGCCTTTCAGCCAGCTCTCTATCCACCTCACTGTCTACTCATCTCACCCACACTTTCTGAGCTTGCCTAGGAGGATGTTGTGGGAGACAGTGTTGAAAGCCTTGCTGAAGTGAAGGTAGACAGCATCCACTGTTCTCCCCTCGTGTACCCAGCCAGTCATTCCATCACAGAAGGCTGTCAGATTGGTGAAGCATAAATTCCCCTTGGTAAAGCAGTACTGACTACTCCTGATCACCTTCTTTTCCTCAGCATGCTTAGGATGCCACCCAGGATGAGTTGTTCCATCACTTTTCCAGCGATGAAGGTGGTCTGTAGTTTCCTAGGTCCTCCTTCTTGCCCTTTTTGAAGACTGGAGTGACACTGGCATTCTTCTAGTCCTCAGGCACCTCTCCTTTTCTCAGTGGCCTTTCCAAGATGATGGAGTGTGGCCTAGCAATAACGTCTTACCAGCTCCCGCAGCACTCGTGGGTTCATCCCATCGGGGCCCATGGATTTGTGGGTATCAGATTTGCCTATGTGATCTCTAACACAGTCCTCCTTGACCAAGGGAAAGTTGTCTTGTCTCCAGGGTCTGCTAAGGCTGGCAGTAAAGTTTGAAGCAGAGCAGGCATTCAGTAACTCTCCCTTCTCTGTATCCTTCTTCACCAGGGCAGCCAACCCATTTAGCAGCAGGCTCACATTTTTCCTTATCTTCCTTTTGCTGCTGATGTATTTGAAGAAGCCCTTCTTGTTGTCCTTGATATCCCTTGCCAGACTCAGTTCCAAATGAGCCTTAGCTTTCCTTGTCACATTCCTGCATACTCTGACAACATTCCTATGTTCCTCCCAAGTGTCCTGTCCCTTTTCCCACTTTCTGGATACTTTCTTCTTCTGTTTTGGCAGGAGCTCCTTGCTCATCCAGGCACATCTTCTGCCCCATTTGTTTGACTTCTTACTCATAGGGATGCACCACTCTTGAGCTTGGAGGAAGTGATGCTTCAATATTAACCAGCTCTCTTAGACCCTTTTCCTTCTAGGGCCCTAACCTATGGGATTCCTCTGAAGAGGTCCCAGAAGAGGCCTAAGTTTGCTCACTTGAATTCCAGGGTTGCCATCCTACTTACTGCCCTGCTTACTCCGTGCAGGATCCTGAACTCCTCCACCTCATAGTCACTGTAGCCAAGGCTGCCCCCAACCTTCACATCTCCAACCAGTCTGTCCTTGTTTTTTAGTACAAGGTCCAGCAGCACATTTCTCATTGGCTTTTCCACCACTTGTGTCAAAAAGTTATCATCAATGCTCTGCAGGAACTTCCTTGACCATTTGTGCCTAGCTGTGTTGTCTTTCCAGCAGCTGTCAGGATGCTTGAAGTCCCCCATGAGAACCAGGACCTGTGGTCATGAGGTTACTTCCAGCTGTCATTGACCTCTTCCTGATCAGGTGGCCTGTAGTAGACAGCCACAACAGAGTCACCATGGCAGCACAACCCTCTAGTGTATCAGCCACTCCTCCTAGTTTTGTATCATCTGCAAGCTTGCTGAGGGTGCATGTGGTCCCATCATCCAGGTTATTAATGAAGGTGTTTAACCATATTGACCCCAGTGTCAACCCCTGGAGGACAGCACTAGTAACTGGCCTGCAACTGGACTTTATGCTACTGATCACAGCCTTCTGAGCCTGGCAGTTCAGCCATTTTCAGTCCACTTCACTGTCCAGTTATTTAGTCTGTACTTCGTCAGCTTGTCTGTGAAGATGTTACGGGAGACAATGTCAGAAGCCTTACTGAAGTTGAAGGAAACAACATCTACTGCTCTCCCGTCATCTACCAAGCTCATCATAGAAGACTATAAGGTTGGTGAAGCATGATTCCTTTTTGGTAGTCCATGCTGTCTACTCCTGATCACCTTGTTCTTCATGTGTCTGGAAATAGTATCCAGGATTAGTTCCTCCATCGTCTTCCCAGGGATCAAGTTGAGGCTGACCGGCCTGTATTTTTCCGGATCTTCCCTCTTGCCCTTTCTGAAGATTGGAGTGATACTTGCTTTCTTCTAGTCCTCTGGTATCTGTCCTGATCACCATGAGCTTTCAGGTCATGTCAAGTTTTTTGGCATCCTGTGGTCTTGTGTACATCCTGTTTAAGTGTTCCATAACCTAATTCTCCACATGAAAAATGGTGCTTCTTTGTTTAATATAGAAATTGTATTTACTTAATATTCCTTCATATCCTTTCTATTTTCCAGTTTCTGTGATGGAAATCCCTTTGTCTCTAAAACTGTCTCACTTTTCATCTGCCAGCATAGTGTTGCTGACACATCTTATGGAGGATGCAATATGAAAATACACACTTCTGCAAGGAGGAAGGAATTGCTGCATGACCTCTCTCTAGTTCACCAAGTGAAACACTTTCTTTAATATTACAAGTCCAGATGTCTAATTTTTGTACCTAATGTTTACATGTGCCTATACATCTGCCTTATTGACTTTTGATCTTTCAATCAACAGCATATTTATATGCTTCAGTAGTAGCAACTTTATAAACTCTACTTTCTGTTGATAGGTAGCTGTCAAAAAAATGACAAGTGTCTGGCCTCTGTCAGAATTGCCCTCTGTCAAAATTAATTTTGAGGTGGGAAATGTCTAGACTGTATGGCTGCTATTGGATACTTTGAAGATGTTGGTGAAAGATTCTTTTTACATCTTGGTATACTTTTGTTTTTAATTCCCCTTAAGATACTGAGCAGCTAAGTGAAGAAATGAAAGAAGGCCTCAGGCACCTTGCACTGACATTGCAGCTGTATTTGAAAGCAGAGATCCAGGATGCCTCTCAGCTGCCACCTGCAATTGACTTTTTTCAGATCTTCACAAAAGTAAGTGTTAAAATATGATTATTTGACAACTCATAAATAATCCTTTCTTTGTGTTCATGATTTATTTTTGAGGGGAAGTTCAGTAGCTACAACTAGAATATGATATGTAACCTAAAGTGAAATCAAACTATGTATTTTTTCTCATCAGTCAGTGTTTGAGCACGACTGACTGACTGAAAAAGGTTTAGCTGTTTATATAAATGTAATACTTAAATTTTAAAGTATTAACCAAAAGATACTTTTTCTATTTAAATTATCATGTTAAAGCTCTTGGGAGGAAAATAATGTTCCAATGAAAACATAGGTTGGTTGAATCGACTGGTTTTTGAACTTTTTTTGTTTTTTTTAATAGTGATAAAGACCACAGTGTGACTAAAATGTTTCCATGAAGTGCAATGTCTTGTATTTATAGATACATTCAGTCTGTCTGTTATTTGTTAATATTTACTAATGGGTGTTTGTAGTAGTACTGTGTTCCACGAACTGTTTTCTCGGGATCATGTGGGTTCTCTGTTCTGAAAAGGCTGCATGAAATGTACTTGAAATTCATTTCCACAATATATAAAATGTTTGTTATGTTACCAATTAAATATTATTGGCTTTTCTCTATTTATTTTTTTTTTTACTTTCGCCTGAGAATGGTTTGAAAAATGCTAGTAGAAGTACTTCATATAGAGATTACTCATAGCTTTAACTTACTTGTTTCTGGTTTCTAATTGATTAATATATTCTAGCATAAGATTTCTCTTAAGGATGTTTATGCATGTTTTAATTGTTTTATCAAGTGTTTTGTTACAATATGTATCTTTTAGATTTTTTTCTGATATAAACAAAGGGTAGAGCTTCTTTTAAAGAAATGAAGAAGTGCAATACATGACTTTGTATTTTTTCTGTCTGTTTGCACAGTAGTGGAATTTCTTTTGCCATGGGTGGAAAATGTAGAAGTAGTATAATCAACTGTACTTTATCTGGAATTTTTATAGGTGATTGAACTATTGTTACATAGTTTACAATTTTCCCTGACAAAACATGCAGGTTGAAACATTCAGTTAGAAGGACTCAGAGGAAAAATCTTACGTGCTACGTATTCCCCACTCAAACTGTTTTAGTATCTTATGTTGGCACTGTGGTTTGGCCTGAGCTTTACCAGATTTCTTATGAAATTTTCATGCTCTGTTATCTAGTGTAGAGGATTTGCACTGCTGAAGATAAAGCTGAGTATCAGAAAGTGATCATTGCTTAACTGTCATAAACTGAGTCACAGCTTGCGAAACATTCTTTCCGTATGATTTTTTTTTTCTCCTATGGAATTATTAAGCTTAAAATGGAGGTTGGTCATGGTCCTTTCATTGATTGCTTTTAGATCATTATTGAATGTACAATCCAGGCAGAGGAGGTGCAGTATGTGATGCTTTGGTGCAATCTCACAGAGGTGTTAATTGCCCGGTTATTACCTGTGATAAACAGCAATAATTTCAGAACTTTATCGATCTTCTGAGTAAGGAAATTAGTAGAGAACTTCTGAGAGAAGTTGCATTAAATCAAGTGAGCCAGTGTAACACCTCAGAGGTACTGGGGTGGGGTAGCATGAGTCCTGCTCTTTCCCTCATCCCACCTGAGTGCCCTGTGGTCACCTACATTCTGGCTCTGGACCTTGCTGTATCTCCTTTGAGCTGACTCCAGGCACCAACCTTCAAGAAACTTTTCTCAACGAAAGAAGTGGCAAATTTTTCTCCAGTTGACCATACTGGCCTGGTTCAACAGCATCTGGCAAATGCACAGAGGGGGCAGCGCTGCCTGGGTCAGGGAGAAAGATTAGATTAGATTAGATTAGAACTGTTCCTTTTAATGAGTTGTTCATTAGCTCTCCCTATTTCACATGTCTTCAGCCTGAGGGGAGAGATATGAAGTTGGAAGATGTGGTGGCAAAACACAAACAGTGTGATGGTCACTCAATACATCGGAGCACCAGAGAAGAAAATATGGAAACTTTTATTATTTTTATATATGAGCGCACATGTCCCATGTCTTTTTACCAACATGATGCAAGGGGACATAAATGGCAGGATTAAAGTTAGAACTTTTCTGCTTTGTATTCTGTCAATTGGAGAGCTATGAATGCTTCTGTTAATGACAATATTTGCTGCACTATTGCTTTGCTGTAACAAAGATATTTTTAACTCAATGTATTCCTTATTTTGACATGCCTGTTTCTCTACCCCATTGAACATACTGTAAAGTGTTAAGTTTTTAAGTTATTGTTTCTCCCCCCCCCCCCCCCCCCCCCGGATATTCAGAGGCACTCAGACCATTGATATAGGTCCCACTGCCTTCTTCCTTTGCTTATGTTACTCAGTGCCTATGATGGCTTGTTCTAGGAAAAGGGAAAGAAAGTGACATAGACCTATCATGGCTGCTGTTATTTAAATAAAGCTGACACCAGGAAGAAGGAATCTGACTAACCGGGTGACTTGGATGGGAGGAAGGAGTTTACTAATATATCCATGCGTATTGCATGCAAGTAATATTAATAGCTTGTTTGGAGTTCTGTTAGGCACCATATTTTTTGGAAGGCTCTGGTGTTGCTCGATGTAATTTTTCATGTTTTAGTTTACAGCTTTCCCAGTTGGTTGTCAGATGAATATATTATGCAGCATGGCATTATATTAAAATGTGATTTTAATATGCCCCTAGTGAGCAAGTGTTTTCTGTCACTCTCGTATAATTTTTCTTGGAAGATAGTAGAATGTCAGTGCAAAAAGTACTATTTTTTTTCTTAAGTGAAATAGGGAATGTTTATTTCCAGCAGGTAAAATTTAAGGCTTTAGAACTGTAAAGTCTCTGGTTAAAGACTTATGTAGTCTCTTTTCTGTTGTGTAACTTTGAAAAAGACCAGCTGTGATGACTTATATGTGTGGTCATAGAATAAAGAAATACTACAGATACGTGATTGCAAGATGTAATGTTGTTTTCCCAACCCCTTCCAACATTCCTTTCAAGTTCATTAGGTGCTCTTTCTAACACTGAACTTTTTTTGGACCCGTTCTTTCATTGCATGCTACAAAAAGCTGTGGTCAAAGGTCATTTTTATTCTGTTTGATGCTGGATCCTCAAGAAGGAAAATAAGCAGACAGCCAGACAAAAGAGAAAAATAGACCTGCAGTGTGATGACTAAATACCAGATAGTCCTTGGAAAATCTCCAACTTGATTTAGGTCAAAAGAGCTTCTGAGAAGCCCTTTTAAACAGTCTCCACTCTCTGCTGGCTACTGCTCTGCCCTTAGTAAAATTCATTGTGGTTTTATTCACTTGCATGTAACACTGAATGGCCTGAGAGTCTCCCTGAGTGCAGGCTCTGGGAAGCTTCCCATTGGAAGTCAAAGAAAGTTTTACCATTTCTTTGAGTGGGGGCAGGATTTTGTAATGATGTACTTTTAGATCACATAAAAGCCATTGGAAAATATCACCTGTACCAGATGGGGAGGTGTTTCAGGAGGGTAATCTACTTTTCTTCCTTGCAATGTTGCCCTGCCCTTCCTAGACAATTTGCTCTTGTATCAACTGTCCTCTGAGCTGGAGTTGGATTTTTCATGCTTGTCATTTGATCACTCTTTGGAAGCTCCAGTATACTTGACATGCCGTTTATCCAAGGTTGTGACTGTTTTTAAATTCTGATCCTCAATATTAAACACAGAATTATCAGCAGTTAATAATATGATAAGGCTTTAACTTCACTGAGACATATTCTAATGTCAAGATAAATCTTTGACACTATGGTTTTATTGTTTAGTGGTGTTTCCACATAACCTTGAGATAAATTAGTCCTTGCTTTTTATTCTTTAGACTTTAACGTGTGAGGAATGGTCTGGAATCCTGTGAAATAGTGGATGAGGGATAAAGACTTAAATATTTTTGTGTGTGTGTATATATATATATGTATATATATATATAGTATATGTACAATACATATACATATATGTATGTGTATATGCATAGTTCTTTTAATAATAGACAGAACCACTTAACTACTTAAGATATTGAATGAAATATCTACCTGCTCTATTGATTGTGAAACTGTGACTCCACTGAGTGAAATCAAGCCCAAGATGACTCCGTATTGAACCAAATTTAGACCTGCTGTCTTGCATAGTATTGCATGCGCTCATACTATGTCAGAAGTCACTCAGTGTTTATAAGCATTTTGAAAGTGTCTGAAACTTTTCTAAGTAATAAAAGTTGTCGATATTAGATAAAATAGTAACCCTTTTAAAGACCTCCTAATTTTAAATACTCATGTTTCTTAGAACAGTAAGAGATATCCAGGCGCTGTCATACTAAATAACACTAAGATGAAAGCTGACATTTAATGGACTGTAATGTGGCAGATTTCTTAACAGTTCAGTAATCTTAAAACAGACTTTTATTAGAAAAGAAGGGATTTCTAAGGGACATTTTGATAAGACAGTTGATAAACTTCTGGGAAACGAATGCTGTGACTGCAGATTCTTGGGACTCTCGTATAGCAAAGATTATACTTTTTTCCTGAAATAGCAGTCTTCCTAAGTTTTCTGTTGTACAGAATTTCTGATGTGTAGCTAGTTTTCCAGATGGTATCTTAACTGCATTTGAGGTGATAAGGATTATAGAGAAAATACTTATTTTCCAAAGAGTTTAATTCTTTCTTATATATAAATTCTACTTTGAAAGGGGATGCACAGATTTCATTAAATTCATTGGAGAGGTCACATACATGTATACATGGGAGCTGATTACACCCCTCTGTATAGGCAGTAATGCTGCATGCTACCCTCTTCTTGGATGTTGTCCTGCTTTTTCCTTTTCAGTTCACTTTAGAATTGACACAGATCAACAACAGAGTAACAGCAGATCTAAGTGAGGGTAGACCTAGGTGCTCTCTTTTAGAGTAGGATGAAGAAGAAACTCAAAGCCTATATAAAGTGGAAACTTGTATGTATCTTTCATATATGTCAAACTAAGTTTTTTTCCTACCAAAATTTTTTGAGCTTTATGAAGTTGCAATTAAAGTGAGAGAAGAAGAGACACAAGTTTGATGCAATATGGTAGTTTCTGTGTATTAGTAGATTGTCTCTTGAGAGATGTGCTTGTGCACTTTACAGTACTGTCCTTTCTTCTTCCTAAGTTAAAACAAAATCAGTTATATCAACAGCCTACATGGACAACACATCTGTCAGTTAAAGTGGTCTGCTCTCTTGAAAATCCTTTGTTTATTCTTCCTATCAAACTTTAAACACTTGATTTGTACCCTCACATTTTCAGTAGTTGGTTTTCATTCCACTCAATATTTTTGAAAGAGTTTCTTTTCAACATAAAAGGAATTAGTACCAACTAAAAATACTGCTATCATTAAGGGGGGTTTTTGCATGTATTGTGTAGGCAGAAGAGAACCAGGGAGTTGAATAGCGTCATTAGTCCTTTGAAAAGTCTGTATACTAAATTATGATAATCTGTGTGAGTGTCTTTTTAAGTGCAAGTAGAAGCAAATTATATCACTTAATGATATGACCGGAAAAGTATGTTTGATCTTTGCATTACTCCCTCAGATCTTGTTGGCACCAGGCAGCATTGTTTTTGGATTTTGGAGATCTTTGAGAACAAAATATATCTGCCTTATCAATGCAAGATATTTCTTAGCAGCACCTACAATACATTACTTTGAATTAGGATTCATTAGTCAATTTAGTAATCTATGTTAGCAGAATAAGGAAAGCAATTTGTGTCAACAAACAGAAGAAATATTAGGATAAAGTTAAGAGTAAAATCTTCATTAAAATGCTACAAGTGTAGGTTGATTTCCAAATATAATTAACACTGGATGCATTTGTTCAGCTTCCCTATGAGTAGGAGGTCATGGAGTTCTATTTCTGGTGAGAATATAAGCAAGTGCATGTTTATTCATAATTGCTGTTTATGTATCTCAAGCCTAATATGCATTGCTGCATTCCATCTCATACAAAACTGTGTGCTCAGTTTATGATAAATTGGGTATCAGGCCAATGCCCACAAATTTATTTTTAGTTGTGGCCAGGAAAATATTTTGCAAAAGCCCTTTCATTTTCATAGTTCTTTTTTCTTATAAATTAAAATCATAAAATTTCCTGAATCATACCTGAAAAAGGTAGGTAAGCCTAAGCACTTAATGTACAGTTACATTTTAAAATTAGGTTCATGTCAATTTTCTTTACTTTTTCCTCATTTCTTTGTTTTAGAGTTGGAAGGGTAAGTATCTGAAGGGAAGGTGTCAAGGGGATGGTGCCAAACTGTTCTCAGGGGTGCCCAGAGAGAGGACAAGAGGCAGCAGGCACAAACTGAACCACAGGAAGTTCCGCGTGAATATGAGGAGGAATTTCTCTAGTCTGAGAGGGACAGAGCCCTGGAGCAGGTTGCCTAGAGAGGTTGTGGAGTCTCCTTCTCTGGAGACAGATATTCAGAACCCGCCTGGATGCAGTCTTGTGCAACATGCTCTAGGTGACCCTGCTTGAGCAGGGAGGTTGGACTAGATGATCTCCAGAGGTCTCTTCCAACCTTACCGATTCTGTGATTCTATGGGTAGGTTTCGTTTATAACCCCTTTTCCTGACTCATGTCATCTTCAAGTCTATTGCGTGAGATTTATTGTAAGCTTTATATATAAAATACTACTGATATGTCTTTTTGTTTGTAAAAGTGTTGTTGGGTGGATATGTGGATATGGAGTGTCCTCTCCCTGTTCACTGCCTGTGTGTGAAAAGCCATTGAAAGCTTCATGCCTGCAATTGTGTCAAGAACTGCCTTTTGATCATCAGAAGTACCGTGCTCAGTTATTGCCTAAACAATTTCAGGAGAACTTGTCTCTTCCCAGTGTTTTCTATCAGGGCATAACAAAACCCATTCTAGCAGACTTTTGTATTTCTTTATAGAGGACACAAATTATCACTTTTCTAACATTTGCCTTTGTTTCTGAGGAGCTGTCTTATCTAGCAAGAGAGGAATTAAGCTAAGGTCAGTCCATGCCTTTGCAGGACATAAAACCAAAAGAAGTGGGAAAAGTCGAATGTAAGGAGGAGCTGAGCACCAGTTACAGTTCATGCAATGCAGCTAATAGCCAAGATATGTTTGAATATTGAATTTTATCATTCATGCACTTTGACTTCAGTATTTAACATTTTTTTTGTGGTCACCCAGTCACTGGGACCTTAGAATCATCTCTGCCTACTTGTCAAACATGCTCAGTTTGGTTTGCTAAACAACCGTGTAGGTGCCTGAATGAGTCTGTGTGAGCTAATGATTAGGGCTGGTTGATTCTCAGGCTGGAGATTTGAAATGAGTACAGGATAACAGTATAAGAAGTCCATGGTGTAGACTACTTTCTGGCGTAATTTTTAGTCTACATCCTAGTTCTTTTGAGGAAGGGTAATATTCATAAGTATAGGGAGAGGGAAAAAAAAAGGCAGTTGTCATGCAGCAAGGAAATGTAGGGAATGTCTTGGGGCTATTTAACAATTAATTTACTTGGTTTGCGAGACCGCAGGGATGTTTGGTATACCTTATTCCCCCCGGAAGATTTTCTTACTGTGGAAGTAAGCAGAAAATCTGAAGCTGACCCTACCGTTTTTATTTTGTCTCTGCCCATGGTTTCATTATTTTCGCTACATGGTAATAATGCTTTACATTTGCATAGTGTTTCTGACAGGACTCAAGAAGAACTTGAAGAAAATTTAGCAATGATTTTTTTTCTGGTTTCCTTATGTGGTAGACTTATCGCTAGGGAAGAAAACTAAGATTAATAGTGAAATGCCATATGACTGATTTTTTAAAGTTGTTGGGTACCACAATCAGAAATAAATCAAATTTCTTCTGCCTTACAGTGTAACACTAAGGTCATACTGCTTGTTTCACAATGTAGCCTGGAGTATGAAGTAAAGTGGAATATGAAGAGCTGTGAATAAAAACCTACATTGGAAATGGTTTTATCTTTTTAATTTGTGCAGAAATAGCTCTATAAGATTCTCACTAAGTTTAGTTTCACTACATGTTTAATTCTTTCTTTAAGTCAGGATTGCAGAGGAAGTAAAAAACACTGTGCATGAGCTTCAAAAGCAATCCTATAAATAAAAATTTAAAGAATAGTAAAAGCATTGATAAAATGGGAAGAAATTTAGCAATAATCTAGAGTAAGCATGATAAATATTTTGAGAGGACTCCTCTGTCAATCTCTCTCTCTCTCTCACTCTCTCTAGTTCACCAAGTGAAAGTTGTATCTTTACAGGAAGTGAGAGATTTTTGTCTTACATATATGACTTTACCCAATTTAATCATTTTCTGTTATTTCTCCATTGAGTTATGTTTGGGGAAGAGAATTTTCCATAGCACTTATCTTAAATTTTGGTCATAACAATTACTTTAAAGAGCTATAGGGTATTGTACTAGAACATGAAACAAGTTTTAACCATTCTGTCTGATTTGAAATTAGAGCAATATGGTTACAAGTAAAATACAAGTTTTCCCTAACAAAGCTTGGTGTGGTGAATGGAAGAACCATGAGACTACAATCCTTCAAAACTCAGTTTATGTTATAATTTGGGTCCTGTCACGTAATTATTGTGTGCACCATCTGTTTTACAAACTACCTTGAGTATAACAAGCAGCAGGTGTAGAAAACAGGGTGGAAAAAGTTTTGAAATGGTTAGGTAGAATTGGCTATAATTCAGTTGCATATGATGGGAAAGAAAACTTTGTAGGGAGAAAAAAGAAAAGAGGGTGTGTAAGCAGGCCAAATTAGCTTTGACTGAAAAGCATAAGCTTCCAGAAAAGTTACTACCTTGAGTAGGCCCTAAAAATAAATAAATAAGTACATTATTCAGTAGATCACTTTTCCTTCTCAAGCTTAAATCAGGAGAAATAAGAACAGAGGAGAGTCTGGAGAAATAAATGGTTTGATAGATTGTTTTGTACTTCTCAGTGCTGTTTCTGCTGGTTTTCTTGTAGAGCTGTGGTAGTGCCCTGTAGAGCTCAAGGGGATCCTGGAGATTTTGCCTAATGCTACTTGGAGCATATCCGCAGTGCTTGGAAAGCTAATGGTCTCTAAGCCTTGAGCTACATGAGTCACTTTTTCTATCACCCTTGTGGAAATGAACTGGAAATGGTAAAGATGAAAAACTTTAATGGTTGTGGCAGTTGCACTACATGCACAAAAATATATGGGGTGGGAACACCTTCAATATTAACTAAGAGCTGGCATAAATTAGATCATGGAGACATTTAGTAAAGATTTGCTTGCTAAATGGAAAACATTTGTATCTTCTATCAGCAATTTTAAAGACTTTAATTGAGGAGGATAAGCCTTTTAACTACTTGTAATGCAATGAACTATTCTATTCCTGTCTTCAGGATGACCTGCAATGGGGCCACTTGGAGCTTTTCTGTTTATTTGTTTTGGCTGTCAGCAAGGCTAGAGTTCTGTGTGGCAGGATTATTAATCAGCTCTGAGACTTGTTTTGTATGTTTAAAAGTTGAAAAGGAAAAAAAAAAAAAAAAAAAAAAAAGGCTTCCTTCCAGAATGGTGTTGGGGTAGATTGATGTTCTGTTGAAAAATGTCGTGCTCTTTGATTATAGCATGGGGAACCAGGAATTTGTGGCCTTACTGTTGACTTGCTGTTATCTCAGCTGCTTCAGTCTCTGTGAAAATGAGGATAATTTTGTCTGTCACAGGTATATTACAGAGCTAAGTCTAATCTAGGTATTGACAGAATGTGTGATGACTTCTGTCCCATGCAAGCGTTTCAGTGGGTGACAATTAAATTATACCTACCTAGGTGAAATTCAGTTTAAAAAACATGCTCCTTCTTTTCCCCAGTATGTGGGGGTTTTTTTGTTTGTTTTTTTGTGTTTTGCATTTTATTAATATTCCAGTGTGGATGTTTCTTTTCTTTTTGTGTGTTTACCATTTCAACTCCTAAGACTTAGGAGTGATTTTAATGTTGTTCAAGTATGCAGCATGAATTAGTTTAAACATTTTTCATGCTATAATATGATGCCAGCAACTATTAGCTGTTGGCACCAGATACTTGGGAAGATGATGCAAGAATTCTGGCCGTGATTCTGGCATGGTGATTTGCCACAGCTTCTTGTCCTTCACCTCCCTACGTATCAGTCCTGGAAGTTCTCATGCTATTCCCAAGTATTTGGAGTTGATTTGCACATATTGAAACAGGAAGTTTCCAACTTTTTTTTATTATTCACCTTACATGGGGAGTTTTATTATATTGATATGAAGGAACTAGCTTTTTTGTTGGGATGGGTTTTTCAGTCATGCGAAAAAAACATTTTTCCATTTAGGTGAAAAACCCATTATGCAAATTTCAGCAGTTGGCCCACACTACTCCTGTTGGCTATTAGTATATATATTGTAAAGATAGGTTTTTAGAGATCTGTCTATGACAATTTTGGAAACTTGAGGGTTAATCCTTTGAGCCCATTGTGAAATGCTGAGCAACTTGATTTCTCTTTGCATTACAGAGGATAGCATCCCTGACAGAGAAGGCTTTCAAAGTTTACTTACTACTGCATGGCACACTTAAAAGTCTGTCCTGTATATATTGTTGATTATGTAGTGTTAGGAGTTAAATTTTGACATCATAAATTTGTCTCCATACATATAAGTATATAAGCCTCAAATGTGCTTCAATATTTTGAGTGGCAGAGTCAGATACAGGAATATTTCCAGTAGGAGCACACCTAATGAGCCTCAGTTATTATTTTTTTTCCATATTTACCTCTTTCTTCTGAACAACATAAATATATTGACTAGATTTTTCAATGCTCAGACCATCAATTCATTACTTTTCTTCTTGCAGATCCTTATATACTTCCTCTGTTGGTTGTGTTTTTTGAAACTTCATGCGTGCGTGCTCAAATTGTCCCTAATATTTTAAGGATTTATGTAGATGTGGATGATTTAAGCATATCTCCCTTATGAATTTAAAGTGATTGTGAGCTGTTACTAAGGTTTTTATAATCACTTTTGGAAAATTGGGGGTATTATTTCTGGTTTCAAATAAACTGTGGGATCAAAGCGTCCTTCCATTTCCCATGCCAAAAGAATATGTTTCAGTACATCAGTGAACTTGCGTTCTCCCCCTATTCACAATTAAGTCTTCACCTTTCTTCTTCTGTAACTGTCCAGGCCAAGGTTTCAGCTTTCAGAGGAAACAGGATTGGATACCCACTCTTTGGTAGAAATTTCTGTATGCTGCAAAATTACTGAAATCCTAGTTGTCTATGATTCTTATCTTGTAAATAGGCAGGATGCAGCTACATATTGCTACTTGTACAGGTAGAAGTAAGGAAGTGTCACCATTCATTCTTCATTGTGAGTGAAAAACAATTTACCTAAATTTGCTTCCAGCCTAAGAATGTAGTAAAGAGAGGAAGGAAATACAAAAACTGCTTGCTTGCTATAATATTAATGTCTTGTGATATGCAGAAATTATATAGATTAAATAATGCTGACATATGTCTCATTCTGCAGTCATTTCAGCCTTACTGAATAAGCTCTTTTAAAAACTATAAAATCCTTATTTAAAATGGGAACTCACAGCATGTGCATTTGTGCTCTCTTATCTAATCTTTTGAATAGTTGTATTTGCTTTTATATTTTAGAGTACTAGGTAAAAATCTGTAAGTCCATGGCTGATAGTGAGAACTCTTGTACAGCATAAAATTGCTTACTCTGCTTTTAATCTTCCTCCTTTTTTCCTCCCCATTTTTAAAACTTGATATCCATCATTCTGGAAATATGTTTATATTTAAATATGTTTAAATGCCATGAATCTAAAATGAACCTAGAGAGTAGATTTCACTTTATATTTAATGCTGCATGTGTTGAATATATTTTTCTGTGTATTGAAAGGTAGTCTACGTTTAGGAAAAAAAATATATCTTAAGAACAGAAAGATACCGTTGGCATTTCTATAGGGGATATGGAACAATGACAGATACTAATCTGGCAGCATTAACTGTCTTCGTTTTGTAAGATTATTCTGTTTCTCATTCCATGGCAGTTCCTTCGTCATATAACTAGCTTTTCAGATGTATCAGACAATCATTTCTGAAGTAAACTCCAGGTCAGTTGGTTAAAGAGCCACAATTCTGAAAATAATCCCCAGTGGTAAAGCCTTGTGCTACACTTCACCAGTTTGCCCCCTTTCTGTCAGTTTGCCAGCAAAGCCACCATGGGCCAAAAGTTGTACCGTTAGCTGGTGCCTTAACTAGACAAACTCCAGAGGAGCTAGGGAGCAGTTCCTGACTGATGCTAGGAATGACGAGGAGAATTGAGCTTGTTGTCTGAATATCCATATGCCTGTTGCTTAGAACCAGAAAAAAAAGTGTATTTAACCACCTCTTGCAAAAAGATGAAAAGATGAGACTTGAGATGAATTATCAGAGGTTCATACCATCATCTTTGGCATGCATAAGTTGCAAGCTACAAAAACAAGAGGTAATTTGGGGCTAATTGTGTTAACCACTTTTTCGAAATGTTTTTTCCTGGTCAGTTCTAAACTGCTCTAGAAGACAATTTCTGTAGCTGAAGATGTCTGTTGATATGCTTTCTATCCTTTATTTATTTAACTGTCCTGCTAATATCTTGGCATGGCACAAAATTAGGGAATATAAGGAACAAAAAACTCAGTAACAACAGGATCTCATAAAATGTTACTGGTTCTTTTTGGCAGTACTTGCATCTTCTTTGAAAAAGCTGAATTTGGGTAGATTTGCTGATGTCTCACAATGGCTCCTGCTGCTGCGGATGGTATAGGAGATAATGAATCACAGAAGATGCTTTTATGTCAGGAAGTGAAAAACAAATCAGTACATGGGTACCTCACACTGTTGTAAGTCTCTAGAGACAAGATCAGAGAGCCAGCTTCTCTCCCTAACCACACAAATTGTGTAAATATAAAGAAACTATCAGAAGAGTACAAATGTGTTGGTTTGGTAGCTCACATGTCCTAGAAAGAACAGGGCCTAGCTGATATTTCAGTGCTGTGATCCATGTGTACAACTGTGCTGGAAAAGTGGATCAAAAAGCCGAGAGCACCCAGAGTTGCAAAAAGTGTGTTTTCAGCAGAAGATTTTTGACTGTGGAACAGCCTTATGTTTGGGCTAAGCGTAGCACTTACACATCTGCTTTCCAAGCATGTTGCCATTTTTTTTTTTTTTGGAAGACTTTATCTGCTAATCAAGAAGTTGCACCACAAACAACCATAAGCATATAAATTATGCTGACAAACCTGTCCGTGATAAAAACAAAGAAGCAAACAAAAAAGCAGTTGAATGAATACAAAGTTGTATGATTTCTAGTAATGGTATTTGGTACTGTCTAAATATTGTAGATGCACTAGAAACTTTCACGCTCAATTTTCTTGTCACTGTCTTTCTAAGCAAGAGGGATGAGGGAGATGTGGAGTCTCGTGAGAAAGGAACAGAAAGGGGAAAACAAGTCCAATGATTAGGAGAGAATATAGGAATTTCAAGCTAACACTGAGACCACCTTCGATCACCACTTTTTGCTGCCAAAGTATCTAGCATTTCTCCTGATTGTTTGGGATGAGAAGATAGATATATCGACTGAGTGAAATTTAAGGATATTTGCCCAACTGTGAGAAGTGAAACTGATAGGAGTGTGGGCTTGTGGGTTTCTCTGATTGAGCAAACTTTTGTGTTTTTATTGGTTACTTCACCAGAGCTGATCAGAATCAGCTTTCCAAGGCAGGGAAGTTTTGGTAGGATTGTACCATATTTGGTATCTGTAGCAGCTGATACTTAGTTTAACTAGGAGTAAGTGGATAATAATGGGTTTGCGTAATGGTAATTTTGCAATTAGCATCATTAGTAATTAGGAATCTCCTTGGGTCTCATTTAATGATTTATTTCCATATAGTAGTATGAAATAAAGTTGAGGTTGCAATTTGGCAAGTTTTCTCCCAGGGTCCAATCTTTTCAGTGGAATTTGTTTTACATCTCCTGCCATTTCAATGGGGAGACATTAATTGTCTTAGTTCTTTGCATCAGAGAAAGGAACAACTATTTTAGACCAATAAAATGTTCTCTGTCCAGCTTAGCCTGTCATTACAATGCTGCTAGCCAAAATACTCATCACTCAGCAGATGAGAAGCTGAATATATGAATATGTTTGCCACTCTTGAGGATCAAAATTGGACATAACTACTGGTAGAAGTTCAAGAGAGAGGGCAAGTGGCTGTTCAACACCATTTGCTTGTTTGAGCTAGATTAAATTAATGTAATGATAAATAGTGGGATTTAGAATAATGAGGTATGATGACTTTTGATCTATTGTTGCAAGGAAAGCTGAGTTCTTTAAAGGGGAGGAGGAGGTACAATGAAAGAGCTGAGCATGAGGTCCTACAAAGTTAATTTAGTCTTATTTCAAACTTTAACTAGCTTTGCTAAGTATTCTTTCTTTTTCTTTCTTTCTCTCCCAGTAACACTAATTTTATAATTGCTTCCCTGTTTAGCCTAATGGAAACAAAGAAAAGCAATATATTTTTGTATCCAAATTGCCTAAAAGATTTTATAAGTTCAGAGATAATGTTGTGAAGTGATATTTATCTATCATTCTGGCTGAGATTCCAGGTTAATTTGCAATCCCAGTTGATCTAGTCTCTGAATTTTGAGAGGTTGGGGTGATTTCTGTTTCTCTCTGCTGTTTTTGCCTATGCTTTTAAAACTTTTTTACCTTCAAAGTATCAGTCTTGGCAGATTGTATTATGCCTGTACAGCCTTTCTCCTCCTCAGGAGCAAACAGCCTTTTCTTGACAAAATTCAACCACCAGTGGCTCCCACCAATGATAACATGATTACATGCGTCTCCAGGAATGCTCAAAACCTGGAACAGGGTTCAGGTTCTGTCTTCCCTCAGGTGGCCCCTCAAGTCTCATGCTGTTCTGCCATCTGCTTTGAGCCTCTGCACTAAAGCTCATTTATTTCCTGCGTTTACCACATAAGATTTTATTTTCTCATATCCCTTGAGCTAGATGCAGACGCAGGTCTATAATACACTGATCCCAGCTGCGCAGGGTCCTGGAGGATGTGGAAGTAACAGTGTGGCTCTGCAGCTGGAGTAGTCTGCTGTCCTGCACATGTTCCAGCAGCCCCCTTGCACAGGGGACCTTCTACCATGCTGTGCTCCCATGTGCCAAGGCATGAGCCTGTCACAAGACTGTATGCCCAAGCACATATTTGTCATTTGACCTAGGTATCCATTCTCACTGTGTTAGTATTATTTTAGAGTAGTAGATTTATTGCAGAACTCCAAAGCATTTTAAATGGATGGGTTTCCAGTTAAAACATTGTCTTCCACACAAAAGAGAAAGACAGCCATTGCATTACATAAAGCTTTTATAAACAACTTCAGGATTGCTCTACAGAGCAGGTCTGCAGTCAAGAACATTTCCTGCAGGCTAGAAGGATTAAAAAGAGCAGAACCAGCAATCTAAAGGTCACTTGAGGGTTTTTTTTTTTTTTTTTTGAGAGAGATTTTTTTTTGACTTTGTACAGCTTAAAATAAATGAAAAGAAGACATTTCGCTACACCGTTTATTTTGTCTTCTTGCAACATTACTGCATTACCAGAAAATCCCTTGTCAACTTTGAGAGATGTGCTTGTATTCAAGTGGTGTGGTAGAAGGAGAATTGGGTTGTACCGTGCAGGCAGTGGAGCTGCTGCGGGTCTCTGCTCTGCTGCAGGCGGTTTGTGTGCTGGAGGAGGCTGCTATTTGCAGGCTGGAAAAAAGACAAGGCACTGATTTCTTGTTTTCTCCATTCTCCATTGCCCCACTTCTCGTGGGACTAGAGGATTTTCTACTGTGGAAATCAGTAGGAAAGTTTACTTTGCAATATGTGAATTAATGTGCAGCTTGCTGCTGTAATACATGCAGTGCAGTCTCCGGCTGCAGTGATTAGAGCACTGGAAGAGCTGGGAGTTTTTAGAAAAGGAGTTTTGGAGTTGGATTGTGGGTTTACCTTGGTTTGTTATGGAAATCAGTGACTTCTGTGGCTCAGTTTCTACAAGAAACAGAACAGTATTTTCTTCTCACAAATACTTTTCATTTTTTTTAGCATAAATATAAATATTAGCATTATCTGTAAGTACTTTCCACTCTTTGGATAAACACTACCCCAGGTATGTCAAGAAATCACAATACAGAGATAAAATAAGATAAAAAGAAAATGATGGTTTTATCTTTACCATGGTTTGGTATTAACTAACTACTGTTGTGAAGATAGTGTAGACAGGTAAGTCTAGACAGGATGTATGTAGATTTTTTCAGCAAAATCTCATGAGTTTTGCAGCTGCAGTGGAGTTATTTCTGCCCTCTAAAACTGTGTTGTCATGTATATGTTTAAAACAATTTGTTTGTAATAATAGATTTCTCTCTGTGTCCTCTGGATGTGTGTTTTGGGGGGAAGGCTAAATAATCTTGGTCATATTTGCTTTTTGCCTTCAGTATATTAAGTAAAATACAGTTCTGTATTCAGTGGCTGTCCTGCCCAACCTTGTGATATCCCAAACTGACACAGGAAGACAGAAACATTTCAAAGTCCAAACACCACCTGCTTTCTATCTAAATTTGTAGTGCAACCTCAGTAATCTTTGAGATTAAATAAACAAGAGAATCAACAGTCTGGTGAAGAAGGTCCTGCTGTTTCTTTAACTTGGGACCAAATAACGTAGGCCTTAATGGGTCTCTTCCTCCTTATTATTTAAAATGTCATTGACTTCTAGTGGAACTGAGGTAGAAAACAAGAAATGTTGATCATGTGTGAAATGATCTAGGACTGAATTGTTGGCAATGTTTTTGTTCTTTTTAGCATCTGGTATTTCTCTGAACTTTGCTTGTTGTAGCATTATGAAACACAATGAAAAGTAATCTCAATACAAAATGATTATAATTGGTATTTTAATGTAGGCTGAGCTTTGTCAGCAAACTGTTATGTAATTACAGGGTTGGGATTGCATTTGGAAATCTGGATGTCATAGATTACCATGCACGACTGTTGAAAGTTGGAAAGTTGGCAGACTTCTTGGCTTTCTTCAAAGGGCTGCTAATGATGATGGCGCTTTTTTTTTTGTTTGATTAAATATAATCCATTTGATAGATTAGTTTTTGAGCTCATTTGTCTTTATTAATAAGGGCCCCTGCCTACTTTTTGCAGGCCGAAGTGGATTGTTCTGAATAACGTAATCGGTGTTAAATGCTGCCTCCAGAAAGAGCTTTGTTAGGGGAGGCTTTATTTGCTCTTGTTCTGTCACTGAGCAATTGGCCTCCTTTGAAGGGGGAAGACTAATTAGTTCCCATCAAAGCTCCAGTGCCTCTAATGGTCGGTTAACGTGATATAAATTAAGCTGAACTGGATCAGTATAGTGTGATCTAATCATGTTAATGCAGTGATTTTTTTCTTTTTTTGCTGTAATTATTGTTTAAAAGATTGGTATTTCAGCTTGGCAAAACAAACTCCTCTGTGCTTGACTCCAAGCTTTTTTTCTCTGTTTTGATTAGGAATATGCTAACTATTTTTAGGATGAGAATAGGGAACCTAGTGAACTGTTGGAAGTACTGAAGAAAGAGAGGACTGCTAGTTTTGAGGGAAAAGGAGGGGAGCAAGAAAAGCAGAACTAAGGGGTAGACAGCCTTCTCCTATTCTCCAGTTAGCATCAGGTAAAGAGAGATCTGAAAAAGGAGAAAGGTGCCAAGTTCCAGTCACAGTTGCATTTTATCCAGAAATCAGCATTTGGCAGTAAACAGGCTTTGGGTCTCACCGCAATGCTTTTAACAAAATCCTGTAAAAATTGGATTGAAGTGTTGCATAGTGGTAGACACTAAGCAAGTTCACTGTTTTGAGCATGAACATTTTCACTGGCTTGCCAAGGAGCAAGAGATTTATCAGAGTTTGAGAAGCTATAGAATATTTTTAACTGTTTTTACTTACGACAGTTTTAGATCACGATACAAAATAAATTTGATCAAAGCTGAGTCTCTTGTTTCTATGTTGCTATAACAATATACAATATTATAATATACAATAGAGTTGTGGATCTGTGGTGATTAACGTTGGCTAAAACTGTAAAAGAAGAATCCATTAACAATGCCGAAACAGCATCTCTGGCTCTCAGTGTCCTTGAGAAGCAAATCGGCGAAGCCTGGGAAAGTGCATCAGAAAAATCTCACTCGGAGTACTGCCTGCCCTGTCCGCATATTCCTCCCCTCGTACCTGCTGTTGGCCACTCTTGTGTCTCAGACTGGAGCTGGGAAAACGGGCTTGATGGACTTAGAGTCCGAATTTATGTAGGCATGAATGGTTTTGAAGGCCAGGTGCTTGGAGAGTTGTAAGCGGTTGTGTTTTGCCTTACCTTGGACTGGGGGAGAGCAGCGCAGAGGCGCCGTGGCCAGGCTGCGCTGCGGGGAGGGGCTGAACCCTGACCGTCCCTCGCCCTGAGGTGAAGGGAAGGAGAGGTGGGATATGGTGAGTGAATGTGACCGATTCGGGGCGAGGGAAGTTGTTGTGTGCAGGTTTTGGGGGTTGCTTTATTTTGTGTTTTTTGAGTATGCTAGGGATCCAAGATGCTGGGTGACTGCAGGGATGTCATGGGCTGGCAGGTCAGTGGCAGGCGTTAACACTTTGGGGTGTTTTCTGTGATTAGAGGTACCAGCTGGCTGTTTTGATCTGATCTTTCCATTTCTTTAGTCTTTTGTAAGTTGGGTGGAGTTGTGAGAGCTATTTCAGCCCTTTTAATGCTGCGTTGCTGTTGTGCAGGTAGTTGCAAGTGGAAAGTTGAGAGAGCAAAAGGTAAGGCGTGAAGGAGGACAATTACGCCCAATTTGTCATGTCTCAGACTAGTGCTTTGGTACTAGCCCTGTGTGAATTGTAAAAGAAGCTGCTGTGAATTTAAGACAAATACAGCCTGAGCCTTCGGCTCAGGAAGTTCTTCAGGCTTAGGTTGGTGGATGCTGGGATGATGTGTCAGTGGAAGAAGCCCTCTCTGTGTATCTGTGCTGTCATTACACCCTTTCCCAAAGAATTTCGAAGCACGGTACTGTGCTGCGTGTGGACCTTTGGTTTAACTTGGAATAGCCATTCCTAAGAGATGAATTGCTTGTCCTTGAGGCAATCAGAGGAGAAACCTGACTATCTTTGTCTACTTTTGAAATTCTTCAGGTCTTTAAGAGCCTCCCTAAGAGAAAGGAAAAATGATTTTTTTTTTCCTTATTTGAATGACTGTGACAGAATGAAAAAATGAGATGTGATTTGGAAAAGTTACCTGGTTCCACTGATTCCTGATCCTGGCCTGTCTGTGCTTGCAAGATACAACTGTAACCCTGTCTTTGGACTATACTGGTGCCTCTAGGTTGGGCTGCTTGCTTTTCTCTCCATTTTGTACCTCTTCCACCAGTGTCTTTTGGGGCAGAAAATGAAATGTTTTAGAATATTAAATTTTCTATCTTGAATTTTAATCAGAATAGATTGAGGCCTGTTGAGTATCGCTAACAAACAAAAATACCTAAAGGAAAATAGTTAATACTTCTCAGCGCTCAGTTCTCAGTGCTAGGGTTTTGTGCCACTTCTCAGCTCTCATGTTCTCAGTGCTAGGGTTGTGTGCAAATCTGTTTATTTTAAAAGATTGTTTCTGTATAAAATTGTCAAAGTTGCATTTTATTAGTGTACTGAAAAGAAATGATCAGAAGTGACATGATCTACTTTTGCTACTGAATTTCAGGGGAGAATTATGGAGATATATCTATTTGTATTGGAGCTCTCACTTGTAGAAAGTATATACTGAGTAAAACTCCTGGCCAGAGTGAATGTGAGTTTTGTGTACTTCAAAAGCACTAAAAAGATTTTTTTATTTTTTTTTTTAAGAGGTTACATTATGGAAACTTGAGGGAAAAATAGAGAGATCGCTATAAATATTTATACTTATGTTCTGGTCAGTTTTGTACTATAATATATCTGTATGCATGTTGACAAATCCTTAACTGATGTAAATTTTAATAGCTCCACTGATTTTAGTGCATAGCTATAACAATTTGCATAAAGAACTGCTCTTGTATATTTTTTTCCTCCCAGAAACAAAGTATAATGGTCACTGGCAAAGGTGCAGCTGATTAATGTGGGTCTTATGATCAATGGGTGGAAATAATTTACATGTGATTTTTTTTTTGTATACATTGGAAAGTGAACAAATAAATTTGTCTATTCTTTTGGTTTCCTAGGAAGCATATACATGCCTGTCACAGTAAGCTTATCTTGCATTGAATATAGGGAGCTGTTGTCTAAACTATTAGCAGTTACTGTTGTATTTATTAAAAAAAAAAAAAAAAAAAAGGAATATTACACTGCAATACCAATTTTTATGTATGTGGTCTTAAAAAAAAAAAAAATCTGTTTGCCTTATCTTGATGGCACACTATCTTTTTATCACCCTAACATGATAAATTCCATTTAACAGGACAAAATAGTGTCTGGAATGTTAATAATGGTTTCCAGCTCTCAGAGTGGTGAATTTTTAGAAAACTAGACAAAAGATGAAGTTAAATCAGTATTTTAAAAGAACAAATCAGCATGCATCAGACAATTATTTTCCAATTTGTCCTGATATTGTATAGACAAAATAATGTCAGCAACAAATACAAAATACTCCTAATGAAGACAAACATATGGATAAAATAGAATTCTTATCAAACCAGTGTTGACTGACCTCATGGAAAATTGTTTTTTGTTTAAACTAATGTATGTTTTTCTGATGAGTTTACAGGGTTGGTGGAGAATGACAATATTGACATTAAGCCAATTTTTTCTTTTTGCTTGTCATTTTGCTTTGAGGAAAAAAATTAAAATCATGTACTGGCTCAAAGCTTTGTAGAATATTAAATGTATTTCAACATCATTCTAAATGAGTGAATATTCACTGTACAGTGTGACAGCTGTTTTGATGACTCTCTCACAGGGATAGCTTGTGCCATTTGATATTTTTGTCAGCGTTTTGGAGACTACAGAAAATGATTATCATCTACAAGCTTTGACGAAAGACTCGGGAGTTACAGTTTTGAGGAGGACAGATCAGTTATTTTGAATGACCTATATTGCTTGGTAAAGTGGACACAAGCCAACTGTTCATTTCAATGTAGCCGATATTTAGTGTATAGTTTTGTTACCAAGTAAATCACATCCTTGGTTTACCAAAAGAATATATCCTTATTCACTGTAACAGGAATTGTTTATAGGCTTGAAATGAAACTCATACATGAATTTTTATAGGATGAGGACTAAAATCTTTATTGTTCTACTCCTGTGGTGATGGAAAGACAGAAATTGTTCTAATATCACTTACCAGTTTTTAGCAATGTTTGCATTTCTTTAGTTTCTTGTAAATAAAAATGTTGAAGAAACCAAGAATCTTTTGTAATAGAAGAAATTATTTAAACCAGACAGTACATAGAAAACATTTTATTCTACTTCAAAAGCTAGTATGAAAGAAAATATTTCCTCCCCTCATCAAATAGATTACTGTAGTAGTGTACCTTATTACTTTTGAGTTTTTTCACAATGCTTGGAAGACCTTTCATGCTACTGTCTTTATTCTGGTTTGACAATGTTATTGTTACTTTTCTTTATAACAGGGACAAGGAGGTCAGAAGCTGCATGCTACTTACCCTGAAGCAAAAGTTTTAACTTAATAACTTCTTGAGAAAGAATGAGAACATTATTCCTTTTTGAAGAATCTCTACATGTTGTGAAATAAGTATATGAAATTTTTGATCCTTCTAAAACCTCCATTCAGCAGAAATGTTCGGTTTCTGTTCAACATACTTCTGCAGCGATGTAAACTAAGGTGTAAATAGGAAATAATACTTTCCTTTCTGTGCTTACATTACTACTCCATCCTTTGATTGTGTTCTTGTATTTGTCCTTTGAAATGCATCGTCATGATAGTGCTGATATTTTTTTAGGGAATGCAGAATTTGCAGTAGATTACCATGGAAGACAAATAATAAAAAAAGCGCCTATTCTGAGATAATGACGTAATGATAGAATGACTGCTATTTTCAAGGTAAATGAGAGACTGTAGAATTAAATAAATTGCTGTTTTCAAAGCTAATCTGAGGTATCCTAATACTCATTGTGCATTCCAAATCCCCCTGAAACATTTCAGATTATCTTCTGTTTTCCCTCTAAGGCAGACAAATAACTGAGCTTCCTGAGTTTCAGTAGATAGTATCAGCAAAGCAGAGTATGGTATGATGGATGTGCCATGAGGAATCCTAGTAACTTGGGTAGATTTTTGATTTTTTCACTGTCAAAAATATTGTTATAGGCAAGATTAAATCATTTTCCTTGATCTCTCCTGAAGCTACAGAAAGACTGTTTATTAGAAAGAGCAAAATATTGTATATGTCCTAGCAGTAGTAGCTGGGACACTTTCCTTCTTAAGGTGCTCTCCAGGATTTAAAGATTTCATTTTGGGGACATGGGAGAAGACCAATGGTGGGCAGTGTTAACGCGTCTAGTTTGCATCTGTTTAACTTTCTTCACATCGTGTGTGCGTTGGGAGGGTGAGCATGAAGGTGGGGGTGTCTTTCCATGGAGAGCTGTAAGGTAACCTTTCTGGGGAGAGCATAGCGCTGCTTTCAGGGCCGCGTCTTATGGTTGGCGCAGAGGACGAGCAGGTTCCCTCTCCTGTAACGCAGACGTGAATTTGTGCAGGTGGGGAGGCTCATATGTGAGTGGGTGATGGTACCGCGAACCTCATTGTCTCTAAAAGATGCCAGAGCGGAGAAGCACAGAGACTAGAACTTGACACGGGTTGGTGGGTAGCTGTGTTCGTTCCTGGCAGGATTGCTGCAGTGATAGTGGTCCTATCCAAAGGGATGGTCCTGATCTGATACCTAGATGTTGTACTGTCTAACCAAGTCTCTTCACAGACAGGTATACATTTTGGTCATGGTTGTTGCTGATGAGTGTTTTGATGCCTTTTTATGTCTTTCCTTTAGTCATTTGCCTAATATATTATGTAGTTCTGCGTGGAAAAAAAAATTTAGTGTTGATTTTCTTCTCAGAGGTGCTCGGTCCAGGCTAAATGTGCCGTTCCCTCCACAGGTCCTCCCTCCCTTTTCCATTCTCTGTGAGCAGGTTTGGTGCTAAGAGCATCAAAACTTCTTAGCAGGGTTGTGCCATCTGAAGGTTGTATGAGCAGCGCTGGGCATCTCCCAATATAGACTATGTAGGATGAAGTGCAGTACTCCAGTACCTCCCTGAGTTTTTTTTCTCAGAGAGCTTGAAGCAATGGTAGTTTGCGACTGGATAGGTCGATTAGATTCTGTAACTGTTTGGACAAAATCCTTATGTTGTTTTTGCAGTTCAGCAATGAATTGAAAATTGAAAACTGATCTGTTCTGTTCTTCGAAGTTGCAGGGACTGATTTATTTAGGACTCTATATGTGTGAGTACAGATTCTTCATCCCTGTAATTTAAGGCCAAAAAACCACAACTTTTTCAGTTGCTACTTCAGTTTAATTTTTGGATCTGAATAGGAGAATGTGCATTTTTTCCTTTGCTTCATGTCTGTGCAGTCTGAGTCCTTTGGAGGCACTCCTAGGATGCCTGAGGGAGGAAGGAAGAAGAAACGTGGCTGGGCTTCTCTTGGCTTCTTTCTTTCTTTTCTTTTTTACTTTCTCTTAAATCTTTTTTTTCTTTTTTACTTTTTTTTCACTGCCTGACAAATCAGTGGGAAGTGCAGAGTTGCAGCAAATTTTGTTGATACACTTAAGCTAAATAAATGTATTTGCATATTATAACACTGAGATAGCACTGAAATGGTTCTGACATGAATATTTGCAACAGACTTTCATAGATTTCATGAATTTTCAGCATAGAAGTTATAATTGTATCACAGAATATTGTGAATGGTCTTGATTTAGACGTTGTTTTTAAAATGGCATTAACATTTTAACGAGGATTTTTTTTCCCTTAAATGATTTGTTTGCAGTTCTTCAGATAAGATTATCTGCTGTTTACTTGCATAACTAGATGAAGATGTTGTCAGAAATGTTTTATTTGGCATAGAGTCAAATGTTCACTTCTAGTAAATGAAAACAGCTAAGACTCTGCAAAATATTTAAGTAACTTCTCTTCCAATTATTGTGATAGGAGATCATGGGCTCATGCAAATGTAAACATTTTGTATTTAGGAAATCACAAAACTGCCTAGGAAAAAGAAATTTAATAATTATATAGAAGTTTAGCATAAACTTCCAAATTTTGGCTGGAAAAGAAAGATAACATACGAAGAAGTCTCACAATTTCTTAGTAGACGAGAGAGAAAGAGGGAGAGAATCTTCAGTTCTTACAGATGACATTAAATTTATGCTGAGGTCATACTTGGAGGATAACTGATCTTTTGATGTTCTTCCTGATAGTCAAATTCTCTGGCCGTTGTTTAGGTTATCATAAATCCGTGTCTGTACAGTTATTTTATGCAGGGAATTAAACATGTATTCCTCTGTGATGCTCCCTTCTCACTTCTGAAAAATGTTTCCATTTTTAGCAGGTTAAGAAGCTACTTTTTTTTATTCCCTGCATAAAATAACTGTACAGACGTGGAGATTATTCTGCTTTAAAATTCAACAGGCAAAAACTCTAGATGCTTTTACAAAATGTATACTACATCTTCACTTCACATCCTCAGGAAAACCTTGATACTCTCATGCAAGAGTACTTACTCAGTTTCCATAATGTCCTTGTGACCCTTACTCCTTCCTATGTCCCCCCAAAAAACCCTAAAAAAAAGAGAGAGAAGAAGGGGAAAATTACTGTCCTTATCTCTCTGCTGATGGTACCCCATATTTGTGTTTCCGATTCTGTTGAAAGTGTACATTTTGTGCTAGTAAAGTTGACTGCCTTCTGCTGAAATGAGAGTTCTGGAGTCAAAGATACTTCATGGAAAACATCTAGTTAACAGTGCGTTTTCTTTAACCGTGAGAGATGCTAGCTGGGGAAGGTGGGGTAGAGATTTACAGGTAACCAAATGGTAATCTATATAGAGCTTTAATGAGTAAATGCCATCCTAAAAGCAGCATCTAGCAGTAGCCAGCGGTCAGTCTGCAGAGAAAAATTTTATTGTCTTACCAGTATAGAGCAAAATTAAACAAGCAGCTGTGTTCTGCACTGAATTCAGCTTTTAGCCAGCCTCATGTGGTCTGGCTGGATTATATTACAGTAATCTGTTCCTGATGTGATAATCTTGGGTAAACATAGCAAAGAACGTATCTGTAAGAAAGGACATCCAGTTTTTTTGGTAGGAATAGACTAGACCTAAAATAGTATTTATGACTTCTGGCTATCCATTTAAATAGGAGTGTCTTGAGAATTAAGGAAATCCTTAATTGTGAACCTGTTCAAAAGAAAACGGAGTTTAGTTCTGCCCCCAGTCATATACACATGTACCACTTAATCCAAATTTAACCTTCTTCTGGAATTTCTTTACTAATCACTTAAAAGTTTTACAGAAGTTCAGTTGTGTATGTAGTAGAAGGTTTTAGTATGTCCCATTAGGAATTCACTCTAAGAGCTCCATAATAAGGCTGTTCTCAGCAGCATTTTCACTAGGCGTTTGCTACTACCAAGTTTTTCTTGGTGGAACCCATGGCACTGTGTCTAGATTGCTCTACCTCACTGAGTGACTCGATACTCTTACTACGTTTCGTTAGTGCTGTATGAGGAACCAGGCTGGCATACAAAACTACTGAAATAGTCTCCCACTCTCCTCATTGATTTCTGCAGTTTTCTGGTATTACTTCAGTTTTGCCTCCAAAACCATGGCCAGCTGCATGTGGTCTGGCTTCCAGCTGTATTTGTCCCCCTTGGTCAGTAGTTCCAGTGAGCAAGGTAGGTCTGATTCACGGGCTTCCAGGCTGAAGAAACGATTATGACCCTCTGGTCTTCTGCAAAACAGTCTGGTGGACCAGAGGATTATGTGATACCAGCACAGTAAAAATGGGACTGACTGTAATTCCTTTCAAACCTACCAAATCGTTAGGTCTATTTATTGAACTGAAGGACAGCATAAAAACTTCACAAAATACTGTTGAGGGGACTGCAGTTTTCTGTACTTAACTCATGAAAATTTCCAGGAGCAAGTCTGATTACCCCCTGCTATGAACTGTTTGTATATCAACAATTTGTTCTTTATGGTTTCCACTATTTAATGCTTCTTTTAAAGTGCTGCATTGTATGTGTCCAGATCAATTCAATTTGTCCTTCTTAACAAATGTTTGCAAATGCCCTGGTACTGATGCTCGCTCTGAAGTTCATCAGATCCCTGCAAGACAGAACAGGTTTAATGAGTATTGTGAATGAATGTTTAATTTTTATGGTGACTTTTACACAGTTTTGCCTTTTGTTTCTTAGACTACAGAGTGGAATCTGAGTCCTCCCTCAGATTTTTTTTTTTTTCCTTTCTAGTGAAAATATTCTAATAAAATATGTTTTAGGAGATAGGATGCAAATAATGAAGGATTCTTAAGATGTGGTCATAAGTGGAAAGAGTAGGGGATGCTTAAAATATAGTCGTAAGTCACAGAAAATCTGAAACAGAGTACAGAAAAATTTGCCCATTTATACTTGCTGTGGGATTTGGCCAAGTATTTCAAGTTTTGAGTTACGGCAGAGTTCCGCTGTGCTGCTAGCATGCTCACTAATAGTTTTTTCATGCACTGCTTCATCATAGATTATAGAAATAAAACTTAATAGCTGAAAGTGAAAATACTGAATTACCCTCACTCCTGAATGGTAGTATTCCTCTAAGCCAAGTATGCAATGCACAGTAGAGTACTATCAGACATGTACTCCAAGATATGTAGGATGTTAAAGACATTTTTATTGAATAATAATTTGAGCTATTTTCTACCTTACATTACCAGTTTTCACCTCAGATTTTTAGCAAGTGAGAAAGCAAAAAGTTTGTTATTTATAGTTGCATAAAAATGAACTTGTGGACTGACATAATGAAATATGGATATATTTCATTTAAAAAAATAGCCAAAGAATAGTTTGTAATATTGAAGCTGTTGGAAATACAAAGTCCTAAATGTTCTGAATTTAGAACTTGTCTAAAACATGACCAGTTTTCTTGCCACAGAGGAATGCTAATATTTTTGTATTATATTCGATTTACATTTGGAAGAAAATCCTACATAACAGTTTTATTATAAAGCATATGAGGAAATAACTTCATAACCTTGTCCTGACCCTTTTACATCTGTAAAGATACTGAGGCAGAGGTTTCGTCCAAATACTATGAATATACATAGTATACATTCTCCCCCTCAGTCCCCAGACACCCTCCGGCAGTCTGCAAAAGACAAAATGAAGGTTTTATCTAAATATTTTATATAATATATACACACACACACACACACATACATACACATATGGTATATGTTCTCCTCCTGCTCTCCAGACACCTTCAGACGGGGTGCAAAATGCAAAGTGTAGACACAAGGATTAAGTGGTGTTTCTTAATTTTTCTAGAAACGATGATTTACCTTTGGGAGCTTTTTACTATAATATAAACTTTTTTCTTAGAAAATCTGAAAACTGGAAGACAAAAATGCCACCTGCAGTAGCAGATAAACCTCAAAATGCTTTTGCATATTCCTCAAATGATAAGTTTTCAGAATTGCTTTAGAAATGACTTCTGTAAATCTTTTTCAAGCTTTCTGATCTCTCGTGATACATTAAATGTTGTGTTGCTCTCTTGAACTGAAAAAATCACCTAGAAATTGTTGTGGAAATCAGTGCGACCTAGACCGCTTCCCCTCCTACCTCAACCTCCCCACGAGAAAAAATGTGGTGTAGTTGAGAAGCACTATATGATTTATGAAAAGCAAACAGAGTTAAAATGGCACAATAGCCTTATTTTTTACGTTATCTAGTGTTTCAAGTCCCTGACAACAGAAGTTCATTCTGGAGCAGATGTCTTTTTTGGTTCGTTGGGTGGCATTTTTAAATTAAACAACTGAAGAAGGAAATTGGAATTAAACTATTAGTCTCTGCAACACCAGATCCGAGTTGCTTTCAGGAAACTAACCTGTGCTTTCCGGAGCGGCGTGGTTGCCCCGCGCTGCACTTGCAGTCGGTGCCCGCGCTGCGGGAGAAGCGCTGCCTCCAGCGATTTGGCATCTGCCTCTGATGTGAGGATGGTGTGTACGAGGAGGCAGAACTCCGAACAACTTTCACTGTTTACCAGCTCCCTTTTCAAGAGGCACGATGACAGAGATGAGGATTTCAGCTCAATTAGTAATGCGTCTTTTGTATAAAATACAGAGGGATTTAAATGTGTGCCTTTGATGTTCAATCGGTAGCAAACATTGTAAGCAGTTCATATGAAAAAAAAATCACATTTATGCTCAGGATGAGTGAGCTTTTTTGATTTAAATGAGAAACTGGAGGTCTTGTGTATCTTGCCATCTTTCGAACTCTTGAAAACTCACTCCAAGAGCTCCAAGAGCCTAATCTTTAGCACTTCATTTCCCCTGGACATACACCTCTTTCATCTGCCTTTAATTTCTTCATGAGAGGTAGAAATAATATAAGACTTTCCCTTCCCTCTGGATATTTCTTTAGCCTTACTTTTTTTATGACATTACCTTCTGGTATTTTCATTTGATTCTGCATGAGAGGATCCAGAAAAAACCCTTGCCATCTTCTATGTAGATCTGATTTCAAGTTATTTTGAATTTTTTTTTTTACAGTTATTTAGCTTCTCATGTTCTTACTGCTTCTCTTGGTGGTGTTTCAGAATATCTTTGTTGTTCCCAATCCTAGGTATTCTGAGGTGTGCAATGCAGTCTATGAAAGAAAACACCAGGAAAAGTGAGATCTAGGGAGAAAAATAGACTATTGAAATCAGTCTTGGGCAGACAGTTGAAAGAGTGCTTTGTTTTACCCATTAATGTTCTTTCTGTTAAAAATAAAAATATCATTCTTTAAGCTACCTGTATTAACTTTATTTCCTGTTACAGATAAAAACTATACTTCAAAATTTCTAGCCTATTACAATTTATACATGCTGTATTGATTTATGTGTTTCTAGCAAATGCAATCAATTGTTTTGATATAGCAGAGACAGCAAATCATAGTCTGCACTCACAATCTCATTTCTAAATCTCAAATAACAAAGTGAAACTGTTGGAAAGCACATTTTTCAATTAGATTTCTAATGCATTCACTATAATGAAAGAGTCTCAAGAGGTTTCAGGTGAAGGCAGATATTATAAAAAGTGCCAGTCTGCTACCAAATGAATATTATTTTTGGATACTGATCTAATGTTGTTTAATTATATCAGAGTGGAATTGACAGTTTTCAATTATCTTGTTATAAGAATAAAACAACTTTGCTCACAAGGGATTAATTATCAGTATGTGTTTCCAGATGGACCTGTACTCAAATCACTATTGTGGTGTCATATCAAGACTTTTTTTTTAGGTCTTTTTATTTATTTATTTATTTATTTATTTTTGTAGATGATTGTAAAATCACGAAGCACTGAAAGATTGATGAAGTCTACCATGGAGAAACTATTTAATCTTTTCTTGATAGTAATTTTGACTCTTAAGCACCCTCAGAGTTCCTTGTACTGGGCTTGTACTGTATAAACAAAGCATCTGACTTGGTTGTTGAGGTTGCATAGTTGACTGTAAATAGTAAGCTGTACACTGTTTTTATATCTGAATATTTGCTACTTTTTGAATTTTGGAGTCATAATTTTAGTTGGGCCATGCTGATGAAAAGGATGGTGCTATCTGGTGAATTTTGTGTGACTGGACTAGGCACCGAAGCCAGAAGTGGAGATGACTGTGAGCATCGTGGTGCTGTTGCGTTAGCGCTAAGCTGGCATGAGGGTGAAATATTGATGGTGGGGCCAGCTCAGTCACCTCCTCCCTATGCTCCCACCACTCATAGTGTGCAGGACCTTTTGGAGTGTGGCCTAATCCTCCAAAACAACAATAAAAAAAGTTTGCTACTGTCAGCTGGCTGAATTGACTCATCTCATGCTTACAGGATTGCGAGATCCTACAGAGAGTAAAAGGAGAGCTGGAACTTGCAGCCAAGGTTGGGCTAGGGGATTGGGTTGGAGTTGTTTGCTTCTCATGGTCACGCTTAGCTGTAATGGCTTACTACAGCTGAGAGTGTGACTGCCAAACTAAGGTGGGCATGTTCATGGTTTTCCATTCTTGCCATCCTTGGCCTCATAGTTGCACCTTCTGCTTTGCCACTGCACTGAACTCAATAGAGCAGGAGAGAAGGTCCTTCATGAGCTGAGCTGCCTGAAAACTAATCCAGAGAAAGAAAGAAGTCTCAGCTTTGTGTGGTGGAAAAGCAGGTCATAAAATTTAGCAACGTCAAAGGTAATAAATAGAAAATCTCTATAATGAAAGGAAGAATGAAGTAAGTCATCACAGTACATTGAGGCATGGCTGTATCTTGATGGTTCTGAATTATTGTCACATTTGTTTTTATTGCACTTGTTTTTCCACTATAACTGAGTTCTAGGTGAGCTTTCAATAAATTAACTGGTCTAATAAGTTTACCTCTGTTTTAAATCATAGGGCATTCTAACTGTTCTTAGAATTCCTCAGCAGGTCTGCTACATTTCTGAAAGGACAGTGCAATTTTGGGATGTGATTCTAAATGTCTTGGTAAATGTCTCACTGACTGTGCTGGTATTTCTCAGTGAAGTACAGTGGTTCAGGTGTTGAGAATTCGTTCTTGTTAAGACTGGTTGCTTTTAGACAAAACAGACTAATCAGCAATTATGAGGTGTCAGAGAAAAGCTGATGCTTGCAAAACAAATGCAAGGAGAAAGGGAATAAGAATTTGGGACAGTTTTTGGCCGGAAAAAGCTGAGAGAGTTTTTGAAAGCAAAAGAAAAAATGCTAGGCGTGACAATTTTTTAATGAAGGGAGCATTCATGGAGCTATTAAAGATTGGACTGGTTAAGTAGAACCTTTTGCTTGAGTAAGAGGCTGAGGTTCAGGTTCTTCCCTGAACTTGCTTTAGAGACAGAATTTGAACTATAGATAGAGTATTCATAAAAAGAAATTAAATTTAGATTTAGTCATACTAAAATTAGTTGTAAATGTTGTTTAGATAAGTTTTTTTTTCGTGTTTCTGTTGGACCAGTTTTTGTTGTGGAGTGGCAGCAAGTGCAGATAGATTTCTATCTGCCATCCTTACTCTTGATGGTAACCAAAACTTGTAAGGAAAAGAAATTCTTGTAAGTGAAGTTCCATGTGGAAATAGTTATAAACAATAATACATCTAGAGACCCTGTAGTCTAATTTGTGTGTTTGCCCAGGGCCTTGGTTGCTAGTGCACTTTTACATGCCAACTATTAATAATGCATGCTGGCCACAAATTTATAATACTGGCAAAAAATATGTAATAGTTTATTCTGTTTTTTTTTTAATTGTGATATTAAATGGACAGAAGAAAATTAAGACACTAGCT
Organism: Rhea pennata; assembly: GCF_028389875.1. NCBI lineage: Eukaryota > Metazoa > Chordata > Aves > Rheiformes > Rheidae > Rhea > Rhea pennata. The sequence goes on from NC_084665.1 coordinate 40,495,982, forward strand.
TTGTTTTCCTTCTTGAAGAGAGCAGTTTCTCAGCTGAATACATCTGGCCTTTTGACAAAACATACTTTTATTTGATTACCTACTGAGAATGTAATACAGGCGCATTCACGTTTGATAAACATACTGAGCGGGCAGTTGCCTTACCTCCCAGGAAGAGTGTGCTGCTTTACAACTCATTTTACATAAAATAAAACTGATGCAGTTTCTGTCAATAAGGAGCTTTTACCAAGTGATTAATTATTCATATTACCTTACATGCTGTACTTTTGCCAAAATATGATGTTATGATTTAAATTCCTGTTTGTGAATGTATATACAGCACAGCAGTGTTTTTTATAAAATGCTGGATCTTTTTATAAAATACTAGGATTATGCATTTTCTGTGTGTTCTGCTTGCAGATGATGCAATTACTCTGCATAAGAGTCTGCACAGAAAAGGGAGCTAGGGTATGCGGAGAGTTTAGTGAACGTTTTGTTGACCCTATACTGCTTACATGAGCAATGCCCACACTGGGAAAAAAGAAAGCCTTTTTTCAACTGATACAGTTCAGCAAAGTACATCTGCAATATTTTTCTTTAACATTCCTCATTATGACAGTCATGAGAGATTTCTGTTGCTGCATCAACTGTTCTTCTGTTACTTACCATGATTTAATTTTTTAAGGGGAAAGAGAATGTATAACTAAAATGTAATGATTTATATGATGAATATTTTTAATCTAACAAAGAAATTTAAATAAGGCTTGACAATTTGAGTTGTGATGAATGACAAAGAGAGGGAAGAATGCTTTAAGGGTACTGCACTGCTCAGAGACATTCAGAGGGCTCTGGAAATCAATGCTGAGAGTGACGGACTCATATATCAACCATGACTCTGCACCAGCTTGAATGTAATGAGAGCTTCATAATGGCTCTGTTATGGTTGAATGCTGCTTTTGGTTGAAATTTCATGAGCATGTTAAAAGTGAGAGTAGGCCTTTTCAGCCTCTTATATCTCAGGAGATAGAGGCAATTTTAACAATAGTAAGACTTGCCCTAAAAATAAAACATGTTTGAAGAGCAAACTGTAGCTGTAAAAATATGAGAAGTGTATGCATTACACTTCAGCTGCTTATTTCACCCTTTTCTGTAGTGTTTTTGAGTTGTAAGTTCCTTACAAAATAGATCTGAGCAAAAACCTCTAAATTAAAAAGTTAATAAAACTAATAACATTCAAAAAATGAGAAACTCCTGAGGTTTATATTGCAGGTTATTGGAATAATTCAATCTGTGGGAGATTAGGAAGAAAAAAAACCCAACAAGACCCTGAATATCTTTACTGCTTTTGGCCATGCTCTCTTTATGCCTAATTTACAGTAAGAAGTGATGTGTCTACTTGGTTTTCTAGCTGCTACAATGTGAAACTTTATAGCCTGAGATATTGCAAAATAAGAAAAAGGATTGTTTTCTTGTTGATAATAAAGAAAAAAAACTGGTTTGGGCTGGAAAGGTCTTTTTGACAGTAGATTTAGGTCTTGTCTTTGCTTTAAAAAAAAACTTCTAGTGTAATATATTACGACTGCATTCTGATAAGATTGGAATAACTTACAAAATATATTCTTATTTGTGTACCAAAATGAATCTGAATCAGGTGGCATTCAAGAGCCATTCTTTTACATGGAGATGACGGTCTATTAGGGACACTCCGCAAACCTTAAGGAGAAAGGTTATTGACTGCCGTTAATAAGCAGATGACATTTAGCTCTCCATTCTTTCATCTTCCTATTAAAATTGCTCTCCAAATTATTCTAGTGTTTCCAGAAAGCAGGTTTTCAAGCAAAGACAAGCTACGTTTTTAAAAACTGGCAGGAAGTGCCATTGGGGTGGGAGATCACTTTGAATGAATGAGAGGAGTTATGTTTTTTCCAGCGTGTTGAAAGCATCTCTCTGGTTGCCAAGCTGTGTCTCGTATCCTGTGAATTTCAGTTCCTCCTTCCAGATATCCAAATGGTCACAGAAAATTATAGAGTTTTTTTTCTACTTCTTTTTGATCCAAAAAGTAATATCCTTCCTTCCTTTCCTTTCCAACATGTATAGGGGTGTGTGTGTGTATGTGTGTATATCTATCTAGTGATTGATTAATGCATGTCTGTCCTTTCCACAGTGCACAACTGCAGCCTGAGATTAACTCATCTGGCACAATAGGAAGCTAAAATTTGTCTATTAAGTTTAGAAATGGTCAGAATTCTGAATTTTCAGAAAACGAAATAATAATTTTTTAAATCCAAAGTAAAACTAGTTTACAGTTTTCTGTAAAGCAGCTCTCTAAAATGATTAATGATTTTTTCAGCAATTTTAAATGATATTTTAAACTTTTTCATGTATTTGCTATTTTCCCCATAATGACATTAATATTAAAATATGTAATGATAGAAAAATACTTTATTACAGCATGAATGAGTGACACTTAAGTATTGAAAAGACCTTTAAATCAGAAAAAAGATTACATGAGAACTTCTGCTTAATTTTAATTTTGAAAATGGAATTATGAAGGGAATCTCACACTTTAGTTTGCTCTGAATACTGCTCCATGAAAAGATCTCTTCTGAGGTAGTAATCCTTAACTAGCTAGAAATGTGTAGCAGAGTAAAATCACTTTTCTTGATATCTTACGTTTCTTTTTGTCAGTCTGTGCAATAGCTGTGGTGAATATGGGCAGAGTCTAACATGACCACCTCTCAGTACCAAGAGGAGAAGTTGAGGACATTGAGCTCCAAGGGACTAAAGTTCCAGTGTTTTTAGGACATGTTATAGTATTGTTTCTAAGTGATAAATTTTTCCAGTAATAGTATTTCAGAATAGTTAGTGTCATCCTCCTGGAAGACACCTGATTAAATGCTCACTCGCTGAGAGTGGAACAAATCAGTTAGGAGGAGGGAAGAGATCTTTGGCCTTTTGGTGCTTGTTTTTTTTCTCAGTAATGCAGATGGAATTTGCATGCAGCAATGATAGATGTAATAGAAAAAAAATGGATGGGATTTGGCCCTGTTTCAGCCAAAATGCAGAGGTAGTTAATAGCATAAAGAGCAAACGTGACTCCGTTAGACAATTGTTCAACACATTAGATTAAAACATGAAACTTGGACAGAAATAGTAATCACAGTGGAAGCTCTTGGGCTTTGGCAGCATGAATGAGGAAGATTCTTAAAAGTTGAATAAAAATTTGAAATGAGGAGTATTGCCATCCTCATAGACAAGCTGATGAAGTGTGGATTAGGTAAGTGGACAGTGAGATGGATTGGAAAACGGCTGAACTGCCAGGCTTAGAAGGCTGTTTGTCAGCAGCATGAAGTCTGGCTGGAGTCCAGTCACTAGTAATGAACCCCAGGGGTCATCACTGGGGCCAATATAGTTTAACATCTTTATGATGTGGACGATGGGAGGACCAAATGCATCTTCAGCAAATTTGCAGATGATACAAAACTAGGGGGAGTGGCTGATACACTAAATGGTTGTGCTGCCATTCAGAGGAATTTCAGTAGGCTGGAGAAATGGGTAGAGAGGAACCTCATAAAGTCAAACAATAGGAAATGCAAAGTCCTGCCTCTGGGGAGGAGTAATCCTAGGCACCAGTAAAGGCTGGGGGCTGACTGGCTGGAAAGTAGCTTTGCAGAGAAGAACCTGGTGGACATCAAGTTGAACATGTGCCAGCAATGCACCCTTATGACATAGGCAACCAACAGTCTCCTGGGCTGCTTTAGGAAGAACATTGCCAGCAGGTCGAGGGAGGTGATCCTTCCCCTCTATTCAGCATTGATGAGGCAACTTCTGGTGTGCTGGATCGAGTTTTGGGCTTCCCAGGACAAGAGAAACATGAATTTACTGGAGCAAGTCCAGTGAAGAACTAAGATGATTAAGAGACTGGAGCATCTCTCATATGAGCAGAGGCTGAGAGTGCTGAGAGACTGTTCAGCCTGGAGAGAAGGCTCAGAAGGGATCTGATCAGTGTGTATAAATGTCTGATGGGAGAGTATAAAGAGGATGAGGCCAATCTCTTCTTAGTAGTGCCCAGAGAGGCAATGGACATAAACTGAAAAACAGGAAATCCCAGCTAAATGTAATAAAACACATCTTCACTGTGAGGGTGACTGAGCACTGGGACAGGGTAGAGACTGGTTAGAGTCTTCATCCTTGGAGATATTCAAAACCTGACCCTACACAATCTTGGGCAACCTAGTCTGGGTGGCCCTGGCTTGAGCAGGGGGATAGGACAAGATGATCTCCAGAGGCACCTTTGAACTCCAGCTATTTTCTGTTTCTGTGGTATTGAATGTGTTGTCAAAGAGCTTCTTTCCAAAGGGATATCCCAGCTTAAAAGTAATTTTGAAATTGAGAAATATGACGTAGAAGAAATGAGGTTTATCTTTAAAGAATGAAATTTTACCTCTTTAATTTTTCTATCTTTTATTCCTTTGTTTATCTATAGAAGACCATCATTGTATGACAATCATCTGTTCCATTTATGCCACCTGGTAATTGTTCCCAAAGTGGACACGAGCTTGTCAGCATCCAAGACACAATCCCTTGTTCATTAGAAGTGCTCTGTTTCAGGCACTCTGAAGTTATCCAAACAGTGGGGTTTGTCTGGAGAAGTTTGGGTTTCTTGTGCCAGGGATTTTTTCTTTTTTCCTTTCTTTTTAGAAAGGGTCTACAGACTTTTCAGCTGAGAATTACTTTAAGAGATATTCAGAGTAGTCATTCTACAGAGAGGCTTCATTAATAATAATTTACATGACCTTATCACGATGCTTCTTTTACAAATAGCTGTTGCATGGGTAGATTAAAATCTGTTGCGGGATTTCATCCATCCCAGTTTCCTATGCTACCTCATTTTTGACAAATAGGTACCCAATCCTGATGGTGAAAATTGAGGACCATCTCTCACAGATCTTTACTGCTGGAAGAAGCTGTGCTGCCTCGCTCTTGTTCTTCCTGCCCAGAAGCTCGTGTTGGCTCTGTTGGTGGTACTGGTCCCACACATGGTTTCTGTGGCTTCAGGCACTCTGATACAGAAAGGGAAGTGGTGGCTGGCCCAGAGGAGCAGGCGCTGTCCTTGAGGTTCTTGGTGTACTTCCCAGCCAAAAATTTCTCATTGAGCCAGTGCTTCGCTGACCTCTACAGTGGGCTAATGCCACATGTGCTGTGGTTTTAGTGATGGGGGAGACCACTTCCCACTGCCTGGTGTTCTTCACTCTCTTATGATTAAACTACCTAAGCGTGCTGAGCCAAAACTAAATATGAATCAGGCTGTATTAATAACTCGGGGGAGGGAGCTGACCTGTTCTCATTTGTTTTCTTTTAAGTGGTATGGGCTGAAAGGTTGCTGCTTGTCAGGCATCTATCTTCCAGTTCATCAGTGTGCAGCTCTTTGATTTCCAGTCCCTCGTGTTTTGTGACAGATTTGTAAGAAACTAATGCTGCTGTGACTGCTACAAAAGGAAAAGAAGTGACGTTATCTAGAACTGTACAGCAAACATACTTTCACATAAGGCCATTATTATGTTGTTTACAGCTTTTATTTTCCACCACGTGCTTTGTATTTTAATCAGACCATGTCAAATTTAGTTTTGGAGCTTTGTTTCTTTTATTCAGCCTCTACTGGAGAAGAAGATGAATGAACAATAGGTGGGTTTTTTTTCACCTGCTGTGTATGCAGTGCTGCATGCCATTGCGGTTCGCTTCTTCTTTTCATACCTACTGGAATGACTGCCTTTCTCCCCCCTCTTTCCTCCCCCAACCTCTACTTTGGCTTATTTGTACCTTCTGGGAATATTTAGCCTCTCAAAAAGTTTGTGCGTATACATACGTAAAATACATGTACACAAAAACATATGTTTACATATTTGTTAATTTAGATGAGTGTCCAGTATTTACTGATCAAATACAGTAATGTTTTTAGACATTTAAAAATTAATTAAAACAGATCTTACTTGTTTATAAAAACACAAAATAAAACAAAGACCTACAATATTTCTTTTTTTTCCTATAATAACCATTCCCATAAAGATTCAAGTTCATAGAATATTCATCTCACAAACAACTCTTCCTGCAGTTTTAATTCATAAATAACATAAGCAATTAAATTCCAAACAGTCTCTTGGCAGACACAAGAAAACAAAAATGGTCTAGTTCTGTAATGGGGAGTCTGCTGTCCTATGAGACAGGTCTGAGAAGAGATAACATGCATATGGGGCTGATACGGAGGTCATGTAAGGAGGAATCCTTTTAATTTAATTAAAAGCATAATTAATTCCAGGGAGATTTTGCAACTCTCTACAGTTAGATGTTATGAATCTGCACTGTTTATAAGCCAAAAAGCAAATGAATTTTTGACATTTTTAGATGAGAATGTATCACTTTTTTTTTTTTTTTTTTTTTTTTTTTTGCCAGGAAATTTATCTGATGGAAAAAAACGAACAAAAGATTAAATGTCAATTTACTGGCAAGTATCAATGAGACAATACAAAACTTTGCCTCTTTCAGTGAGAAGCTAATGGTATATACTTTTTTTTTTTTTTTTTTTTCCCCCAGACAGACTTGTTCTGTTAAGTTCTGCTTTAAGGATTTCCCACAGTGGTGTTACGCACTTCAACATTTGTAAACGTTACTTATTTTCCAGTGTTTGCTAAAAGCAAAGACATTGGGAGTACAATTTAAAACAAAATGACAGTGCATTAAGAATGGCAACAAAGTAATGTTCACTCTTATGCTGCTGTGTATTTGCTGTGAACTTGCTAAATATAATATAGTTAACTCTGTTTTAACAGAAATAATTGCATGTGCTTAACTGAGAAATCTTTTGCTTGATGAATCTTCATTTTATTGACTGTTAATCAGCCTGGACTGGGTTTCCCTAGCTGAGAAAAGAGAAGGATTTCTGTGGGCTTAACGCGAGTACGCATGCTGCTGGTTCAGTGTTTCTTGTAATTGAGATCGGCATTTATGATGCCGCTGTTCGTTGCCACTGTCTTACCAGAATAACATCAATTTCTGTATTTACTGTAAAAGTACTGGACCAGCAGTTCAAGACACTGATGATTTGTTTCAATATATCGGCATCCTGGGAGGTAAGAAATACTACTTCCTGAATTTTTCAGATGCAAGAATCCTGAAATCACAACTAGTAAATTGGGATGATTCTCATCTGTTTTGTTGCCTGTGACTTTTTAGGGATTGCATTTACATACTTCATTCTGCTGCAATAAGCGGTAAAATCTTGGGTTTTTTTCAGGCTTTAATGTGACACACTGATTACTCAGAAAAACGACTGATTATCTTGAAACTAGCTTCAATTCATAGAACTGAATAGAATTCATAGAATTCATAGTTAACAAGACTGTTTGAATAAGGCCTGTATGACAGGCTGCATTTCTCAGGGGTTTCTGGCTCAGCATCTTTAACTCATTATGGGGATTCCATTGTAACGTCGGCTTTTGTAAGATTGTCAAGATTAAGCCTGAATTCCAGGCACTGAAGGTATGAACGCCTGTACTGATCAAGTGAAAGGAGAAGTACTCATTAGCTATGGACTGGGAGATCTGGATCACCCCTTCTCTTCCCCCACAGTGTGTTATGTGCTCTTCCAACTTAAAGAAATTATTCTAAACTTCAGAGGTCAATAAGTATTTTATTTTTCTTTTGCATCTCTTTTGAGGATGTTCTGAATGGATTATTCTGAATTTATCAACTAAATCTTTTATTCTATGTCCAAATATAATTTTGTATTTAAACTTATGGTCCCTGTCCCACTAAATAGCTCTGCTAACTGAAGCTGTTGCAGGCTCATCACCTTCTATATACAGTGTACAATCTTCATGAGAAATGAAGTTATAACATTGTTATGCAAATAGTTCAGCATTCTTCAGTTTTGGGCAAAGGTGAAAGTGTGTGTTGTGGAAAGGTTGCAGAGCCCTGATACTTAAAGCAGCCCACTATAGGATCTCCTCAAAATTTGTATATCAATGTGATATCGCTAGTGGTACGCTTGCATAATCTTGCAAACTAAATGTGATGTGAAGGAAAAGATGGATAGGACACAGTGGAACAAATATTTGACCTAATGATTTTCTTCCAAATACAGCAATGTATGTAGCTAGAGAAAAGTTGTGTGTATGTATGCATGTACATGTGTGTGAATCTGCCAGTGGGAACACTTTCATGCTCCCAGCTTTTGAGGAGCGAAGCACACTTCTGCACCTACACTTTATTCCTGACTCATTTATTTAGATGTACTTGAAAACCACAGGGTTGGTGGTGCCGGTGCTGCTTCAGCTTCCTCTAGCGATACAGGTTCAATTAACGTTTCTCCCTGCGTACCTACTGGTAATACTCCTCTTGTCAGCCCTTCCTCCCCTGACTGAAGTGGAAGAGGGGGAGCTCTCCCAAGTGCAGGAAAGGGAGAGCAATCAGGGGCTCCACTTTTAAGGAAAGTAAGAGCATGACCTGTTTTGCTAACTATTGATTTCACAGCTATGATCATACAAAAGGAATGTAGAGTAGCTACATCACCGTAACGGTAACTCCAGCTAATTCAGAGGAGTCCGCAGTGGCACACAGCTTAAGTGCTCGCCTGCATATTTCGCGAAACTCGAGTATAAAATGTCACGGCGTAAGCTTAGAAGTAAACTAATTTAGCCTTGGAAAACACACAAGACAAAGCTGAGTTTTTATTTAACTTGCTTTTTGTTCTTCGGATGTTTTTTAGGATTCTGCCCTGAGTGGCATTAGCCAAGTTCCCGCTGTCCCTCTTCCTGCCTCTTCTCAGTTTCCTTCACACCACATATCTTAGGGGTTGGAAACGAGTCCATGTACTGTCAGCGTGGCGCAAGGCTTGTGTCTATGCTTCTGTGTCAGCACAGCCAGAGATGGTTTGGAAGGAAATAAGGAATGACTACTTTATGTTATAAATGGAAACAGAAACTTTGCACAAAAAAAAAAAAAAAAAAAAAAAAGAAAATCAGTACAAGGAAAAGTATAAGGTCTCACTTTTGTGAGGTGCTGCAGCCTGGTCTTCGAACAGATTGTACGGGCTATGGTATTTGTAGTACATGTCATGTTTAGTTGCAAGTATTCCTTTTTTTTTCTTTTTTTTTTCCCCCCAAGGTCAAGCAGCAAAGCAAGACCACAAATCACACTGAAGTGTAGGTCAGCCACAGCCAGCCAGCCAACGAGAGTGGGATTTGAGTAGGTATTTGAGAGTAAAAGAGGTTGCTTGGCAGAAAAAAAGAGATGGTTTGAAATACAAGCAGCTGGTGGGCCACAGAGAGAAAAGAAAAAACTGTGCGTATGGGGCGCAAGAGATAGAGGCAAGAAGAGATGATATGCAGTTCAGAGGCACAGCTGTGTAAATGCTTGAAGATGATGTGAAAAAGGCAGAAAATAAAATACTAGTCAAAAAGGCAGAAAATAAAATACTAGTCAAAAAGGCAGAAAATAAAATACTAGTCAAAAAGGCAGAAAATAAAATACTAGTCAAAAAGGCAGAAAATAAAATACTAGTCAAAATGATGAAATTGGGAATGTGGGCACAGAAATATGAAGTAGCTTTAACAACGAAGGTGGCGTAAATTGGAGGGATGATCCTTACTGGTGACACATGCAGGGGTAGGAGTGCTTAGCAAGTTTCTCTCTTAGGCCACCCTTTTCCAAAACACTTACCTGATTTGCATGCTGTGTATGTATTTATTCTGTAAATGTGCTTTGAATTCTAAAAACTCAAATGCCTTGATACATTGAGAAATGCCATCCCAAATCTTTAAAGAATATGTTTGAAAGCTGGGAAAAGCTTAAAGCTAAAAAGCACATCTTAAAGTGCAAAAATGTACTTCAGTAGTGAAATTTGTGAGGAGATCTGTTTTGAAAATCTCTGTGCCTGCTTCCTTTGAGCTTTGCTTTTGTTCTGCCTTTCTGAATTCAGATCCCTCTTGTCCTTTCCTCCTCCTCCTCCTGCCCTCCCTCTTTGCCTGTCCTCTCGGTTGTTTCACAATTTATCTTTGCTGCTCAGGGAATCCAGCTATCTTGGTCACATGGCTTCATCCTGTCTTGCTGTCAAGGTCAAAATCTTTTAATTTTACAGGTAGAGCGGGTGCTGTGACCCCAGGGTCGGCGGCTGTATATTTAAATGCTGTCAGCTTTCTCACATTGGCGATGTCTCTGTCAGTTCCTTTATTGGGTTCTTTGCCCATATTTTATCTAAATTCTCTTGACAGAAATACTACATTAGAAGTCTGTAAACATTGTGATTCAAAATTGATTGTTTTTGTAGCAATCTGACAGAGTATGTACTGGTATTTTCTTGTTAAAACAAAAAGCTTATGGCATTTAAAAACTTTCAGCCAAGTAAGAAGAGCTAAACAAGGTTCTTATTACAGCTGTTAAGTTGAAAAATGTCTCCCAAGAAGACAAAAACAATGTATTTTTGGCAACACAACAGAGATTATTTTGCTTCATTTGCTTTAGGAATTTAATTGTTCTCTCAATTTCTTATTATCCCCCTTCTCGCTTTTTTAAAGTCAATGTTTGAAATGTTAGCTGTGCCAAGGATGTCTTTTATGTATTTCCATTCTAGGAAAAGTCACTGCAAAGAGGGAGAATATTAAGTATTGCTTTTTGTGTATACAGGGCTTGCACTTTTAACGGTAGATTAAGATTTCACGTACTTAGTTTTTACCGGTAAAGAGACTAAATACCTAGACTTTGTAGTTGGACTTGGCGATCTTTGAGTAGGGAGTGGAAATTTAACACAACGTAGTAGGAAGGTAATCTGACACATGATCTTTTGTTCGTTTTTCATATTGCTTGAATGTTAACATTGATTGTGATCTGTAGGATCTCACTGGAACAAATGTAATAACAATTGCTCTTTTGCACCAATTCGTGCAACATATTCATGTTACTGGCTTGACACGTGACCTTCAGTTTACCCACCTTGCCAGGTTTCTGTGCCTGCCTTTGCCTAGACACTTTTTCTCATGATTACTGCTTGTGGTGCAAACACGTCTAGGAACATTGCTTTGAATAAAACGTTGGCTTTGGCCACAAATCTGGCTTTAGCCACTCTAAAAGCTTAGGTAGAAGGAAATGTTACTTTTTGTGTCCATCACAGCAAATTTTTCATTCTGAATTAAAAGCAGGGCCTGGAGCTGATAATCCTAAGAGGCCTTTCCATCCTGTGCTCCCAAGTCATCAGTGTTACTCAGAATGGAAAACACAAGCAGAGAGGGAAAATCCCGTCATTTTGCCATCACAGATGAGCTCCTCACTGCCTGTGTCCCACAGAGTAAGAAAAATAGTTCAGGTACCTAAGTACCACAGTGGATGTCCTTCAGAAAGGTTGAGAAAGGGAAGTATTGACATGGGAAAATGTGTAAAATGGAAAATACTCATTAAACTGAGTGAATGACAACTTGAAAGATGTAGTTAGATTAATATCCTGTCTAGCCACCTTTAGAAGGGGTAGAGATTCCTTTGTGCTTTTTGTGGTATATTTTGTTGGTTTTGGTCTGTCTCTTGTCTTCTGATGTTCTCAGGCCTGAGAGTTTGATTTGTGTCATCTGCAGAGCATATAAATAGTCACCTTGTGGTTCAGCTACTTCAGTCTTAACATTTTGGGGAAAAGAGCTGATTTATGTTTCCTATCTCTTAACTGTGCAGTTTACATGTAGATAGTTACAGATGCTGTCTATGAATGAGCTTGGGAATCATGGCCCCCTGTTGCTCAGTGCTGCATGACTTTGTAAATACAAATGCAGGGAAAAAGCACAGTTTGGATCGTAGCTTGGAGATTGGACTGTTGCAGGGCAGTCGTTGGCTTGACTCCTATCTTTCTAAAATGCAAAAAAGACCTATAGGCTTATAGGTGGTTTATAGGCAAGCAATGCGGATGGGCCAAAAAACCTAACTCCTTCTACTCAAAACAGGAGCCTGAAAAAAAAGTGTTTATTTACCAAGGTTTCATTAGAAGTTTTGACATCAGCAAGAAATTCCTGGTGGGCATTTTTATTTGATTTTCACTCCCTGTCTGATACAGCTTTTGCCTTACTAGCACTTATGTCAGGCCTGAGTACCACCACAGAACTCCAGAATTCTGGGCAGTGAAAGGTGTTGGAGAAGAAAGGTAAGCACCCTTATTCTCTGTTCTTTTGCATGTAGCAGCTGTAGGCAAGTCGATGCTCACCCTAGTATGGAGTTGACATTTTGGCTTTCTAAAATTGGCAAATAAACTCTTTAGTCATGCATAGAAGTTGAGAGGCTAGTGCACATTTTGAGGATTTTTGCTCAGCTCTAACTAATTTGTACTAAAGTTTGTCAAGCTGGTGTTTTTCCAAGCCTTATAAACTTGGTTTCTCTTGGTTTATTTTTCAGTAGAATGGAAAAAATCTATGTCCTAGACACCTCCTACAGATTAATATTATTGCTCTAAGCTGCTCCAGTAAACCAACAGAATAATTCTAAATGGTTTTTTTCTTTTTATTTTATGGGCGAAAGAAATATTTCTATCAATCTCAAAAATACTTGAGACATTATTACTTATATCTTTCACTTCTCTGAAATCTCCTTATTCTTTCCTGAAAAAAGAATGTCTGAATTGGAAAAATTCAGCTAAAGCAGATGACTGGTTTGGAGGAATTATTAATCTCTGAGAGCAGCTCATATTTTCTTTGGCTTCAAATCTGTAGTTCTGCAGATTAGATCTTTATCTTTTACAAATAGCAAAAGTAAAGCAAACCTACAGATTTCTTAAAATTGTTTAGATGCATAGTCTTCTGGTTGATATGCTGTCGGAACAGAAAGCAAATAGTTATTTATCCATTACGTGCGTTTGAAAACTACATTAGGCATTTATAAGCTCTAGCTGAGTGAATGTTTTGCAAATTTGAGGATAATCCTTCATATATTGATGTCTCTTCTCTATTCTTTCCATTGATGATCTGTTGAATAACAAAATGATGTACTTGTGGAAACTAAGCAACATCTACAGGATGCAGCTGTGAATTCACAGATCAGCCTTTCTCATTAGAAAGAAAGAAAAAAAACCCTGCTGAAATGCATTGAGTTTAAGAATAGGTGAAAGGATGTACTAGGTAACTGATATACTAAAGTAAACACCAATAGGAGTACTCACAGTAAACCTTTTACATCTGTTTATCTGTTTTAAGTGACTTGAATGCAGAACAAGAGATAGGTGCTGAAAAAATTAAGGGAGTTAAATTTGTAATAAGGCTAATTGCTTAATGTAGTTGAAGATTTATTGGATTTGGTCTGTCGAATTCCAGTCTTTGGCACTGAAAGTAGAGGTGGCAGTGTTCGTGCCAGATCAGCATAGAATCTGTGTGCATCCATAAAAGACCAAATCCTGCTGCTTTATTCAGTTAAGTAGCTCTGTTGATTTTTAAACAGTGTGGCATATTTATGTGGATAAGATGAATTATTTATGGTCAAAAATGTTTTTGTATCTGCTTAGTTTGGAATAAGATAGATTACTCATGCTGTATGCGCAAATTATGCTTATACTTGGTGGTCGAGACATATGGGCATTTATGTTGACTAAGCTAGTACTGCTGTTATCAACTTTGTCAGCAAAAAGTTTACCTATCTTAACCTAGTAGTATTCCAAGTTTCTCAGCATTCTTCTTCCTTTCTTACCATCTGTGAGCAATATTACTACATTTTTAAAAGAATTGTTATTTAGTAGTTTTCATTTAGGAAACCACCTTATCTGAAACTGAGCTGATGTCCACATAGAAATAAGCAGCAAGAACCATATCATAAAGAGAACCAGATGCAGTGGGCCTCTTACGCTCCTAACAGCCTCCGGACATGTGGTGTAGTACTTCTGGCTAAATGCAAAGCATAGATCAGGCTCTCAGTGCAGTTTTTGTCATTATGTGTCACTGATCTGAAAATGTAAACACATTTTACGGAACAAAGCATCAAAATGAAATACAAATCTATGTGATGACAGTATTTTGTGCGTAGTCAACAGTAGAGACAAACTGCCACAGTTTGTTATGGAACAACTGTGTTTTAAATTATGCTCTTCTAAATGTGTAGTGAAGAATAAGCTATTTGTGCAGGAATCAAGCATGCTAGGAAACATTACAACTATACTTATACTTGTGCTAACTTTCTGAGATGTGTCTGACTCATTTGTTAGATGTCTTATCTTGGGTTCAACGAGGTACTTGTCAGAGATTTGATTTTTATTTATTTATTTTTTTAATTTCAGAAGAAGAAGTGATTCAAGTTTGTTTGCTAACCTGAGCAAAACAAGTATTTATGAAGAGGTGATTCTTAGCATTTTGGCAGTGTTTTGTAGGCACTCTTGAATGTACTGTGGCAGAGCTCTTGGCTAACCAAGTAGGAGGCTCTGTAGCCACGACCATTAGCGTGGCAGTGAGCCCAAGGCATTCCCCGAGTGCCGCAGGTCGCCTGGGACGCGGTACCCTGCTGATACTGGCTGCAGATGGGGCTGAGCAGGAGCACGGGCAGTGTAAGCTTGCCTTTGCTTTCGGATAACAGTTTACCTTCTTAGGGAATAGGGCTTATGAATGTCAGTAAAGTGCTTACACCTTAATACAATACTGTAGCTTGCTTTCTCAACTTGAAACAGCATAAGCAAAATATCATAAGCAGAATTGTTTTGTTTCTGTAATTCAGAAAGTAGTCTTCCTCTCTTATATAAGCCCACGTCCTTACGTATGTATTTGGTCTTGTGGCTTTTTAAAATTAGCACGTGATTAAGAAAAGATCCAACATGACAAAGCAAGGGCAAAACCAAAAACTGGTTTCTATTACAGAGTGGTTTGAAACGTTCTTTGTGTGTTTAGAATATTTGTTGTTAATACTCGATTGCTGTTGCAAAGCCCTTGAGTGTTTTACTTATTGTTCAGATGAAGAAACTGAGGCACAAAAATCATAATTTTATGCTTTGAGTAGTATAGCGAATCAGTGGTGAAATCAGTAAAGCAAAGTAAAATTCTTGACTTCTATCTCTGACTTGTTAGGTCATTCTGTCTTTAATTTATGCAATTGTTCAAGATTTTAACATGGAATTAAGTGGGGTTGGTTGTTTTTTTTTTTGTAGCTTATCTTGCTCTGCGTGTTAACCTGGCCTTGGCTTTTTCTTTGAGCTACAGTGGTTTATTTTAGTGTATTCTTAATTCATTCCCTTGTAACCTACTGGTTTACTTGAATGCTCAGCAATATAAAATATTTGCCCTGTGGAAATGAGGTTGACACATGGCTAGAAGAAATTTACAGGTGGTAAGTGACAGCAGCAACATTGTATTACACCCTGTGAGGAGGTTCACAGGTTTTCTCACTTTCCTCTGTTGCTTTGGTTGGTGGTATTGCAAAAACCGCAGAGCAGCACATTCACAAAAAGGCACTTGCTCCTGTATCTATTTTCTTTCCGACAACGCAGCTGACTGAAGCGTCAGGCCACAGGTGGCTCCAGTGCATCCAAACGCAATGCTAATCTGAACCCTCTGATCTTTTTAGTACTTCTACATACTTTGCAATCAAACGGCGATTTTTTTGTGCTTAATTATGTTGGCATTTGCCCAGGAAAATCAGAATCCTTGAGGATATTCTGATTTGCTGTAGTTATAAAGTTGGACTAAACATACAATATTGTATGTCGTATCAGATATATATATGTCTGGTAGTACTATGGTTCCTATGGTAATATAACTGGGGTACACCTACAGTGTTGTATGTGGAACTGGATGTGTTTATGTATTGGAAATGTAATACTAATTCCAAAATGTGAAAGTAGAAATAGGTCCCTTGAATGAAGAAGTATATATAATTTTATCATCAACTGGCTGATAACCTCAGTGAATGAAACTGTCTTAATATGTTGGTATGAACCATGCCTCTAAAACTGGATGCTGTATCTTTAAGTGACAGCTTGAAAACATGCTGTCTCAAAGAAGTATGATATAACAATTTAATAAACTGTTTTTTATTAAAGCATTTTTGATCTGCAGGAGTGACCTTTGATTTAAGAAATATTTAAGAAACATCAAAAAAACTGTAATCAATTTGAGATGCTAAGAAAGAGTTGAATAGTTATATTTAAGTGTGTATGTTGGGACAAGTTGCAAAATGGTGGAATAGAACAGATTTTTTACCCAGAAGAGATTTTCCTCTTTAAATAGTTATACTTGAAGCTTGATTTTACATAACTGGGGCCAAATGTGGAGTGGGAAAAGTCCCACAGGCTTCGGAAGCATCACAATTCTGTAACCAAAGTGCTGTTTTCTCACTTGTTTCTCTTCTGACTAAAAACACAGATTCTTTTTTTCCTGCCTGCATATGCACTAATACACAGCCTTGATATCTAATATTGATTATATTCCTCAAGGAGAAAAATAAAGGTTACACTTCAATGGCTTTTGTATAAGTGAATGAGATACCTTGGATTTCAAGAGCTAACTTTCATTTAGAGAGTTCACTGAGACATAAATTGGTATGTATTACTTATAAATTGATATAGTTAACTAAAGAGGTATTTACCAGATATCAACTAAAAATTCAGTTAATTCCATCTCCCTTTCATCACTCCCCAAAGGAAAAAGAAGGGCATTAGGAATAGGTATGCAAAACCTGAAATTGTCACTCTTCCATTTCTATCTACTGAAACATCTTATGTCTTGCATGCTGAAGCCATCCACATGTTTTCCATTTAAAATTTATAAACTCTTAAGGTTAAAGTGGCTGTTCTGTATCCAGTCTAATCATCTGAATAATGAAAGCAACGGAATTTCACCTGCTTGTTTCTGTGTTCATCCTCATAGCTTGTGTTTGGCTGCAAGACATACAGTCCTACTGTGAAGACTAAATTCAGTTTTAATGGTGCAAGGCATTTCAAAACTAGTTTTCAAAAAAAGAGCCCTTATGATATGCAATTACAAATAAGGATGAAGGATCTAAAAAAATCCTCATTAAAAGTTCTTGCTAGATTAACCTAATAATTTCAAGGTAGCATTTCCCAGCATGAATGGATATTAGTTCTGTATTGTCAGCTTTAATATTCTTAACTGTTAGATAAAAGCAGGTAACATTTGAGAATATGCAAACACAAATGTGATAACCAGAAGATAGCAATAAAAAAAAAAGTATAAGATGTGACTAGAGTCTTTTTAAAACTTGTTTATAGAGTTTTGGTCATGTTTTGTAGCCTATATCTGGGGATAGTTTAAATGTCTGAGCAATTGTTGGTTATCAGAACTTAGTATCTGCTTTGCATTATCTAAAATATGTGTATATCCATAAATGACACTTCATCGATCACAGTGATCCAAACGTTTCAGATATCTTCTCTAAGCTTTTTATAATTAATGCATTGCACACACGTGCATGTGACACTCAAACATATATACAATAGCTTGTCTATATGCTCTTAGGGAGATGTGTGCACATATGTCTATAATAATCTATCCTGAACTTGGCTGGATACATCAGAAAGGAATAAAAGACTATTTCTTACAGTTTCTTTGTAAATGTAAAGACTTCTTCGTTTCCTAGTTTTCCTCGAGTGTCATTGGAGAGTGTTGGACTGTATTCTCTATTAAATTAAATGTCATCCTGCATCTTGCAGTTCTCATTTTTTTTCTTTTCATGCATACACAGCTTTGCTTGTTACAATCACAATTGTTTGAAAAGATTAAAAATATCATAAAAGTAAAGAGACTGAGCTTTCTTTGGCAGTCAGAACACACATAAGCCATGTACGTTGAAAAGTGGGGTGCTGTCTGACCCTGTTTTCCCAGGACTGTTATTTCACCATGTTACATTGCTTTGTGCATTAACCTCTTTGTTTAATTATTCTACCTTAAGAAAAAACATTTCTTTCTAGCTCTTCTTTCCTGTTATTGGCTTCCTCCTTGCTTTTCTCTTTATCTCTGTTTTCAGTTCCCTTCTACTTTTAGCCTGATTTCCTGAAGAAATGACGGAGGCAGTCATGCTTGTATGGTCTGTCAGGCGTTTCTGGAACTGCTAGCGGCACAGAGGGTTCAGGGATGTTTCAGCAAGTTTTACGAAAACAGGTGCATAGGTGAGAATGAAGGAGACCCAGATTAGTGTTTCCTTTAAGGAAACGGTCATCATGATGTATTAATAGACACAAGATCATTCAAATAGAGATGTTATGAATGGAAGGCAAGGACACTAGGCTTCATGAGTTCTGGTGTTTTGTGGATGCACTTCTTTTTGTCTAATGTGCAGTTTTCAGGATCAAAACATGTAGAAAGCACACATTCCTGCAGGCTTCTTTCTATCCTGGTGACGTGTCATCATGGAACTTGGAAAAAAGAATTAGATGCCATACATATATGTATACATGTGTGTATATATACATATATATGTAGATGCACAAACACACACACAATATATATGTATATTTAAAGATGTATGGACCAATATATATACCTACATATTTGTGTGTATGGAATTGCATTAGCTCTGGTTCTCCTTTTGGTGCTTCCCACAGCTTGCAATTTATGCGACTGGGAATAGGGACAGAGACGTGTTGGGAGAAAGGGAACTGGGGAGAAGTACGGTCAAGCCTAGTAAGAAGCGCTGTTAGGACTTATAGGAAAATATGATGATGCTGCTTCAGCTTTTTCATGACCTTTCTCATGATGAATAATTTTACTTGCATGAGGCCTTGAAGGCTGGCTCGGCCCACAATATCAGCTTTTCCTTTGAGTTAGCGTTTCAGAGAAAATTCTGTGATGCAATCCATGTGAACACTCTCTGATAAAAATTAGTCTAATAGAGGAAAAAGTCTTTGAGAAGAAAGAGCTTGCTGTTAACACTGTACTTTACATTTTGTGTAAAAACAAAAGAGAAGTTAATCATCTTAATCTTAAAATAATGCAACTACAAAAACGTGGAATTATATCTATTAACTTTTTTATTTCATAATTTTTTAAAATATGATTTTGTTATGAAGACTTTATCTGGTTTAAGTTTGGAAAGAAAGTATTCTATCTTTTAGTGCATGGACTTGCTGATGGGGGAGCCACATAATCTTAAGTGTTTGTCCTCATTTTTCCTCTCTATTCTCTGGTTACTCCTGTCTGGGTCATGTCAGGAACTAATTTTGAGTTCCTTGGGTTGCAGAGATTTGTATGGGGAGATGTATTAGCACACTTTTGGGTGCAATTAAAAAAATTGTTTCCATCCTTGTAAACCTTTTAAAAGACCTGGATGTCTTCAACAAGTAGAACTCATGCCAGCAGGGGTCAGCTTCGTACCAGTGGAAACGGCAATTGCAGGATTCTCATACCCTGGAGTAGCTGGAGCCGATGTGAGGCTTCTCTAGTCAATGACTGCAAATAAACTGTGTGTGTAGCTGGGGAGACAGCTGCTAGAACCATCTCTGCAATTCCTATTAGGTTTGGGGTTTGAGCCCTTTTATTAAACATAAATGAGTAAATAACTGTTTCTAGAATGTGGCTGATTTCATACAGTATTTTCAGTGTCTGGACTATATGGCATTTTGCAAATGAGATCCATATTCATTACAAATAGCATATGAATGATAGCGTGGGGAAAAGGTTAAAATCCATAATGACTGTCATTTGAACTGAAAAATTTGAATCTGATGCAAGTTCATTAAAGTCTTTCAGTCAAGTTCTTTCAAGGTAGAAAGACTGGTACGTGTATAGTGGCTACCCACCAGCTGAAGATTATTTCCCCACCACCACCATATGCCACATGCCACATTGACTTCACCAGACCCACCGTTGTGATTTTTGCACATCCAGTGTCTTCTTTATCATATGGCTGTATCATATGATATGCATATTATCATATGGCCCTAGCCATTCAGTAAAGTAAGCATGTCTAATATACAAAATAAAGATGTTTGTATGTTATGTCTAACATACAAAATCAGGAGGCAGGAGGAGGATGAAATAGGAAAAGTAATAAATGGGTATCTGATAAGAAAAAGAGAATTCTTGTTAGTTTTACATTTCTCTTGCAGTTGCTTTTTCTGCAGGTATCTATCTTTTTTTTACCACTATGAGGCATGCTGCATGGCTACCTAAATACATTCATTTTTGGATCTTTATAGTCCAGAGAAAAGTAAAAGGCTTTATATATCTTTTATAAAGAGTTAATTTTTCTTTGTTAATTTAGTAACGATATCTGTAGAAATTCTTAAGTTGCTTTTGATCTGTCTTACTAAATAAATACATAAAAGGTCCCCCCTCCCACTCTTGCCACGAATTTTAAAAACTTTGAATGGCAATTAAGCAACATGTGGGATGTTTGAGTTAAGTAAGATTACTAAACTTAACTTGTTCTATATTGGTTGATAAAGGAAAAGTGATATGTAAGCCAGTATTCTGAAAAGAAGTAACTACCTTTTTTTTTTCCCCCCTCCACCTTTTTGTCCTATTCTGGTTCCTAGTGACAATAGTCAAACTGGTTTCACTGCTACTTTAATAGCATAAAACAACTGATGTAGTATAATGATATAACAGAGGTATACTGCACCTCATTTTAATGATGGTATAGGAGGCCCAGCCAGAAAATTGAATATGCAAACAGATAAGATAGAGAATACTCTTTGGATCAGGCTTTTAACCTTTCAAGATTGAAATGATATGGAATTATTGGAAAGTTATAAAGCTTTGTTTACATCAGAATCAAATGTAGTAACAGTTTGAGTCCACCTTGATTTTTTTACTTTTAATCCCTCCCCTTTTTATGGAAGCTGTATCTTCCTTCCGTCATTCTCTGTACTTCTGTTTCCATTGTATTACAGTCTACAGTTTATGTAATTAAAGCTGATATGACTTTATTCATTATTAAAATATCCCTAATGAGATTACATAGAAATGTTCAGGGTGAGGATGTAACTTCTGTTTCTATAGGTTATTTCTTCTTAGAGATTTGTCCTCTTGATTTTGAACTTGTATGACATCTAAAACTAGTGCAAGACTCCCCAGACTTTGGGACTGCAGGTACAAACGCTGGATAACTCTCTCTATGTATATATTTCTACAAGATAAAGTAGGGGCTCACCCATCTTCCTCTGGGTCCTCTGGAAAGAGGATCATGAATTAGAACACAACATTAAAGTATTTAAAAGTAGTAATAAAGGGAAACATTTTCTAGTTAGAATAGAATATTCCTTAAAACGATCTTCAATGAAGTTTTGTTTGATTCCCATGGAATAAATTAGTTGTTAAACATCTTGTTTCAGACCAACTTTTTAGAAGAGGGATTGTCAATTCCGTACCTTCTAACTCTATGTTAGAAAGTTAGGCTTGACAAGCTTGCAAAAAATTGCTGGTTGGAGAGTTGCTAAAGCTTGCAGGATGTTACAAGTGTTGAGTTTGTTTTTCTTCCCTGTCCTACACGCAGTAGGTGTACTGATAAATCTTACTTCAGACTTATCAGCTAGGAGCTGCTACATCTCACACCTGTCCATTTTGGGCTGTTATAATTCAAATTCAGTGTGTTTATTTGTCTGTATTGGCACCTGCATCTTTTTTGCTAGGCAGGCAGCAGATGAATACCTATGTTGCTGACCTAGCTCCCCTGGGATGGGTCTACTAGCATGTCTTGGACATAGGTCCTATGTCATTATTCTTTCTATTTTAAGAGATTGAGAGTTCCCTGTATCTCATCAGTTCCTTCTCCTCTGTTATGCTCTTGCACCAAGTTAAGAGCACTGGGAGCCTTTTATGGTCCATCCTCATATTCTGCGTCCTCATCTTTACTTGAGTCTTAGCAACAGTACTGCTTACACAAAACTGTCTGTGGCTCACCATTTCATCCTCTGCACTTGGAGAAACCTTTCTTTTCTGACTGCTGCTGTCTTTTTGATTGGGTTAAGTTTACCCTGTAAGGACTATTTTGATTTCAGCTTTTTACTTAGGAGAGGGCATTGCATGTCTTGAAGAAGCAGGGCTTTGCTTTAAATAATTCCAGCAACAAGGCTTCTGGGCAAATGTCTGTTGTGCTCAGTAGATCCAAAATGGGTCAATGTATGCCAGCATTCTGTATTAGGACTTCTGTAATTTCTGCAGATGGGAAGTGAGAAAGAGTAGGGAGTACTCTGAAGCACCAAAAGTATTAAGACTCTCTTGATACTGTTATTTCAGCCCCCGCTAATACCTTTGATGTCTTGCACAGGTAGTATGAAACTGAGATATTCCAGCAGAGCTCTGCTGCAGAGATTTTTCCTGTGTAGAACATACATGCTAGGCATATGGTGTAGAGTCTGCAAAATGTGGTAAGTGGTTAAAGAGGAAAATATAGTGTAAGATTGACAAAACTCTCAATGATATGGAAGTAATTTACTCTAATCAGCGAGTTTTCTATCACAATTGCTTACTAATTGTATACTTCGAGGCTCATAACATATAGAGACAAAGAGCAGGAAACCACTACATCTGTAAGAGGAAATGTTGCTTTAAAATGTGTGCAAGCCCCAAGTACATAAAATGCGCCACAGAAAGGGAGGTAGTAGGTGGGAACTTCTTGTTTTGTTTGTTTTGAAGTCAGTTGTAACCAGGTAGGTTTGCTGAGGGACAATTTGCAGAACACTCAACGATCAGAAGATTCTCAGGAGTTCGGTGTTTCAGCGTTAGTCTAAAAAACAAAGTGCTTCTATATGAAAGTGTTGCTAGGCTAGTGAGAGTTGCCCCAAAATCTCTGCTGCTGACTGAAACAAATGTTGCGCAAGAAAACAAAATTCAGTATGATAATACTTACGCACATTAAAACCAAACTAGCCCCCTGCCTAGCAATACACTCCCTAACACCTTTGCAACCAAAAGGTGGCTCATTTCAAAAGACTAATTTCAGCATCTTCCAGTGACTAAGGCAGGAGGTGGTCTGTGCTTGTGTAAGAGGACCTACGGGGCAGCAGGAGCAATCGGCAACTATTACAGCTATTAAAACTTCATTTCCCAATCTTCATCAATTGTATTTGCCCTAACAGTCAAGAAAGAAATTGTGTTACTAGGGAGCCAGAAAGCAAGTCAGATCATCATCTCAAGCAGGTACCAAGAGTCTTACTGAGTAGAGAATGTTTGTAATGTTTTTACACTGATATATCAGGGTGAACTTCCCTCAGAAAAGCAAGGAAACTAAATGCTGATCAACATGTGGAGGTAGGTGCGTTAGAAAATGATGAGCAGACCAAAATGATGAGGGTATTTGCAGTCTCGTTGGTTGATACTGCCAACGGTCCTGCAGTTTTGAATAGGACAGGATACCTGAGAAATAACCCCAAAGAAGAGAGAACATCAGGTGCCTGATGTTAGCATTCAACTAAGCATGTACCCCTCCCTCTAAATAGGCTGCAAAGGTACCTGTTCAAGGAAGGGACACAACAGAAAGAGACCATAGAGACACATAAGTAAGAGGGAGTCTAGTAATGATGAAGAGGGCATGCGGACAAACACTGCCTTTCAGGTAGGATTTTCAGCAGTTCTGCTCTGACACTGACAAATTTTGCTAAGAAGGCATTTTGATTTTGAATTTATCTTCTCTAAAACAAAGTAACCTCTATGACCACCTGCATTCAGAAATAAGGTTGATCAGCTGTATTGTTACGTGACGTGACTTCCAATAAGTGGTTCACTGTTCATTTCAGAGCAGTTATGGCCTCTGGTAGAGCCAGGAATTAAGCAAAGTCCTGCGCTTTTCGGCCTTGATTTGAGTTGGAGGAGCTTGTAGTTATACTAAGGGTATCTCAATTACAGGCAAAAATAATTACTCAGAGATATTGCCTAATGGCAATCTCTAATAATGCCTATGTTGCCTCTAGCACATACTTTTGACAGTATTTTTAAGGCATTTTTGGACCCAGTGTTTTAAGTACGTGGATGTTGTGGTCCCTGTAGTCTGTGCAGTGCAGAAGGGCTTACTTGCCCAGAAGCTTATTGCTTTTCTCCAACTATTTTATGTTGATTTAGAAAAGATATCATTTTTCTGTACAAATCTTGTAACTTTAATTGCGTTTCTGAATTTATATAAGTAAAAGATAATCTGACCAGTTTCTTTAATTTGGAGGTTGCATACTGGAAAAGGTAGGCAAAAATTAATAGAAGTTTAGAGTTAATTTTAACTTAGAGAGTATCAGCAAAATACAGGAAAGCATTTATTCAAAGAGAGAAAAAAATATAATAAAATTTCTGGTCTGCCAAATGTACAGAAGGAAGGAGGCTGAAGTCTGTTGAAGTGGAAGAGAAGAGTAATAGGAATAAGGAGGAGGAGGAGCATTGCTGATTGACGCTTCCCAGAGTGCGACCATTTTTTGCTGTAGGACCTAGTTTCTTGAACACTTTCCCTGGCAGGAAAGAAATGTCCTCTCTTCCCACAGCTGGCTGATCAGCTCAAAGCAAACATCTGCACAGCTGAGCAATGAGCTGGTTCTCTGATGCTTGTTAAGCTAAGTGAAAGGAAAACAGTTAGGTTTTCTCCCTGCTTTAGAAACATGATTAAACTAATAATTTATAGTCAGCTTTCTTTGAATATAAGAAAATATTGCTACCAGGACATCCTACATGTCACCCCACATCCTTCAGAAGTTTAGCTTGAAGAGAGACACAAGTGACAGAATCCAAAACTATCTGGTGTAGCAGCTAAAAAAGAAATGCTGACAGAATCTGCAGCCTTTGGGGTAAGCTCCTTATTAAAAAAGATCCTTTATAGAAAAATGCCCTTTAAATTGTTTTTTGCCTTCTGAAGATTAGAATTTGTTTTTCTAAACTGGTAAGAAAGACTCTCACATTAATGTGAAGCTGTACATGTGTTCTGATTGCCTTTAATTTCTTATTTTGCCTGTAAAATAATAATGTTAACAATTCTTTTAAAAGAATTAGTGTAAGTTTTATTACTAAGGCAACAAAAAAATGTTCTAAGTTTTTTTTTTGTTTGTAAAAGACATCACATAATGGTTAAAAAAGAATGGTTAAAATAGCTTTATTATGAAAAAAAACAATGTCTTTGGGAGGAGGCAGTATTTTAAGTAGCATTAGAGGAAGTTTTCAGAAGAAAATCAATAGGATACTGCTCTATTACTGGCAGTAATTTGAATGATCTTGTTTTTTTCAGAATTTGTCCGTACTTCCTTCGAACTAAAAAAAGCAAAACCAAATCTGTCTAAGGGGAACTTCATTACATTGATTATATTAGTTGTTTCTACCATTAGAATAAATTCACAGGAGAAATCCAATGATTTGTTCCATGGTTTATTCAGCTATACAGGAAAGGAGATAGAGACTAATAATGAGTATAAGCCTTTACAGACCACAGGCAAATCGAAGAGATCAATGGAAATAATGACCTATTAGTTTATAAGAAAATTTAATAAGAAAAAATATTAAAACATTATTAATCCAGTAAACCAGTCATTTTTCAAGTTCATTCTTATCCCTATTTTGTGCCTATTCACAGGTTTTCCAAGTGTAACCAATCCAAGTGTTAAACAGTTTGAACTTTTTCCTTCTGAATTCTTTCAGAGGAGGAAGGAGCTGTTCCATTACGATAGTCGTTGTCATTCTTCCAGTTCTGCAGGTGCCAACTTCTACCATGAAGTCACGTTAGAAGAAAAAGAATAGCATGGATGTTGTGCAAGTTAGCTAAAAATCGCTTTATTTAAGCTAGTAAAAAAAAAAAAAAAAAAAATCTTTGAGCGCATTTAGAGGGTTTCTTTACAGTTGACATGAGCTAGATCAGTATGAACTATGTTGTACTGATTTAGTTCTGATCAAATTTTTTTTCTTCAGTTTAATGAATCATTTTAAAGCTAAATGTAGTCAAGGAAGTGCACTTGGATGCTGATGATACATAGCAGCCTGGCTCTGCCTCTTTTGTTCCAGTGCAGTTAGTGGAGAGATATGTCAGGTGATGAAACAGTTTTCATTTTCTCATAATGTTTTTCAAGTTGAAATATCTTACTGATTTTATTTAATAAAGAAAAACAGCTAACATCAAACAAAACTTGTTGAGCCATTTCAAACTGTATGAGTGTAAGGATTTAGATATATGAGCAAAGCATCTGTTATTGACTGCTCTATAGTGACTGTCCATAACCATACTCTCCGGCAACTTAAGGTAAATCATTCGTAGTGAGCTCCTACTCCTCGAGTGTATAGTAAGGATGTGTGGACAGATGAATTCTCCAGTACAAAGTGATGCTCTTTCAACTTGTTCATCTATGATTATTAGAACTGGAATTACAAAAATAAATAAATGTATTTTGATGCTTTAGAAAGATGAAACGGATATGATACCTCAGTTTGCCAACATTTATGAAGGCATTCTGAAGAATCATTCCCTGTTACTTTAAATGAAGGTAAGAAGTTGGCTTCTTTGCTTCCTTTTCTTTTTTCCCTTTTGGCCTTTGAGATCCTACAGTGAGCATGGGAAGCGATGTCTGCCTGAATCATGGGGAGAGCCAACTAGTTCAGATCCAGTCTGTCCACAGCAATCACCCAATTCTGAGAGTCATCAACTCTAGATACAGTCCCAAGTGAACTTTAATAGACAGATATGAAATATTTTGAACATATTTGCACACAAAATTGGTTTAAGTTTAAGAAGGGATAACATCTCTCCAATGAATTAATTGAAAATCCTATAGATACTATTGATAAATGCAAAAATGTCCATTTCTACTTTGAATCCTGTTAAGTTCTCGTTTTCACTTTTTGGTGGAAATAAGTTTAACCATATAATTTGGGGAAAGTATTTGTCTTCATCCGTTTTGAATTAGCTGTAGTTTGAGTATTCTCTTTAACTGAGCATCCCCTTGTTCTTACATTGTGAGATGCTTGTGACTGATTCTAGATGATTCTTTATTTCATGTGCTTTTGTTAGGTTTTCCTTTCTAATGTAAGAATTATGATTTTTTTCATGTATGTGAGCTGAGGTGGTTTTCTTCACTCTCCTCTCTTTTGTTCACTAATTCAGTAGTATTTTTTACATTTTCTGCATGTGCTTTGCCATGGTCTTCCTTACACATCATCTGTGATTTTTAAGCACAACTGCTTTTTGAGTAGATATTTTTCTCTACCATGGCTGGTAGAGAAAAATGTGGTGCCAGCTTGCTCAAGTATTTGGATGGTCATTTTCTTCATTATTTTGCATTTGTCAACATTCAGTGTATTTTGTCATTGTTCTGCTTATGCATTTTTTGTATTCTGAGTGCCTCACTTTACTCTCTGGTCCTGTTCACGGTAATAACTCTGCCACTGGCTGCTCTCGCTGCCATTTTTACTTCCCGTTTCCCATTTTCTTCTTTCCCTGTTCTAGATCACTGATGAATATGCTCGTGATAGTAGATCTAAGGTATGTCTATCATCTGTGCTGAAGGGTGCTTCACTGCCTCTTTCTACAGCCTGTGTTTCATTCATGTTGGCATAGTATTGCCGATGTTGAGTCAAAATTTTAAAAGTGACAGAATTGACTGTGCACCAAACTATTTGACTTATTTTGGTGGTGAAATGTATGGGAGGGACAAGAAATACGAGAGTAACTAATGCTGCCAGCTTCTTTCTTTTATTTCCAAAGCATGAAGTAGGTAACTAAAATAATGTGTTTTAATCTAAAGTTCATAATTCACCATATGTAGTTACTGTATTGCAATACCATTTTTTAAAGCTCAATTTAAAAAGGAAGAGAGTTGCATTAAACACTGTCAGTTAATGAATTTGGACTTGAGGAATTGCTATGTTTCTCATGTTTAATTTCTTGCATCAATTCAAGACCACCTACTTTTTGACATATTAACAATCTCTAAAGTAATTAATGGTGATGTCCCTAATGACAAACATGAATTTAGATGAAGATCCAGGTTGCAGGGAAAGAAGAGCTGAAGAACAACTAAGATTCTGTTTTCCTGTTGATACCTCTGGCAATAAAAGAGAAAATGGGGAGGTTTTACAGAGTTTTCTGGGGGGCATCAGTAGCCATTTTGAAGTTTTGTTTACATGTTACTGGTATGTAATCTGTGAAGAGCAAAAAAGATGATTTGTTTATATTTCCTAAGGTCACCTCATGTCTCTCTAACTCTTTTTTGCTATCCCTTCTCTTCAGCATCATTCATTTTTCTTGATTTTTTTCCCTAATTTTCATCTCTTCCTTGATTATTTCAAGCACGTTTGTTAAAACTTGCAGATTGATGACCTTGCTTAATTTAGTGAATGTCTTTCTTTGAAGATTATATAGCTTTGATGGGAGAAAATAGAAACTGTATTTCTGTAAGTAGCTTTATTGGCCATATCAAGATCAAATGATGGATTACTGGCAGAATGTGGCTTTAAAAATTTTAATTTTATTAGAGGTACTGCTTTAGTCCATGCATTTCAGAATCAGTTATATATTCAAACATTAATGCTATAATGCATAAAAGATGAAAATATAAATTTGCTCCCATGTTTCTGGTGATACTCAGTATTAAAAAGTAATTGATTTAGTACCACCTCTGTCAAATTGATCTACTATTTTGAAATCCTACTGATTATAAATTCTACATATTTTTAATGCATGATATTGTTGATTTTGTGTTAGATATTTCAGGGTGGTTATCAAATAATCATTTATTTGTATGGCTGTTTTAAGCTTCATTGGTAAACCATTTTAAGAACTTCTTTTTTAAAGATCATCAAGGATGGAAATTTTCCAGCTCTGGTTGTATTTACTGTTACAATTTCTACTGATGTTTCTACTCATTTTCATTTTGCATTTATCTTACTGTCTTCACTGATGCCCTATTATATTCCTATTTTTCCTCTGCCATCCTAGGTATTACAGTGAATCACACTGTGGTATGGATTGACACTCTTCTTTTAGAGGAGGATTCAAATGCATGGCTTCCCTCAATAGCTCCATCTCCTTGTATGATTTTAATAAGTTATCGTTTAAAAATTGCATGAATTGTGTGAAATTACACACAATTATTCCAAACTTTTCACTTGAATTCTTTCTGTGAAGCTTACTTATTTCAGGGAGAAGGAAAGAGAAATGGCATTGGTGTTATGGCCAGAAAGAAAAAAGTCTTTGAAATTGTACATAAGCATCACTGGCTATTTGGATGCGTAATATGGAGGATGTCCGACAGGAGACTATGCTCAGACTGCAGACTTGAGTAATTGGGGGAATGGCAAGGTTGTGCAGAGGGAATCAGAGGGAAACTTGGGTAAAAAGAAAAGCTAAAGAGCTTGGTTGTGCAGGCTGGATAGCGTATGCCGTAAGACAGCAATAAGAAAGTCCCATCCTGTCCTGTCCCTCGCAACCTTTCTATCACTTTGCCTGCAACATGTGTTTGCCCTGCTCTGTAACGCTTCTGGTTCTGTTGCGTTTCCTTTGAAATAGGGTGGCCACAACTGCATGCTTCGCTAAAGTGGGTGCTCTGCGGCATTATTCATGGTCATATTGATTTTTTTCCTATTTTCTTCTCTGTTTTTTTTCTAGTAACTCCTAACATTTGATTTGCCATTTTCACTGCTGCTTGGCTTTCAGCTGTATTTTCAGAGAAAACACAAAATTCTCTTTTCTGAGTGGTAGGAGCTAATCTGAAGCCTACTATGGTGATGCCTTGTCACAGTTGGTTTTCTTTAAATGTGTTACTTGGCATTATTCAAAGTTGAATTTCACCTGTCAATTTATTGCCCAGTCCCTCATTTTAGAAACTTCCATCTACAGTTCTTCAGTCAGTTTTCACCTTTATTATCCTGAATAATTTTGTGTTTTCAGCAGACTTTGCCAGCCCACCTTCTTTGGAGCTGTGTAGGTTCCAGCACAGATTCCTGGAGACTCTAGTGACATTTTACCCATTATGAAAACTGACTATTTCTACCATTTGTTTTGTATCTTCTACTTGTATTAATTTGGAAGAGGATTCCCCCCCACCCCATTTAATCTAGTCCCAGCTTTTAGAGAGATTTTGATGAAGAATTTGATTAAAAAAAAAAAAAACTTATTTGGAAATTCAGGTAAACTGTGTCAGCTAAAACCCCTGTCATCTGCTCCAGGAACTAACTGATTTCTTTGAGGAAGTCTGGTAGATTTGTGAAGGGTAATTTCTCTCCAAGAAAGCTATGTTGACTCTTACCATATTCAGCTCTGTACCTATTAATTCTATTCTTTGGTTATTTCTATCATTTTACTTAGCACAGAAGTCAGACTTGTAGTGGATAATTTCATGGATACTCTCTGAGGCTGTTTTGAAAACCTGGTTTCAAATTTTTCACCTGTCATTTCCCTTTTCAGCATTCTGATGTTGAAACAAAAATTGGACCTGCCACTGTGAGGCATTTGCCGTTTCGTGTGCGTTATATCGTTTCGGAGAGCAGCAGTGACTTGCTTCCAGCGCGGCCTCCGTGACCACGAGGAATAGCTTGGCGGCTGCTCTCTCCTCTCCTGGGAGCTGGGGTGGCTGTAGCTTGATACCATGGCTTTGCCAACACAAGGTTGTGTTCCAGCTTAGAATTCCTCCTCTTCATCTGATATTTTTAGCCTGAGTCTTTTCTCTGTTCTGCTTCATAGTGCTTTACATCTTGTGCTATATGATTGAAGGTTATGGCAGGAAACAGAAGAGAGTGGGGAAAAGGTGTCTAAGATGGTACTGACATTGAAGTCCCTGTCTTGTCAAGCCACAGCTGGTATGAGTTGTGGTCAGGAGTGCCTGGTTGGGAAAAAAAATACATGGTTTATAATGGTATGGTGATGAAGAGATCATGCTTTTTACACCTCACCAAGAGGTATAGTGACTAATAAATGATAGTTACTAATAAATGATATAGCTCACTATTTGTAAGCAGTTTCTTTGTAAGATTAGCCTGAATATTCAGTGTTGGAGTTGTAAAACATTATGAGGAGCCGTGTCTCTAAGAGTGCTGTGAAATACTCCACTGAGCTCTAGCATCGGCAAGGCACAGAAAACTGTGTTGCTGGGGGATGTCTTGGTCCGAGTCTCAGGTCGGGTGGCTGTGCTGGCTGTCTGCCTCAGTGTCAATAAAAGCCTTCCTGATTGATGTTACTCATTCAAGACTTGACCACTAAGTTGGGGAAAGATCAATATTACTTACTTTTAGATTCCCTGGGTGGTGATGGATTTCCCATAACTACAGTGTATTATCTGTGCAAAGCTAGATGCTGTAAAGCTAGTTTTCATTGTACCGTACACTGTCTGAACTTCACACTGCATAGCTGTCACCTGCACAGCACACAGCCTACTGCAAAATGCAGAGCAGTTTTGGGGAGGATTACCAAACGGGATTGGCAGCTAGAAGGTAAATGTGCCTTGGACACATGAGTTCGCCCTTCGGTGGGAATTCATTAGGCTTACAAGAGAACAGTTAAATCAAGCAACAGCATTAGCTGACTAAAAAATGTTTTCAAAAAAACTTGTGGTCTGCTCTGACTGCAGAAATGAATGTTGCTTTTGTATGTCTACAGTGATTGTAGTACTACTTGATAAATGTTCATAAAACAGTTTCTAAGTATACACTGAGTTTTAAATTACATCTGTGTTTTCTTGTGTGTGCTACTTTTTCTGCTTTCTGGTACTTACTCAGAACAGAAAGTTGATTTGAAGTTAGCTTCAGGTCAGGTTGCAGTTTGGCTTTGACATGAAATGAAAGATTTGCTTTGAAAAGTGAAATGAGCAGAGTGAGGTGTGATGTGTCACCTCACCCTCTCACTTTTTTTTAATCTATTTATTTTAAACATCACCATACCGTGGCTTGTGGGCAAAGGAGGCTGCCCCAAGAGTGACTTTGAGAACTGCTGCTCCTATGGACTGCACTTCCAAGCACTGTGGGGTAGGCTGGCCTGGAAGGTTGTGGCTGGAGGCTCACAGCTGCCTTGCACGAAGCAGAGTTTTTCTTCTGACCATCAGACCTTAGCAGGAGCTAGGAGTCAGGAAGTCCTGCGTTTCAGAGACAGCGTCCTGCTACTCAGAGCAGCAAAGACTCCCCTGAAGGTTTGAACTGGCTCTGATGGGACACTGGCTGCTGGTTTCTCTCACTTGCTGCATTCAGATCTCATCTTGTGTTTTCCTGGTCATGGAGACCAGGAGAGGCTGTCATAGAGCTGAGCATAGATTTTGCTCTTCAAGAAGCAGTGGCTTCTGGCTTAGCACTTCCCAGCCGAATGGGGTTCTCATCCATTGATCAGCAGATCTGTATCATATCTCTGGTAAAAAAGTGAGCATTTAAGTTGGAAACAATACTCCATTTCTTGCCTCTCTCCCTCCAACATCCAGCTTCGCGTGCTCTAGTACCACCATGTCAAATTCTCACATTACACAGCTGCAGGATTTGAAAGAGATGCAGGATTTGGAAGAGATGAGCTGTTCTCATGAGACTCCTGGTTCTTGCAGAATGAGCACCTGAGCAGTAAGTAAGAGGCAGAGAATCACCAGGAGGCTTGTCGTGCTTTCGGGCAGGGTGTACTAGCCTGTCCATTGCACTAGCATGTTGTTAGGGTCCTGTCTATTCCGTGTTGGGTTGTAACAAGATCTCCATTGCTGATCATTTGTTTATTGCACAGTGGATGTGCTAATGTGTAAAGATGACATTTAAAACCTTTGTTATCTATTCCTGCTTGATAGCATTTGTGATTGCTGAGTGTTGATTGCTACCTCTTTGTGCTGTAAGTGCTACTAAAACTTCCAAGGTCTGACTGCCATATTACTATAACTTCTGAAAAACTCAGTCTTTCAGTTTGTGGTGACATGAATGGGAGCACCATGATAGAGAAGTGGCTTTTCGGGTTCATTGATGAGGATCCTCTTGGCTGGGGAGAAAAAGAAAATGCATCCCGACTAGTACACTCCAAGCCTTCTATGCACCAGTACATGATTAACTTTTACTGGTATGTTTTGGGGAAAGTGTTATTCTGGGCTGCTGAGCAGTTACTCAGGCTCACAAATCATTTAGAAACAAATACAGGTCTCCATGTAGAACTCTTTTGGCTTTGTAGCGAGAAATTGTCTCAAAGAAATATTCTGACTATATAATAGAAAATTTCATTTGTTTGTTAAAAAGTAATGGCATGCAGAAAAGCTGAATTTTTGGGGGAGGGTTAGCTGCTTGGTTTTTTTGTTTGGAGGTGGTTGGTTTTTTGGAGGGGGGTGATCATTCGTGGAAGATAAACATCAGAATTAGTTGAACCATTATCCTACATAAATTTTATAAAGATAAGGTAACAGGATGGTAGGATAACACATGTTCAACTTCACTCTCAGATCAGGACAGATTATTCAGGGCTTGACCCAGGCGGGTCTTGAAGCCGTCCAAGGATGGAGACTACAGCTTCTCTGGGCAGCCCGTTCTATAATCTGTTATCTGAGGCGAAGCTGCTATTGCAAATGCTCTGGCAAACCTTTTCTTTTCTCTTTTATTGCAGAAGGATATCTGTTTAAATTTAGTTAATGTTAAGCTGCACCAGTTGCTGTGCATTTGTGAGCTCCTGTGTGTTTTACTAAAGCTCCGTTACCATTATTCTTAATTACGCACGGGCAGTGCAAGTCAGAAGTGAGGCAAGCGTCACATTTTCAATGCAGCCAAAAGGCATTTATCAGCCTTTTCAAATTACAGGATGTCTTGCTCGCCCTTCTGATGTTTCTAATAAAGAGATACCATCTTCTATACCTCTGCTGTGAGCCTGAACACTGCTCTTCTGCAAAGTTAAGTTGAAATGAAATTTAAGGATTGATCTTCTGTAGGGCAGCTGAATAAGATTAATGTTAATTGATGGTTTCTGATAAACATCAGTGCTGAATAATACAGCTACGAAGTAACCTGTGAATTGCTTTCTGGCTGGGAGTTGGCCATACCAAACAAAGTGAATTTAGGATAATCTCCTGAATATGGAAATATTTACCTATTGATAATGGGGAGAATAAATCCTTAAGTAATACTTGAATAGGAACTTCGTTGTATTTCATCTCTCAAGTTTCATTAAAATCATCACAATCAAATTCTAAACGAGAGTAAAGGACAAATAATTGTGATATGTTCAAGTGACCAAAACCTTCTCCTGTAACAGAATCAAAATGAAATAGAAATGGCTGGAAACACTTTTGTCTAATTAGGAAAAATACTGCAAATATGTTTTATAGTTCATTTTTTTTCTGTACTACAGAAAAATTGGGCTCAATAAGAAAAAATCCCAGGCTGCTGTGCAGTATGATGCAGGTGAAGACTGAATGTTAAACTGCCTGAAGTCTGAGTAAAAAACAGAAGCATAGATAATGCTGTGAGGATTAGTGTAATTTTACACTTCTCTGCATACCCAAGGATACGTACTCACTAGGTGTAAATCTTCTTTAGGAATCCTTTGGCAGGTGGAGGCAGTGGAGAACTGCGGGAGGGACCGCGAGTGCCCAGCCGCGTTGGGGAGAGCAGCCGGGAGGGCGCCGGCGCGGAGCCCCTCGGGGAAGGGATCCCGGCTCGCGGGCGGTTTGCAGCCGTCCCGGCAGCAGCCGTACACGACGTGGAGAAGTTGGTTGTGAAGGGGCGGTTAAAGGGATAAAAGCGCAGGCAGGGTCGGGGCGGCGGGGGCGGGTGGCCCCTTTGGCCCCCGCCACCCCGGGGGAAAGGCGGCCGTCGCCGTGGTGGATGCTGATGGTGGAAGGGGTCGGTGGAGCGAGTCCAGCTGAGACACCCGTCCGAATATGTAGAAAATGGAATTTTAAAAGTAAGCTGCTCGATAGGCCTTAAGTAGTTTTGTTATTTTGGAAAGTAAGAAAACAAGTTAAATTATCTACAAATGCTATCAGGGAATCTAGAGAAAGAATGAGATTGTGAGGCTTTCAGGCAAAGCATCTACTTTTTTTTTTCTCTCTCTTTCTGAAAGTGCGCCTTGAAATGCCATTACCTGCTCTAGCTGAGAAGAAGGTAATTTGTAATGTGGAACAGCTAATTTTTCATTCCAGTTCCACTGGGGCATAGTGCAAAACAATCCAGCGTAGCTACAGTGGTAGTGCAATAACCTGAATTCAGAGCAGGTACCGTATCAGCTTGTGCCTCCTATCACCCTTGGGCCAATAATAAAGCTATTTACAAAATTACTTTAGGCATTTTAATTTATTTGGCATACTAGACTTTTTGCAAAGTATGTAAGCAAATGCTGGAAGAGAAAATTGAGCTAGGCCCGTAAGATACATATGTGTATATGTGTGTACACAAACACACACACACTTTATATATATAAATATACTTTATATATTATATATATACACTTTTACTTTACATATATATATATATAGAGTGTGTGTGTGTATATATATTGGAGGTCTTCCCCAAATCTAAGAGTCTTTATTATGTTTCTTAGCCAATTTTGTGAATGCGATAGCAAGAGAGATGTTTTCAGAGCCAGCTTTGCCAATTTTCTGAGATTTTTTTTTTCTGGTACTGCTGTTGTAAATTGTGGTGCATATGGAGGAGCTGGGAAAAGCTGGATTTTTAGGGGCTGGCAGCACCATGTTGTCTTTGAGAAGAATTCAGCTTAGAACCAACTTTAAATAGGACAGTGAGCTTCTGTACTTAAGTGTCAAAACACAACTGCAGCAAAATTCATGTGGAAGCTTAATTCTCTGGGAGCTCAGCTTTCATTTGCAAAAAAAAAAAAAAAAAAAAAAAAGCACTTCGATTTAAAGTATCCCGACAGTAAATGCCTGTATTATGTAATTTTGCTGGCTCTGGACTATGAGGATTAAGTGTCAAGATGCTCACAGAGCTCCTGAAAGAGTAAAATTGAGTTCAGGCTTGGTCTGATATGTTATCATTGACCGGGACTTCCCTTTCCTTGAGAAAGCGTCTTGATACAAACTTAAAGATGAGTTGTTTCTTCTAGAGCTCAGCACTAAAATATATCCTAATAAACCTTGTTCTGGGTGCAACCTTGGTGCAAAGTTGGAAAACCAGGTTTTGAGAATTAAGTCCTAAATTCCTGTGTTGCATCTTTGGGTCTCTTCCAGGCCATCTAAACATATAGGTAAGAGGCGGCATGCGCTGCGTCCAGCCAGAGAGCTGATACGGTCATTCTGCTGACATTCCCTCAGTGGGACCCTTTTTTATACTTCTCTCTTCTTACTGAGCCTCTAATTTTCATGAAAGTTGTGGGAATATAATGTCTTCCAAACCTCTATTCCACTGTCAAAGTGAGCTGAAATTGGCCAACAGATTTAGAGCTTACTTGGAGGTAGTCTGGTAGGCAGCTTGACTTAAGTCTGCTTTATGTATCTTGGCCAAAAAAAAAAAAAAAAAAAAAAAAAGGCAACCAAAAAATCCCTTAATCTTGCTACATAGGTGGTGTTCAATTGCTCTTGCATGTCAATCCATGAATTTGGATTCAGCAATCAAAATATGAATGTACGTAGCAGTACCTATATCATAGCAGTACCTATATCATTAAAACCTTGGTATTCTGCAGAGGATTTTTCTTCTCGACAGAGCAAATTTAGTTCTATTATATTGAGCTCCTAAAGGATCCCTGAAAGGTGATTTAAATTTTAAATCTTGAATTGCATCATAGTTTCTTCCTTATGAGACAAGGAAGCACATCTGTGAAACTAGATTCTCTCTCTTTTACACAGATAACAGGAAAAATAATTTTCTTGTGTAATGGCAGTCCTCTTACAAGGCTGTCTGAATTAGCAGTGCTGGAATCTGAAGTAGTGTGGTTCCTCAACCACTGTATTTGCAAATGATATGCAAGGCTTGCTCCCTGAATCAAAAACAAGACGAACTCATCTCTTCCCAGTGAAAATAATTCCCAAATCTGAAATCTCTCCATTGTTTTTTTAATACTGATTCTGCTGTTGTGTGAGACTGATTCCTACTTTCATGGCTTTAATTAGGGTTGCATTATTCCTGATATTATCAGATACAAGGAAGAAACTGAAAGCTCTTTAAAATAACGCTAATAAAAGGTGAATTCCAATTATAAGCATCACTCAAAAATTTAAGTTAAAATCATGTCAGTTAGCATGCCTTAGGTAAGAGTCTGTCTCATTAATCTCTGGACTGTAATGAGAACACTAAGCTACTATGTAATGCTAAGGGACATAGGTGTGACATAGTCTCAGAGAAGGTGGAAGCCCTAAATCCCATAGGCTATTAAATTATAAATTGCACTGTCTAATTATTAAGCAATTTCTTGCCTGAGTATTGAAAAAGCTGAGGTTTTCAGCAGTCTCTGAAAAACAAGTGCCTGTAGGTGACAACTTAGCATACATGGAAGGTAGCACTGAATTTCCCTGTTATACTAGGGAAGCGTGGTGGAGAGGAGTCTGTGACACCACTTTCATAGGTGTCGTAATTCATACACTAGTGTAAGAAGTCCATGGAAAGTTATATTCTCTCTCTCTTTTTTTCTTTTTCCACAATGGATTCAAGACCTCCTGGACTATGCCAAAGTAATGCTGAGAGTGCGTTGCTCCAACTTGGAAGTCATTAAAATGAAATGTGACAATTACAAGAGCTTAGGTGGAGGGCACCCATACGGAGGAAATTACAGCAGTAAACCGGATGCTTGCTTTAGAAAAGAAAGGTGTATTTGCAGTATACAAACAGTACAGTGTTCTAAGCTAACATTTTGTTTTCAGAGCACTACTCTTTGTGGGAGTTTTCTGTTTTTCTATCACCGTGTATCAATGTGTTAAGAAGTTGCGAGGTTGAAAGCTTAGGTGAATTCTCCACAGCTCAAGCATCCATCAGCTGGTCTGTGACTGACACTCAGTAAATGATGCTGTTCAGACTCAAGAAGGAAACTCAGTTTGCTGTACTTCAGCTGTGTTCAGGTCTGAAGGGACAGATGAGGAAATAAGAATCTGCTATTGCTTTCCGGGATAATACCAGCTGAGAGGGGTTTGAATACTCGCGGGGAGCATGTTTACTCTGCTTGTGCTCCTAGACTTCGCAGTGATGGATTCCATATAAATAAATAAAGATTCAGGAGATTTAGTAAGGTGCCATAGTGAAGTGATCACAATTTCTCTTTGCTAGAAGGTTTGTAGTAGCCGCATCCATAACTATATGCTGATAGGTTGCTCTTCTCCCATCTTCCTCCAATCCCCCTAACTCGGGCAAATTAAATAAATATTAAAGACGAGGGGTGGGGGAGCTTTTTAGGTGTGAATGTCTTTTCCATATTCTGCCTGCTAGTGTAGCTGTTGTGTCAGTTGATAGTTCTTAGTGAGTCCTCTGGTGGTGGAGCAGAACTAGAGTGGGAATGTGCTGTGTACGTTAAACCCACAAGAAAAGGGATTCTGTTGTCTAGAACAGAAGAATTATTTACATGGTAAACTGTACAGATGGCTTCTAAAGGAAAATTACTCTTCCTTCCTGAAAAACCACTTGATAAATCACAGACTTCTCTTTATGTTTGCTTCTCTCTTAATGTCTAGGAAATCCAAAAGTTATGCAAATGTGTAGCACTCCAATCACACTAAACACCTGGCAAAACATAGTAAGTACTCTTAACAGATTACTTCAATGTGCACTTTTTTTACTCCTAGCATTTGTTGAAAAACTTGTGAAGTCCTAGGCAATGTTTTCTATTGGAAGTAAGTGTTCTGTGTATTATGCAGTTCGTGTGTTCTGCATCTTTTGTAACTGAGTGAACCAGCCTTTTTGAATGGTTATGTTAAGGTATTGGCTTGTAATTTTTTCTGTAATAGGTATAACAATAGTATCAGGGAAAAAAAAATCCTATTTTTTTCACTTCTTAAGACTAGACTCGGATTTGATTTACAAGTGATGCACAGATTGATTGGACTTTTAGGCAGGACAGAGATCAAGCCCCTAACTCATGATCTTCAGCGGGCACCACCAACACTGTTGCAATTCTGTGCTGCCTGTTTTGGGGAAGAAGTGATGTGCACTTGGCGCTCTGCACCAGAGCTTACTGATACCATGAAGTTGGGCAGACACACTGCCTTACTTTCTAGTACAAGGTCCTAACATTGTGGCCTGGCTATTCCTCCAAGCTTTAGAGAGCAATGTGGCAGGTTGTTTCTTAGGACTACTTTCTTGTGCATGCTGGATTTCTGTAGTCTCTTAGAGAGTCACTTGTCACTGACATGTCAATTATGGCTCCATCCTCTGACGTTAATTCAGCATTAATTTTTGTATAAGCTTTCTCAAAAATGGTAGTTAGGGGAGGGAGTCCCAAAGTGTTGCCCAAACTGAGGCACAGGCAATGATGTGAACTGTCTATGATGGTAGATACCAGTGAATCAATGTGAACGAGGGCCTCAAAACTGGGCTTCATGCTATCTGCTGCCCAGGCAGTTTTTTGGGATGTTGGCCGTCGAGCAGTGGAGCAGACTTTGCAGGTAAGTTGCCTCCTCCTGGTTTGATCCAGCCATCCCATGTGCCAGTAGCAACCTCCTTCCCACATGTCTCCATCCTGAAATAATGATCTGCTGAGGTTAAACCAATGCTCCTGGTGTTATGGAAGTGAGGTGTAGCAGACCTGGGTTTGATAGGGCATGTACGGCCCATTCCCTGCCCCATCTGTCCCCAATTGCCCCAGCCCGGTGTGTTCTGCACCTGGCATTCCTATCCTGCCGTTGTCACGGAGGTTGAACAAAGTTGTGGTATCCAAAGGGGCACATACCCTAAAAAAATAAACAACCTCAAATACGGTTATTACTTGTTGAAATGTCTTTCTTTCTCTTCAGTAAATATTTCATTTTAATGGCCTTGTAAACAGCTTGCTGTTTGCATTTGAGGGGAAAAAAAAGAAAAGAAAGAATCTCATGAGAACAATATCAAATCATTTGTAAGTGAAAAAAGCTTTAATGCTTGTTAATTGCATGCTTTAGAGTCTTTTGTTATTAGCATATCTTGTTAAAGAGGAGCCTTTCCCTTTATTATGTGGGTTTATTTCCTTTCCTAAAAAAAAAAAAAAATACTGAGAGCAGGGCAGTGTCACATCAAAAAAGGATGGGTAATGAAAGTGTTGGTGGCAATGTTAACGTTTGGAAATAACAATGCAAGAAGCAGAGTGTCTCTGCTTACTGTAGAGTAAGATTGTGAAAAGCTTTGGTGTGCTCTGTACCAGCAGGTGAAATGATTCTGGTGTCTTGAGGATGGGATTAAGCTCAGTAGTATTAAGGAGTGGGAGTTCTTACTAAATATAAACTACTCTTAGAATAATCACAGATTCTCCCCCCCCTCCCCTTTCTATTTCACCACCGGTTTTGTGTGTGTTAGTACCTACAGGGAATTTCTTTCACTCTTAGTGGGACAAAGTGTGGATACAGGGATCTGTCCACGTGGAAACTGATGGGGTTTAGGCTTCCACTTTTTAAGTTGTATTTATTTATTTTTTAAAGCTCTTTCATGAGTATAGGAAAAGCTACGTGAAGATCAGGGCTGTAGTGGATATCAGAGTACTACCCCATCCCTGACAGCAGCCACACATCCTATGATTAGTAGAAGTGAGATCATTTCCCAAATTTTTTTAAAATAGAAATGGCTCATGCTATTTTTCGTAAAACACTCTGAACATTTTAAAATCAAATTTGTTTACAGGACTCAGACGTTGATACAACTCAGTGTTGGAAAGTGTTATCTAATTCCCAAGTTAACAGTGAGGGGAGAGTGGCCTTTACAATCATTGGAGATTTCAGTCACATCTGCAACAAGAGGAGATGGATTCAGTTCTAATCAGTGCCAAACCTGACTACAATAGCCAAAAAATGGGGGCTGCCTTTTAAAATGGTGGCTAATATTTGTCAGAATTGGTAAGCGTATTTTTCTCATGTAGCTCAAGGAATATCTAATGAGATTTTTCAGTATGTTCAGTGCTGTGTGTAAGGTGTCACTTACTGATGAAACTGTGCTGTTTGCAAGCAGCTTTAGAAATAAGAGGTTTTAGTAATCTGGTGGAATTGATAGGATTACATTGAAATTCAACATATGTGAAAGGTGTCTAAATGTCCGTATCACCCTGTGAACGTCACTTTTTAAGAGCTAAGCACTTATATTCAGCATTTTTTTAGGATTCACAGACCTAGGGCCTTGAGTCAAGTCAGGTCCTGATGCAGGAGGATACCTGCTAAGACAAATCCTGCATTTGACACACATCACTGAAATCACACCAGAGTCCTCTCAGTGGCATGTTGCAGGCTGCATGCAAATCTTGCTCAGGCTAGCTGGGTTTCTTAAGAATGAGAGACTTTTTTTGCTCTGCTCCTGTTTTCTGCCGGTTGTGCGAGTTGATCTGAGCTTGGCCTCCTACATAATATCAGATGGCTGGAAACGAAAGTCAATGCACAGCAAATGGTCGTGGAGTGTGACTGTTGTTCTGTTGTGTGTTTTTTGTTTTTTGTTTTTTTGTTGTTTTGTTTTAGACAGGGGGCAGTGGGAACAGGGAGTTTCGGTGGCAGGTTTGTCACATGTCTTCCATTTCGTATCTTTTATTAGAAGGCCCCACACCTGAACCATCGTGCAGCTATGGGGAAGTATGAATCTCGGCTTTTATCTCATTTGCCTTTTGACCCCTAGCCATAGCAGCTTTCAGCTAGATTCTGCAAATGAGTCTTGGGGGAAAGTCAGGCAGAGATCTGGATGTGACTGTAGCAGCTCACATCTTCCTTCCAAGTGCAGATGAAATGCTTATTTCTTAAATACTACATAAATAGTGGTTTCAGAGGAGTTAGCATTTTTGTACATATAAGCTTGTTCATCTCTTTTCCAAGATGAACTGTATTATTATGATACATGCTCTACTTGCCCAAATGTTTTTTTTAGGGTTTTCTACTTCTGATGAATAGCTAATTATCACTAGAACTACATTTTATACTAGAAGCTTATATCAACCTGCATTTTCATCCTATTTTGACTTTTAGTCAACATCTTAATGTTATCTTCTGCAGCTGTTATAATGAAAACACAGTAACTCCTGTCCAGACTTAGAAACATCCTCCCAGTGAAAGATTTGCTGCAGAACACGGCACTTCTGAACAAATATTTACCTTACAATGGTGTTCATTTTGAGAGCAGCTAAACACTTATTGTTCTGCAGGCCAT
The DNA here is from genome assembly GCF_028389875.1 of Rhea pennata. Classification (NCBI taxonomy): domain Eukaryota; kingdom Metazoa; phylum Chordata; class Aves; order Rheiformes; family Rheidae; genus Rhea; species Rhea pennata. Next base: position 40,538,053 of record NC_084665.1, read on the forward strand.
ATGCAACATTCAGAAATGGAGAGAAATATAATTTCTAAGTGCTAAAATGCATACCAGCATATACAAGCCAATAACCAGCACAGTGTGATTTGAAGAAATGGCTTCCCCTTATACAGTACATATTCTTTAAAGAGAGCAACTACTGCTTTCCAGCTCATTGTAATTCACACTGCGTCCAGCACTACTGGAAAACTAATGAAAATGCTGGGAGTACAAGGCTTTATTTTACTGTTGAGAATTCTCAGTGGTTACAATATTATGTTGTGCCTAATTCTCCTGGTATCACATTTTTTTAACAGTGATTTTTATTTTCAGCCCAGTGATCCATTTCATGAATTAACCCCCTAACTACTGAATATACCATGTAGCACAAAGGAGCTTTCAAACCAAAAGGCTTTCACTGGGTTAATTATAAATATGAAAAATCTTCTCAATCAGCTAGAAATCTTAAATGCATGGTCTCACAAGCATGGAAATCTGGGAAGCGGGGGCTTTTAAGTCTGCCTCCAAGAAAATCAAAGTACTGGGACAGGAGGAGGAGGTGCTGGTTTTATTTTTTTTTCATCTAAGATTGTGTGAGATGAAGTGATGCAGCTGTTGCCATAGTAAAATTTTATTAAATTGTCTAAAAGCCAGTCAGCACCACTGAGGAAAAATAACAAATCGGAGGTGTAAACACTCTTTGAATAATTTTGTTTGCTCTTGTTTTTGTAATAGAAAACTGTCCTTAAAACTCTCTGACTCTTTGAAAAAATGTTAAGTACTAGCAGTGAAAAGTTAGTGAATATATTTGGGATTTGAGGTATAATGTGTTTCAGACATAATTCATATATTTCCAAAAATTTTCATTTGTTCAGTTGTCGCCTGTGTGGTAAAAGGTCATCACCCCAGTTAACTGGGTGAATATTGAAATGCAGAAGATATTATCACGCAAGTATAATAAATGATATCACCTCACGTTTGTTTAAATTTCAGAGGAATTCGCTGGCATTTTTGTTGTCTACTTTTGCTTTGTCGTTCTTGAGTAATTTAGAGCACACCTCAAGAGGAGCAGTGTTTTCCACTACACAGCACCCAGCATCTGCGTACTTGGAGGGACTGCAAGACTAATAGTAGCATCATATGCCCTGGCTTCTGCTTCGCTGTCTAGTTTAAGGGAGACATTGGGTGTCAATTCACTGGGTGTTGATTCATTGAGTGTCCATGAGTGTGGCAAGGAATAAGGAAAAAAATAACTTTTGGTTGTTTTTTGGTTGTGTGAGTGTTGGCACTTGCACACTTCAGGAGTTCAGGAGTTAAAGGTATATAATACAGTCAGCTTCTGAAGCATCGCTGTAATGTTAAAAAAAAAAACCCAAACACCATGACTTACTGTGGCCGGAGCAGTCACGCAGGCAGGCCGCTGCACTTTGGGTGTTAAGATGTCTTTCAGAGATTGCCCTCCTGCCACGTGGCAGGTGGAGGACGAGAGCCTCGTTGCAGAGCTCATCTCAGCCTCTCCCTTTAGGGGTTCTCAAGTTCCTCCCATTATAATGCTTGAAAATGCTGAATAACATGTTAAGGGCTTTATGCTGCAGTGTGAGAGTAAGTGTCTACGGCCATTTGAGGTGGTCTTGAGTTATCCCACCTGGCCTCCAGTTGCTGGATCTGTCAGGCCCCGTGTCATATCTGCCAGCCCCCAAGGCTGCTGCAGACACAGAGAGCATCTCAGATGGCCCTAAGTTTGAATAGCTAATCCTACTTCAGGCAACTAATACCCTCACTAAAGCAATTTGCTCTTTCAACTTTGGCTGCAAAGCAGGTGTACATTGAAGGGATTTTATTTTATTTGAAGGGCTTCACATGTTTGCTTTGTGTTGCGGCTTTGGGAGAGGAGGTATATAAGCGTTTTCTTGCCCACTAAAGGCAAGGAGGCAGATGTTGCTCGTCATTTTGCAGGGAATTGCCTCCCTCGTAGCTCTGTTGCTTGGACAGGCTTTACTCCATTAGTGCAGAGAGCTGTGCCATGACGAGCGGCTTGACCACGGCCTTTGCTCTGGAGATTAGGTGATACTTTAGGTGTCTAGATTCTCTTGAATGTCGAGGTTAAAATAAATAAATAAAAAATTAGTCACCTATTTTCAAGTGAGAACTCTGACAAAACCCTTACTAACTTAGGTGTCTGAGAAATGACAGGTATTCACTATTTTGGCAATAAAGTTATGCAGGTACTAAGAGACACTGTCACCGAGATGGGGCTAAGTATCTTAAATCAAGCAGCAAGCCAAGTCCCTCATTAAAATTAGCCCCAAGACCTTGAATTTGACTTGATGCTCTAAAGGGCACAGACTTAAAGAACGGATTTGTTGTGGTACAGTGTCTTAAATTTACAACATAGCTTAGAATCCACGCAACATTCGGTGAGAAACAACAGATAAAGCACGTAGTAATAGGAAAAATGGGCCTGGGAGAAGGGGAACAGTGCACAATGTCTTCTAGCTGGGGTTCTCCCGTGGGGAGAGCACTGAGGCAGTTCTGGGCAGCACGACAAGTAGTGGCAGCAAGGCCCTTGCAACTAACCGCTGCTCGTATGAAAGTGCGTATTTGAAAATATAACAATATAGGAAGAGAAAGGAGCTCACCATGGGCTGAGTGAGGTACAGACCGTGACTGATTGAGAGGAATGAGGAGAGGCCAGAGGGGGACTTGGTAGTGAAGGTGAGAGGAAAAGGGAAACCAAGGTGAATCCAGAGAGGAGGATGGCAGGGTTAGAGTGAGGGGCTCTTTAGCGCCATTTGGGAATGGGTATGAGTAAGGAACATCTGCATTTGTCAAAAGTAAAGAAAGTTGTTTCTGCAGCTTAAGCTTTTACATAACAAAAGAACAAAGTTTCTTTTTGGTGAAGTCTGCACATACTCGTAAGGTGTCTGCAGTGAAAGTATATAAATATGCTTTGAAAATGATCAGCCTGAGTGTGTACCCATCTCAGCTTAATTTGTTTGGAGCAAATATCTGATAAATATTTTTTTTCCATATTTTTTCCTCCTCTTTGTTAAAGGAATCAAAGCTGTGGTTACCTAATGTCATCTCTCCAAGAAGTGACGTTCTGCAGTGTCTGAGAGCACTTGTCCAAGTGTTAAGCGTCTTTTGGCAAGGAGTGAGGATTCCCAGATGATTGCTTGTATTTAATCTATTTTTCAGTTTTGTACAGTATAGTGATTTCATCAGTGAACACATCTCATGTTTTGTCTTTGCTAACACGAGTTTTCATTTTATACCTGTTTTTTTTTTCCTACTGCTTGTTTTTCAATTAGGGAAGGAAGAAAAGGAGATCCAGAACATCCTGCCCTGAGGGAAAGCTTGTTTTGAGCAAGCAGGTACAATTCCTCTTATCTAAGTGGATTTGTCTGAAATAATTTTATGCTTCAACATTACAGCAGGTATTTCTTCTCCTGCAAAACACAATGAGAATAGAGAGTTTGACATGAGCAGTAAGGTGTAGTACAGCGCTGTCCCATTTCTTCATACTGCTACCTTGTAATCTGCTAAGCAGCTTTTTTATTTACAACATTGCCTGATGTGGTTATACTAGTGAGATGGGTATTGCAATAATAGCTGCTGAAGAAACATCTGATAGCTGAATTGTAGTGACTTCTCACTTTTGATTAACAAGCACTTACCGCGGTGCTTGTTGTAAGTTGTGCTAGTTATTGACTACCTTTGCTGGACTGGATTTTTTAGGGGATTATTTTATCTTATGGCACCCTCTGGCTATAACTGGTAGGACAAAGTCTTTGTATTTAAAAACAAGCTCATTCATTATTTTTCATTGTCTTTGCTGCCATTACCTACGCAGCCAGTACCTAACATCACTTAGATGTAGTAAAACCCATATTTATAGGTGACAGTTCGCACCCATCTGTTACACCTCTCCCCAGCACGAGAAGGCAAGACTGTTGTTCCATCTTCAAGGAGATAAAAGGAAAGAAAAGACAAAACCCTAAACAAATCATATGCGTTACAGAAGCAACATCATATATAACATTTCTTTAAGGAGAAATGTGTACCCTTAATTTCAGTCATGGAAGTGCAATTGATGTAGCATCATTAAAATCCGTGTTGTTATACTGGGCAGATACTGGATCAGAATCTGACACAAACTCGCCTTCACATGAGTAAGGGGCAATGATGATGCAGAATATGTATATTATTGAAGGGATTTGCTTATCTTCATGGTTCGGATTATATTTTAAAGATAATGGAGTCTCTCTGTATAAAGAACTGATCCCACAATTTAAAAAAATTGCAATGATCTTATTGACTATTTTTACTGTTGCCTTTTTAACTCTTTTTAGGAGGGGTTATATGCTCTCTTCTTCTCCATAGTTAAACCTTACTGGATTTAATCCTCATGTTCTGGCCTTATGTTTGGGAAGAGAGAGCATCAAGAGAAGTCAGATGTTTGTATTTTGTGGTTATTGCTAGGAGTTGCATTTTGGGTGATAAAAAGCGGGGGAACTGCAAAGGGTTCTTTCATTAAAGAAAACAGCAGGAACGAATCTGTTGGGGATTGTCCCCTATCTGTAGCTGATGTGGAGAAAGCAGACCTTGCTAAGGCCTGTCCATAAGTCAGAGTTTCCTCTTGGCCTGAGAACTAGTAGCAAGAATCCATTTTCCTCTCCAGAGATAGAGAAAGGAGGGTGAGCTCATTGGCCATTAAGTGAATATGGCTTTAAATGTAGACAGGCATTTTAAGCCTTCTGCTATTTAAATTAGATTTGCTGCTGTTCGATCATATTTTCACAGAATTTTTTTCTTCCTAAAAAATGCAGGAAGCCTAAAAGCCATGCTTTTCTTTTAAATGGTGTTTAGAAAGGAGTGTTTTGTTCATACGAAAAGAAAGAAATACTGTTTCTTTCACAGGTCCACTTCAGCTTTTCAGTGGCTTTCTGCATTTGCTATTTCATTGATTACAGGAGAATGTGATTTGCAGCAACTTTTTCTTATGAAACCCAAAAAAGGAAATAAAAGATGAGGGCTTTTCCTTTTCTTGTGAAGTGATCTGGAGAAAGAGTATTCATTGGTGGAAACTTCAGACAATAAAGATAAAAGAGGAGCTATCGGCATCATTGATTTGTGATCAGTGATTAAGTGACATTGATTTGTGTCACTTAAGTGAAACTAATGGCAGCAGTAATAGCAAATGGCAATGTAATTTTTGACCACTGAATGAAGCATCTAATAAATAAAAGTAACTTTTGCCAGGAACGACGGAAGATTAAAAGTTTTTTGTCTCCTTTATAAACAGTTATTGTATCATTAATTCAAAATCTTTATGTGACAGCTCAGCCCACATATGTTATATAAGAAAAACTTGCCAAAGCTTACCAGGAAGCTCTCACACGCTCTCCAGATGGAGAAGTGCTGTAACAGTAACTTTCTGAGACCAAAGAGCTTACAAATATATGCTGCATATGTTTAAGATCCTTGATGATCAATAAAGAATTATATCCTGCTTCTACAATTTTGTCCTTTATTTTACAAATGTCTGGATTTGGTGGAAATATTTTTTCTGTTCTAATCTGAGCGCAGTGGGCTAAAGGCTTCTTGCCATGCAAGGAGGGCAAAGAGAGGATAGCGTAACTTTGGCTGGCCAGCATTTCCCACCTACTGTCGTTCTGGTTCTGTTGGTCTCTGATAGTCTGCTTTTGCAGTGTTTCTTTCTGAAATTTCAGGCTACAGGGCACTATAATACTGACAGCTATTTGAATGAAGTGGTATTTTTCTTCTTGTTTGCTTTTCCCATGAAGCGTGATTTTTCTTCTCTTGGTTTTTTTTCAGTGCTAGTGAAGGTAACACCTCATGTAGTGTGCTTTAGGGATTATGATTTGAAACCTTGGGAGTCTTTTGAGGTTTGAAAAAGAATGAAATATTCAGTAGACCAGAGAGGCTAAGAAACAATTGCCTATACATTACAATGATGGCTGTTTATCCCAAAGCCTCTGCCTCTTTACTTCTCCAGAATTCTTTAAGGTGACTTTCACGATTGAGTGGCATTAGCCATTTAGAGTAGATGGTAAAATATTTTTGCTGTTGGGTGGATAAGCCTGAGAAGTGAGAATTGAAGTTACTGTGAGTGTAAAGGCACTCTCCTTATATCTATATATAGATGCAAAGGATAATTTTCTTATGTAGGTCCTTGTCCTCAGAGAGAAACGAGGGTTGCTGTGGAGCTGGTACTCCAGTTTAGTAGCAAGGTGGATGGACAGGCGTTATATGAGATGGCAAGAGCAGCTGGTGGAGCCACAATGTGTCCTACTCAGGCAAATGAGAGAAGCTGAAGCAGCACAACGAGGAGAGAAAGAGAGAGAGAGAGAAGATATTTTGCATCCAGTTCATATTTGGCAAACTAAAATATTTCACAAACTTCCTGCAAATTGGAGATAAAATAACATGTAACGTTTTACTTCAGGAAATTTAAGCATTTGCTTCAAATGGAATTTTTTGTGAAATGTATTTATTTTTTGTATTATTTTAGTGTCATGAAAGTAGAAGCAGTTCATGATGTGTGCTTGATGGTGACATACAGACTAAATGTTTTGCTGAAATACCAAATCGATGGTTTATGGCATTTTGTCATTCTGGACCATCGATGGGAGTCTACTATCAGTGATGGTACCAGTTAATATAGGGAACATTCAGGACTGAGCAAAATAAAATATATATTAGAACAGACTTTGCTTTGAAATAAAATATTTTGATTTTTAAAAAGTGTAATTTTAAATTAGTCGATAATATTTAGCAAAAACACAGTCACCTCAAAGCCACACGGCAGTAGTAAATTGTTTTAATGGAAATTTTCTGGTCAGCTCTAGTAGCAGTTTTCTCCTGCAGGAAAGCTCTCATGGCAATTAATACATAGATAGTGAATCTCTGGAAGTCAGGAAGATATGACAGGTTAACAAAAGAAAAGCAGTGCTAATGAATAATTATATGCATTATGGCATTAATGATCATTTCTCCTTTACAGCGTAGGAAAATAAGTGGGAGGCCACCAGAGAGAAAAGAGAACAAATAAATGAACAACAACAACAAAAAGTAAGCCCTCCGCTCTCCCTCCTCCTCCAGGCATCCTGTGTCTCGGATCCTTTCTTGTGTAGGGAAACCAATTATACCAAGGTTGCTAACCCGTTTCTCTTTTAAGTGCTAAAATCATGAAGAATCTTTCCTAGTCTAGGTAGCAATTAGCAGTCATCTAGCCATACGGCAGGCATAACACAGTTAACAGCCTGCTCAATGAGCCCTTTCACATTGATTTGGATGGGAGCAGACTGCTGGCAGCAGAAAGGTACCAATTACTACACGAGTAAATTTTTGTAGTTCTTACTCAGAGGCATGATTTTCCTCATAGTACGCTGCTTTTTCTTATGCCACCTATCACTGCACGGGCTACCGTCACTATTTTCCTACCTGTTGTGCAAATTCAATCACAGAACTCATAGCTGAGCAAGGTATTTAGTCTTTTCTCCCTTTTCAGGCTTGCATACACAACATTAACACTTCTGCTGAAGTCTATGGGTGAAGTAGCTCTGAGAGAGAGGGACCGGCTGTCCTACATGTTTCCTTCATGAAGTGTCTAGCTTGCTCTTGGTACTTCATGTGGTAGCAGATAGATAAGCTACTTTAAAAATAAGTTTTAGCGTGTAGCCAATTCACCACAGTCTAGAAGACTGTTCATAGTCTAATGTTTTTGGGGAAGTCAATGTTTTGGGGGAAATTTCTTCACTGTGGGAGTGACAGAGCACTGGAACAGGTTGCCCAGAGAGATTGTGGAGTCTCCTTCTCTGGAGATCTTCAAAGCCCACCTGGATGCAAACTTGTCTAATGTGCTCTAGGTGACCCTGCTTGAGCAGGAGGTTGGACTAGATGATCTCCAGAGGTCCCTTCCAACTTTACCGATTCTCTGATTCTAAGCCAAAGGTTTATTAACTGCATTCATCTTTGAAATAAGAAATCTCTGCAGCTGCTGCCATAAGTATCTTTAATTTTTGCATACTCCAAAATCAGAACTGTGTGTTGTTTTTGCTGTTTATTTTGAAGTCAGCTTTTCTGTAGCAGCATCTATTTTAATTAGTTTTCTGAAATGACATTGTTATAACTATTGTTACAGCTAAACTTGTTAACCATAAATGGGTAATAGATTTATTCCAGTATATCTGTTCATTTGCTCATTCCTTTCTTCTTTACTAATAGACCATCAGTGGTTACTAGCATGCTCATGACAGGAAGGAGTTTTTACAGGTCTCCAGGACTGCCCGTGTGTCCCTGTATGAAAGTAGAATTTGGTATGCTTTAAATCAACTTCATGAATTTCTCAAAATTTTCTAGTAGGCATTCTGCAAATACGACCTGCTTGACAATAAAGTAAAATATTAGATGACTTCTTACAGTCATGTTTTTTGACCCTAATGGTATAAGAATCATTTAAATGAATGAAAATTAGAACATTTCTTACAATGTTTCTGTTAGTTCTTAGCATTCCATTTTGAACAATTACATATTTCTGAAGAGTCTATGACTGAATTTGGCATTAGTAGGGAAGCACATAACAGGGAGAGAGACTGTAGGCATGACTGTGTGTTCTCTAAATTAAGGTAAATCAATTTTCCAAATTAAGCCATCTATGTTTATATAAAACATATGTAGTACTTAAAATAAGTTTTTAAAAGAGTAGGTATAGCTTAAAGAAAATATATATCTGGGAAAACAGAAGTTAGTATCTGAAATGAAGGCTTCTAAATACAATTGATTTTTTCCAGGGTAAGTTCTCACTGACAAAGTGTTTCTGGGGTGAGATGCTTCACAAAAATGATTATTACTTTGTTTTTAATTGGAAAATAGTCTGTTCATCAGTGATGAGTTCTGAGTGATGAAAAGTAATTTAAAATATTAGGGATAACATTTTCCTATGAAATTTCCCAGAAAAGAGTTACTCGTTTTTACAGAGTATTGGGATAATTTTTTTATATAATCAGTAGCCAAACCTGCACGAAAATCATGTCATGCCCTAATAATACAAGTAGTCCCACAGAAATTTGTAGCTCAGAACATAGTCTTTTGTGGGTCTGTTATGCATCTTCACATGCTCAACTTTGCACTGTTCAGCACTGGTCCTTTGGAGGACAAATAAAGAAAGAGAAGGGAAATGTGTGCTGCACTTAAGAAATTAGAAGTCATTGAACAATTGTTTGCAGCGGTTCCTATTTTTTTTTTTTTTTTTTTTTTTTTTAGGACAAGACAGACCCAGGTACTTACTTTGTTATTTGATTTGAAATCCAAAAATAATTGTTAATATCTCTTCATAAATGACTCCTCAGGAAGTCAAGGGCTTCTCTCTAAGCTCCTTGAAGTGTAGACTACTTTATGGTAATGCTTATCAATAAAAGCCTGATTTAGATTTTGTCTTATTTTATTCTTCTTATCATTGTTTCATTTCATCCTATTCAAACCAATAAGTTACAATTCCCAATGTTCCTTTTTCAGAGCCTGTGGAGGTCTGTTTAAAAATATTTGGAAAATTGATCTAAACTTTTTAGGAGAAGAGAGAGGAAGGGAGCAGGTGATTTCATCAGTACCAGGATTGGCTGTGTGCAGTATGACTTACATGCCTAAGATCTTGCATTTCTATTGTAGTATTTGTCCATGGAATTGGTCCTATTTGTCCATAGATGTAAACCTGGCAATTCCTTTTGATCCATGTTCTGATTTTGAGTATCCTGCAGGCAGGACTATGTTGCATCCGTGCAGCAGCAGGGTGCAGAATCAGCATATGCTGGTAACAATGTTCTTGGATGATTTTCTGATTGCTTATGTGAAATTTCTGGTCCAGATTTCAGTGTGTAGGTTAACATGTAGCTAACAAGGAATGCATTAGTCACTGTCAGTTTTCCTGTCAACCTGCTGGACATGGAAAGTGATCCATTTCTAATGTGTCTAAATATTTCTTTTTCAAGAGTTGTGCTTATGTTTTATTCATTTTTATAGAAAAATACATGCAGGACTTTAAAGGAAGGTTGTCCTACTCCTCCCATGAGTAGTACTCTTATCTTAACAGAGAAAACACCTTTATTCGTTAAGTTAGTTTAGTACTTTCTACTTACTCCTTTGGGATCTAAAATGTGTGACTTTGCATGTTCTTTTGTATGGAAGTAAATAGTTGTGGTGATTGAAGTTTCTTTTCATCGAGTGGAAATTTTTCATTTTAACTTTGCTGTCCATAAAAATTGATACAATTTACATTCTGTGCTATCTTCTGCTTTTGGTGTTCTCTGTGGTTGTGTGGGCTTTGGGGATCAGCTTTATGCCACTGCAGTTGTTGGCAGGTATTCAAGCCTTAAAATAATTGCCCATCTGTTTAACTTTCAGTGGAACATTAACCATTCAGAAATAGTAGCTGTGACATAATGTGAAGTCTGATTTGACAATATGCAAGATAACAGAGGAAACTGAAAGGCAACATAATCCACTGTCTATCGAGTAAGAATATTTGTGGATCTCTCAATTCATGATTCATGGAAATGTCAAATTCAAGAATCAAGAGCCAAAAAAATCCAGATTGAAGTTAAAGAAAACTCTGAACATTAAAGAAAGATGTAACTATGCATTTCCTAGCAGAATGAACAGTATGGGGAAGAATTCAGGAAGTATACGAAAACTAGTGCAAAAAAAAAAAAAAAAAAAGGTTTTGAGAGAAATAGTGGAAGGAAAAATATGTTGGGATTTTCCCAATCCACTCTGCTCTGCATCTGCCAGATCAAGATGGGGCTTGAACTGGCAGCACGAAGCCATGCCTGGTTTTGTGACGACTGTTTAATCACAGCCCATATATGTGCCCTTCTGACCCTTGTGGTCTAACTGGAAATTCATTGGGAGCAGAGGGGATGATTTCGTCCCCTTAGCAAATAATTTGGAATAATTTGGGAAAGGTATCGTAGGAAAGATACCTTCTAGCTTGCAAGACTAGTTTTCCTGCAGTATTACTGTTCTGGGTTTGGTCTTCTTCCAGAAGTCCTTAGATTAGGAACATCTGTCATATGTGAATGACGCACTAGTTATTTTAGTGTGTGATATAGTCCTACGTATGAGTCACATCCAAGGAGAGCATATGTTCATGAAAAGGCAAAGAAAAAAGTTATTTGTTAGCTCAGTGGCTACCTTCAGAGCTACATGTCCATCTACATTCTCCCTCATTCTCTTCAGCTTTGGTTAAATGCTGTAGTATATTTTGCCTCTGGAGGGGTGTGTGAGTGTATGTAGATATATATGTATTTATATGAGTATATGTGTGTGTGTATGGACATATAGCTTATACATACATATGAATGTATAGGGGTGTGTGTGTATATATATATATATATCCATAAATACATACATACATACACATCTTCAGTCCCAGTAGGCAGCCTTTATGGACTGACCCATTGCATCTAGAAAAATCACTCAAGTAGGACACAAGAAATGTGTTTTTTGTATGCTGGAGGGGAGGAGGAAGAACCTCATTTACTTAAATAAGCAGTAATTTTGTCAGTCTACCGATTAGTAAATTTTTCTGTTATTACTAAACACCAAATCTCTGAATTTCAAACAATATTTTCCCACCATTTAACTTACTTTGTTAGCCTTTTTAGGAAGGTTAATCTGTTGCACTAAGTGATCAGATTGAGATGCTGAAAGGAGTAAATAACAGAGATACGAATGAATATGTGTTACGGATGAGTAACTGGAGCTCTGATAAGACACTAAGAACGAGAAAATGTAGCTCTTTAAAACATCATTACATTCTAGATGCTTTGATCCGTGTGTCAATTCCTATGAGAACTTAAGTATCTTGTCTGTGCGGAGGATATTGCAAGGACAGCATGTAGTGAATAGGCTTGTAGTGTATTAATTTAAACATTGCTACCTTCTTTTCCATTTTCCAGGAAGGTACTTTGTGGACAGTACAGATTACAGTGGAACAGTAATTACTGGTTACTAGTTCGTTTTGCCTTCTTAAACAGTTTGAAAAGTAGTATACGTAGGTGATTTTTTCACTACCCACTGAATCCAGGGGACAACGCAGCTGTGCTGTTACTCATAATTTTTCTCATCATTTTTCCTTATTAGCAAATATGCAGCATGCACTAAGCCAGCTGAATTGTTGCCCTAGTTTGACATAAAAGCCAAGCAAACTTTTAAGTGTGAGCAGTTCTGTCATTAGCTGGTGATGACATTTTGAACGAGCGACTTAGCTATTCCCGATGTGGCTAGAAGCTCTACGCGTCCTCACAGTGACTATAACCTCGTGAGCAGCTTAGCTTGATACCGAATTTGCTTGCCTTCGCTTACTTTGAGAGCGCGTGGCCACGTTCGCTTCGTTACTCGTCTCTCTCAGGAGCAGGAATGGTGCTTCTGGGAAACTGTAGTCCTCTAAGCTGTCTGCTTTTCACCATCTATGGACATGACAGAAGCCCTGTGAAGTGTTAACTCTATCAGCTGGTATTTGAGATAAATTGGAAGTATAAAAAGTGAACAGTGGCGTTTTTAAACTTCTTAAATGTGCAAAGACTATCAGGTTTTGATAAAACAAGCCACACTCCAATTTACGGAGGAACGACACAAACAGTGTTGTAATATCCGCTTCCAACAAGCACCCACAAGCTTCCTCGTGGTAGCACAAACAGAATCAATAAATCAGAGAGAAGCTTTCCTCCTGGAGCAAAGGGAGGATAACGAAAGTCCTCGGATGCTGCACTGTATCACGCCGCTGACAAGTAACACCCTCTTGTACTGTGTTGCACTCGGAACAAAGTAAACTGATAATTTAGTTAGAAAAGTATTTCTTTTTCTTCCCCCGGTATGTTTATCTTGAGCCTAGCTGAGGTCAAGAACCACACGTTGCGCTGTATTTCGTAATCCCACTTCGGCAGCGGAGCTTCCCTGCCCGGTGCCTGCGTGTCCGAGGGCAGCGCCGTGCCCCACGGCCGTTTTCCAGCCGTGCCCCACCGCGTCCCGCCGTTGCCACCGCCGGGGGCTCGGCCGGCAGCGTGCGCCGGCTTTGCGCGGGGTCCAGGCGCCCTTCTGGTGGGTGTAAAGGTGAAGCAAGATACTGTGAAACGACTAGAGAAAAAGAAAACCCGGCAGCTCCTAGGAAAGCACCATGCCGTTCGCCTTTCTGCAGCTTTATTTTCAAGGCAGCCAGTAAAGGAGAATTTCCATGGCCTTTCTAGGCTTTTGTCTTCTTCACGGTCCCTGTATTTTACACATGTTGAATAATCTGCAATGTAATATTTTACTAACAGATTAAATCTTGGATCACCTACATATCGACATAGGAGATTTTGTTTTTCTTTTAATTGTACTCCAGAAAGGATGGTGAGAAAGCAATGCCAGATCAGAGATTGCTTGTTAAAATGTACAGGGAAAATCAAGTGTGTGAAAAGTGCTGGATTAAAAGAATAAGAAAAAGCTCATAAAGAGATTAGTATAAATCATTATAATGAGGCAGTAAAAAAAATACAAATCCTGTAGAAGTAGCTCAGTAACACTTTTCCTAGATATAATTATTCCATGAGAGCAAAATAAACTAATATCGTATAAAAAAAAAAATGTGGGAGGCTCCACAAGGGGTAGGAACAGATACTGTAAAAGTATCTAAATTACTTTTTAGAGGAAATTGCAAGAGAAACTGTTGCAAGAGTAAATTCGTTTTGTGAAATTATAATCCAATACACCATCTGGGAAAGAGCAGAGTTCCAGCTGTGTAAGAAGTGTTAGCGGTTTACTGTGGTAAATACTAACTCATTGTAAAATCCCATTTTCCTGATTCTATTAATTTATTTCTTCAGCGTCTGTGGGTAAATACCTATATATGTCTGGCTCTCTGGCTGTCTATCTATCTATCTATGTCTCTATATAAAAATACATATATATGCTTCATTTCTGAAAAAGATAACAAAGGTAGAAAATATATGAAAATATATTCAATATCTTAAATTACTGAAAATTTACCATTTGACAAGAAAAAAATGTCTTAACTACAGTACACTACATGAACTATATTAATTTAAATGTTGGAAACCAAATGTATTTTTATCTATATGTTTTAGCTTCAGGTGATGAAATTTATTTTAAAATGCCCTCTGCAACACTTGTGATTTTCAGTATATGAGTGGTCCAGCAGAAATCAGTGGGCCTGGATGTTAGTTAGTTAGTTAGGACTAAGTTAGGTTTAAATTAAGGTTAAGTAAGGAATAAGATAGGTTTTGCAGATGTGGGCTTTAGGATGCATTTCAACCAGAAATTAGTTGCTATTACCAAAGCAATTCCTTTTGCTCATAGGTGAACAAGTTGAGAAGACCTCAGAGTTATGCCGGATAAAAATAACTTTAGCAACGAAATGCGAGTGTCTTAGTGTGTGCTAATCATTACACAATATGCAACTTAATTTTCTTTAGTACATTGGGCACACAAGGCCAAATTGTATTGTCTATAATCAAACAATATGTTTATTAATCTTAACAGGAACTTTGTGGAAGTTCTAAACAGTTTGTTACATATCTCTGTATCAGTGTCCTTGAAAATCTATTACATTAGTAAATAATTTTGGGGAAGTACAACCATCAAGCTGCCTCCCACCAGCTCTTTTGCTGAGCCCTGTGCATTTTCAGAGCTGCCCCAAAACTTTGTGCGCCACATTGCCATAGGTTTCCATGGCATGTTGGTGCTTGCGCTGTCATCCTGGGTTGGAGTGACTTTCTTCTGGGGCCACTAGCAGCCACCCACAGCGGAGTGATTGTATGGGGGCCCATCACCAGCACAAGAAGAAATCCTTGTCGCATCCAAGTCAGATGCTTTTGTTCTCCAATGTTATTTAAGCAAAATACTAAACAAAATGGATCCTCTCTTTGTTCTGTCTGCTCTTCCTGCTTGCTTGCTTTTCATGGTTTCCTGTCCCAAACTCTTTCGTTTTGCATTTGTCAGATCCTGCAAAGCACTCCCATATTACATAGTCTCTTGCTCTATTCCTGACTGTATCTGATAAATGCTGCAGATCAGGGTTGGCTCGTCCTTGACTTTCCATCTCGCAAAGGGAGAGATGACCCACTTCTCCCTCATTACAATCTGGGAGGAGAAGAGGTAGATGGGGAGCTAAGTGTGGCCTGTCTCACAGAGGAGGTCACATCTGATGCAAAGTAGGATACAAAATGGCAGGCTGACTGGCATACAGTTGTCAAGCACATTAATGTAAATATTAGGACTGGAATTAGTTTCTACTCTGCAGTATATTCAGTTAAACCTGTAAATGAATACTTTTTAAAAAAAAACTTTTTGGTCAAATTTTCAGTTGATACTAGCTCACAGTGATTTCTAGCAACCGTACTGAATTATGCTGAGTTAAAATCACTACACAGAGAAGAAAAGCAAGGAAAAAGATTTTGAAAGAGTTGTACAAAAAATGTGACTTAAACATCTGAAATAAGGAGTTCTGATTTTGTTGGATCTTAGTTTTCCCTTCAGTGCAACCGGTCCAACTTATCTTTCAAGTTGTTCTGAGTGGAAAACTGTGGCTTATTTGAAATTCTTATTTCTGTGCATAGAAAGTTAATGAAAATGTAAAATAATAGAATTACAGAATAATTGAGGTTGAAAGGACCTCTGGAGATCATCTAGTCCAACCCCCCTGCTCAAGCAGTCTCCTACATCAGGCTGCCCAGAACCCTGTCCAGTCAGTTTTTGAGTCTCCCCAAGCATGGAGACTCCACAACTTCTCTGGGCAACCTGTTCCAGGGCTCAGTCACCCTCAAGGTAAAGAAGTGTTTTCTTACATTCAGCTAGAATTTCCTGTGTCTCAGTTTGTGCCTGTTGCCTCTCGTCCTGTCACAGGGCATCACTAAGAAGAGTCTGGCCTCATCCTCTTAACATCCTACCATCAAAGGCTTTCCTAATACCGTCACTGCATGCTTGGACAGTGTCTCTATATTCCTTCCGGATTACCTGTCCCTGCTTCCACCACTTGTACGTTTCCTTTTTATACTTGCGTTCTGCCTGGAGCTCCTTGTTCATCCCTCAGGGCCTCCTGCTGTCTTTGCTTTATTTCCTGCTTATTGAGATGGGCTGTTCTTGAGCTTTAGAGGAAGTGATCCTGCTCTGCTCCTTCTTGGCAGGATCCTCAGCTCCACCATCTCATGGTTGCTGCAGCCTCGGCTGCCTGCAGCTTTCAGATCCTCCATCAGATCTTCCTTGTTTGTAAGTATGAGGTCCAGCCCAGCGTTGTCATCAATGCACTATAACAAAATTATATCTATTTGCCTCTTCAGTAGGTTTGCATCAGTCTTTCCTAGGCTCATGATTATCAGAACTAGGTTAGTGATAAATCTGGCTCATCATTTCTTTCTTTTTTTATTTCTTCCTGCTGTACTAGGTAAGAGTCATGATTATAGACAAAGACTGCAAGGTGCTAGATATATAAAAATACAAACCAAACCAAACCAAACATGAAAAATACTCTATTATATTGCAGTCAAAGCAGTTCTCTTCTGTGTTTCACTCGCATAAAATAAGCTCTTAGAATACTAATGTTGTTGGTAACAGTTTTTTAACTGCCTGCTAGTGTTTGGAGATACATGAATGCCAGAAGAGCTGCAGGTAAGGTAAAATTAATAATGAGCCATCTGAAAATATTTAATTACATAAAAAAAAATCAGATAACAAGCCTCTCTTTCTGTGTGCAGGGGTGAATGGAATTGGTAGCAACAGCTGTAATCCAAGATACTTCAAGTCATACGTGAAGAAAAATCTTTTATTTGTAAACATTGTCAAGCCCAGGAGGAAGCAGTTACAGATGAAAAACAGCTTTAATTCTTGTCAGTCTCATCATGAATTGTTTTTAAATGAGAGTTGCTTTTTGTTGTTGTTGTCGCCAGCAACTGACAGAAGTGACATGCAATGTGATGTGGATTGAAGAAAAAATGCAGCTGTCAGCTTCAGGAACAAATTAGTACTCATTAAGTAAGGAGAGGTCTCTGAACATATTTCTTGCAAAACAAAGAGCTACATTTTGTATTTTAGAACAGCTCTGAGTCAGTACAGCTACATAAATGTCACTGGGCTAGTAAAAGCCTTAGGAAGTAGTGTTCCCACAGAGATACCCCTCTGAGCTACAACTGTATCCCATTTTCTCGTGCTGTGCAAGTGTGTAGTAGCTTGCCCTTGGCCTATACCAGTCTCGCGTTACAATCCCTCCCCTACTATCCCAGCTGTGATGGCTGTCAATTTTGGAGGGGTAAAAACTTGTCTCTAACTATCCTTAGCCACTGGCTCACGGGGCGAAGCCTCAACAGCTACCTGCTCCTTCCTTAGTCACCTCTGCACCCTCTGGTACTTAGTCCAAGCCACAGTCCTGCCGCAGGGGAGAAGATAGAGCCTGCTAGGGCTGGTTAGAAAGAAAAGTAAATATTTGCTAGTAAATAGCAAAGTAAGTAGAAAAGTAAATATTTTTTTTTCAGGATGGGTAAGTTCTCCGATTGTGTTACAGCTGGTTTGTGTAGCATGGAAGTGTTTCTGATGCTCTATTACATTAGGTAAAAGAATAAAAAGCATCTTTGCAAGTTATTAGTGCTACCCTGTGTCTTTGCCATAATGAATCTGTGACTGGTTTTTATCTCTCTGCTCATTCTGAGCTTTACTGACTCTCACATATGTTTATGTGTATATCTTTATATGAGATGTCTCTATATGGTATACATTTAGCTGCTGTAGGGCTACTTAGGCAAAATTTTCTTTGGTATTTGAAAAGCATGCTAGTGGGTATTAGCTGCAAGTCATTCTCATTACAGGAAAGATCTGCCTCAGATTGAGGAGCTGGTAGAAGCAGTTGTGGGTCAGGTAGGCAAAATTAGTGGGACCTCATTACTAGGAATGCAAGGAAATAGCTGAAACACTTTCTGTGTCACGACTTGCTTAAAATCACTTTGTTACTTGAGGACTGCAAGAGGCTAATGGCATGCTGGTTTAACCAAAAATAAATGGGAGGCAGAGGGAGAAAAGTTTACAGACTAATAATCCTCATAGTTTACTGAGGAGGTGCATAGGAACTGAAGTAAGGAATGGAATTTATGGGCATGTCCTATCCTACCACCACTGCATTTCAGCTGTGTCAGAGGCCTTCTCACTAGGGACAGTCAAAAAGCTGGTTCCTCAGCTTTCTGTGGCCCATAATTTGAAGGGATTTATAGGCCATATAGAGAAAGAGTCAACACAGCATCTTTTCATTAAAGAAAAAAAAAAGACCAAACAAAACAGTTCTGAAGAATTCAGGTATGATTTCTAAAGTATTTTTTCAATAGAATAAGCTCTAGTACTTCTGCTGAAGGAGCTGCAGAAATACTGCCTATTTTAAGAGAAAGAAAGCTGGTGTAAACGCAGCCAGTGCTAAACTGAAGTCACTGTGTGGTGCAAGTCTGCAGCGGTGTTCTGGGAAGGGTCAAAATTCTGCCTTGTGTCCTGCTGTGTCACTGGTTTTGTGCAAATTCCTGACCGGGGGTAAAACGTTGTCGTGTTCGCTCCTTAAACAGAGACAACTGCAGCACACAAGTCCGGGGGTTGCTCTAGTTAGACTTGGGGTTGATCTCAGAGCGCAGGGCACTGTCGTGCAGCGAGAGGCCATTCGGGGTGTTCTGCCAAGCAAAGGCCTTCTGCTTCCCCACCTCCTTAGAGCTGTGGTCAGGACAGGCAGCAGGCCACCGTCGTGGTCCAGTCGGAGATAGGATCTGAAGGAGCTGCGTACAATTTAAATACATGTGGACAGCACGTATGGCTGGAAGATGGAGAGGCAGGGGCAGCTGCAGCAGATGGAGGAAGTGCGGACTCCTTGGGGCCGGCTTTACAGCCGGGCATTAGCTGTCTCAGATGCAGGCCTGCTAAAAGTCAACGTCCTAATAAAAATATGCTGTGACATAGCGGAAGAAAAGAAGTGTATAGGGACACCTGGGGCTTACGGACCTGACTGAGCATTCCTGTTAACAAAGATAGTTGTTTTCAAAATGAGGTGAGAACGGGACCACTAATTTTCATTGCTTGTCAGCTGTGAGTTCTGGCCTTTTTGGCTCAGGATCTTCCAATAAAGCCTTTTAAATCAAAATTGCACTCCTGTTTCAATACAGTTGGGAGTAGAACTTGCTAAAACCTAATAAATAGGCTGTATCAGCTTTCTTTGCTCCACATTTGTTTGCTTTCTTCCCTCACTTGTGTAATGTCTTTAATGTCCCAGATACTTTCTTTTTTTTTTTTTTTTTTTTTTGTATGTTGAGATGCACTTCACAGCACATGTTCTGGTACTCAGATATTACACATATGATAAATGAGCATTGTCATGTCAGGCATATAGAAAATCATTGCTATTAATATACAAGCAAGTGACAGACCTGTAACCTCTCTAAAAGAAAAGCACTGCAATAACTACAGGAGTCGAAACCTTTACAATTTTGCATTACCTTGTGAAATTTGCATTCAGAATGATAATTCAGGCTAATGGCTTCAGGCTCCCTAGGGGCAGTTGAAATAGAGTCTGAAATGGCGGAAGAAAAGGGTATAGTAAATAAACTCAATGAGCTGTCAAAGAATATTTCTACATCAAACAAGCCTGTGAACCTTTTTGTGCTTCATAATCTGACCTTTCCTGGCTGCTCCATTTTCTGACTGAGGCAGATCATAAAATGACACACATTAAATAAAAAATAAAATAAAATATTTATATAGCCATTAAAACATAAGGTGTTAGACTATTGTAGGGAGATTTCTGTTAATCTACAGTAGAATGGTGAGGGTAAAATACACTTTGATTGCAGTTGCTAAGCAACCTTTTTCATACCAGATGTACATATGATTCCTGTTTGTTTAACACCAGGAGTACTAGAGTCTATCAACAAAATATGCTACAGCAACAGAAGGGAATAGCAAAGAAAAACAATTCCAGAGTCACAATGCCAGAGTATCTTTTTCTTGCATCCTTTAGGAGTGAATAATACAAATTATATTTCACTGAGAAAGTATGATGCATTATAAAAAGTAAGCTTGTACTAGTTAGGTATAAGTTTGTACCTGTTGGTCACAGCGCTTTATATAGAAAAATGCTCTCATTCCCGTTCTGCAGATGTGGAAACAGGGCATGGGAAGGTTAGGCTTTTATATGAAAAACATTGCTTGTCAGGCAGCAATACAGCTAGAAGCAGAGCCCAGATTTTCTCAATGCCATGCACGCTGGGCTATGCACCGTTTACAGGAGACATTGTTCCTCGGAGTGCTGTAGTCCATCAGCTATTTAGGATGGTATTGTGGCTTTTTTTTTTTTTTTTTACAGGAAGCATCATTCCTGTTCAGAGGACTTGTATCAGTGCTTTGAAAGAACAAGAGCACTGTGATGTATCCTTCTGTATAAACCCCAGTGTAACATATATTTTCGTCAGTTATACTTAACTCTGAGAATGTGCTTGCTCATGTTATTTACTTTGACAATTAAAAAAGTAAATATATTTTCTTTTGGACGAGGACTGAGAGAGCAGTCTTTCTGGTTTGGTCATTTGAATATTCACATTCAGTCTGTTGGAATTTGGTGAGTTCCTCTCAGAAGATCCAAACTTAAAAGGCCGAATGTATGCAAAACCACTTCTACCACTTTTGCAACTTTGTGCTGTAGCATCTTTTCTGATTGTTGCTGGTAGAGGGAAATGAATGAGGCAAAGTAATAAAAGATGAAAAGATTTAATCCTTCTACCTGATTTTTAAATTACGTTATTTGAATATGTAATTTAGAGAATATAGGGTCAAAGCAGTAGAGCTGACACTGACTACAAGGTAGTAAAAGCTGTGATTGTCTTCAGTTTGTGGTAATGTTCATTTGATAGCTGTGAGCACACCTCCCAAATAAATCTCACAGTGGAGCCTCTGGTAGGGTGAAAAAGGCTGCTTCTTTTCTTTCTTTTTTCTTGCTGTGGCAGAAGTCCCCATGCATTTTTGGCCACAGATGTTCTATTTTGATTTTCCTAATTGATCTGTGTGTACCAGATGTTCCCCCTAACTTTGCTGTTGTTGGAGGACTTCTGCCTGACACCGATGAGGATCCACTGGGTGATCTTTGCTGTTAGCACCACACAGCAAGCATCGTGGTGAGCGCTTGGGCACTGTGGATGACCTCTGCAACACGCCTGAGCTTCTGCGCTAGTCAAGAGGGGGGAATTTCCAGCACTGAAGTCTAGCATACACAGACATGTACACACAAGGTTATTGCACAAAATGACTAGCCTGGAGTTGCATAATGTTTCTTACTCAAGCTTTTCATGATGCTAGCGTTTGCAGTTTTTTCTTTTTAAGTCAGTACTAATAATGTGAGCCATAAACAAAATGGTTTTGTCTGGGAATTCAGATGTTTCGAAGTGGGAATTGCATCTGTGGTAGCTTTTTAAGGCTTATGCAGCTTCAGAAGAATGGATTTGACCACTCAAGTAAGTTTACAAAATAATATCTGTCTTCTTTGAAGAGAAATGCATATGCTAATAAGAAATGAGGTTTCAGTACAGCTGCAGCTTTGCTGACAGAAAATGTAATTTTCTAGGGAGCCACATAAGGGCCAGTGCACATTGACTATTAACTTGCCCATCAGATCATTATTATACCTTCATCAGAACTGACTGTACAGATTTTTTATACGTGTAAGTGCTAAAAAAAAATTATTAAGCAGGCCTTGCAATTTATTTCTGTTAACAACAATCCTGATCTCATTCTTTATCCCTTATAAGAGTTTTTTTTTAGGTTCCTTTGTATTGCATAATATCTATCTTCTCTTTGTTTCCAGTTAAGGACTGTCGCGAGTTGAGTTTAGTTATACTAATCAGGTATAAGAATTAGTTAGTGTGCTCTGTAACGAATATGACTTATGTTACTTTCTTACGTTGTAAATTTCTTCTTCCCCTCCGCGTCCCCACCGCCAAGAACTGCCTTTGAGATAGGACAAAGAAATGACTGTGTATTTAAAATAAAATGATACATCTTTATATTTACGAACTATCTTTTCTTTAAATTGGCACTTAATATATTTCAGTCATGAAGCTCAAGTGAAGAAGGCCATTATGTCTAAGAGAACCTTTCGGTGCTCATGATCCCAACTGTAAAAGCCCTACGAAATGAACTATATCTGCTCATAGAGGCCTCAAGAAAATGAGCAGCTCTGAAGCATTGCTTATATAGTGTTGGTAAAACATAAAAGAAATGGTCATACTTCAGTTACTTAATATGAGTGGCAATAACTTCCCTTTTACTGTTCGGGAATGGTTATGGTGTTATGCAGCAGTGCAGCACTTGGTCTCAAAGGGTGCAGTCTTCCCTTCTTTCATACATGTGCTTGCTGTTAGTATTAATGAGTATTACACATGTGGGTTACGGTCAGAATATTTTGAAAAGACATCCAATAATTTCTGTAGTGAATGGTTATTTACTGTTTCAAGCAAGTTGAAAGGGACATTTCAATCATGAGAAAATGAAAGGAATTGTGCTGAAATTGACTGTTTTCAATAGTTTATTTCCACTGAAAATCAGGCAATATATTAAAAAGACACAATAGTAGTCTTTCTCAGTCCTAAATGTCGTTACTGTTTCATAGTTGTTGAGTGACTTATGTGAAGTGTGTTGGTGATCTTAGTTGAGTTTCTAGTGCCTAGATGTCTTCACATCACAAAAATGATAGTGGTGCAGCTTTTTTCTTGGTGTTTGGAGCTTTTCTCTTGCTGTTTGGTATGCGTATGGACAGTGAAGCTGAGGAATTTTACTTTTTTTTTTTTGTCAGAATTCATGTAGAAAAATCAATCTAACAGGAAGATTTTGTCTGACACTAGTTTCCTGTCGTGTACCATCTATTGGTAAACAGTAGGTGCCATTTTCCAGTGGTGTCAGACTACCAGTATAATTCCTGCTAATCTTACCTAAACAAATCATCCTGACTTCCTAGAATTGCATACATTCATGTGACTGAGGTTATCGTGATCTGAAGACTGAGATTTTTGCAGAACTTTCAGAACTTTGCACATTTAAACCCTGTGTCCCTTAGCCTGTGTGTTAGGAGATCATACAGGCTCCCAGTGCGTGATGGGCACCAAAATAATGGGATCATCACATTTAGAATGTGCCATGTTTTGCTGGAGGAATTTCATATGTTTCATTTGTCTGCACCAAGCATCCATCAGACCTCATTATTTACTGGCTTTATTGTTTGCTTTGGCCTCCTTTTTTTTTTTTTTTTTTTTTTTTTTTTTTTTTTTTGATTTATTTCTTAGAGTTCTTGGTCATGCTGATGTTTTGGTTTCTCTGCCAGAGTACTTGCTCCTTGCAGTTTCAAATGAACTTCTCTAACTCCCCAATGTTTGGTAACATTTTAGTTGGTGCTTAGGTATAAGACCTGTTTGTGAGTGCAGACCTTGTTTCTCACTAGAACAGAGAGCTAAACAAGGCGCTTCTTTTCTGCATCAACATAGATGATGTTCGGAGACTAGAGGGAGACATGAAGAAGTCCAGAGGTGCCAGTTGTCATCATCCCATTTAAAAGGAAGTACCGAAGAGGGAACCGTGGCTTAGGAATAATCATAAAAGAAGGGAGCACCTAAGTTTGATGTTAGCTACTGTGTGTGGTTCATGTGACACGAATGGGTGCATAA
The DNA here is from genome assembly GCF_028389875.1 of Rhea pennata. NCBI lineage: Eukaryota > Metazoa > Chordata > Aves > Rheiformes > Rheidae > Rhea > Rhea pennata. Next base: position 40,561,773 of record NC_084665.1, read on the forward strand.
ATTTCCGTCTCTGAAACTGTTCATTTTTTGCCTGACTAAAAGGCCGTTATTACAGTCACAACTTTTGTCACAGTTAGCTTTGTTTCGTTAGCATTATTCTTAATGCAGAATATTCTAATCAGTCTGTTGTATTCTGGGATGAATGATCTGCCGTCATATCCAGATTGTTTTTGTTCAATTACACGTCCATTAAGAAAAGATGCTTTGGTAACGTTCTGCCCCTTCACTAGGTCCGGTGACATTTGTGTATTTTGTCTAAGTGTCAGAAATACTGGGTCAGCTCTCTGTCCCTGAGTTCATTCCCACTGCAGTACTGGAGACTGGATGGGACTAATGCGTCCAGCTCTGGTCGGGCCCCAGCCGCCTGAACCTTCCTTGCATTGCTCCAGGTCGCCTGATCCTGAACTCCAGCCGCTGTATGCTGTGGCTGGAGAGCCTTAGGACAAGGGACAGGGCAACACGCTTTTAGATGTGGCTGCTTATCTCCCAATGCTGTGTTAAGCACCTTGTCTTTGTTTTCCTGGGTGCTGAATTTGTTACTCTAAAGCACCTCGTATCTAACTCCCTCCTGGTTTTATTTTTCATTGATTCTAATGTATTGGTTTTCCTTCTTACTATTTCTTATCATCTGGATTTTTCTGTGCATGAAAACATACCAGGTAGATACTGCAGTCACCTGCTTTCTTTTACTTCTTGTACAAGGTGAAAAAATGATCCCCCAACTTTCTAGTCATATGTTTCAGCCCACCCTTTATTTAAATACTAGGCAACTTGTATTCTTCTCCTTGCTGTTCGATGAGGGTTTCTCTTCCTGGAGCTGTGACTAATTTGCCTTATAGTGAGTTATGATTTCAGCTGTTTCTTAAAAATAAATAATTTGGCAGTGCACAAACTGTACATGCATCCTACTGACTGTGGAGAGCAGGGGAGGATGGACGCGTGTTCGTGGGGACCAGAAAGAAAAAGGCAGGAGTCAGAGATAGGCAAAAGGGGAGCCCTGGCTTGGTTATTTAGGTGCCATCAGCGCGGGTAACACTGTTCGAAAGATAGAAGCCTACAAGAGATCATACTTTAAAAATTCCTTTTTTTAGGAAGCAAATCCTTAAGTGAGCCCAAAGATGTGGTGTGATATGCTGCCTTGCAGTGACAGCCCTGAGCGTGGGAGCTTACCATTCCCAAACTGAGCCAGGCGCCTCTTCCCAGGGAGGCAACTGGGAAGAGCAGCTGGAGGTGAGGCAACGGGCAGCTGGACACGCTGCTGCACCGTGGTGCTGCTGGCCGCAGCCGCAGGGCCACTGCTGGCCCTCTCCCACCAGAGCCCTGCGGGGCGGCAAGCCTTTGGAGAGACTCCCTGGCGCCTGCACCTTCCCCTGTCTCTGGCAACATCTTTCAGCCCCTAAGTTAAAGTGGAGAAATCTGGAGAGCAGGACCCTGGGGCTTTCCTTGAGGGGAGGAAGGTAAAATCTTAGAGGCATGCATTACGCCGCATCAACTGATCTCTTTTAATTTCTGTAGACCAGTATAAAGCTCAGTCTCTCTCGTTTGCACAGCTTTAATCTGCAAACTGCTCTACGTGGCTGTCACAGCAGCAGGACTGTGCAGAGTGCTTTGGAGCACGCTGTGGTCGCACCGAGTTGTGGGACAGTCATTTAATCATGTTGCCAACCTTTCTTCCTCATTTTCTGCTTACAAGTTTATTAAAAGCCTGTAGACTTCCGCAGCACAGGTGGTTTTGCCGTCATTTGGTAATGGGCGATGCTCTTTTTGAGTCTTGCTCTTTCTAGCATCAGCCAGTAACTGTATTTTTTTCAACAAAAGTTATGTTAACTTTGTGGTTTAGTTATATTTTTAAGGGGACTAACCACAAAGCAGTCTTGATTTGCCACCTGTGATCTGTTGTTTGTCAGAGGGAATGACAAATCTACTTGTCTAAGAAATGCTGAACTAAGGATTCGGTGCAAACAGGACCTAAATTGCTTTTGTGCACTACAGTGGATAAAAATCTAGAAATAGAATTGAGTATTGATTTTCCTAATCTGTTTTGTGTTTGTATCAACAAACAATGCATACACATGCGATACCTATACCAAAAAAGCCTCTTGTCCTTTAAACTTTCTTATGTAAATATATGCACAAAATATATGAAGATCTCACTTCTCTCACTTTTGAGTGCTTTACATTAAATCCTCATTTATTTTGGTATGGAAAACCATAAAGCATTCCCTTAAAGTTGTTACAACTTCTCTTACCATCACCAGACTTTAAAATCAGATCTTAGATTTTGCCGAGTCCTTTACTTAAATAATACACATTTGGCTCAAAGACCAAATTTCAACTTCTGCTTCTATTTGTGTTTGATTTTTTTTCCTCATGCTGAGTCAGGAGTGGTATATGGCAATGCAAATGATCTGGCATTGCTAACGCAGAGATAAAATAGAAATAGCTGCACTTTGAAGAAGTATTCCTTAAATATCTGTGCGCAGCTAAACAGAAAGCGCCTGTTTTGGTCAGTAGTTTTATGTATTTCTACATTGCTGTAATATAGAGTCTTGCTTTCACCCAAACTGTGGTCATGAGTAACCTCGCTTTTTGTGGAAATTCCTTTAGAGATTCCCCCCCCCCCCTTTTTTTTTTAATTTTATTACGATGGGACCCAGCAGCTGCAGTCAGGGTTGGTGCTGCCTTGTGCTTAACTGCACAGTAGCTTAACTGAAACTTAGTAGCTGATAGGGGCAATTTAGGCTTTAAACAATTTTAAAGGGAATTGCTAGAGCCACTTGTGCTTGATCCGGAGGCCAACGAGAGCGGGTGGAAGAGCTACGAGAGGAAACCAGCGTGCTGGGAGCGGTGAGCCAGCAGCTTGTTGCAGCAACCCTCTGATAACGGCCTGGTGCGGGGCAAGCTGGAGGGAAAGCGATCCCAGCGCCTGCGGTGTCTGAAAATCCTGAAATAAGGACCCCCGGCGGCAAACAAGCCTCCATTTCCGAGGCAGTTTGGATTTGCTTTTAAATGTTGCAGCTGCAGTTTAATGTTTTACATCGCCCCTGCAGTGTGCTAAACGCGCGAGCAGAAGCAAGACACCGGCAGCAGTGCCCGTACGTTAGCGTACGTCCGTCCTGCAGACGTGGCACCAAAACGTACGCCCTGCTAGCTAGCGCGCTGAGCGGTGTGCGTTAGGTGTCCCTCGGCAGGCAGAGTGCGAGTCCTCTTCCACTAATTGTTTCATGCTTTTCCCTTGCAGAAATTAAATTTTGCTCTGTCTCGTCACACTTTTTCCCATGTTTCTTTTAATCTCTGAGTTGCTGGGAAGGGAAGCTTCCAGATGAGAAAAGCAAAACCAACTGGCAATTATTTGAAGCAAAAGGTTTTGTGAAGGGTCCAGATTTACTGAGTCTCCCCAAAGGCTTGGGGACTTTGATTTTAGGCCAGGCTTTAAAGCGTTTTTTATTGTTGTTGTTGCTTACAATGAGCTGAAAATTGTGGGAGTTATTTTGATCTCAGATGGGTGTAAATCAAGAAAACCTTTGAAGTTTGACTAGGGTGAGAAGCAGTGCGAGTCCTGCTGAGGCCCCGGCTCTCACCGTGGCTCTGGACCGCGTAGGGGTGGCATGCGTGGACGGACGAGCCTTCGCCGCAGTCTCAACGCGCAGCCACCCGCCGAGAAAGCGGGTTGCTGCGGGTCCCGCCTGCTGACGGGCGATTTCTCTTCATTGCACGTAGTTACGTACACATGCGTTCGGCACGCGGCTGCAGAGAGCCGGAGAAGAAGCTGAAGCAGTGCTGACGTTTCTTCCTTTCCTTCTGTGTTTTTACTTCCCCCCCCCCTTTCCTTTCCTTTGCTTCTGACAGCGCAACCGGGACAATAGAAAAAAATTCGTAGTTTTTCCTGTCGAATGGCTCGGGGGCTGAGGGACAGGCGTTCTTCCCAGGCAGAGTTAACCTGCAGTTACAGGGCAAACACCTGGGGAGTGAGTCACTTGGGGAGCCCTGGTAGCAAACGCGCCGAACCTGGGTGCACGCGGCTGTGCAAACGCAGCCCCGCACTTGGTGAAGCCCTCTGGGACCCCGGGGAGATGAAAGGCTATGTAAAAGTGTAAAATACTGCAATTAGCCGAGCTGGGTTGGTGTCAAAAGCCTCTTGTTGTTCTAGTGTGCAGGAACGTGTGCTGCTCTCCTAATTTAAAAAGTCGTTCAGATGGTTTAAGGAAGGGCTTATTGGCTCAGCGCGGCAACGTGGGAAGCACCTTTTATTTATATATCGTGATGTGCCTCGTGCTTCTGACTAGAAAGCCTGGCCCAAGGGCTCTGCCTCTCCGCTTTGCCCAGCGGGAGATGCTCGCAGGTGGCAGAGCACGAGTCTTGCTTTCCCTCACATTCAGGGACTGTAGGTCTTTACTTGGCTTTACAGACAGCATGTAAGAAGGATGAGGTGGATATTCCTATTCTACCTGTCCAGCACCCATAGTTCAAGAAAGGAGGCTTATGATAATTTCTTTGTAGATTCAGCTTAAATAATTGTCTGGAGCCAAATTGTGGTCAGAGTTAGAGCACTATACCGAGATTGGGCCATAGGCCCCATAAGGATAGTAAGGTTGGGGAGGCTGCATCTCCACAGGTTGCATGGTTTTGCTTCCTTTAAGTGCTAAATTCATATGTGGGTGAGGTAAAATATATAGACTGACTTTTTTACATTTACAGTGCATAGACTCTGTGATTTCCTGCTTTTAGCAGCTTTTTTTTTTTAGCTTTTGTAGCAGTGAGACCAAAGGAGGATGCAGGAGAGAATAGAGAAGGTAAAATGATATGCATCTCTTCTTCAATGTTATCTAAACTCCACCAAGGTCAGCAGGCCAGAACAGCTGGTACTACTGTACCTTCTCTGGCATAATGAAATATTTTGCATACAGTTCATGTACCATCTGTTAGTTGTTTAGTTTACTGCCAGGATGACCAAAATTTGCACTAGCACCGTGTAAAATAGCCTGATGGAAGTTCAGAAGACTTAGCTGCCCCTCTTTGAGTCAGGAGCAGTTTCCATTATGTAAAAAAGCGTAATTTCAGTAGAGATTGATGGTCAGTGATTAGTGTGAAAAAAAACCTAACAGTGCAACTCCTTAAACATGTGCTATTGGGTTGTGCCACTATAAGAGACCATGTGAGAACGTGTTTTCCTAGGGCTGCCTCTGTTCTCCGTGTGTGCTGTTCAATATTATGTGGTCTACGTCTTCTTGAAGATCTCCCTTTTAAGGCTGAACTTTTCCAGGCATGATCAGCGTTTTAGGATGAGTTTAAAATGCATGCACATAAACAAACCCAAATAAATCCAGCAAAGCTGGTGCAAATAAGTCATGAAGATGTAGGTGAAGTTGTGACTTTGTGACTGTAAAAATGACTTCAGGACTAACACCAGTCTCAGTACAATTCATACTGATGCAGTTTTGCGGCTGTCAGTGCTCAAAGGAGCTAGATTAATGGGTTGCTGCAGAGTGACTGCATGTTGCTGCAGCATCTCTGACCACCATGTCCCTCTCTTTGCTTTGCAGGGCTTTGTCCTCACTCTTCTGTAGATGCAAGATTGCCTGAAATGCAAGATTCCTTGTTTATTGTCTGTACAGTTATTACTAGCCTTTTGGAGGACTGCATAGCCAAGTTTTTAGGTGCCAAGCATTCAGGGAGATGTATGCACACAAACATTATGTATCTGACACCATCATCCAATAGGCCAGATATACAGAAATCCTTGGCTTTCACAAAAGTGCTTCACTTAAGACGGTGTTTCCAAAAAGCCGAGCTTCAGCAGGAACTCTTCCTTTCAAAAACCTGGCTATCCAAAACAAAATATTTTGCTGCCTAAAATGAAACAAAGTTTGATGCCTAAAATGAAATGAATTTGCTTCTTGACAGTGTCTACAGAGCTTGGGAAAATTGTGGCCACAGTAGGTAGTGACAGAGAGCTGCTTATCTCTTAGATTACTCATTTTAAGTATGAGCACTCAGAGCCTAAGTTTTTCCAGAAGCCATGACCTCCAGGTTGAACTTTTAGACATGGTGTGAGGGGAACCCGGTATGTATGAAAAGAAAGTGGAAAAAGCATTTTTTTAAGGCTGTTGCAGATAATACAGGTTCTTTGTATTGTTTAGGCAAATGTAGGGCTTGTCTTTTTAGATTCCACAAAACAATTTTTCCTCCAAAAACTAGGAGATTTTGTGCAAACACTGTGTTAAGCGAAGGCTGTCTTCAGGTGTCCACTGAATTATCAGCAAATGCCAAAGTTAATGTTTATATGCTAGAGCTTAATTCTGCCTCCTTGAGCAGTCTTTTTAAGTAGACCTGCTTCCAGGAAAGAAAGATTCAGTGGTCATAGCCATGCCACTATCTCAACTTTGAGTTGAGTCAAAGCCGGTTGGCCTTTGGCACTGGATTATTTGTTCCGCTATTCCAGTTCAGTCAGAGGTAACAGAGAGGCATTAGAGGTCATCAACATTAATGAAGGCATCCCCAGTCTTTTCAGAAGCCTTCCCAGAGGCTTGCTGTACATGTTGAGCTATGAGATGACAGCAGAGGATCTTCGGAGCAAACATAAGAAACTGTTTTAGGCAGAAGAATTACTCAAGAATTTTATTTCTGAATTTCCAAGTGAGCAGAGACTATACAATTCCTCAAGAACAAACTCTACATATTCTTCTGAATTGGTATGTCCAATCACAGAGTCATAGTAACAGATTGTAGGGGACAGGATGGGCAATGCAAGTGATAAACTAAAATCAATTGGTATAGTAGTTTACATGGGTTTGGTGGGAAACTGGACAAGTGCAAAGTACTTGGAAGGCAAGTCCCTGGCTGTTTCTTAAATACACAGACCATTTCCAGCTAAGAAAGTCCCTAGGCTGAAAAAGAGCTGGGAGAGTATTAGGAGGAAATACCATATATGCTTACAGATTCTTACGCGTTCAACTTAGGAGTGCTTTTGGAGACAAGGTCTGTAGGTTTTCATTTGACCTGGCATTGCTATTGCATCGCTCTTCTGTGTTTTTCAGCAGGCTGAAAGACTCGTCTTGAAGGACTGTTCTGGATCAACAGACCTTTAATTAGCCCTTGTGTTTCACTTTTCCCACACACAAACTGGTATTTACTTGGCTGTTATGCTAGAGGATTTCCTCAGAAGGAAAAAGCAACTGAGCCCTATTTCACACAAGTTCTTCTGTACCTCCTCACCTGATTTAAGATAATAAATGTTAGTAATTTTGAAATTAGTATTTGCTTACTCATAGCAGCAATTTCATGAGATCTAGAAACAAAAATGAGAATATGTTTAAAGTGTTTTTCTGTTTATTTGGATATTGATCCAGAATAGCTTAATAGTGATTTCAAATAAACCTGTGTGTGTGTTGTTGGTTCTATAAAATCCCAATTTACTCATGAAAATTATAGTCTTTGACAATTCATGCCCAGTAAATTATTTTTCTGTTACACTGAGATGAGCACTTGCAAGTAGAGTGTTAAAGTTCATAATTTATACATGCCAGAGGCACTGGCAGGCTACAGTGGCAAGCCTTCTAATGATTCTGATAGGTTTGATATTAAGCAAAGTCACTGGAAGTACCACATGAATATTCATTTTAATGAAATACATGTAGGCAAAGAATTGGAACCCACATGATATAGCAGTCTCTTAAAAATTAAATGGACATATGGTAAACCATAGGTGTTTTAAAGAAGCTCTAAATAGTTTCGTTACATTTAGTTGACAATGATGAAATTAAATAACAGTTGGAAGAAAAATAAAAGCTTTCCTTCTATGTGTGGACTAAAATCATGATTATATTGGTATCACATGTATATGATAAGTGAGAAGGTACTGTCCGTACCATCTGAAATTGCTGACAGCTGTTAAAATCAGGCTTGAACCATGTGCGTCGGCATTAATCATGTTGCTGACTACATCTGTTCTTGGGAAAGAGGATATGTCTTGCCTTTGAGGACAGCTACCTGGCTATAAAATGCTAGTTTTCAATTGTTATGCAGAACAGCATGTCATGCCGTTACCACAGACTGCTAGCTTGTGATAAGAACTAATTGACTAGCAATTCCTTATTTGCATCCCATTTTTGATTCCTGGAAATCAATGAGTAACCTGAAAGTCATGACATTGTAGAGGTCAGTGTGTGTCTATACTCTGTCAATGTGTTCCTAACAAGCAGCAGAATTTGATTAGTTGAAACAGGAACGTGGTTTTGTACATTTTTTTAACCTTGGGATGTACAGTACAGTCAGCTGAGGTAGGTCTGACTAAGAAGTGTTCACATAAAATCTTTTTTTCTGTTAACATAGACCAGAGAATTTTACCCAGATATCATTAAAACTTGTACTGCTGATGTTAGGTGGTGATTTTGGAGTTTCCAGTGTGTCATGATACTGATGAAGCAAATTTATTTCTGACGCTGTTCCTATATTAGCTAAAGGGTACAGAATTTTCATGGCAAGCCTAGAAAAAGAAAGTAGTCCACTGAGGGAGGTGTTCTCATGCCTCCAGAAGGTGTGCTGAAAGCCTGGGGAATACGTTTTGTTCCTCCAGAGAAGCAGTCTTTACTTTATACAGACCAGGATTTCTAATATTCAAGTTCTGTGATGCATTTTGCAGTATTCTGTAGGAATAATGAGTACTTCTCAAAACCCCACATTCCCTAACTGCCCTAAGATCCAATTGGGTTAAACATAATGTGCTGTACATACATCGTCATAAATGATCCTGGTACCACTCAAAAGGGTGATACCTTTCCGCGCAGCTAGTTTTCCTTAACAAGTTGCAAGAGGAGAGGAAGACACTCAGACATTGCTGTGTCTGTAAACTGCACATTAGAGCACATTAACTATGCCATGTTTTTTAAGAGGGAAAGACTATTTGTTTATCTCTGTTGTTGATAATATGCTGAATAGAATATTAAATAGACTGCAATGAGGTGGCAGGAGACAATGAAGAGAAAGAAATAGGAGTGACAGAAAGGAAAGGAGTGAAACAGAGAAGAAGAATGGGAAGCTGTGTGCAAGTGCAAAGAGATTGAGACAGCTACAGAAAATTCAGGCTAGATGACAGTGGGGAAACGCAGGCTTTTGAGGTCTTCTGCTGGGCTTTTGTTTCTTTTTTCTTTAACAAGAAGTAGAAGAAAAGTTAAATAACCCCCTGCAAAATATCACCAAATATGAGAAGAAACATTGAAGAGAAAATAAGGAAAAGACAAACAAAAAAGGGGGAAACGCTGTGGGGAAGAATGCAACTGTGTCCTAAACAGCAAAAAATGTTGCTCCTCATCTCCCCTCCTGCCCCCAAACAAAAGGAAATGTGAGCTAGAGAAACTAGTTATATGAACATTGTGCTAGGAAGAGCTGCTAGAGCAGAATCTAGAAGGAAGGATGGGTATTTGTGGTGTGTGCTTACCACTGACAAAAATACCCTCCGTATGAGTGCCTTGATGACTTTATATCGCAATGCAGTAATGGTGGGTAACATTCAGGAAGCTTATTTAATTATAAATAAACAAATTAGATGCAGATGGATGCTCCAGTTTTCTGAAAAACTAGAAGATTTTTCATTCTGCGAAACCACAGACTGAGAAACAGGCTTCCTTGTTAGACCTCATTATGTGTTGCTGCTGATACCGCCTGAATCTTGTAAGAACATCCTTTCTTGGCCTCTGTCTCTGTATTATTTCTGTTTCTTGCTCCATGTGTGAAAAAGTAGTGTGAACATGAACAAAAGTGTAGCAACCTGCTTTGTGTACTTGTTTCACTAATATTTTTTTAAATCTAAAACAATTTGTAGTTTGGATAAAAATCAACGTTTATTTGGTCTAATCTAGTCCATGCATCTGCTTTATGATGTACTGTTGAGCAGTTAGAGCATATCTATTAAACAGTCACATGTGCACTGCATGTTTGTCAAATGTATTAACTTGTGAAGCAAGTAGGTCAAATTTGCAGTTAGCTACAAACACCAGACAAGTATTGGTGGTTTCTTTATAGCATCTGATTTGGTGTTTGTTCTAGTTCTGTAGACTTCCTTGTTTCATGTCATGCTGCTTGTTTTCCAAAATTGATCAGGATCTTAAGAAAAAGAAGGCAAATTATTTTGATTAAAAAAACAAGAAAGAAAGAAAATTCTACCATCCATTTGAAATGGAGTGATGCTTATATTGTGCAATATGCATTAAAAGGGAGGGAAAGATGAAATACTTGTTGCATTCTAACAAATGGCTAATGTGTACTATGAGGACTAATCTTGTATCTTAGTCATTTTCACTATTACATTAATATGACTAGAAGTTATACATTTATTTACTATTTAAATTATTCTTCTTTAGGGAATGAAAGATATCCATATTAGCATGGTGGAAATTTCCCCTGAAGAATGTTAGAATTTTACTTACTAATTAGTAAAGTCTTTTTCATCCTGTAGACTGAGAGGAGACCAGAATGTTTTTCATCTAAGTAGATAGCCATGCACAAAATGTATGTTATCACAATATAAATAGCCTTTTTTCACACTAGTTATTTGTGGATTGCATATATAAATACAAAAGTATCCTTACCTACTTGAATATTACATGCATGTAGCAGAGAATGTCATATATTTGATGAACTCTATATGAGCACAAAGTATAAACATCTTCTTAGCACAGCTACTGATATTCACCAGCTCTTCATGAAAAAAACATAATTCTGTATGGATTCTGACTTCTTTTTTTAATACGGAATACTGTTTTCTCATTTTGTTAGTGTTTTTAAGTTCATATGTATAGAACAGCTTCAAGCAGAATTGTCCTTATTTTAAACAGTTAAAAAAGTCTGGGAGATTGAGCGGAGTGCGGAGAAGCATGCAATGGTTTTGTGATACTACACAAGCCTTCGGGCTCTCGTTGTTTGAGGAAACATCAGGGATGGCAAGGCTCTGAGCAGGCGCTGGAGCAGGAAGCCTTGTGTAGCTTCTCGGTTGTGGAAGCATCTTACCATATTAAGTGGACTTTCAGAGGACTAGGAAGACTAGAAGGATTTTTAAAATACTTTTAAAATAGAGGTACCTGGTATTATAGGAAGACTAGAAGGATTTTTAAAATACTTTTAAAATAGAGGTACCTGGTATTTGATAGAGTGAGTACCACTGACTCAAATTTTAACATGCTGAAGGTTGTTGCCTGACACATTCCTCGGACAGACCTTAAGAAGAACTGAGAAAGTACCTTGCGCTGTCTTTATCACCCCCCACCTCCCTTGGGTACCTCATTTTTAGGAGCTTAATACAAGAAAGGTTTTGCCTCATCTCCGAGCTGCCAAAGATCCTTCCTGCTAAACAAGGCCTATAAGAGACAGAGATGATCAAAACATGGGAGGGACCGAAGCAACGCTCTTGTGCAGCATCCCGGTGGGTCAGGTTCTTTGTGTGGAAACTGTAACTCTCTCCTGACCCCTCAGGAGTTCACATGTGGTCAAGTGTGCTTGCTCAGAAAACAACAGGACAGGTTCGAATAATCTCAAACCAATGCTCATCTTTTGTAAAAGATAGCTTTTTTGTTCCATTTTGTGTTTTGGACAGTGTTGGCATGATAATCTTTCGTTAAATACTTTGATAATGAATTTGTTTTAGAAACAGAAAATTCGATTGTGCAAGCTGTTGCTCTTTTATTCAGTCCTGCTAATTTGAAAGTTTTTTCTGCTATTCCAAACATATTAAAGTTGAACAGATGCTTTCTGAGCACTGTTCATAAATGTACCACAATCTACAGTGGGTTTTATTGAATAGATTTTGAATTCAGAATGCCCTAAATTATTAGTATCGGAATCATGTAATATTTTATTTCAAATACATAAAATACCTTTCTGTAACATGAGAGCTGTTTTCAACTTTTGTAATGCTTAAAGCATCTGCCTCGTAAATAATGCATGTGTGTTTTACCTCTATTCAGTATTCAGTCTATTGTTTTCTATTATCTTTCTTCTTTATGCAGCCTTTCTGATGCAAAATAAAGAGGATTTTGGACAGTGTTCCCACAGGACAGGAAAACTATTAGTAAAATTCAATTCTGTCTCCTGCGGAAATTTGAATATAATCTAAATGCATTAAAATTAATCTTAAAAGATAACATTCTTTGTGGAAAGGTATCAATAGTCATTTCTGTAACAAGGTAAGAAAGTATTCCATATGTCCTAGTAGTTTGCTATTACCATTCTGCAGTCATAAAACTCAAAGAAGTCATTCTTTGACTTCAAGGTGACTTTCAGAAGTCATTTTACAGTTCGTTAGGATATTAGTATAACTGAAGTTTTATTTGTTGCGAATAAAACTTTGGATAAAATTTTGCAAATCAGTGCACCCTATATACTGCTGCAGTGTATGTTGAGAGAATACTTCTTGGGAGTTTCTGAGAAGGAAGTGCAGTTTGGATTGGTTTTCAATGTACTCTTTCTGTGAAAATTCAACATTTTAGCACTATCAGGTTCTTTTTTTCTGGGAAGGGCTCAGCTGAGAGGCATTCTTCATCTCATGGCTGTGCATGCTCTTACGTAAGTAGTTTTCTCAAAACATTGACATTTTTGACGTAAGAAGATCCTCCGCTGAGGCTCAGACTGGCATACCACATTTGTCTAGTTAGTTCTTTTGCAGCCTTTTCAAATAAAGGCCACACAACTTTGTGCATTAAAATTACTCATCTCTCTGAAGTTTGATGGAGCAGGCATCTACGTTTACACTGTAAAAATGGCAGTAAGAATGGAAATTAAATGTCAAACCAATTTATACACCAAAAACAAGACAAAGTGAAATAAAACAAAATTAATCCATTTTCATTAGACTTTAAACTGCCGCCAGATGTAGTCATATAAAATAGTAAAGCCATAAGGGTGATACAACACAACTGAGACGAGGTTCGGTATAACAGTAGTTTCCTGAATAAAATAGCAATAATGGCAGATTCTTACAGTCCATTATTCACAATTCAGAAGACAGCTTGCTAAATAATTTTAGTTTACAGCATTCTAATAAATCTTACGGTAAAATAATTATATGTCAGGCCATATGTTATTGAGCTATTATTCTGTGTGCGGGGCCTTAAAGATCCTGTATCACTTAATCATTTTGTAGATGTGGTTTCACTGAATGTGAATGTTACACACAGTAACAGCCAGCCCTGTGAACAGTCCTAAAGTGATACATACTACAGTAGTAAATAATCCAGACAGATGAGTATATCTCTTCAGGTATACTTATCTATCACACTTAGAGTTATATCAAACAGTTACAGCTATGATAGTTTAGTATCTCACATATTGGAAGTGGACTTTGACTCAGTTTCCACCAGTTACTATTATGTCAAAATGTGAGCACTTTTAAACTCACTAGTAAATTGTTGGCTTAATAGTTGGCAGTCTTGTTACTTTATACCAGGGTCTAAATCCAAGTTATTTATGATTATAGCTCAGGCACTAAAAGTGATCAGTTTTCATCAACTGTGAGTTAATTCAGTTTGGTGGATCGACACACACCCGGTCACATACGTGGAAGAAAGGAGACTGGAGCAGTGACGGAGAAGTAGCTGCACAAAGAGTGCCTCTTCCATGATAATGCAACAGCAGCAACAGTTGCATCAGACACCACAAAATATCAACTAGGTTTTTTTTAAGATATGGTAAAAATGATGTATGGATAATGGCAAATAGATATGATATTTAAATATTCTAGATATTTAGAAGGAGACTCCTATTTTGCAGCCAGAATTACTTTCAGTAGGACTTCTTCTCTGTGCACACATGTGTGTATGTGTGCATGTATGTAGGGTTCTTGACACCATATAATAATTGGTCTCAAAATTCATTTGGGTCTTCTGGTTGGAGGTTTCAGGGAGAATTCGGATTGTCTAAGGTAGGTACCTGTCTCTGTTCATTCACTTCCTGGTATCAGGTGGAGGGAAGAGCCAGGCAGCCTGTCCCTGGCTCATCTCATCCAACCAAGCCTGCAGTCACGACTAATGCCTTGTTCAAGTATTTTGGAAGAAGACCAAAAATGGGTCCAGGTTAAGGTCTGGTGTTTCTAACTCTGAACTTTCTTTCTCATCATTTTCATCTGAGAATTGCACCATAGGTTTATGATCCTAGCATTAATCTGACCTTCAGGTTCAAGCTGTAATTAAGCTAAGAATAACAAAGCTGCTTCTAGTTTCATCTTCTGCAGTGTCTGACTGCATCTAAGATTTTAAGTTCTTGTCTTTAGGAATGAGTACAGAAAATTCGTATTTCCTTTTGACATTTTTTCTTAAGTCCCTGAATAAACGTATTTCATGAATATTTTAAATTGCAGTCTATATCTAACAGTACATAATTGGGAAATCTCCATGAGTTGCATGAATGTTTAATGGATTCTTATTAGAATTAATTAAAATTTGGATGAAATTTTATATGTAGATTGGAATCCCAAATTTTATAAAAATTGTAAATGCATTATAAGGTGATAAAAGCCAATAATGTGTCCAAAAAAAATCTATTAAAGTATTAGGTTTTATTTAGCTTTAATTAGTGTCAATTATAAGCCACTGGTGATTCTGGCTTGAGTTCTTCTCTTTTAAGCTGCAGCCTTTTAGCTGATCTTATGTGGGCTGAATTACTCTTGGGACATGCCTAGGTCTGAAAGGAGAGCTTATGGTGACTTTCCTATATGAAATGCCTTGGTTGTATTCCTAAATTCAGGTGGAGATGAATCTGCCCTCTGTCTCATCTCACTTTTTGTATTCATGCAAGTGTTCTCACCACAGCTAAATGTGTTGAAATAGAGTCAGAGAGGAAGAATAATACTAATTTTTATCGATAGGCTGTAATCACATGTCATATATCAATGTTATAAAAGACTGTAGCCCTGCAATATGGCAGTGAGCATATGCTGCTGACTGCAGCGCCTGTTGTTGTAGGTACTATTCTTATGTGCAAAGCTATCAGTCTTGATCTTCAGTCTATTTAAAAGATGCTTTATATATGTAAGCACACTAACTATACAAAATACTGCTTCTTTAGGTCAAGCACATGATCATTAGATTTCTTAAACCAAGCAAAACATCAGATTTTGGTGATGTGATTGATATCTATGATTAATCTCTGCTTTATTTTTCAAATACTGAAATATAAAATGAATGTGGCTGAAGAAGCGGCTTTGGGTTGTCTGGCTGGCTGAGCACCTTTCAGTTTTACTTCTGTTCAGTTGCAGAGGTGTTGTCCATTCCACTGGATCCTACATGGTCTAGCTTCCTGTAGGCTCTGCCTATTCTGGAAAATGGAAATAAATCTACCAGATTTTCATTTAGGCCAAACCCGCTGTGTTTTTTGCACCCCAAAAGTTTGTGCCAAACTAAACCCCATTCCTGGTCTATTCCCTGTTCCTTTTATTCACCTCCAGATAACCTTTCCCAAGACCAAAGAGAAGAGTAGGAAAAAAATACATGTGTAAACACATTTTTAAATCTTACCTTGCCAAAGAGGTGAGCCAATGTTCAGCAGTGCTTAACAGGATGTAACTGTGAGAAGGTACTGTGTGCATGTTTAGTGGCAGCACATTTTATTGTTACAAACAAAATCAACCTCTGAAAATAAAACCCCACATTATTTTGAAATATTGGTTAACAAACCTTTCTGCTTTCCTATTTTTAAATACAGCAGAAAATCATAAAGAAAAACCCAAACCCTATTCCTATTAGAGAATTCATAGCAGGATCTCTGACAGCATGAAGCGTTAATAGAGCGTGGAATTTTCATTATAGAAATTATTTGATTTCAAAGTTTCATCTTGAGGTGTAGATGCAGATGCCTTAAATCACAGAAGCCAAAGACAGACCGCGTTTTACTATATTTAAACTTCAGCATGTACAGTTATGCTGCTGTTGCTTGTAAATATGCTAAATACCTCCTGTAGCGTCTTGTAAATATGCTAAGCACCCCCTGTCATTGGATCCCCCACTACCATTGTAAGTGAGAGCAAAGCAAATGTACTGCTTGCAAGCTAGCTTTTTTGTCGGGTGTAAATCAGCTGTTCTATGTGGCTTTAGCAACTCAGTGCCTTGACTGACAGGCTTTGGAGTTTACCGTAGTTGCGAACTGTGCTCTTCATCACTGTGCCTTAGAGTCAGCGGGGAACGGTACTGCGTGTTCTTTTTTAAAAAACAAAGGGCATTGCACTGCCAAAAATCTAATGAGCTTTGAAAGTTTTTCTTTTCTTCTTTTTTCTTTTTTCTTCTGCTTCCTTTCTCTCTTGATTTCTTTCAAAATGCGGCAAAGCCAGAGTTGTTTTTTTTATTGCAGCACTGCCGTAGTTATGATGGTTATAGCGCTTCCCTTGCAAACCTGAGTTTCTCTGCATGGTTGAAAGGAGTGTTGTAGGTCTGCCTGACAGGCTGTCTGTCAAACACTGTTCTGTACTTATTTCCCAGTATTAATTTGAGTAGCAAAACAGCATGGGTAGAAAAAGAGAAAATTTTGGTGATCTTGGGGTCAGCAGGGAAAAAAATAGTATTTTCTTTATGCCACTGAACATGCAAATCTGGTTTACCCATTGAGTTGCACAGACCTGCTGTAAGTTACCTGGTTAAATATGCATTCCAAAATCATTTCTAATGGACTAAAACTGGCATATCCCTATTGAGTAATGGCCTGCGGTCAGCAGGTCCTAGCTTTAACCTTGAAATTCATATTTAAAGAACTGCTGTTGCTGTCGAGATACAGTTTCTGATAATCCCTGATTGGCACATCTTTATTTTACTATAGTGTTGAGAATTTATTATTTTGACCATGAGTGGGGTTTCTTGTTTAGCAAATGTACAATACTGGCTCTCTGGGCAGATCACACTCTTGCAGTCCCTCCATTCTGCTCAGATGATACCATATTTTCCTAATTTTGTTCTTTAATGTCCATAGCATACTTTGTGTGCCTATTTAAATACCCTTTTTCTCCTTATTACTTTAGATGCTGCTTTTCTGTTTTCAGCACAAGTAAATGTAGTGGTCTTTTATGCACTTTCAGATGAGGAATGGTTTACTCAAAAAAAAAAAAAAAAAAAAAAAAAGAAAGAAATTGGGCATAAATAGCTTCCCAACAAGCTGAAATTTATTACGTGGACAAGGGAGAATGCAGCTTAGGATGAGAGCAAATATTTGCAGAAAATAGATTACAAAAAGTGCAGCATATGTCTAGAGAGTTTTTTAAAGCACAGATCTATTTGTGGTGCAAGGAATGAAGAACTGTGAAATATGTGGTAAAGCGTAAGCGTGCAGAGTGATTTTTACATACCAGAGGTACTGATGCATATTAAAAATATATGTGCTAAGGAAGACCTGTTTAAATGTTCAATAAAATTGTGAATAAATGGGAAAATATTCACAAAAATACTTTTAAGGATTAAAAAATTGAAATATTATGTCTCTACATCTTTTTTTTAATGTGTCAATTAATGCTTTATTTACATTTTTATATGCTATATTGTCTACCATCAGTTTTCTAGAAAGTACTTCTATAAAGAGGAGGTGTAAGTAGAAATGAGCTAAATTGAACTTTTGAACATTTTATCACCATATTTGGTCAGGAATTTTGATATAGCCCCATGAACAGCTTTCATGCAGTTTGCCTGTTGAACTAAGTCTGGAGTGTGTAGAAAATCCAAATTCATTTTCTTGGTATTGTCACTTTATTAATACAGAAAGCAATAAGATGGTAACACTGGCAGAAACTGGGTTTTTTTGTTTGTTTGTTTTGTTTTTTTTAATTGAGGAATGGCTGCTTTTGGGGTTTCTTTTGGGGGACTGGTTAGATCATATCCTTTAACTCCACAGACATTATTTGTGTATCACTTTATTAATTTCTGAACAGCCTCTTCTGACAGCTCTCTTCTTATTGCTTTGTTGTTCAGCTAGAAGTCACACATTTGAGCAAGAAGAACATATATAACCTCTTTTCAGCTGAATTGTGCTTCCTGAAAAGGATGGAGTATAGCAGGAGAACACCACTAGTTTGTTAAAATACTTTTAGGCTTGGAATTCAGTGTCTTTTGAAATTTGAGAATATTTCTTTCAGGTGATTTCAATATAGATAAATACTGATTTGTTGTATGTTCTTGAGGATATTTTAGTCAAAAGCAAAGGTGAGGTAAGAAAGTAAAAGAATATTCCTCCCTTTTTGCTGCATTTTTTAGGATCATCTTACTGTGGCTTTCAATTTTATCACTGATACCGCTATTATCTCAGATGATTCTCCATAACTTTGGAGTTCAGTGAAAGCCTCTAAAAGGGGTGATAAAACCCAGGCAATATGTGTTATGTTTCAATGTATTTTCATTTTTCTGTGTGGATGTTTTTATTGGTTGCTAGTCTCAGTGCTGGATTTTTTTGGTGGGTTTTAGCTAATCTTATATTACACTTCTGTGCAGTTGCCTAATGTAAAACTCTTTCTTCTTTGATTCTGTATTTCCATTCAGTCTTTTGTCCACATGCTTAATGCCTTTTTCCTTCATTTCTTCTGAGGTTCTTCATGGAAGCATCAGGCCTTGTTGTAATACCTTTTATTACCATTCCAAAGTGAGTAAACATGTTATTATTCCAGCTGCTTTTCCCGCTATCTTGGCACAGGTCTGCTTAACTGGCGAACAGTAATTTAAAACAACTTGTCAGCCATACCCAGTGAATTCTGGCAACCACCATGCCATTTTTTTTTCCTTCTAGTTATTAAGTGTTCAACAAACTTCATATTCTGGTTTCAGAAAGCTTATACTGTCCCTACCCTTGCAATAGTGCTATGTACTCACTCGGGGTACAGGTGTCAGGAGAGAGATTTCAGCAATTTTCTTTCCTCCATTTCCATCCATCTCCCTTTCCTTCCTAGCTAGGAGCACATGAGCATTTGTACCCTTCTTTGGCCCTGCAAAGGCTAAATGTCTCGTTTAGCCCACCTTTAATTATCCAAAGCCACCTTTGAAGGTTCCCTGTCATCCCAGGAAGGAAAATACCTTTTCATACAGCCTTTGGCTTTAGAGGGGGACTTGTTTTGGCTCAGTTTTGCTCAAATAACCAGGAGATTGACCACAGGGGCTCTTTCAGGTAGTCTTGATTTGTAGGAATTGTCTTTTTGTTTTTGTTTTTTTTTCCCCTAGGACCCAGGCCTTGGGATCATCCTTTGTATTCTTATTTTTAGGGAACTAGGCAGCAGGCTTTGAAGTCTGAGGGATGATGATAAGTATCAACTTCAAAGTCTTGACCCCTCCAGTATCTGAAGATACTTTCTAGCCTCTAAGAGAAATACTACTAAATATTACTACTAATTATTTACTTGACAATAATTCTCAAAGTGTGTTAAATGCTGTATCTGCTTAGAAGACTAGGGCATGGAAATATATCGATAAAATTATCTTGCATGACATGATCATGTTATGTTACATATTTTATAAACAACAAATACTGGGCATGCTGAACAGCTTACTCTCCCTCCCTTCCCTCTCCCAGTTTTCTTTTTAAAGGTTTTTAAAAAATCTTTTTTAAAACAGTATCTCTCAGGTCATTGTGACTATTAGGGAGTTTGTTTGTTTGGTTGGTTTTTTTCTTTTTAACTGACGAGTATCAATTCTGGCCTGCTGATATGATGGTAGCAAATGTGATATAAAAATTTTAATTGACAGTCTGTGCAGAATCACTTTGCCTGCTAGCTGACAGGGACAACCTGCTCCTGGGGATACTCCTGCTGCTTTGCCGGGTGCCTCAGTAGTTCTAAGGACACTATGGTATCTCTGCCAAGTCTTCTTTTTTTTTTTATTATTATGTTTATCAGCATATAAATTGGCAGGGTACCAAAGTCCAATTCCTTTCTCTTTCTTTTTTTCATTCTTTTTTTTCCCCTCCCTGTCCCAGATCGTTTAGTCTTATTTTTAGTGTTGGTTTCTTGGCTTCATGTATCTCTGCATCCATGAAGGAAAAAAAAAGCAGTGAATAATTTCTTCTTCAGTGCTTTTATTTTGATTTTCTAATTTATGGTACTGTGCCCAGGCCAGCAGCTTTAAAAGCTGCTACATGTTGAGCCTTCAGTCTTCTTCATGCTGACACTTTGGGCTCTAAAATTCTCCCTTTTCTTTCTGTCCTTCAGAATCTGAAACCTTTTCTTTGTAGTTTTTCCAGGGTTCCTCCTGCATCTGGAAGTTCTGCCAAAAGGACAGTGTAGACCTGAAAAATGCAATTTCCTTATCTTGCATTAACTCAGTTTTGCTACTTTTTTGTGCGATACCTGTATCAACGAAATGGATTTAGTAAGTAAAGCTAGCACAGACTAGCCATTAGAATGAGAAAATGTGTCTTGAAGTCTTCTTTTATTTATTTCTTTGCAAATATATTGTCAATTGTTCTAGGCAAAGCCACCTGGAAATTTCTATCCCAGGTGACAAATGAAAACATCACTGCCAGTCTCCTGACCTCTCAAGTGGTGTGAGCTCTGAGCAACTCAATGCTATTTTACCAAGTACTATGCAGAGTCTGTATCATTTGGCTCATAGGGTAAAACTGAGTATCTGTTGCTGTTTGTAGATTTCCAGGAGCAGGAAATTATAACAGATTTGTAGGAAATTATAACAGCAACAGCTGATATAATCAAGTGTCGGGATTAGGACCTTTAAAGTTTTGTTGAATTGAGGTCCTATACAAAATCAGACCAAATTGTCAGCTGTAGGATTCAAGTACATCTTTATTAAAATCTATTAATTTTACCATATTACATCAGCAGTAATAAATTCTCTAATCTCACTGTGAAATAGTTAACAATGTGGGATTATGACCTCTGTACAGCAAAGCTGTAAGAAAAGATTCAGAGACAGAAACTGAAAATTTGAGGATAGCATTAAAAGAAAAACCCCACAGATAGGTGAAGGAAGTGTTAGATTGAAAGAGGTATCATATAAATGGAAATGCGGTAGAAGTGTATAAAGAACTGGTAATGTAGAATAAGGAAGTGAAACGTAGGTGATGCAAAGAGAAAAATATTTTGTGACACTGGGAGACAATTGAAACAAAAGTCTTTTTCTTTAAGGGTAACGAATGTTATTTTACAGAACACATAATCTCTCTTGGTATTTACTGCCCCTGGGGTTTTGGTATTTAAGTTCAAATCAGCTATATATATATATTTATAAATTTGCATTGCAGAATGAATGTTTGTGTGCTCTCACATCTAGCTTCATATAAACACATTATAATGTCAGTGAGGTTGGGTGGGAGGAGGACTGAGAACAAAAACTGTCAGTACACATAAAAATAGCAATAAGGAAGGAGATACCCTTGTACCTTCTACTAAAGATAAGGACATTTCAAATTAAAGGAATAATTCTTTCTTTTGACTTCAAAGGTGTTGGGTCTTTGTATAGCAGATCTGAGTCTGGTCTGTGATGCAGAAGAATTCAGCTTTCTTGTAGTGTATTGATGTCCCCATAGTTTTCCTGGGTTGGACTCATGCCAGGCCGCCATGGGGCTGCTTGATCCTGCCTTGTGAAATGCATTGAAGTCTTTTCCTTTTTTAACTTGGCAGAAACATTTTGTTTGCAAAACACGTAGCTGCATATTCACTTCCACTTCCTGAGCATGTGAACGCATGGGGTGAGATGGATGATAGCAATTTTCGCCGCTTAAGTCACCACTTTATCACGAGGAAGCAAATAGAAGCCATATGATGTACATGGTCTTGCAGAACGTGTTCTTCGTGCGGTAACCGACTGCAGCAAAAGCCCATCAAATCTCCTTTACGACTCCTCACGTTACATTTCAGGACTCTATTCATGTCACATTTAGAGTGTGTATTTCACTAGTTGCTGCATTCAAAGCAACGTATTCCAGATAGAAAACTGGATGCCGATTGCTCCCGTGTACGGTCAATCTGTGATGGAAATTCAGGCTAAGAACATGTGCATGTATAAGCAGGAAAAACTTGAATTCCTAGTGCTAAAGGAGAGGTCTGATACAGCAAGGAGTTTTGCTTCAGTAATTCTTACCAAAGTCCAGAATACACTTTGTTAATCTGAATAGATCAGACCAAGTGTTCTACTTTGTGGCTTGAAATTTCAGTATTGAAAACATTTGGAAGCAGCTGCCATTTTCACCTGCAAGAAAGCAGGGATTTTAATTCTTGGGGAAATAGGTGTTATGTTTGTACCTGCTTGGAGTGTTGGTCAGGGTCAGTTTGGAGCTCCCTTGGCCGTGCCAGAACCATTATTGCTTGATTTGAGAATTGTGCTGGGAAGACTGGAGTTATGCCTTAAAGAAACCATCATTTTGATAATGAACTTTCCAGGCTTCCTACAATTGTACGCTGGTTCTCGTACTGCATGCGTCTGTGCCGTAGTTTTAATAATCAAGATTTTGAATGCATAGATTGGTATATTCTGATCAGTGTGCATGGCATCACCTCTGTGCCTGAGGAGATGAGTTTGCTGCAGCTGCCAGCTCAGAAGCTGTGCCCAGGTGTTTGTAGCTATTTAGGTGTCCAAATTGCTTTGCTTTCGAGAAAAAGCTGTACCTTAGTCATTTCTAATTCTCCTACGATGACTGAAACAATAGTTATTAAAATAGTTATTAAAATAAAAAAATATTAATATTAAAATATTAAAATAT
Organism: Rhea pennata; assembly: GCF_028389875.1. Lineage (NCBI taxonomy): Eukaryota > Metazoa > Chordata > Aves > Rheiformes > Rheidae > Rhea > Rhea pennata. The sequence goes on from NC_084665.1 coordinate 40,584,429, forward strand.
AGCTATGTGCAAATATGTCTGATATTACTGGTATAACATTGCAGGATCACTTTTAGTAATCTGATGGAGGTGCAGCTGAGCTGTATTTCTTCATGCTGCTGCTGCAGCTCTTCTGAGTAGACATTTTAACTGTAGGAAGACACAGAAGGGGAAAATAGTCGAGCTGGTTGGTGGTCTTTCGCACAGGAGGCCTAATATCTTACCTATCAGTGACTTTAAGGAATGTTGGAGTTATTCTACAATATAATATGCTGATACATCTGAAAAGCGGTTACTATAACAATATGATCTTTTTAAATAAAAGCTGCCTGTCTGCTGTGTTTCAAATCTGCCACAGCTGAAAGCAAGCCTAATGTGATACACAGCCAGCAGTGATGAGCTTTTTTAGGAGGATTTATTAACTGGAACTTTTGCTACAAAAAGATCTTACAGCTGTCATATCCCTAGATGAGGGTAATCTATAGACAATACATCCCTGTAATCTAATTTTGCTGAGACTTTTTTTTTTAGCCCTATGTGGGCATATATAGTAATCGCAATTTACAATTACTCCTTTTTTTTTTTTTTTAACCTTTTTACCAGTACAAAAATTTAGCATTTGCTTTTGAATGCCTTGCTAAACTCTGGCTTTGGATGACAAAACAGCATGGTCCTTTCAAATCAAATACTGCCCTTTGCTTTCATTCTGTAGTGGCTGGGAATAGCGGACCCAGTTTTGCAGTCATCATGCCTACGTGCACCCAACAACGCATGCTGGGAGACCCCAGTTGTACAGCACTGCATGGTGGAAGCCATTAGGCTCTACCAACTACTTTGAGCTGTTTTGTCTTAACCAATGTAGTTAGATAGGAATATGTAAGAATATAATTTGTTGGCAGTAAGAGTTGCAACTTTTGCATTATTTTCTCACTAGTTTCTCACGAGTTCTTCCCTGCTGCTCCCAAGAGTCAAACTGCGCCCGCTGGAGAACATCTTGGGTAGATAATGAAAGATCCAGTATCTTCTGTGAGCTAGTTTTATGTGACTGTCATTTGTTCACGTTATCACACCAGCTTTAAATGTCATTTATTTTCAAAGTATTTGAAAAAGCCAGTAAACTATCTCCATTCCCTCCCACACGCACTAACGCACGCACACGCACTCTCACACCTGCACGTGCACACACGTATACGCACACAGCCTTGCGGCTGCACAGGATTGACTTCATGTGGTTTTGAGCTGCCTACCAGCTCCAGACAAATCAGGAGTATGAAACAGTACTGGGACTGATTTTGGAGAAATCATGAAATAGAGATTTTTAGCTGAAAAGAGGGTAAGTGGGGGAGACAGTCTCTGTTAGAAATATGAATACTCAGTAAAATGGAAGGAGTAGAAAGAGGAGGGTGAGAGGTGCCTTTGGATATACTTAGAATAGCAAATTACAGATAACATTGTGAAAAACAGATTAGGAACTGTTCAAGGAAGCAATAATACAATAGAAAGAAATGGTACAATAAAACCTTTTTCTGCATTTAAGGAAATAATCTTACCTGCCCACCTGAAATTACGTTCGATTTTGTATTGAATATTTTCTCACTTACACAAATTATGTGTTATGTGATAACAGGGGTTTTTTGGATACCTTTGGCAGTGTGCACCACATCTTAGTGATAATCAATGACAATTTGTTTAGAAAACCTTGTAGGCATGGGAATCTTGAATAGAGATTGCATTGCATCCTCCTGTAGGAGGGTACAGTCCTTGTCCAAGAAATGATGGCATTGAGCTAACTATGTAATTTTCATTTCGCATTTCAGTGGAAGCTGAAGAACGGTTGAAATATTTCACAACTCTAAGAGCGGACGTTATGTCAGTCCTCTCTGTGCTTCTTAGTGGGCTGCAGCGCTGCCGAAAACGTCCTGATGTGCTCAGCTCTAGCAGATCATGGCTTTGAAGGGAGTATCCTTAGAAGGCGGTTGTGAACAGAAGCTAGTTCCTAGTTGGAACAGAAACTTTTCTACTCCCTCCTTATCTGTTTGACCACTTTTCTTGAAGAGGCTGAGCTAAAAGTTTGCATAAGACAAATTTGCCTTCTTGAGGGATGCCTGAAAAGATTCATTCATGACATAAAATCCATTATATCTTGTGCAAGTTCTGCATGAGGATGGCTTTCAGTCAATGTAAAATGATGTTTTGACTAGGTTGTGGGAGTATCCAATAAATATTCATGGATGAATAATTACAAATAACAGAAAGGGTATTTACTGTGGGCTTTAAGAGTAAACAATTGAATGCAATTGTGTTAGCTACGTATTTGCAGTGTTTGTTGATCTGTAGGCTTCAAGCCAAGACATGCATTTGGAAAAAAAAAAAAAAAAAAAGGAGTAGGATAGGAAAACACTAGATGGGAATAAGTAGAATATTTTGAATAATAAAATAGAACATTTTAAAGTTGTCCTATATTTTTCCTATTTTTTTTTCAAAGACAGAATGGAAGAGGTAGAATTGATCTATGTAATTATTTAGGAAATTTGATTGTGAAATTTTGGGCCCAACTTTGATATAGCAAACTTTCTAAACTTCCTTTAGCTCTTGTACCCTGTATGGAGTACTGGAAAGTTACTTTTTTCATTTGCAAAATCAAGTAAGTATAATTTGTTTGGGAAAAAACCCTCATATTGTTTCTTCTTCACCATATGTTTTTTCATAGTTTGTTAGTATTACTCATGTATTGTTCTGCTTATGGTAAGAAGTTTCTGTTGTAATTATGATTTCCACTACGCCATCTGTGTCATATTTAGGTAGTGGATATGTCCTTTTTCCTGGGAACACACCAAAGCCAACATGCAGCCCAAGCTGATTTGCTAATTTCTCAACTCTGAATGTTACATTTTGGACCAAATTCATCCCAAGATTTCAGTAGGCTTCCCTGTTAGCTACAAATTGCAGAGAGATAAGGGTGTAAAACCTGCAATTTATTTATCATTCAGATTTGGACTCCTCTAAAATTGCTGTTCTTTTAGGATGGGAGCGACTGAGGTGGGTACTCTTGGTGACTGCGGCTGTCTGACAGTCGGCCTGAATCATTAGATTCATAAAAGCATTCAGCTCTCAGTTTGTGCAAGCACCTCCTTGGCAGCTGAAAAAGTACCATCCTCTTAAAAGAGCATATTGCTAGCAGGCAATAGGGGATGGTAAGATAGACAACTGTGGTATATTACAGTTCATTGTCATTCTTTTTACTGAATTACTTTTTTAAAAATAGAACAAAGGCTTTAATAGCAAGTGTAGTTTGAACTTGTGTTAATTTTTGAACACATACTGTGGAACATGCTAAGAATCTGTAGGTAATTAATGACTTTTTAAATTCGGAGTGTAAGTACTACTGGGGAGCCATTAATTTTGTGATAGACATACACAAAATAATCTTGTACTTTTTAGGAATTATTTAAACCAGCAGATAGCCCTCTGTTTTCTTAGATTCTCTGCTAAGCTAGTGCTTTAAATACCTCAGAAAAAAAGGTTCCTGTAACAAATTTTGGGAATGTAGGAATGCTTTAAAATACGTGTCAAGTCACAAGTAGAAACTTACGGCGTTCAAAATTGTTTGCTGCTTTGAGGACCGGCCAAGATTTTAATGCAGGGTCTCAATATGCATTCTTGGTAAACAGCTATTTGTGAGTTATGCAGGACAAAACTGGGCTGTTCAAGCAGAGTTGCTGGTGGCTAAAAGGTCCTGGCCAGCGTAAAGCACGTCTCTCTTGCAGCATGTGCATAGACCTCAGACTGGTGCATGTCCAAGAGCAAAGGAGCAGGTGGGGATTCTTGTATGCTCAGCGGTGTCACAGTGACATCCCCGTGCCGTGTCCCGTCCGACACCTGCCTGTGCCTTGCTGGCCTTGGGGTGACTCGGACCAGCTCTTGGGCTGCCAGGAGCATGGGCAGAAAGTGGCCCTGGAGCGAAAGCTTCACTTTGCTCCTGAGGCAGCAGATCTAGCTGCCTACCGGCAGGCAGCTGCTTTGCTGCAAAGTTTCATTTTAATTTGAATTGAATTTTTGGAGTTGTGTGTCCTTGCCCTTGCCCAGTTTTGAAACATGCAATAATGAATATTGGGAAGAAAAAAATAGTTAGACATCATTTTGAGCACTGTACCAAAACATGAAGAAAATTTGTGTCAACCCATTTGATAAGCACTTGCTGTGGTGTTCATGCAATAAAAGCTGGGCTGGTTTGTGGGTTGGTTCGGGGCCAGGAAGAAGTTATCATCTAGGAGAGATCTTTGCCTTTATTGATTTATTTTTACCATGACACAGAGACTGGCCATGTAAAATGCCCTCACATGCCTTTAGTGTGCCCTGCTCAGTACCAATGTTTTCAATAATTTGCAAATCTCACTGTCAGCTGAAACAAAGTGGCACTGATGCCAATTCTGAGTTTATTGAGAAGCCTCAGATATTTAGTGCTCTGTTTCTCGACATCATCTTGTGCGAGTCACCTGGGACACATTCTTGAGAATTGCAAGAGAAAAGGCAGACCTCTGCACTGTGGTAAGAAAATGCAGAGCTCTAAGGATCTTCTCCTGCCCAGTAACAGGCAAGTTCAGCTAACTCTTTTTTTTTTTTTTTCCTTTTTTCTTTTTTTTTTGTCTTGATGAAAAGTTTTGGCCTTTATGATTCGTTGGGAAGCTTGGAAGTGTTGTCCAAGCAAACCCTTGTGTATCAATAGCCAAATAGCAGGAATCCCAGGATTAATCATAGAAGAATCCTTGTGATTTTTATCAAGTGTCTTCACCGGTTGCCTTTTAGGTAAAATGGGAAAACAAATGTTTTAGTGTGGTGGTACTGCAATTGTTGTTTCTCCACGGCCTTTTGGGATCCAGGCAGATTATTTCATGGTCTGCCCTCAAAAATGGAGACCCAGACGTACAGTTGAGAAGTCCTAAACTGGGACAGTCCTACTACACACTGTCTACTCTTTGAAATGAATCTAGGGTGTCTCCAGGATCCTTTCTGGGAATTCTTCTAAAAATGGCAATGGCAAAGATTGCTCCAAGTACCGTTTCCAGCCAAGCCAGGTTACAGTTAAGTTGTGCAACACTCTAGCCCCTTCTGAGTTTTGAAGCAAACAGTGGGTTGAAGTTGGGCATGTAGGTTCGCAATAAACATTAAGCACTTTAAATAAAAATGGACTTACAGAGGATTTGGGTACTGTATATTGTACCTTGACTATTTTGCAGTGTGAACATACTGCCATACTTGACTGAGCTCCAGTCTAATAACTCTGTGAGCTTAATTACATTCAAGGTCATTTTTTTCTTATAAATCAGGTCAATTTTATAAATGTCAAGCAGTCTGGGCCTATGGAATCACTCCTAGTTTTCATTTTGTGCCATTTTATCTCTCTCAGTAACTACAATTACGTCTTTCTTAGCTGCGATCAGTTAGAAAACTTGAAAACCAACGATCTTTTCAGTTTAGGCAAGATAGTACTGCAGAAGCATTTACTAAACCTTTAAGATTTTTAGACCTAGAATGGTCTTAGGATCTCATAATGACAAAGGTTTACAGACAGACATTGTAGTGAAAATGATGTAAAAACTCCAAATTAAGCAGGATGCTTCAGTTGCATGTTGGAAATTAAAGATGCATTTATGCTTTTTCACTTGCTGTGCACAAATGTTACCGTCTATTTTTGTTTTGGGCTGAGCTCCGTGTTATTAAGTAGAATTCTCTCTGCAGGGAAAGAGATCTCTATGTGCGAGAAGTGAATGTTAAGCCAAGTGAATAGAGTTGTACATGCAATTCTGTATGCACTGCCTGGGATTACCTTCGTATGATGCTTGTGCAAAGGTCAGCTGAACCTGCAGATCCTCTTGTGAAGCACATCAGAGGCATTATGTTCTTAAAAACTTTGGCTAAGAGACAGCAGCTATAATATTGCACACTGTAGAGAGAACATCACGTGCAAGTTAAACATTGGTTGTGATTTGTGTTAAAAAAAAAAAAAAACACCCAACGAACCAAACAAACGCACACCCAAAAAAACCTTACAGTGTAGGTACTTGCTGTAGTACATTTGCTATCCTATCTTCTAGTACATTTGCTCTAGCCAAGTTTCCTTAAACTCCAGTTTAATGAAAGGACAGAAGATGGAGTAAATTCCATCATCCTATTGTGCAGTTGGACCCGGCTGTGTTTTCTGTTGTGCAGTGCTCCAAAGTGAGCAGAGTATAACATTGATTGTCATCCTCTGTGATTTCAAGGATATATTCCAGAGCTCGATCTTTCTCTGGAATATCATGGAAACCCTGTAAAATTATTTCCACTAGATGTAGTATTATAGATTTCAAGATAGGAGATATGGTGTTACCTACTGAAGAAAAAAATGTAGTTTAGGGTAATGGTAAAGAGGTGAAACAAGACAACAGAACATGTGTTTTCTTCTGAGGGAGCTTGGACAATGCATTTTCTCTCTCCTTAGTGTGTTTCCCAATTCTGTTTCTCAAATTTTGTCTCATTGGAGAGCAAACTTTGCTAGATCATCTTGTGACTGTGTAGTACTTAGCACAATAAGACTCCTGTTTATAGCTTGGTGGAGGGAATGGAAGGAATGATTCAAGAAAACTGGTGTGGGGCACATTGAATAGAGTCTTGCTTTAGTGTTACAAATGGCTTAAAAGTTCAATTAGCAAAACTAGTTTTGATAGTGAAATTTGGACTTTTTGTTGGGTGAAAGGGAAGGAATTAAGAAAGGAAAAGCAAAATGGACATGCAGCACTGGTTAAGTCTGGTGAACAAAGGGATATCTATCGAATGTGTCTCACTGGTTAGAAGAAATTCTCCCTTCTCCATAGTTTCCAAAAATGGACATCAGCATAGGAAAGATTTCAAGAGTTATCCTAGAAATGTGTTGGTTGAGGAGAACTGAAGTTTAAAGTCGCTACCTGTCGTAAGGAACTAATGTCTGCAGACTGAAGCTGGTAGTCTAGTAGTGTATGTATTCATAGACAAGCAAGTCCAGATGGACTTCTGCTCCAGTTCTGCTGCTCCAAGTAACAGCTGATTCTTTAAGAATCCAAAAATAATTCTGCAGCATCCCTGAAGGGGGAACAGAAGAGCGTCCTGTGCAGATTATGGCCCTATCTCATAGCGAAAGGAGCAATAAAAGACTTAAGTAGAGCCCTACAAAAATCAATTAAGAAACCATGTTAACTAACATTAGAGCAGTTAAGGTCAAAATCCAAATTTGAGATCCCGCCTCCACTTCAAAGTGTTTTCTCAAATGACTCACAATTACCATTAAAGTCTTTATTGTGTATTTGTATTGTATTTTCATTGTTAGATGAAGTCAGAGATTGGAAATTTTGACTGACTAAATAACTGATCAACCATGCTTATGTTAGGAGTCTAATGTACTGATTAGCTGTAGTAGCTGAACTGATTAGCTTTGTAGTAAGAAAATGATTCTTTACGAATTTCAGACCATGGGACATCTGTTGCCATCTCTTAAACACAAAACAAAAGAAGGGGGTTATAATGGACATTAGGCATTTTCATATTGTGCTGATTTAATTTTACTCTATAGATTAAGCTGAAGCTTTTAAGCTAGTGTCTTTTGAGACAGGTGACAAGTGTGTAGACTCAGTGAGGTACAGATGTAAAGTTTGACAGCCCATTAAAACAGCTATCCAGGGTACCAGCAGCAAATCTGATGTGTAATTTTGATTTATACATTGCAAAAATAGTGGATAGGAATAACTGTATAGTCTTGGAAGTTGCTTGTTTAAAAATAACCAACTCTGTATTGCAAGTAAGTGTCAGCAACTGCTGTTCAAAACATGGGCAAATACGAGGACTTGTATCTGAATTTTGTTTTCGCTTGTAGCTCTCTTCATTATTGCACTGCAATTCACATGGCTCTCTGCCCTTCCTGTCATTTCTGAATGACTGCACGCTCCTTGCTGGTTATGCAGGTCCTGGTTCTGCTACGTTGATACCATTTTGGTGAAGGTCTGCTCAGACTATTTGTGTCTTTGCCACTAATGCATAAAATGGTTGTTAAACCCGGGATGCTAAGTGCAGACAATAATACAGTATTTCTCTTCCACTGTTCCTACTGCATTTGTACAATATATCAGCAGATACTGGTGCCCCTGTGTCGGGCTCTCTGCAGTCAACGTGAAGAATCTCTGTTTTGGCGTGGTGGTGGCAGGGAAAGGGGCTGACGTGGGCTGGAGTTCTTCCCTCGATGCCCTGGCTGTGCCACGGCTCCTTTGGGCTGTGTTGCTGGGAACTCTGGCTAGTGTGCAGGAACCTCAGCAGATCAGACCGATGCCTCCACTAACCTCCTGCTTCATTCTTGCATCTCCAGGTGGTCACCTTGAAGTGCTTCAAAGACAGTCTGAAGAAATGGTGTAGTCAGAGGTGCAGATTTTTGTCTTTCTTTACCAATGTGCCTGTTGTAGTTGACTTACAACCTCGGTGTCTTTGTTGTCTACAACTACACCCAATTCTCTTGTGTTTTTTGACAGTAATAGTATTTTGTTGCAAGTTCCTCAAGTTTAATAAATGCTAAGATTGAAATAACAGTCAGAACTATAAACCAGAAAGTTTCCTCTCATCTATCTGCCTTCTATGTACTCCTGAGATGAAATAAATAGAAATATGGAAATACCGTTTTGGAGATCAGCAAGGTTAGGATTGTTGACTCTATCCCCTCTCCCTGTCAAACTCTCAACCGCATCCCATGTGTACAGGTGAAAGGAGGAATTGCCCAGGTTAGAGAGTCAGCAGAAACTGCTTCACATGCTTGACAACTGTCAACACCTACTGATAGGCAATGTCTGTTGTACATACACTGCCCTCCTGACGTGCTGCTATTTCTTTCTTTGGAAGTTACTGACTGAAAATAAAACTATGCAGCAGAGCCATGACATCAGCGGGCATGAAAGAGTTAATACTTTTGGAATCACTTTCCAGCCTGTTCTTTCTTGACTGTGTTGCCAAGTTGACCAGTTAATCAATAAGCCTACAGTATGTTAACATGTGTGTGTTAACATGGTAAGAGCTAATGAAGAATTCAGCAAAGTATAAGATGAGTTGAAATTTTTCCCTCCGAAGTGCAGTGTCCTGGGGGGGTTTTCTTTGCTCATTCAAGAGTCCTGTGCAGTTTTGAGTCCTCTAAAGAAGTTATTATTTAAAAGCTACCTGTCTAGAATCAGGTAACAGTTTGAGTAGTCTATATAAATTCTCTTAATATAAACAGGAGAGGGGGGATTAGACAGTCTTCCCAGCAACAGGCTGCTAATGCCTGAACTGAAGGGGTAGGCAGGAGATGACTCCAAACCAGATAACATTCTGAAATCCACAGGTAGAGAAATCCACAGGTAGGGAAGGAACTTCTTGAAGAGGTTTCCATTCAGAATACCTTGAATTCTTTTGTCATTTCACTGTCCAATGTTGGTTTTTGTTTTTATTTTTTTAAATGAAAATCTGTTGCTTCTTCCAAGTCGCTCACAGTTTGCCATGATGAGCATGGCTGGATGCCAGACGGGTACACAGCCTGACTTGCTGTGAGACAAGGCTGGGGATTGCTCCAAAGAGCTGGCAGCTACACGTATCTGCAGAACAGAGACAGGCACCCTTGCTGCCAGCTGTCTCTGTCTGACACAGTGCCATCTTGGGTTACATCTCAGGAAAAGAATGATTAAAAAGAAATACTTTTTTCTTTAGCCAGCTGAGCTAAAGATTCCTAGCTTTGACAGCTTATATAGAATTTATAGAGGGATATACCCTAGGGCTCATGCTTCCCTCTTTAAAAGACACATTCAAAATCTTTGTAGTGATCTTTACCAAAAAGGGACTGTTACTCCCATTTATGCATATAATATATCAGGTAACAAAATTATTTATGTGCAGCTTCCCCATAATATAGAAGATGTTGACATTATTATGGAAAAAATATGGAAAAATTATTATGAGAAAAAATGAGGGAAGGAGGAGTTAAGATAAAACGTGTATTAAAAATAAATAAATACTGCTAAGTGGGAGGCTGCTCTCATGACAGTGTGATTGTCTCCTAAGATGCAGAGAAATCTTTTCTCAGCACCGAAATCATTACGGAATTCTGTTTCTTTTAAAAATTAAGTATTTTTTTAATTGAAAACAAATTCCTTTTTTGTTAAACTATGTTTAAAAACAGTTAAAAATGTTTCAAGAAGGTCTTCCCCTGGTGGGAGATGTTGGTTCTTCATGTAATTGTCTACTTCCTACTTTGAAATCTAGTCAGAGGGAAGTCTTCCATTTCTCAGGAAAAAAGAATGAGTCTAGCCCATTCCCTAAAACATTTGTTTTGATAGAAAGCATTTTTGTCACTGCTTCTGTTCCTTTTTATTTTATTTTATTTTATTTTATTTTTTCATCTGCAAGGTTACTTTCAGGAGAAGATGTTTAGGGCTACACTTAGAGTAGGAACCAAGGGGTAACTAGAGGCAGATATATAGACATGGTGTAACATAGAACTGTTATAATTGAAGCTCTAGAGGGCAGAAAGCTTTAGTTTTCTAAGACAGGTACATTTTTAAACTGTAGCCCCAAGTTTCAAAATTTTAAAGAGATACTCTCTGGAACATAAATAAGAAAACTTTAGATGCTGCAGAACTCTATTGAGCAGAGCATAATTTCTGAGGATATTGGATTGGAATATTTTGAAGACTGAATTCAAAGATCCCACAACTTTCTACTAGCTTTTTTTCTGGCTTTGGACTTGAGCCAGATCTTGGATTAATGTCTCTCCCTTGAACTGGCCAACTCCAACACATCTGAAGTGTGAGGCTATATGAAATCCAGAACCAAACTGAAATTCGAAACGTTTCATTTCAGCCCAGCTCTGGTGTTTACTGCATTTCTCTTTCAAAGGCCCGTAAGAGATGCTTTTCCCCCTTATATACAGGAATTCACAAGATAAGACCATACCACCTATCTCAAAGTAGTCAGATGGAGTCACCCTCTGTTTAAAATTGTACTTTCTGACCCTGAAGTGTTACAGCTTTGCTTATCCAGAAGCTCCATATTATTGCTTGAACTAACAAAAATATAATGTTCTGTAATGCTAGTGTCTGAGGAGTCAAGAAGGCTATGAAAACTCCAATATATATGGTGTGAAAGCTCCCAGATAGAGCTGTCTCTTGACTTAGCAGCAGTGCAAACAGTACTGATTTTATTGCACTGCAGATGGAGGGATAGGACTGGGCTGCCTCTGCCACAGGATGGAGATGAAAAAGAGAAATGGAGCAGGAAAGGAGAGCCCTAATGAGTTGGGAGAGGTGCGAGTACCTGCAGGGGAAGTTTTCTTTGCTGATGTTGACAGCATGTGCTGTCCCTTATACAGGGAAACATGGAAGACCTAAATTATCATCATCAGTGAAACCCTACAAGCCATCAGAGGAGAGAGACATGAATAGGCAGGATAAAAAGATTAACAAGTAACCTCCTTGCCTCTATCTTCCTTTCCCCTGGGGAAAAACAAACAAGAACGAAAAAAACCAAAACCTATAAACCCTTTTTTACTTTGCTGATGTAATTTCTGTTTCTCCACAAAACTCAGAGGACTTGTGGTGATCCAGTTAGGTGAGAGATGGGACCTGAAAGTAGATACGCAGTTCTCTTTCTATTTGCTCTCCAGAGAACTAATTTTTCAGGTTGGTTTGTAGTCTGTAATTTATACATAACTGTGCAAGATGATAGAGAAAAGGGTGCTGAGTTGTAAAGAGCTGTTCTGTACAGTAGCACTGATACACACAGTTATATCAAAAGAGAGAGAAAGCAGCTGTTCTCTGTCCCACGCAGAGGCACTGTCCTCTTTGTGGTATGCCTCCAGTTTCAGAAAGACAGAGACAGAAACATTGATGCCAAAGTTTTATCTCAGTTGTTGTTTGCATGCGAACGGCGTGTTGCTTTGCTTGCCTTCTGTCCCTGATTTTTCAAATAATGCAATAAAAGTAAGTGCTGCTTGTCTGAAACTCTGCTATTGTAAAAGCAGGTGATGCATGGTAGCATATCTTGTCTGAGTGAAATGCAGCCTCTTGTTCATGACAGGTCAGATCCTGCAGCCCTTCCTCAGCCAGAGCCCCTCAGTGGGTCCTGTGAAGCACAGCACAAGCAGGCTTGGACCACCCGAAATGAAGAGCCTGCTGTATGATGATTGAATACGTGTTTTGTTACTGAATTCAGGATTCACTTGGAAAGAAGAGCAAGAGAAGGTCATTTTCAGACATTTTAAGGAGAAGAAAATTAGCTGAGTAAAGCTGAAGGTTCCTGTTAATGTAGAAAGGTGGCACTACAAACTGTGCTAGTGCTAAAAGCAGTGACTGATGCCTTCTCAGGAGCAGCACGACATCTCCCAACAGCATCAAAATGCTAATTGTGCTGTTTTACGTGTCAAGACAACTTTCTTGTCCTATGGATCTGCTCAGCTCAGTAGTGGAATCCATAAACTACTTTTTCTTTCTTTTTCTTTTCTTTAAAGCTGCTTCATTTTACACCAGGCATGAATAAGATGTAGTGAGATAATCTCTTTCTTCTTCCCTTTCATCTCTTAAAAGTGGTATCACTCAAGATGAGATTCTTCACTTGGGAATCCATCTTACAGAGAGTTGCTTAAGGATTCTGCTTTACTAATTCATGCACGGATTATGAGAAAAGAACAGCTTTAGGTATATATATCCGGGGTAAAAAAAAATAAAAATAAAAAAAATCGTGTGGAACAGTTTAACCCTCCAGAGGGTCTTGTCTTTTATGAGAGGGCTTTGCTTAGATTAAGCTAAACTAGAAAAGCACGTGCCCTTCTTTCAGCGTATGGGGCACAAGATTTTCAAATTGCTTTGGTTTTCTTGGGGCATACGAGATAGCTAATAGCCTGTCCTGCTGAGTGTGGCATTTGTGCAATCAAGTTAGTAGCTTGGATACCCCTGATCTTACCAGAGCCTTAAATATTCCGGATGGAACTGGCATGGAAGGATCTTTCCTTGTTCCTTGCATGAGGGAGAAGATATTTTTTAAGCCCTCTACACTAATGCGCACATTTAGCATGAAGGAGAGTTGTGTGCTAAGGCTCCTCTAGTTCTCAGTGTAGGGAATTGTCTGGCAGCATGTTGCTACAATTTACTTTCTGCTGAATCAGGAGTCTACCTGCAAAAATCTTGTACTTAAGAATTATCTTACAGATCTCTGATACTTCCCAGAGGGAGGAAAAGGAGGTTTCTATAAACCTTCACAGATTTCTTCGTTTACCATTTCTATTGGAGACAAATCCACAGAAAAAAATCTTTTATGTGTATTTTTCACAGCTCTGCATGTGGGAGATAAATCAAAATGGAAAATGATTATATAGAATATTTCAGTAACATTAGTTATACATATTTTATTGCTAGGCAATGTATACAGAATGTGATTATAAGATTTGCAACTAAAATGAAAGGAAGAGACAGGTACCATATTGCATTAGTGATTACATCATGTAAGTGTTCTGGTTTTAAAAGTTGAAGTGATACTTGAAATTAAAATTTGAAATTCTGCAGTGCAGTTCTTTTAAAGTTTCATTTTTTTCAGTTTTAACCTTGACTTAACTGTTTAAATCAATGTTTAAAGAAAAATGGTTCATCCATCATTTCTCCTTCTAACTTTGGAATAAGCTGTTTGCAGATTACTCAAAGACTTTCAAAATATTTGAGTACTTCAATGCAGAATTTCCCATTAAATTTTCTCAGCATGTGAAAAATGGGTCAGAATTTGTACCTTTGATGTCATCTGAATGCTTTGCTGTGGTCAGATAGGATTGCAAAAAGGATGGTAGCGCCTGTTTTCTGGTTCTGATGCAGGTACCACTTGAGATGTTTTCTTTATGTTTCTTTGAAGTATGGTGATGTATTTTAGAAAAAAAAGATGATGATTATAACCAAGGGAGATGAGGAATAGGGGTTATAATGAACTGACTATTTCAGTTCATTATATTTCAGTTGTCTGAGGCAAGCGAAATGTAGACGGATAGAGCATGAAATTGTTCTTTTGGTGATGAGTGGTAAGTAGTCCCAGATAGTCACTGGGAGTGATTAAGGAATAATGTGAATATCTTGCAAAATGATAAGTATCTGAGGTTTACTCCAATGAAGCATATAATGTCAAAATGCTCATATTCATAAATTTAAGCACATGCTTATGGGCTTTCTTGAGTTTGTTCTTGCATGTTCTGTTTTACATGCAATGGGTACCAACCTTTTAGGTCAAAAATGACTAACTACGAGCGAGGACTTGAAAATCTAGCTTTCAAGTCCCTTGATAAAACGACTCTACAGAACCGTGCATTATTGCATTATAGTGCAATCCTGAAACAATGAATGGATGCAAAAGCAAAATTCCTAGAGAATTCAAGGAAGCCTAATTTTCACACAGTGTTCTTTGAGAGCTGTGTAAGAAACTATCTAGGATATCATAGCCTTTGCAAATTAGAGAATTAGTCTTTCTGTTGTTTTCTTGGTGGAGTTCTCACAATTTGATTGACATTTTTAATTTTTTAAGTAGTCAAGAGTATTTTGACAATTATGTTTGGATAAGACATGAGCAGAGATGAAAGGCTAGGTTTGTATAGCCAAATATCTATTCATTGATGATTCTGACATGAGTAGTATAAGGCAAACTCTTGGTGTTTTCCTGTTTGTCATCTTCAGAACAGCAAATCTTAAAAAGCTGAGATTAGGAAGCTTATTATCTGATAAGAACTCTAAAAATTATCATTGGGTTTTCAGGTCTTAATACTCCCTTCTATTTCATATGAAAATTAACATGTTCAGCATTTTGCTCCCTATTGAAAGTCTAGTATTTGATAGTTTAGACAGAGACTTTCTTCTTTTGCAATATGTAGTTTCACTTTCTGTACTAGAATCTTTAAAATACTCAGTTGGCAATTCCTATTATAGTTGCTTATTTGGACCAGGCAAATTGCCGAATAAAAGGTTTGTAAATTATCTGCTTTATATTTGTGCTGTCCTCAAAGGGCTGAAATTTGCTTTGGGGAAAAGCAAAGGACCAAGTAATAACATTTTCTTTTTTAAAGCACTGCCAGAAACTTAATTTCAGAGAGCTTTTTTATTATTAAATTTCCCAGCCTTCCTTTCAAGCACCTTATTAGGAACATGGCTCATTTATTTGGGAGGGGGAGGGAAGCATTGAAGAAGGGGGAGATGAAGGTGAAAAGCAAGCTCATTAATTCATATTGTGATCTAAGTGTAATGTTCATGTTGGCAACAATTTCATTTTTCTAATATGCAGTCATTGTAAAAGGCTGATTTAATGTGGAAACCTTAAGGAAGTGGAGAAATTGTTTCTCTTGTACTGTTTTTTCTTTTGAACTCTTTTATACCAAAAATTTTAAGGCTTTTGGCATTTTTTAAGTGATTCTCCTACAGCAGGTGAGAGAGACAGACCTTCGCTGCTTTATCAGCGAGAACAAGAAAAATCCTAGATTTCCTTGTTTTAATTATAAGTGAGATGATGCAACTGAGTCTCCTTGGCCACGCGGAGGAGGGCTGGCAGGAGCGGGCGCACATGTGGCCACGTGCTCCTGCATGCCGGCATGGGAGCTGCCTCGGGCTCCGTGCCTGCTCTATCAGCTTGCCTGAGTTATACGGCTCCTTGTGAGCGACCGCGGGCCCTGCTGCTCCTGACTGTGAATCTATATCCCCGTCTAAGGCTTGGATGCTGTTAAAAAAAGGCTTGTAAAAGGGAAATCCAGGTAGTAGATAAAGTGTCAGGAGAAAGTAATCAAGGCGATGCAAGGTGGATGTTGTTGGATCAATAAATTTCTTTAACAGGTTGTGTTCTGCAAACATCTTTTTGTTCACCGACATTCAAGCCTTTGCAGATGGACTGCGGCTTTTAAAAGGGAAATATAGGCTGCAAAATAAAGCTGTCCTGCTAAGATGCAACAGAAGAGGGCAATGGCTGCGATTAGTTATATAATAAATACTTAAATATTCTCTATGGAAGACAGAAAGGCTGTGAGCCTACTTAAAATAAATATATTGGGAACAATCCAAAGTGTCATTTGTGATCCATATATGTGATTTGATTCTTGGCGAGGTGAAGCCCGGTTCTCAATGCAGCCCTTTGATAGCGGAGGCCCATAGCAAGGGTTTTTGTTGGTAACACCTGGACTGGGACATCTAAAAACAGCCATTTCTAATCCCCAGGAAAGCTGAGCATTTTGAGATTTTCTTATCATTTCCAGTTTGAAGCAAAATGCTGACAATTTTGTAACACCTGGCAGAATGAGCATTCAGTGATACTCTGATTTAGAAACATTTTAGGCTTCATATTGTCCAAAGAAATGAGAAACCATCTTGGTTTGTTTTTCATTTTTTTCCCCTATTTAAATAGTTACAGTAAAGGACCTATTTAAATTTATATTTTTGACAGCAAGCAGCTCTTTCCAAAAACATCTTCCCCATTTGATTATTTGAGAGCCGAGGACACATTCCCCTGAGGGAATTATTTTGGTAATTTATACCTTGACTCTTTGCCCTTTGAATCAAACTATCCAAGCTGGGTCCTGCTGATGCTCTGAGCCCACAATGAGGTTCTTCTTTCCAGGCAGCTGCCACTGTAGTGTGTGGGTCTTGTCAAGGTACACTTGGAATAAATTTCCATTTTCCTCAGAGCTGTTAGTGAGTTGTTTCTAGCTTCCCAAAAGTAAGGCATGAGCAGACCTGTTAAGGAGAAGTGTGTTTCTCTCTCTGGTGCTTTTTAGAGCTCAGGATCAAGAATGCTCTTTTGATCTTTTCTATTCCTTTTTCTTTATTTGCTTTAACTCTGTTTTAAAAGAAAACCTTACTGATACAATTTGCCAAACCTCTGAATGTGAGGCCTAGTCCTTCCGCAATTACTGAGTGCTGAGGTTAAGGACAGGGTTGCTTTAGAATAAGTAGTATTACTTAATGGGAAGAGATGTGCCAGTGATGGCATCTGGGTTGAGAGTGGTGCAAATGATCTGTTACTTCCAGGTGGCACATTGCATTTTGTCTAGGCTCTAGCAGCGTGACAGACTGCAGAGATCTGAAGGAATACACTACACTTTTATAAATTACCCATATAATAAGTGTCAGCTGAGAGGAGGCAGCTGGGCCAAGCTGAATGGGTACATCCTCCTCGCTCTGTCCCAAAGAGCTTGCGTGGGGCGCAGCAGGAGATGAGCTGTCACCCCTACCTTGAGGTGCCTGCCAGATGCACCGTTAATGTTAGTGTGGAAATCAAGAGGCTACTGGCACTTTTGCAAGAAAGAGAGGGGGAAAGAAGCTTGTCACTGCTATCCAAGACACTTTAAAAAAAGGTTTGCAGATGTTTGCTGCAGAGAAATGCAGAGAGAAATGCTGGATAACAGTCTGATGATGCTAATATGTGGCACATACGTAGAAATTTTCTTGTTGAAAATCCAGTCCTCCAAGTGAAGGCCTGGGAGTGGCCCACTGTTCCGTCAAGTCCTCTGACCATGACGCTTTTCTGAATTTTTCAAACCCCATTTCAGATTAGTCAGACCTTTGATCCTACTAATTTAATGGAAGGGTTCTTTTAGAACATTGCTGTTTCGATGGTTAGATGGTTTTCCTGTTTTCTTCCTAAATTTAACCTCTTTTCAGCTTAAGCAGCTCTTTCCCTTTTGGACTGCTTAATTGGATAATTTGATTAATTTGCAATATTAATCCTTCCTGCCCTAGTTTTGTTAGGTTGAGAGCAAGGTTCTTTAGTCCTGTTTCACAAGATTGATAAATTTTGAAGCCTATTTCTAAGCCTATTCTGGTTTGAATGACTCTTTCTTGAACGTGGCTGGCATTGTACGTAGTATTCCAGCACAGGTTTTGTAGGGGCCTTTACCATGGAAATCAATCTTCCTTATCTTTCCTGAGAAGGCATCACCTGATGCATTTACTCTTTTCAGTGCTACACATTGCTGATGATTTGTAGGCATCCCATATGCTACATAATACTTCTTCCTACTTAGCTCTTCCAGCTGAAAACCTCATCATTTACAGCAGGAAGTCTTCTTACTCGTTCTTAAGCTTATGACCTTGCACACTGTACTGCTAAATTTCATCCCATTCTTATAAGCCCTTGAGATAAGCCAGCTCTTGCTCTGTGAGCCTCCAGTCCTGCTCATCTTGGCAAAACCTCTAGACATTTAGACCTCAGAAAATCTATTGGTTTGCATATACATTTTGGTGTCAATGTCATTAATACTAGTATTAAGTGAGGTTGGTCCCCACACCACTGTTGGAGGATTTTCACTATTGATCTAACTGCTGCAGGCCATACATGCCTTTTGAGGGCTGAAGGGAAACTGCCCTGGCTGTTGCACCCCTTTTCAGTGGGTCTCTTTGGGGACCAGGGCAGGTTGCTGTGCCCCAGCACTGCTGAAAGTGCTTGTTGAGGAGACACTTGTGGAGCACAGGTGACAAGCACATGCAATGTGCCACAAATCTACAATGAAAGTGCTGCTGAGAGACACACAGACAACCTTTAGGGGTGACAGAAAGAGAATTTTACTAAGGCTCAAGAAAGATTTGCAGAGTTTGTTTTGATCCAGCAATATCTAGATATTGCTCAGCTGAGAGCCAGGCTGGAGAAGAGGACCTGTCCTTCAATGGCACACTGGTTGGGGGAGAGACTTATTAGCAATCCCTCTGGCTTTAATTCTTGCATTCGGCAGATCTGAGGATATACTTTTCTTCTACTTATAATGTATACTGTTCTAGCTGCTGTTCAAACAAAGCTCATCTTCTGAAATGTTGAGGTGCTCACTTTAAGCAGTAGATCTTGGCACTTCCTCCTAAAAGCTCTCGTTGCTTTATGAAATCATTACAATTATGAAAGAAGTTAAAAATTAGAAAGTAGAAAACGAAGAAATAACCTCCCTTTCACCACTCTTATAGTTTAAGGCAACTGAATCTGACAAAAGACGTTTTAACAGCACAGCCCCTTCTTAGCCTTGCAGTTCCAGATGTACCAATTTAGTGGGTCCAGTTGCTCAATTCATTGATGATGGCACACATTTTGCCTTTTGGAAAAAATAAATTGCTCAGCCTAATGATGTCCATTTCTCACTTATTTTTTAATGCGCAGAAATGATGTAGAGACACAATATGCTAAATGTTACCTTTTGTGGGCAATACTTGTTAGGTTTAAAATGTCTTTTCTTTTGTTATAACAGTTTTGAACACAGTGAAGTTAATAGAGTATGCCGATGCCTGTGCTGACACTTAGAACTTTATATGTTCATAGCCTTATACAAACATCAATGAATTCATTTTCAAAACATGGCTTATTATAATAAGGCCATTCTGAACCTTGATTCACCTCTATATGCTCAAGGGATTGTAATTGGTACCTTTGTGCCCATGTAATGAAGGCTATACCAGTCATTCACCCTCTTCCATTCGCTCTTTTCCCGAATAGTTTCCACCAAAGAGGAAAGCAGCTTTGATTTCCAGCAGGGCTCCAAACAGACCAGGCCTTGATTTGTCTGGCTCTTCCAACTTGCTGTGCTGGTTTGCTCCGGGCTTCTTCGGCTACACCGTGGTACCATTGCAACCCCTCCTTTTTTTTTTTTTTTTTTTTTTTTTTTTTTGAGTTCTTTTTGAGTAGGTTTTCCCACATCTGGAACTACCTCTCACTTTCCACTGGCAGGGATAAAAGCTCACCCGTGTTTCGAAGTGCTTGTCTGCTACACTGCCGTACACGCTTGTCAGCAGTAAAACACTATCCGCGTTGTTTTACTTTTTCAAATGCTGTCGTTGTCCTTTTGCTTCAAGTTAGAAAGATGTACCTATAGATTGGCAGCACTGTTTCGAATAGCAGGTCGCAAAAACTCAAACGTTAAGCAGCGCTTGTTCTCGGGAGCTGCAAGAGCCAGGAGCAATCGCATGTGAAATTAGCCAGGCTAGAATTAAGTTGAGGAAAATACTGGTGGGCTGGAGTCAGTTAGGATTACAGCAGAAAGTGTAATGCATGGACCAGCTCTCCCAGGGTCGAGAGTGTCCTCAGAGAGAGCTGTGAGCGTAGAAAGCATCCTGCCTCCCGCGAGCGGTGCTGAGCGGGATACCCCAGCGCAATCGAAGCTGAAGTGACCTGTTTTGCAGAGATTGCCCTGTAGCGCCCAGCTGCTCTCAGGGAATAGCTCTCCTCGCGCAGAGGTGGAATTGGCCGCATCCAGCGCCGTCAGAGGGTTTGTCGACCCCACAGCGAGACGAGGCGGCTTTGCCCTGATGCCTTCCTTTGCTCTCGGGGGTTGCTAGCTTCTCAGCCTGAAAATTTGAGGTGAAGGGGGTGTGGGAGATGTGTGCATGTGCGTGCGTGTGTGCGGTGAACCGAGCAGAAAAAATTTAAGCCTCTGTCCTTCAGTTTGCTGAGAGGAGACAGGCACCTGACAGCTGGTGGAGCCGGGCATTTGCAGCTTCGAGGTGCAGATCCTCAGCAGTTCTGAAGAGCGAGCTGGAGCCGAAGTACTTGCATTATTCAGCGCGAATGCCTGGCTGTTAGTCTCGTCATTCATCATTGCTCAGCCAGCACCTGTGTTCCTACAGCGCATCATAAATACTGCAAAATGAACATGTAATTTTATATTCCTTGAATACGACTCTGATTCATAGCCACCTAGTGACGTACACAACAGCCATGCCATATTACTTGTCAAATATATATTGGAGAATGATGATTGCACCCAATTATTTCCTGTATATGGGAGATTTCTTTACTTAATAGTCTGTGTGCCAGCAGGGGATAGTGCTCTTTTAAACCTACTTTAGGGATGGCAGGAGAACATCTGGGAAGGGCTTCCCGCTAGTGCTGTTTAAATTAAATGATATTAAACAAAAATGAAATTAAACAAAAGTAGGTTTGTATTTTTTTTTTCCCTAATGTTGAAAGCACATACTTTAAGGAGTCTGGTGCATGCAGGTAGCTATAATGAAGAGCTGAATATGGAACAGGACTCATAATCTATAGGTCAGAGGTACAAAATCTGTGGAGAACCTAAAGCTTTGTTGTAATGATCAGGGTATACAAGAGTAAAATGAAATTGCCAAACTTACTCAAAGCTTTCAATAGAAATATAGAGAGTACTTCATCTGTATCAACAGTAACAGTAACTACAATTGTCATGAGATGGCTAAGGATTAATTCAAGCTAATAATCAAGATATTGAAGACAAATATTGGACTGTCGGTTTTAGTAAGGATTGTGAGGCTAAATATAGAAATAAAGATAGGATACATCCTAGAGTGAGATGTACAAATGACTACAGTAACATCACAGATGGAAACATAATTTAATTTGTTCTAATCAGAAGGATGGATGATATCCATCCCTTCATTCTGAATAAGCTATCATGTGATTATTGGTAGCAAAATTTTTTAGTAAATACCTTGTTGTATAGGAGACAGTCTTAAATATTTGTTAGCAGTGACTTCAGAAAAAGGTAGACTAGTGCTGATGATATTTGTTGGTGGCACAATTGGGAGTACTCATCAATAGAAATGAAAAAATCAATTTGTGCCATTCATCATTCAGGAGAAACTGGCTGGTTAATTGACTGGAATTAGAGAATCCTAGAATAAATTAGGTTGAAAGGGACCTCCAGGGACCATCTAGGACAACTGCCTGCTCAAAGCAGGTCTGATTACATGACATTGCTCAGGGCCGTGTCAAGTCTTGAACACCTCCAAGGATGGCAATTCTGCAACCTCTCTGGGTAACCTGTTTCAATATTTGAGCACCTGCTGATAAAAAGATGTATATTTTTCCTGTTATTTATTTGAAATTTCCCACATTCTAACTTACGTCCATTGCCTCTTGTCCTGTCACTGTGCCATCTCTGAGAAGAGCCTGGCTTCAGCTTCTCTGTAACATCCGATCAAGTAGTTGTGGACAGCAAAAGAAATGAGATTAAATTCAGTTGTAGCAGTTGAGGGCAGGTAACAAGAACCTTGTTTGCAGAGTGGGAGTCAACAGCTGGAAATGACAGACCAGTAGATACCCATGTATAGTGCTCAGCCATAGCATGGACCACCAACACAGACCACCTGTGAGATGCAGCCACAAGAAAGGTAAATGTGCTCTTGAACTTTAGCAGGTCAGGAATTTGCAGGGATGGTTATTAAGTGTAGTTCAAGTCCCATTAAAGATAGATGAACTCAAAATGGAGAAGATACAAAAAGGGCTACAAAAATGATTTATTATGAGAATAGGGAGGAGTAAGAGAGTTTGATTTGTTCAGACAGGTAGAACGAAGAATGTGAAAGGCACCAACTGCTCTCTGTAACTGCATTAGCACTAGTAGATACAAGTGGGAAGGAATAGGTGGAAGCTGTTAATTAGAAAAAGGTTTCAAACGTTAAAGTAGTGAGGCTTTAGAGTAGTCTTTCAGTAAGAATTGTAGGAATACATGAAACAGAAACAAAACCTTACTGACTTTGACGTGGGGCTCTGTGGGTGCGCTGTACATCAGCCTTTTCCAGGGTACGCCTTTTGTTTTTTCAGGGTAGACATTTTATTCACGAGGAATTTGTCTGGGTTTGCTGTACATCTGTTAGCCCAGACAGACATCAGGTTTGGATGTGCTGTCATGCGGTTGCGTGCCAGTGCATTTCCAGGGTGCATGGAAATCCAGGGAAAATCCAAGGAAAATCCTCTGAAATCCTAGGGAAAAGAAGTGGTAGCCTGAAGCATGAAACATTTGTGAAAGAGACTGTAGAATGACCTTGGGTCCCTGTGCTTTCAAATCCAGGTCTTTCTTGTTCTTGAGCAGTTACGGTATTTTCCATGACTAAATAAAAACAAACATTTTCTCAGAATGTTAAATGTAATTCAATTACAAGGTTAATATGGCAGTATTATACGCCCTTACGAATGATTTAAGCCAAATCATGAAATTGAAAGCTGACTTAGCTTTTTGTTAATCCTGTTAAGGATTTTGTTTTAGACATCCTTGTTCTAATGCAGACTTCATAAACGTAGAATACAGAAATGCTACGAGAGCTGAGAACTTCAAATCCTGGCTTATGAAGCACATAGTGATATGCAGCTGGAATTCTGTTTGTTTTTGAAAGTGTTACGTGTTTTGTGACAATAGATGGACAGGGTAGAACACTGAAACAAAAAGACATTTAGGTCTAAATTAACAGGTTAGTAATAAGTATACCAGAAGTAACATAGAGAGTGCTTGGGCAGAAAAGTATAGAAATGCTAATGAACAAAACAGCAAATAAATGAGAGGCAGTGACTGACAGGGAAGTTAAAATCAAGAAAAAGCATGGAAAGTTTAAAGGGTTATTAAAGGGAATGTATTTGGAAGAGGAAAGTATTAAAGAGGTTACTGAGAGAGTAGTTTCATTTCTACTATTTGAAAATCGGAAGCAGACAGTGGGAAACGATAGTGCTGGTGAGAGATGGCTTGGAAGAGCAGAGCCTGCTGAAAGAGCACCAGAAGCTCTTAAAGAGGGCATCTGACTGGTAACCCGCCGGCGTTTGCATCAAGGTCAGTCACTGGCTGTGACTGCAGTGTCTCTAAGTTTTTAGATAAAAAAATCTTTGAACTAGACTGATCCTTCGTGTGTCTGTGCTGAATTTAATGGAATTGCAGACCTGATTCGATGTGCCCTCATTGTTACTTTGCTTAGATCATTTTTTGTCTAGCAAAGCTCTAAATTATGGTATTTTGTGTCATTGGGAGTTCTTGTTAATGTGCAAAACTACAAATAATCACATATATACTTAAAGAAGGATACCTGTGCATTTCAGCTGTCATCTTTTGGCACAAGCTTGGATTTTGGATCCCACAGACATTGTGAGCTTCTGGAATTACTCATTTGGATGAATGTCTTTCCAACCCCTATAAAGAATACGGCAACTTACAGAGCAAAACTTTCTTGTAATGTAATTGTGCATATGATCACAGCTCTTAGTGTAACTGCTTGTAAGTGGTTTTGTGACAATAACATGAACAAGTGTTTGATGTTTGAGCAGTATTTTCGAAAATTTAATGTGGAGCTGTTGCACTGGCATACTGGGAAAAGGTGAAAACAAGAGGATCAAACATGCTGCAGCTTTCATGTGACTGCTTTCATCCTGACACGATGATTTGCTACACGAAGGAGGGGACCATGTTTATACGGAAGAGGTGCAGATGTTCTAAAGCTGATCAGCTGAGTTCATATCATCAGAAATAAATGTTGCAAGACGTGAGAATTTGCTCACAGGAAGTCACACACATGACATGCAGCGTGAGATTACTTAAAGATTTACTGGCAAGAAGAGTTTTCCTAGCCAGGTTCCTTTCTGCATTTGAGGCCAGACTCTGCAGTCCTTGATCAAGGACAACTAAGTAAACAATTTTTCTCTGTTTGAGTAAGAATTATAGGATTTTGCACTGTAACTTTGAGGTATAAGGATTTTTAGAAAAATGTGGATTGTTATGGTAAATGTTCAGGTTTAATGAGAGTACACTGAGATCTACATTTAATTTACAAACACTTTGTGTTTTTTAATACAATTGGTCAAGAAAGACATGAGGTTTGATATATACCTTTTTAGCTATTACAAGTATTTGGATAACAGGAGTTTTTCACAGTTTATGGATGAAGAGAACAATATGATAATTGTTCATTGTTAATATTTAAACTTCTGATTCATACTGAAACACTAAGATGTTGGATACAAGTTCACTGACTTTTTTTTTAGGGACCACTTAAATCCTGGCTTTTTGTTATTATTTATGGAAAATTAAGTTTAAGAACATAGTGCTAGAAGTGGATTAAAAGTTTTTGAGTGCAGTGAAATATAAAAAAAAATGCTGTGCTTTCTTTGAACATCAAAGACCTGATCCAAATGCAATGTTAAAATCAGTGAAAGTTTGACTTCACTGAGCTTTGGATTAGACTTCAGTGTGTAATGTGTTTAAGGTTAGGTGCATCTTAAATACCTTTGCAAATTGAGATGTAATGTTCAGAAAGTGAAAAAAAGCAAACTTTTTGGGCAGTAATTCTTTTTAGTGTGCATTAAACTTTGCTATAACCAAGCACATCAGTTAAAGCATACATCAGGTGGGTGGTGGGAGGGCAGGGAGAAGAAATACAATATCCTAACAAAGAAATAACATGCACACATTGCATAAATATACGTTAAAACGGACTTTGACCCCTAAGTATTTATATTTTTTGGCCAAAGGAATACACCTTCTCTCTGGGAGCATGACGTGGAAGCATGACATGGAAGCATGATATGGAAGCATAGGTATGAGAAACAGTCTCAACTAATCCAGCTGCAATTGCTTGGTGCTTCCTTGTGGTATCTGTAGGGCTCCTTTGGCACTATAATACTGTTAAAAATTCATGTTTCAGGTACTGCTCCTTGTAACCAAAAGACATTTTCTTTGCAAAATCAGCTTATAGGATCTCTTCTGGGCTCCAAGGAAGTTGTTAGTCTCAATAAGGGATTTTTGGTAAAGTTCCAATGTTGTGGATTTACATTGGAATTACAGTAGAGATAGTAGGAAGTTTAAGGAGAGCTACAGAGGTGCCCCTTACCCTTTATAGGGAAAGCTTTTCTGCAGATATGTTATTAGGCAAACAGGAGCATCCCTGTCTGGGCAGACATTGACATTTTCAATGTCATTAACTTGTACATGTAAAAACCTGGAAGGCAGAGACCCTTCTTCATGAGATTAGCAGTCTGTAGCAGTGCCAGTGTGCCATGCCTGCTCAAAATTTAAGGAGACATTTTGATTTCTTGCAAACGGCAAATGAATTACAGCCTAATGACTGAAAACATCCTTACATTTTGTAGCCACATTCAGCCATGTCAGTGGTTTATGTAACTAGCTAGTTGTTCAGTGAATTAGTGGCTTAAAAAAACCCCAAAAACAAGGGAACACCTACAGTCTTTGTGCTGGTTTCCCCTCATTCTGAACCTAGTGTAAATACAACTTTTGCTGATTTCCCGAGGTTGGCAAACACTTTTCAACAGCTCCCTATAAATCATTTAGAGTATTATATTTCTGTTTCCTAGGGGAAAAAGTTCATGGTAGGGTTCAAGCCAGTCATTTAAGTGATCCTCAGGGACATGGCATCAGATTGCACTGTTGGTGCCTTTATGTTGTTGTACGAAGGCAGCAACTGCTGTAAAAATTGATTTTTTGTACTAACAAATTCTTGAGGACAAATCCTGACTCTTCCTATGGCCAATTTTGAGCAGAACTTGTCCAGTGTGCATAAGGGAAGAACAGGACGAAAGGTGCTACAAAAAAAGGCAGGTCTAAGAAGGCTGAGAAACCATGTCAAGTCCATTTGATTGCTCTTGGCTTGAGCAGGAACAGATGTAGCACTGCAAGTCAGCTTTCTTTCATATGATTTGTAGAGTCTTGGTACGTCTTTAAAGCAATATGTCGTAGAGTAGGATTATTTGCAAGTAGCCTGTTAATAATGACCCTGTGAAAACGTCAGTGAAAGATCTCCTGGGAAATAATGGTTGTCTCCATAGTTTACTTACGTTAGAGATGGTAAGGTATGCACCTTAAGAACACTCCCAGCCTTTTATAGCAGTTTTTCCTTCCCTCTGAACTGGTTTGTGAATCCTTCTGTGAAGAATTCTAACTTTTCTAGTTCCCCTAAGACTGAGCAGGACCAGGGTCTGTAGAGCTGTGTGACCGTGCCACCTGGGGACCTCACCATCACTTGCTAGGTCATTTCTTCATCGTGCCACGCTTCCCCACGGGAGTATCTGTGCTGGAGTCGGCAGCCAGCGTTGCAGCCCTGGGAGCTGCAGCTGTGCGGAGCCTCTGGAAGCCGTTTGCCCAGGGCTGATGTTGGGAGCTCTGCAGAGCTGGGAAGCTGAACTTCTCAGGGCGTGTTTCTATTTCTTGTGGTAAAATATGTTTTTGAATACTAATTACCTTTTAAAATTATTTTAATGTCTTCTGAGGGATTGAGCCTTAGGGAAATGAAAAGATGATTGTAATGCTTTCGGAAGAGTACAAAGGCCACATTTTTAGCAAAGCATTGACTTGCTTTACATTAAACAGGCAAGTTCTGTGTTTATTTTTAATATATTAGTCCTGCAGCTTCTCTTCCTCCACAGTGATTTTCCCTTGCTGAATAAGATCGACTTAGCTTTCGTTGTACCAGAGTTGTCAGTCCTAAAGATTAAATTGGCATCATCCCAGCTCCAGCTGTCCTTGGTTTCCTTGAAGTGTCAGTGTGCTCAAAGTGTAGTACACTTGTACCCGCATATTTTAAAATCTGTAGCATTTTTGTTTCTTTTGGATAGTAATCAGTTTATCACCACATTTAAAATCCTTTCTGGCATCCATTGGAGATAATTACCATGTGTCATAATATTGTGAATAGTGCAATGCAGTAATCTCCTTAGATCACCAGGGGAAAAGCGGATATAAAAGAATAACTGTTGGGTCTGTAGTCAGAAGTCTAAAGACTACCTTTCTTCTAATACTTTTGTATCATGATTGATTAACAATTTTGGCATAAATAAAGAACACGCCTTTTCTGTATTTATTTAGACCACACATAAGACCTGTTTTGAATTTTGAGCTGAGGTGAAATACATTGAAGAGGAATCAACCTGATCAATAAGAACTCTGCAATGGCAAAGTGGTCAGGGTGAATGTCTTCCCAGTTCTTAAGGTTGCGCTGCTGATGCCAATTGCTGATTCTGCCCCAGGGATAGTTTCTTTATTTTTCTTTCCAAAATATACATTTTGTATTGGCAACCTTTTTTGTTTGAATTTTCACTCAATTCTAAATTATCAAAGCAAAAGAGATCGTTACCATGATGGATTGTAATAGGTGGTATTTCTGAATAGTTTTATGGTCCACTAGTCACTGTTCTCTGTTACAGAAGCTGCCAGGAGCTCACTATGAATGCGGTGTGGGTTTATGATTTTAGACCTTGAATACTGTATATATGCAGTAAAAATATGAATTTGGTACGTGTGACATGTAGACATTTTCAAAAGCTGTGTGGCATCTTCGTACTATGTTTTTGGGGTGTAATGAATAAATAACACATTATTTGATATAGCAGTGCCAAGCATGCCAGATGCCAAAGAGTACTTAGGAATTCAAACAATTTGCGATGAACTTTGAGTTACCTGAACAACCTGTTAACTCAATTTTCCTCAGTCCAATGTGTTTGTGTGCGAGTACCACAATTAATAGAGTGTCTGTTGTAAAAGGCTGCAGTGTCTGGCTGTAATCTGTATTTAGAATTGTTTAATTACACAATTGTACCAACATAACATGGGTTTTCTCTTTACTTAACTCTTTGTTTGATATTTCTATTTCAAAGAACACTAAAATCAATAATTTCTCTAACATTATGATAAAGCCTTGCTCACAGAGGAAGCTGGACTTGATGATGCCCATAGGTTTCTTCCAGCCAACATTTCTGATTCTGTGATTAAAGACATTCTCCTGATGTCTTCCAGCCTTACAGATTTGTCACCTTAGCTGAACCCAGGGGTAGATAGAAACAGATATTTCATTTGTAACTTTTGGAAAGCGAAAAAGGTTAAGTGGCAGCCAAGAACAGATTAGGAAAAATGAGGTCCAAGCTGTGGCAGCATCAGATCCGGTCATGGCAGGGGTGCCCCGACTCTCACTGAGAGCGTGCAATGCCTTAGGGACTTCACGAAGATTGCTAATGACTTTGTGGTTAAAATGTGAAATTCTGTGTAATCTAAATGTTACTGGTTCGTGGTTCTCGTAAGCTTAGCCCGGGAAAGGAACACGTGTGTATCTGGTGTGGCAGAGGCTCACATTGTGCAGCAGGGAAGCAGTTCCTGCGGAGAGCCAGAGCAAAGAGACCTTTGTGTGAGATCTTCATCTCAGAGGAGGGTCTCACCAGCGTCCTGGAGTGGCGAAATTCATGTCGTAAGGGTTACTGCTGAGACCGAGATTTGCACAGCCCCTTGCAATACTCAAACTAGCATTTGTAATTTGTGTTCCCTTCTTACTAAATCCTTGGTTCATTCGATTCTGGCATCTCCCTCTGGCATTGTGTGTTAAAAATCCACTCTTCCATATAGTGTATGGAGCATTTAAGTAGCTTACGGCTTACAGTTTGTTTCATTTGTTTTGCAGGTAAGTAGCACCTGTTTGTTGGAAAGACAATTTATGGTAAGTGTGTTTAGTATTTAGCAAGAACTGGAGTTCATCTAATGTTTTGCACTTTAAAGGTACAACATGAACTTGGAAGTTATTCACATAGTAAAATTTGTTTCAAATGCTATTCTGTGCCCCAGAATCCTCACAGATATTGTGGGTTTGCAACAACATTTTTCTTCTCAAAGTTTTATTCCTCTGTTGCAGGAGGAAATAAATTCTCAAATAAAAGCAATATTTAAGGAGCTAGAGCAAACGATATTTACTTACACAAAATAAACAAATGAGGGCTTTTTTATTTATGTAAACTTCTTTCAGTTATAGTAATCTTGAAAATTGTAACCAGAGTAAATGAAAATGTCACATAGAAACCAGTACACGCACACTTGGTGTTCCTTTGCTTTTAGAAGTTGTGCTACAGGCTGTTTCTCAGACCTCTTCTGCTAATCCTGTCTTTGGTATGATGAGAATCACAGTAACACTTAGTTCTCATACATCTACTTTAATTAATAGAGCTTAGTGAGCTTCCCAAAAGATGCTGGTGTTATCACCCTTATTTTTCAGTTGGGGAAATGGAAGTGCAAAATATGAGGAGGAGACATTTCCCAGATCACCCAGCAGGGCTCTGACAGGGCTCAGCAGCCTCTGCAGGCACACAGGTGTTCTGAAATAAGTCTGATTTTTCTAGCATTCATAACTTAATTAATTTAAAGTCTAAATATGATTTTTAGTTGCTGGCCAAACAGATTTGAAAATTTGAATGTCCGTTATTAGCTTTTTCTTTTCTTTTCTTTTTTTTTTTTTTTTAAAAAAACTTCTCAGTCTCTCCAGGGAAAATTATACTATGCTTTCTCCTACAATGTTTGGAATTTAGTAAGTGTACATGCTATGTTTTTTCTAGTGATAGGACTGGTAGATTTTCAGTACTTGACAAGGATGCTGTTTGAGCATTTGACCCCCTTAGAAAAAGTCACTTTGTTTTTCCTTCTTGTAGTTTTAACTTTGTAGTAGACTTTTTGTTATTGTTAGACTATGTACAATTCTTACTTTTTTAATATCTTCTCCTGTCTTCTCTTCATAGGTCCTGTTTTTTCTCTTGGAGCATTTTGAATTCATGTTGTTCTATTCAACTGATCAGACAGCTCAGTCCTGCTCAGTCACAGATATTTTTTCTTTCATCTTTACCATGCCTGGCCAACAGCTGTAAGTTTATGATCTGCTCTGTATTTGTTTTGAACTCTAGCCATTCAAATATGTTTGTGATACCAGTGCCATAGTTGGTTGGTTTTTTTAAATACATTTCCTTGTTTTCCCATGGCATCTTCTCCAGAGGTTTCCATTTCTTGTGCTGCCGGCTTTCTGTCGTTTTTTGTAGAATGTTTTGTCATAGGATTATTGCTCTACATTAACTCTCATTTTCTTTGCAAAGTTTTTTCTACTGTGTGTTCGTGCACACATAAGTGTTCATGCACACGCAGGAGTGAGGTAGACTGTGCCGTGGTATTTAAGCATAGGTCAGTAAGCAGAGAAGATGGATCTGCTAGACCTGTCTCAAAGCAAATCTGGACATCTAATTGATCCCCAGAGGTCGACCCTGAGTTCCTTCTGCACCATGTAACGCTGTTATCATCTTGCATCCCCATTTTATCAGTTGTATGTTAAGTTGGTTACACTGCTGTATTTCCCTAATTTATTTTTTTAAGGGCACGTGGCAGGACTTGCACTATTGGAATAAAGAGACTGCTTTCTGTTCAGCTGTTTCTTTGCTGTCCAGTGTGGAGGACGCCTCTTGGCCTTACAGTTTCCATTTGTAGAGACTCAGCTCATAGCCTAGTTGCAGGGAAGTTGCAAGAAGTGATTTCCTAGATTAAGTCTAATGCCTTGTGTTAGACCTTGAATTAAGAAATCCTGGATGGAACTGCTGACCACGCTGTGGCTGGTTGGAGCACTAGCAGTCTTTTTGATTGAAAAGGTTACTTCTGTACAACATTAAAAAAACTCTGGTTGACTTGGACATATGTTATTTTGGTATTTTTGAGTATGTTTAACAAAACTTATTTTCAATATGTTTTTCTAACATTGTCCATATTTCCTAACATATTTTTTTCATCCATTTCATTCCACAAAGAATAGTATAGAGGCAGGTCATACTGCAAAAACAAATCTTAGGATATTATTGTCTCAGAAATTTGTTGCACATAGCTCTGCATGCCTTTTCTGAAGAAGTGTTTTCAGGATTGTTATAGAAATAAGACTTGAACTTTTTAAATTAATCTTCCGTTCTTGGAAGTAGAAGCATGGGAGACTTCTTTTCAGTGTAATATGCAGATAAAGAATAATTAGAGTAATAGAACCATCCTTATTAATAAGATACCATTGTGGCTGTACAATTATCATGAAGAGTTTTACAGTTAAAGTAAGGACTCAGAGGTATCACATGGTTATGGTTGAAAAATATGCTACGTCACTTCAAAACAATATTCCTTACTCTTGAAGTGAATACACTCCGTGCAAATTTTCCAAAGGATTATAGTAATGGTTGTTATTGAGGTTGAGATAAAATTTATGTTTTAAAAGTACATATGGCAAGAAACTTCTTATACCTTGAACTATGATTTTTGTGGTTGTTGCAAATGATCTTAGCGCATGCTGGTTCTCAGAAGTGTGACCACTGAGTATGCCTGTTCAGTTTTTGAAAGAATTGCCCTCTCTAAAAGTATTATTATTATTTTTTTACCCGCTATTCTGGCTGAGACTAAGAGCAGCCTCAACAAAATGCCCTGACAGAAAGATCCCCATCTATTAATCCATCCCCTGTGACGCCGGGTGGGCAGCGCTCGTGGCAGTGTCGGGAAGGCAGTCCCACTGGTCCCCATTTCCACGGGCAGCAAGCAGTGCCCTTGGCCACCCAGCCTTTCACCATATAACTTCATACACTATTTATCTTGCTGTTTTGTTTTTGGTATCTGCTTTGCTGCTGTACTCTTTGTTCTGGAACAGAATCAATCTTGGTCATAAATACGGCTTTGCATTGTCCCCAGTGTATTGTCGCTATTACCTCCCGTATAGCAAGGCTTGTTAAATACTGAATGTTGATGGAAAAAAGCAGTCCTTTTTGCTTTATCTCAGCAGTTGTATAGTACCTCCCTTTTACAGGCCATCGAAATTCAGATTCCTATTGAGTTTATGGCAGGGATTTGCTCTGATATAGCAGCAAAAACCATAAGCAGGATGTTTCCATAGAAATGATAACACTGGATCAGTGCATCCCATTTCGTGCCTTATCTAAGTAAAGCAGCTAGATTATGAATTTATTAAAATAATAATAAAATACCAGTTCATCTCTGTGTGACTCCATTTTAACATATAACTGTCACATTCAGGATTTTATAACTCTTTCGTTGCTGTAGTTTCTTCTTCATGTGAAAGAATAAGAACAGTGTGTCTGTGCTGTTATGAGTTACCTGTTCTCACAGAATTACTCTGATACTTTTATGTTTGGAAGTAAATATGTTAGCTGTGATTAAAACATGCACTTTATCTTTAATGTATACATGGCCCTAGGACTGTTTTAAATAAATAAGTTATATTTCATAGCCATGATACATCTGTCTTGCTGAAAGAAGCCTTGCATTACAGTTTATGTAAAACCTGTGTGAACTGCAAAAGATATTTAAATTCATTTATGATAATATAAAGTCTATTGACATTTTTTCTCCTGACATTCAGTGTTTAAGTGCAGTCTTCTATAGGCCATCTTCTTTCTTGCTACATTCTTCTTCATAGATTTTTACTAATATAAGTGCAATGAAAAAGTGTCTTTAATAGTCTTGAGATTCTTCCCAAAATTTATTGCAACCTGCCTTGGGGAATATGTAAGATGCAAATTCACATGCTATCTTGGAAGCCTGAAAGGGTTAGACACCCTGCCGTTTATCTCAGAAGGATCTGGGCCATGAATTAAATATCTAGTGTACATATGGCACCTTTGCGTGCTTTATCAAGCTTTTGAAAACTTCACAGTTATACAAAACTTCGTCAGAGTGAATTATTAGATTGCTACAGTTTGGGTGATCACTAGGACTCTCAAGCTCTTGTTTTTACTAGGCTTTCTGAATTGTTTGGTAGAAGGGATGAGAGCAGAAGGGATATTATACATAGGAAGAGGAGAAGGCACTGATGTCTTTCATCCAAAAATTTAAAATCCTGTTTTCATACCAGAGGATAACTTCTGTGGGATTTGTTCATGTAAAAAATGATAAAAGGTTTTGAAGTTCAGTAGCTGCAGAAATTTAACAGGTAGCTACAACTGTTGCGATTGTTTCATAGTATTTCCTTAGCTTCATTTAAAACTAATCTTGCTTTAACTCGTTTAAATGTTAAAACTCACATCAAGCAGGAATACGTGCTCTTTGTTTCCTGAGAACAGGAGGGTCTAAATACAGTATTACTTGAGAGTTCGTGCTTGCCACAATTAAAGGAGCACACAGCATGTGTAAGATAACACAAGTGGCAATTTCTCTGTGTTGTTTTGTCATCAAGCCTCAGGAACTAGATCTGAGGGACCCCGTCTGGGTGTATGAGAGGACGTCCCTGGTTTTGTGCCTTTCATCTTTTTTTTGACTGCAGACCCTTTCCACAAGGTTGCAAATTAATGCTAGCTTCAGCGGTGGCTTTGATGCTGTTGGGTGCTTGTCTACAGGCTGCACTGATCCTGCCAAGACAGTGTCACTGAGCAGGGAGGTGATGCTAAATTGCGGTGATCAAAATGGTTTGTCGAGCCAAACTCGCACTAATAGCTTATGGAAGATACTCTGTTCCCGGTTGCCGTTTCTTTGAAGTGTTTATTTTTTCTTGGGCTTCGTAATGCTTTCAAAACCGCAGCCATTTTGCTAAGTTGACTTTGATGCTGAAAAGCCAAGCGACAAGCTAGGCTAAACGTAGGCAGTGTCTCCGCACCACCGTAAGGCAAGAGGGCTGCCGGGGCGGTGGCGCAGTGCCGGTGCTCTGCTGGTGCCACCGTCCTGGTGTGTGACGTACACGGGAGCAGGACCGGACGCTTGGCCGAGGGCTGTGAGCTGGGTGCCGAGTGGCAATGCTGGCATGGGTCATACGTGTAATTTTGTCTGCTTTATGACAGTGGAAGTAGAGGAATCTCAGAAAGGGGGGGGGGAACAGGGGGACGGTAAATAGTTCTCATGTAGGTGCACCTTGTGACATGAAAAGCTGTGTTTAAACCAAGCCTGAAAATTGTTTAGATTTTTGTGGTGGGAAACAATTTAGCACAAAGGTTTGAAGTTCTGGGCAGGGGATTAGTTGCCACCTTTTCTAACTACAGAAAAATTACAAATTCTGTTCCTGCAGCAAGCTTCTGTGTGGTTATTGCTGAGATATTCTCATCTGTCAAACCTTAATGGAGCACAAAGCACTGGAGCGACTCAACAAGTGCAGCCACATTCATGTTTTAGTTCAGACCGGGAGCGAGTGCACCTTGGAGGCACCTTTCCCAGTCAGTCCCTCTTAGTGTGGTTGGGATTCATTGAGGAGCAGTCCTGGGGCACATGAACTTGGCATCTTTTATTTGAAGCTGACCTGGAAGATGTGCTCTGGAGCCCCTAAAAGCACTGCAGGTGCAAGCGAGCGTTCAGCCCAGGGGTCCAAATGTGTACAGTGGGGGTGTCAGGTCCTCGGCACTACTTTTTGTTCTTCAGATCTGTTCTACTGCTCTGTTATACTGCCTAATGTATACCAAGCCAATGTGACCATACACCTTTTGAGACCTTACAAACTCATGGAGTTAAAATATCTCAGTTTTAGCCAGAGGGACTGTATTCACTTTTATGACTTTACAGTTCCTGCATAAAATCTTCAGCATTTCTTTGTGCTTGATAGTCATAGCATACCAAAGAAATATGCATTATAGGATGACTGTTAGTAAGCAAGAAAGTGGTAAAGATGAGAATTTTGAAATGCATGCTTCTGCTCAGTTTTTAAATGTATTCATACATATGAAGCATTTCTTCTTTTAAAACCCCGGATTGTTGATTATATCAGGATTATATCGACCTCCTCATTTTAACATTAGAGATGTGTGAAACTCTTTCTTCAGTTGAAAAGTGAGTGCTGTGTATTGAACACTATGGAAAGCTGTGTACCTGAAGAGTGAGTCCAAAGCAAAAGTGCCTGTTTGGGATTAATGACTGAAAAATAGACCTTAGCCATCATTTCCTCCCAGGTGGTCACTACTCAACGTAGCTCATTCTGTTTGTTCATTGTTGCTGTGTCTGAGTCTTTCGAATATTTTCGAGAATGACGTAAGCCTTCTTCTGTGGGGTTTGATGATACCCTACTCTAGGCACTGTGCAAAGTTTCAGCACTTTTCTGTATACAAGCTGAGCCTATTTGATAAACAACATAATGATTCAGCTCGTGAAATTCCTGAACAGAGTGTTACTTAATGCTGGGGGAAGATGCCATGGAATTGCTGGTGTGACAAGTGTAACCCATTGTGGTAGTATTAAGGAGGCTGTTACTGAATGAGAGAGAAAAGCTGACTGGAAAAACTGGGAGTAAGAGAAGTAGAGGACATGAGCACTCTGTAAAAAGATATTCATAGCCTGTGCAGAGTTTTTTCAATGCGTAATATTAAAGATGGGTTAAAAATGCTTCTGGACCGTTGTCACTCACTTTTGTAATGAAGTTCCTGATAATTTAAAACTACAGCATTTACATTATTATCTTACAAAAATGTAAAACTGCTACATGAAGAAAGTTAGCGTCATTACCTCCATCCCTAATGAGCGGCCTAATGAGCATGGAGAGATGCAATGACTTAATCAAGTTCGTTAGGGAAAAGCAAGGGGTGGCCTCCTCCTCCTCTTCCTCTCCGAGGTGGCCAGTGCCATCCAGTCGCTGCTGTGGTTACATGCAATCATGCAGAGTCTGTATGTAATCTAGCGCTCTACTTGGAACTGGTTAAATGAGCTACTGTGATGTCCAGATTTTGTGGCACAGCGATGCTGTCAGTGAGTTGTTCCTTGTTGTTTTGTAGGTAACAGCAAGTTCATTTTGTGTTCTTTGATAACACTTATTATCTAATTTATCTTAAATGGTTTATGTCAGCTCAGTAAATATTGGTTCTGATTTTAAAAGCATTTTCACAGGTGCATAGCTGCATTTGTATTCAAGAGGCAGATACTGCTTTTGAATCCATTGGATCTAATCACATGTATACATCATGCAGCTATTTTCAGAAACAGATGTTTCCATCTACGCACTGATGGATTTCTGTAAGATGAAGTAGAGGCTTCTCTATCAGAGAAAACCATTGTCACTGTTGAAATCTTTGGTCTTGTAGCTCTCCTCTGCCTTTAAAGCTTTAAAGTTGGTTCCAGAGTGTGCAAATGACTTCCAGATGGGAGGAGAGGCGATAAAACATCTCTAGAAAGCCTTTGTGATTTTGGAACACGATCCAAGGGTTTCCTTCTGTCAGGGTTGCTGGAAGCTAGATAATGTGTGTAGCTTGCCAAGCAGTTTTCAGGCTTTAGTTCACTGTATTCCTGTTAGACTTCAGATTTAGATTGTATTCATGGCTTGGTGGTGTGATATACGTTAGTTGTCAGGATCTCTCACCTTTGGATTGGGTGAAAGTAAAGTCAGGATGTAGGAAAGAAGACATTGCAGTATTTCCCCATAGATCTGACAGTCCCTTTTACTGTCCAGGTGTTTCTTTGATCTTGTTTCTGAGCTGTGTTCTCTCTCATATCCAGTAGATGGTGATCCTGTATTAAAAATGGTGCTTCATCCATATTTTGATCGGAGGAAATACAGATTCCACGGTCCTAATATGGTAGGTTCCCAGGAATTATGAGCCACTAAATCCTTTTAACTTTTTTTGGTTTTTTTTGAATCATTTCTGACACGTGAAGCTTCATTTTTAATAATTTTCCTTTCATCTCTTCTAAGTTATTCAAGCTGCTGGGACAGCAAGGTATTGTTCTGTGTTGTTCACTCATAATATTGCACTTTGGATGTTATTCGTTGCTTTCACAGCTGTCACTGATTCTGGATTATCTGTGGAACTCCTATGAAATGGGATGATACAGGAGAACAGGCTACATGATGTAATGGCCCCTTCTAGGCATCAAAATTTATGACCTCTCCCCGGCCTGTTGGAAAGATAATGAGGATTTCTCCCCCATGCTAGAAAGGAAGAACGGGAGCTTTTTGAGCAAAGACTTCCAAATGCATTTCTCCTGCGTGCATAAACGCAGGGGCAACAATTTTGGTGATTGGTGTAGGCATTTTAATTTTTCTTAATATGCAGGGAAAAACTCTCTCTATTTTTGTGGCCTTTTTCTCTTACTTTAGCAAGACCATGGGCTAGCTGCTCTCAGAAATGACTTTTAACATACAGTTTCTATGTAAGTATCTAAAAAGCCTGGAAGTTTGGAAATGCGGGATTGTCCAGGTACTGCTTAACTGCATGAAAATTGTGCTACATTTTTGCAAGGTTTCTGTAGAAACTGAAGTTTCTATCCTCTAAGCACACTAATATGTAAAATATAGACTTAATTGCTTAGCACTTGAATAGAGTGAGAACAATTTTTAAAACTAAATGTATTGCCCCTGAAATGTCTCTCTGTCTGTATATTTAGACTTTTTGGTACCTTCTAACAGCATAAGCCTAAGCAAATAATTTAATATAAAATGAGCATTATAAGTTTGCTGGGTTGTGACACCTGCTCTAGATCCTTGTGCTCTTATCTAGTAAAAGATATTCATGAAGGCACCTATGTGTATGCACTGTGTATGCACCAAGGGAGGTGTTTTTGACTTCACTAACTGTTAGATTTTTTTCAAAACTGTCAAATTTGTTTTTGTAAAGCAGCTCTTGTACAGGTGCTCTGAAAGGAGGTCCAGTCACCATTAATTCCTGTCTAAATTAAGTATAATGACTGGGAGAAGAAACCCTTTATTTAGTGAGTTTAAAGCTCATTATACAATTTCGTAGGGGGAAAATTACCATGCCTGTAAATTAACTGCATTTCCTAATGAAATAACTTGGCAATTTTTTCAGCTTCCTTTGATAGGAGTAAGAATTAGAGTGGCACTGGAAAGTAAAATCATGCTATTCCTACTGGCAGTTTTCCCAGCTGTAGAAGAAATTGTAACTGTGAACACATTTTGATTCAGATTCAGCTCCACATGTAACAAAAGCATCTTTTGTCACGGCTGTATTTTCTGCTCCTCTCTCCCACCTCTTTTATTAGCGCCTAGGTAAAGCACCCTTGCTCGTCTCTTCTCACGCAAATGCTCTGGGGGCACATGGCCTTCTCAGACAGCAGAGCATCATTGCACTCTTCATTTCCGAGGGCACGCTATTTCACGTGCGAATTGTGTGTTGCGGGGCAAAACAGTGGAATTCGCCACATTCGTTTGCCTCAAAAATATCCCATGAAAAGTCTGTAATACTTTTTTTTTCAGTTTTTCTGATCTCTAACCTGAATGCTGCTACACTGTTATGTTGTTGGGGGCAACTGTGTGTCTAAGGGGTGGTAGTAAGTCTCCAATTTCTGTTTGTCTATTTAAAGGTAATACATTTTTACTTAAGATTTACAGGAGGGTTTGTTTATACAAACCATGAATGACAGCTCCCTGACTTTCAGTGTGAATTGGGTACTTTTTGTTGTCATTCTAAAATCTTGCTATTCATTTGCAAATCTAATTCCAGAATATAACTGATGAAAGCAGATAAGCAGGAAAGGATACGGGATGGTCCATAGCTAGTATGGCACGTTAATAATGTTTGTAATCAGGAATTCTTTGTGTTGGACTGGGAATTCTAATTGATTTAAAAAAGTCACACAGTAAAATTTAATTCTTATAATACAGATATTAATTATTTGTACTCCTAGAGAGCGCTTTCTCTTTTCTCTCCTTTGGGAAATCTATAAATACTTTAATGGCCTACAGATTGCAATCCTTTCTTTCTTCTGTTCCAACTTTGGACAGTTTTCATCTGCATAAAATAAAGGCTTGAGAAGCGTTTGGCTTTGGAAAGTTACATCAAGAAAGATGGATCATAAAGGAGTGTTCAGAAATGTCTTTTGCAGCATATTAAAATTAATGAAAGATTAAACAGGCTGGTGTTACATTTGTTCAAAATGAAACTTTCCGTCAGTGTAAACAATACTCCTTAAGTAGTTAGGAGCTGCTACTGAAATTCTGTTATTGATCAGTGCTTGTGGTTTGGGATACTACAGAAAGCTGGTAGCGATGGTTTTGGACTTAGCTGTGCTCCAGCATAGAAAAGCAAGGCTGAGTCTAAAATACCAAGTCCTTTTATTTCTATGTGGAAAGAGGCTCCTCATACTTTTGAAACAGGTCATTAGGGTAAAAAATCATATTTCTCTTTTGGATTGCTTCTGGATTTTTTTTTCTTAAAAAAGAAGTTGAGGCTGAAATGCTTATTTTTGACAAAAATGGAGGTTTTTTTTTCCAGCCTTGAAGCATTTTATCTTTTTTAATTTACAAGTGGAAACAAGGTCGGTTGTCATTTAGCACCAATAATTAACACTGATGTCATGAAAAATGCCAGCTCAAATCAAAGCATAGAGGTTACAGATCTATATTAAAGAAGGGACAAGGAACACTTATGTTAGCAAAGCTATGGGATGGAGGGAAGGGAAAAGAAAAATACGCAAATTCTTCGAAAAGTGTGCTGCGAGGTGTAGGGTTTGTTACTCCATCATTGCTCTGATAATTAGAAAGAGTAAATTAATAGTTGTCACAGTGTATCTTAAATATTAGAGTCTCTTATTACATTCTTCCAGGATGTAATTAATCACTTGCAGCTGCGTATGTTCTTTGCTTAATGGTGCACAGTAGTAGCTTTTCATTAAAAACTAGTTCAATAATAATGGGTCAATCAAACTGTCATTGTCTCTGGGAAAGATTTGGAAGCTAAACGTGCATTGCTTCATCTGATCTTGTTTGCTGTCAGTAAGCTGAGCTGGAGAGAAATGGGGTGTTGGGAAGGATTTGGGCACCAGGTGGGCTGGGTGGGCAGTCTCCTCCTTTGCCCTCTCATGGGGGTCTGAACCTCCCCTGGTGAGTGACCACATCGCTGGGACCTCAGGCATGCAGTCATGGCAGCTCAAACATCCCACTGAAAGGTGCCGTAAACCCATCACCTGATGGCACGTGCTTCAGCTGCTCCAAGGTAGCTGTCTTCTGCTCCAGAGCCAGGAGAGATTGTACATTTGGCCACGTAACGGTGCGTGAGGCTGGATCTGTTCACGTGTTTTGTCTCCTAGTGGAGGTATTGGTGACTCCGCGGTCAGGCACTGGGGGAAGGATGTTGAGGGTGATCTTCATGTGCCACTGCAGGGACTGCTAGGTTCGTACCCTGCCATGCCTGGGTTGTGTACTTCAGAAACAACAAACTGTGGTACTGTCAGTTGAGCGTGCTGATGCTTATTTGTTCTTGTTGTGCAATTAGATTAGAAACTGAGAAACATTTCTGCAAACCACGGCTCTCGGGAGGCCCAGATATTGCTGGTTTTGTAAGTGAGACGGAAGAAAATTTTGGCAACTGCTTTACAAGCTCATAGTTTCGTTTTCACAGGTTATAAGCTCCCTTATGTTTGCAGGATCTTTGGGTTTGAAAGTGAAGAGAGGGGAATAATGTGACCGCTCATGAAGTATGCAGTAGATGAAAGATGTTTTCCCATGCAGCTGAAGAAATTTTAAGCTTTATCCTGCATTGTCTTCTACTTGTGTTGTGTAGTCTGATCCTACTATTTTATGTTTTGCTTCAAGATGAGTCTTTCACAATTAGTTTGTCACTGAAGTCTGCGAAATACAACCACAGAAAGCAGAATGTTTTGGGGAGGGAGGGGACCTGTCAGTAGCTGATCAAAGATTTATTTTTTAATCTTAAACATGATTTAACACTCTATGAAAAGAATTAAGAATCCCATTTTACACTGAAATGTGCTGTTAATGTGCATATAAAAACCTCAGCAATTTTATTGATGGTTATAAATTCACAGCTGCTGTTGGCAGATTTTTTTAAAAGGCTGATTTCCTTTCCCCATCATTCTTTGCAGACCATTGTCATAGTTTGCTATTAGCTAAGGCAGAACCTTATTTAGCAGAAATGTATAGGACTTCATTTTCACTGTATCCATCAGGAAAAAAGAAGATCAATGTGAAGCCCAGACTCAGTCTGCTGATGCCAGAGATGACTATCTGTAGAATATAGAAAGACAAACCAGGCTCAGATTTTTTCCCCTATTCTCAGCATGTTAAGAGCAACAAAAAGAGGTTACTGCTAGTAGGAGTTATTAGGAGGATTATTTTACATTCAGATTTGGGGTTAAGCCTGGAAACTGTCAGTGCGTGTATCAAGTATGTTAAGTTCTTAATATTAATTTTTGAGCTAACTAATGGAAGGATGACTGTTAAGAAATAACATGTCAATTTGCAGTTTTTGTGTGTGTGTCGCTCATCCATTGTGTATGTGGGCAAATGATTTCCAAATACACAGGGATATGTGTGTGTTAGGTAGGGGTGTGTGTTTGTGTGTGTGTGTGTGTGTGTGTGTGTGTGTATGTGTGTGTATATGTATACACACCTGACCTTCTGGTCTATTTATATATGAGAACATGGGTCTGAATGACTCTTTAAATTGCAGATCAGTAAAAAGTCTAAATACCTAATCTTCAAGAATATACAGAGATGAAGATCGTTTTTATTTTAGAACAATAAATTTGGGAAAAATGGAAAGGAGTAAAATATTTTCATGAACTGGTGATTCCACCAACAATCTTAATTCAGGTCCTGTTATTCCAGACAGTGATTATTTTGGGGTACACATCATGGTTAAATGGGACGAGAAACGTGCTCCTCTAAGGGTATTATTTTACATGATTGGACTTGGCACCTGCTGAGAGCAGCTTGCGGAGCTGGGACCCAGTGGAGCTTTACAGGTGTGGACTCTGTGTCGTAGACTGCAAACAAAAATGCAGCCAGAGCACTAGTGACCTAAAGCGGTTGATAACTGATATTTGTGTGAATTTTGTGCAGTGCTGTTAATGGTTGGCCTAAGTCCAACTTTCAGTAAACTGGTTGTCCCAAAAGTGGATCTTAAAAGGATATTCTTAAGGTTGGTTAAAAACCAGAAACGGGTTTTTAAAACCTGAAAGTTATTGTTTCATTATATTCAAAATATACTTGTTTCCTTTTTGTATAAATTTTCTCATGATATTTCTTACAGAAATTTCTCTTGAAATAGTTTCTCAGGTGTGTGTTGGCCAAAAATCTTCTTCCTAGTAAGTGATAGTGTTTGGTGGTAAATGATACTCTTCAATGAAATATTAGGAAAAAATTACGGAACTTTTATGAAAATTGAATAGTTTGATTATAGCAATTTTGCTTTAGGAAAAAAACAATTAATTAATATTTTTTTCCTAGCTTTGCTAATGCTGTTATTCTGGCCTAAGGAAAATGGCACTGACTGATGTTTCCATGAAAATATGCAGATAGTCTTTATAAATCTACATTGACAAGAAATTTAAAGTTCACAGTAATTTGTTTCTACTGAGCATTATATTTAACAAGATAAATAATCTCATAGACTTATAGAATGTTATTGCCAATGGTTATAGTTGATATTTTCTTTGTGGGATCAGGGCCTGTGAGTCTTATATATTAACTTGTCACTTACAGCTGCCAGTGGACTCTTTAAAGTAACTGAATTCAACAATTAATTTTAGGGGAATTTTGAGCTATGCCCAAACTCATTTTGTGGTTAAAAAAAGAGACTTGGGTTTGGAGAGATGTTAATTCAGTGTACAGTAAATTTGTTTGTAAGTTCTTAATAAAAGCAGAGGAACTGCATTTTCAGATATGCATAGATGTGCATAACTAGACTTGAGAGCCCTGCTAGAAACTGGAGCTCCAGTTCCGGTCTCTGCCCTGTCATCCCTGCTATTCCTCAATTATTCTTTATTCATTCCTGTCATTCTTCAGTTAGTTCATCTGATTTCTTTGAAGTGTCTTGGGATCCCTGGAAAAGGTGTGTATGTTGTTGTTTGCGTCCAATCTGAAATTATCCCCTCAAGATGCTGTGATCATTCAGTTTTTAAGAGAAGTTTAAGATACTAATATGCTTTAGATAACTTCAGTGTGAGAATTTTTTAAAAAATTATTCCCTATTGTAACTTCTTCCATTCAACTCATGTTTCTTTACAAAAATCAACATGCAGTTTTATTTTCTAAGGCAATCGTTTTTTAAAATCCTTTTGGCGTGTTTTTTTCTTTTTACTTTGTTTTTTAATGTTCTTGTGTGATGGAGAAAAGTAATGCAATGATTGTATCACACTGTGTAAGACAGAGATGACTAAAATACTAAGTGAAAATACACTTAATTTGAATGCAGTGATTTAAATTTGAATAACAGTCATTTACCTTATTCTAAGAGTGATTCAGTCTTGTGAGGATGCTTCTTTTTGGTGAACTAATAAGATCTAATCTCACTTTATATCTCCTTTGACTTTAATCAAGTTCCTCTGGCCAGATAGTACTCTATTTCTTTCACTTCCAAATCATAAATGCGTTTATGTGTTGCAGGGCATGTATGGTGATGCTTGGTCTTGCTTGTTTGCACTAGCCCCAGTGTTCTCCCATTACCCTCCAGATGGGTTTTGATTCTCACGATGATCACAAGATAGGAGTGAACTTCTGCCATAACAGCTCTTACAGAAGTTTTAAGAGTGGTGCAAATAAGAACAAAATGTACTGTGTTCATTGCAAGCTACTATGTGGGATTTAGCCTTGAGGAAAAAAACTATTTTCTGCATCTAGATAGGGACGTTTTCACACTATTTCAGAGCTGACAAACTGGGAGGGGATTTATAATATTCTCCACCTGTTTCATAGAGATTGCTTCATCTTTACAGGATGAGTTATGAGCGCATCTGTGGCGAACAGGAAATGAATCAAGCCTCTATCTAATCTGTGTATCAGAGGAAGCTCCCTCTGTACTCCAAACAAGTCTGCCGTATCTAGTTTGAAGAGCAAGAACCTGGAGGTTTTAGGAAACTAATGTCTTAATCAGTTCCTCTCTCTTTACTATTCAAGCACCTTAATTCCTGACATACAAGCGGATTAAACTTACACTAAATGAGAAAATCAACTTCTAAAATGAAGAGAAATATAAAAGTCTTTGGCAACATGATCTGGGAAAAGATTAAATGTAATCATGACAAATTACAGCACGAGATTAATCTTTGTATATAGTAGAAACACTCCTAAGTGTAGATTCTGCTAATTGAATCATCGAGGAGAGAATATTCCCAGATCCACAGCTGCATCCAGACACTGGGTCACATGTAGTAATTGTAGTCGCATAGTGCAACACACATGGTTGTGATAATATGCTCTGTGGTAACGATGCAGTTTACTCGTGTTTGTGGATACCATGAGAAAGTCCTTGTTCTGCAAAGAGCCTGTCTC
Organism: Rhea pennata; assembly: GCF_028389875.1. NCBI lineage: Eukaryota > Metazoa > Chordata > Aves > Rheiformes > Rheidae > Rhea > Rhea pennata. The sequence goes on from NC_084665.1 coordinate 40,629,146, forward strand.
TGGATGCTGGCGTTTCCTGGGTGCTGCTGCTCTCCTGGAGATGTTGCGTGGTGCTGAGCACTGCTCTAGTCCTTGCTCTGAGCAGTCCCTCCTGCTGGTGCAAGCTGCGGGATCCTGCTGAAATGAGGTTGCATTTTCGCTTACTCTGAATTAGTGTTGTTTTGCTGAGTAGAGAGTTATTTAATTTTTTTTTCCTGAAAGGGTCAATTTTGCTTCAGGTACCAAGTATCCAGTAGTTCCCCAACAGGGATTTAAACAAAAGCATTCGAGCCCTAGGAAATACTGGGCACCTTCCTGAACGTTTTAGAGTAGCACGATTCATGTCAAGCAGCTGATGGCCCTGAAGGATGGCTTCACTTTTTGACATACTCAATTAGTTATATAGAGCCATTTTTATTAATATTGTAAATAAACTATTAAAATAAAAAGCCTGCAAATACAATCATTGCTGTGAGGATCAGAGATTCCGAAGAAAAGTCTTTCAAGGGGGTAAACAGCATAAAACCTTTCTTCCCCAGTTTTATTTTTCCTTCATTCCCTTTGTTGTCTGCCTTTAATGTTGGCAAAGCTTTTAAACCCAGTGAATCAACGGTTCATTTTTTTTAATTGTCTTTTCAGAAACTCTTAATTGTTACCACAGGGAGTGGAATTAGACTGAACCTTTAAAATGAGTTTTAAAACCCAGACAGCTTCTATTGTAAAATATTTTAAAATGAAACTTTGTGGAACTTCTGTACCAACGAGTGAACATTTTCCTCTTTTGTTCCTTTCTGTCTCCAAAAAAGAAAAGACTACCTCTGAGCAGTGTTTCAACTATTAGGTAGTCTTATGTTTAACTATTTGTTTAAATCTATAGCCCACAAGTGCTGAGGGAGCTGGCAGATGTTATTGCTAGGCCACTCTTCATCGCCTTTGAAAGGTCACAGAGAAAAGGAGAGGTGCCTGAGGACTAGAAGAAAGGCAGTGTCACTCCAGGCTTCAAAAAGGGCAAAAAGGAGAACCAGGAAACTGCAGGCCAGTCAGCCTGACTTCCATCCCTGGAAAGGTGATGGAACAGCTCATTCTGGATGTCATCTCTAAGCATATGGAGGAACAGAAGGTGATCAGGAGTAGTCAGCATTGGACTCACCAAGGGGAAATCCTGCTTCACCAATCTCATAGCCTCTGGTGATGTAATGACTGGCTGGGTAGGTGAGGGAAGAGCAGTAGATATTGTCTACCTTGACTTCAGCAAGGCCTTTGACACTGTCTTCCATAACATCCTCCTAGGTATGCTCAGGAAGTGTGGATTAGACGAGTGGACAGTGCAGTGGATTGAGAACTGGCTTAAAGGCCAAGCACAGAGCAGGGGTCAGGACTGGGTCCCATCCTGTTCAACTTATTCATCAATGACCTGGAGGTCATTGCTGATGACACCAAGCTGGGAGAAGTGGCTGATCCACCAGAAGGCTGTACTGCCATTCAGAGTGAACCTGGACAGGCTGGAGAGTTAGATGGAGAGAAACCTGATGATGTTAAACAAGGGCAAGTGCAGGGTCCTGCACCTAGGGAGAAATAACCCTGGGCACCAGTACAAGCTGGGGGCTGACCTTCTGGAGAGCAGCTCTGCAGAGAAAGACCCAGGACTGCTGGTGGACAGCAAATGGACCGTGAGCCAGCAATGTGCCCTTGTGGCCAAGAAGGCCAATAGTATCGTGGGGTGCATTAGGAAGAGTGTTGCCAACAGGTCGAGGGAGGTGATCCTGCCCCTCTCCTCAGCCCTGGTGAGGCCTCATCTGGAGTACTGTGTCCAGTTCTGGTCTCCCCAGTACAAGAGAGATATGGAGCTACTGGAGAGAGTCCAGCGTAGGGCTACGAGGATGATTAGGGGACCAGAGCATCCCTATTATGAGGAAAGGCTGCAGGAGCTGGGCCTGTTTAGCCTGGGGAAGAGAAGACCAAGAGGGGATCTCATCAATATCTGGAAATACCTTACAGGAGAGTGTCAAGAAGATGGGGTTGGACTCTTTTCAGTGGTGTCCAGTGACAGGACAAGAGGCAATGGGCACAAACTGAAACACAGGATGTTCCATCTGAATATGAGGAAAAACTTCTTTCCTGTGAGGGTGACAGAGACCTGGCAGAGGTTGCCCAGAGAAGTTGTGGAGTCTCCTTCTCTGGAGATACTCCAAACCCACCTGGGTGCAATCCTGTGCAAGGTGCTCTAGGTGACCCTGCTTGAGCAGGGAGGTTGGACTAGATGATCTCCAGAGATCCTTTCCAACTTCAACCATTCTGGAATTCTGTGAAATATTTTTCCATGAATAATATCTGCTAGGTAGTAACAATTTAATTGAAAGTATCCAGTGTGCTAAAATGCTACAAAAAAGATTTTGTGATGTCATTTGCATGGGAATTCAGATGTTTATTTTGATCTTGATGGAGGCCCAGTTTCGTTCCTACTAATGTTTGGGTTAGATCAAGTACTAAGAGTTTAAAATGGCAGAACAGCCCTGCAAGTGAATAAAGGATAACCTTTACCAGTTGTATATTGCATAAGATATATACCTGATGTGCTGCACAGAGATTTTCTTTGCTGCTGCAAGACACTTCCTTCCTTCCTTAAGGATCAGAGGCTAGCATTTACTCCAAAGTTGATTTTTCAAATACCAGTTTGTGGATGGCAGTGCACTATCGTTCTTAATTTGCAAGCAAGCACTTTTCCCCAATACAGCAGCCTAAAATGTGCTTGCCTATTGGAAAGAATGGAAGACAGCCTCAGCCTTCCAGCTTTTCCTGTGGTTTTCTTCATTTCCTGTCCTCTAACAATTTCTGAAGAAGTGCTGATTGATTTCTCTATTTGTCATTTCCCACTTCAAAATTTGAGTGTGCAGATCCACTAAACAGGTATAAAGTTTTTTTCTCCTAGACAGCTTATGTTAGTGGGTCACTACAGTCACATACTCCCCTGACCTGGGGAGGGAAGGAGCAGTTCCCCGTGTCTGTCATGCTGGTCACGTTGCATTTAGATGATTTAATTGAGTTAGAGGCAGGCAGCCGCACTGGGGCCACTGGAGGCTGGTTGCCAGTGGCTCAGCAATGCTGGTTCTTGTGCAGCCCTTGGCAGCGCTGCAGCTGCGGGGACCTGTGCAAGCGGCCGTGTGCTAAGTGGCACAGCAGGCTGTTTGCTGCTTTTCCCCATGTTCTCTCTGTTGTCTCTGCAAAGGCCACAAAAACAGTGTGCAGCTTGCAGGCGCTCTCTGTTTCAGCAAGGACCACTCTTATTTGTGTCTCTTCTGAGAACTGACATGTGCCATCTTCCTGCTAGACACTTACGGAAGAATCTTCTTCTATCAGTGATGAGCCTGAATTTCTTGAATTGAATTATCTTGAATTGCTTGAATTTTCAAGCACTGAAATGAGGTGTTTAACTGAGCAATGTGCAGTTTGCTCTCCAACGTTTCCTAGATGGTATGTCCCTTTTTTTTCCATGTTACAGTGCAGTGCAAATTTATCAGTGCTTTCTGGACAGTGCATCCTGGTGAGAATTATGTCATTATTTTAGGAGGTGATGCCGCCTGAAAATAGCATTTCACCCACTTGCGCTTTGTGTTCAGCTTGTCATTACCAGTGTCTGTGCAACTGGAAGTATTTGTGCAGTGATAAAAATATCTCTTAATTAAGCAAGAAAGAAAAGATTAACATTTTGGCATAGGGCTGGTAAATGATTTCCAGATGAGGTAGATGCTCACAATCACATTCAAGAACAGCTTCTAGTTAAAGAAGTACTGAAATGTTGGGTTCTGTGAATACATCTATTGCATAGAAATATCTATTAGAAATAATGGGAAAAATCTGTGTATACAGTATCTGATCGGTAAAACAGCAGGTTAAGAAAGAATGGAGGGATACTTTGGGGCTATTTTATTTCAAAGAATCATGAAAATGCTGTTTTGAAGGAACTCTGGAGGTCATCTAGCACCACAACCTCTTAGGCAGCGTATTCCACTTCTGCACTATCCTGACAGTGAAAAAGTTTTTCCAGCTGTCCAACTTGAACCTCTGAAGCTGTGACATGTGCTTGTTGTCCCTGTCACGTTGTCTGGAGCTACCAAGGCGAGTTTGGTGATGTCGTCTTACTAACCACTCTTCAACAGTTGTAGACAGTTATTAAATCATGCTGCAACCTCCTCTTCACCAGAATAAATGTGCCCAGCTCCTTCACACTCTCTGCATGTGGTATGTGCTTTAGGCCCCTGATCACCTTGGTGGCCCTTTGCTGCACCCTCTCCAGTGTCTCTGCATCCCTCTTGAACTGAGGTATGTAAAACTGGCTCCTGTCATTGCTAAGCAGGGGTGTAACAGCTTCCTTTGATCTGCTGGCTGTGGTCATCCTACTGTGGCTCAATATGCAATTTTTTTATTCACAGTCAGGGCTCACTGTTGCAGCCTGGTATCCACTATATCATCATGGTCATTTTTGTGAGAGCCACTGCTTAGTGAAGCGTTTCCCAGCCTATGTCAGAATATGAGATTTTTCCACTCCAAGTGCAGATGTCTACATTTTTCCCTATAGAAAGTCTTGAGGTTTCTTCTGGGTCAGTCCTCAAATTTATTGAAGTCCTTCTGGATTGAGGCTCGGGCTCCATGTCACCTCAAAGTCTGCTGAGTCTGCTTGCTTCCTTTCTAAATGGAGGTCAGCATATAAAATCCTTCTGATAAAGTTCATCCAGTTGTTTTTATTTTGATAGCCTCCTTACTGCTCAGTAAGGCTTTTTGGAGAAAAACCTCCATTATATGTAAGATTGTACTCCTACTTTTCTAAGACAAGGAAGGGCTCGATTAGTAGTAAAGCAAAAGTTGGTATTTTATTTCTTATTGATGTAGATATAGATGATGTAGACATTTTTAGGTTAGCATATGAAATTTTATAATCCTTTACTGTTTTTTCAAGCACAGCTGAAAAAATACATTTTTGTTGTCTTTATTTCACTGACTAATATAAACCCTCTACTGCCTCTAGATCAGATACAGTTTCTTGTGGCTGTTTTGAACAAGAAATGTTTGGTTTGTGACAAAGCACTGTGATGTGTGCTAAGAAAGTTTTTTGAGTTTGATTCTATAGTCTCTTTTAAGTGAAGAAAAGCTCATTCCACATTTGGCCTTCTAAAATCTGTGTCAGATGTGTTGTCCTGTTCCAAGGAAATGTATGAGTTTCTGTTGCCTCAGAGACTATTTGACAACTTTAGCCTGAGTACGGGACACTGGTTGAATTCTGTGTAGCATCTTAAAGATGAGGTAAGAGTAGGTTTTATGTACCCTTGCGCTATTGTCCTGTGGTTAATTGTTCTGCACTGCATTTGTTCGAAGTTACTCTTTTACTACATACAATTTGTCGAGCAGCTTGTGGAAGCATAAAAACCTTAACAAGCTATTTTACTGTATCTATTTTAGCTGAAATTTCTGTGTGTGCTTGCATGCTCAAAAGGAAAAAAAAATGTTGCATGTTGCACAAATGAATATATATTCAAAAAAACATCTTATCAGAGTATGCATTGATTGATGCTGGCTAAAAGAAACTCAGTGTCTTCTCCTGAAAAATCTTGAAAGTGAAGATATTTCTATCATATAACGTGAAGAGTGTAAGCTTCTAATTTGTTGCTGATCCAACTACTGAGCGTGTATGCAGTGTAAATTTGCAAGACCCGCACCTAGAAAAAAATCCCAGCACAAGAATTATTATTTCTAGTTATGTATACAATACAGTTTTTTAAAAGTGTTCCCTATATATCTTCATTATTTTTATAACAAGAGTGTGTATATAATGTACAGGGTCCCACAAACTAAAGCTTGGTTAATTTGGCATAGTTCCAGTTTGCAGCAGAGAGTTTTACTTGGTAATACAATATGAAATCCAGTAAGCCACAAGATTTTGTACTGGGGCAAAAGAATGCATCTTTGATATATTTATTTGTGAGTCATTGTTTATCTTATATGCTAGCCCCAAACCAGACATGCATTTATTAAAATCTTTATATTTGCAAATTTTAATTTAAGTTAGGGTAGAAAACCCTGGCAAAACATAAAAAGCTACTTTAACTTAATGTGTTTATTATGATGTGTTTTTTGTTGTTTAACTCTCATTATTTCAACCCATTAACTAAATGACCAACTGGTTCCAGCTCTCAGTTTATGAGCTAGGTGATGGATGTGGTAGTATCATAGCCACTATTTTGAAATAAAGTGTTATTTTTTTTGTAAGTTAGAAACTGGTACTTGTGACTGTAAAATGGTTGTACATCATGAGCATGTTAATGGAGTTGGAGGGGAAAGGAAGATCTCCAGAAATTTAGAGGAGGCCTTTGAAGGCCTTTCAGAGGAGCTCATGGACCTCTTCCTGAGCCATGGTAGTCTTCCGTGCTCATTGTTCATGACTGATCCTACTGGGCCACATTATGAACCAGTGATCAGGTATGTCTACAGAATCTAAGTGCTCAGAGTGGTGGTTGCTGTCCAGTATTTTTATGCGTTTTGTTTGTGTGTTAAAGCAAATCCTGATGTGAGAATTTTATTACTGTAGAAGACTGCAAATTCAAGCAGATGGCAGTAATTATCCTAGAGAAAGTCTATTTTCATCATACACAGCAAAGCTATAAAAAACCAAGCCAGCCAAAGAACATATTGTTGTCTTTCCTGGCTACTGAAATCAACAAAAACAGCCATCATTGTATAAGTTTAGATAGCATTCCCCCCCCCCCCCCAAGAAAATATAACCTCTCACCCTTGCTGTAGAGAAGGCAGTAGAAAGGGCAGTTTTTTCATCTGGAGACTGGCAGTCAGTTCAGACGATTTCTCACAATTATTCCTTTGCTGACAGCTATGCAAAATCATTGAGAAAATAATGGCTAAGAAGCTCTGATACTAACTGATTCTTGACAGCACAGCTTCAGAGCAAGCGAATGGGAGCAAGCAGGAGGAGCGTTAATCACAGGAAAAGGTTTGCTCCGTTAACCTTGCACGGGTAGATAGATGCCCAGAGCTCGGTGCTTGTTCACCTGTAAGTCTTTGCAAGCACAGCCCCTGCCTTGAGCGCTAAGGTAAAAATTTACAGGTGGGTCCCTTTGCTTGCCCAGGCAGCTAAGGTGTATCCCGGTCCCCAAGGACAACGTGTTTGCTGGTGGCTGCTTGCTAGGACTCCATGATGTCCTCATGTCGTACTTACTGCATTCCCCTAGCCGTCATGGAGTGGGGAAAGCAAAAGCGGGACTCCATCCGCTCCCTGTTCCTCTTACCTAGTATTAGCAAAGGCCTGGGGAATTAGTATTCTGGCTGCTTTCTGGATGGGTAAATGGTTGGTGCAATTCTGTAGTAAGAATGCATAGTCCTGCAATAAGAGTCATCTTGATGAAATGGAGGGAAAAGTATTTCTTACATTAATGTAACAGTAGTACTTTTTCGGAGTATTTTATTTGTATTTTAGTATGCTGAAAGGGATCACTTTGCAGATTTGCTAGTTAGATTGATATTCTTAAAATGAACGCATTTAAAGTTGCATGAAGTTCATATAATATTTGAGTTTGGTAGTTTCTCTTCTTTTATGCATTTATAATTAAACACAGGCAAACTATTTAGCTGAAAGTTTGCTGTTTCTCCATCAAAGAAAAATGCAAAACAAATGAGCTCTTTTTGCATGTTCTTCTCTTGCCTTCCAAATACCAGTTTTGTCAAATGCTAGCCCTTTCTCTTTTTCTTCCCTCAGATTAATTTTGACTTCATTAATATTTTTATTGATCCGTGTCTGTGCATATGTTTGTGCACTCCAAGCATGATGGGGCTGTAACTCAGCTGGGGGGTGGTAGCCACAAGATCTAGAGGGGACATGTGTGATCCTCTGAGATACTAATAGTAAGCCGGTTCGCTCTTTTGGATTCAGATTCCAGCTTTTGGGTTTTTCAAACCTTGAGAAACTGGAGAAGACAAAGTATGGTAGAATAGGTTTATAAATGCATGTGCCTGACCCTGAATGCCCGTAACAATTTCATTATTTTTGCTGGCACAGAACTGATTATAAGGACTATTAAAAGGCATTTCAAGGTGTATTAAAATCTTATGACTTCGAGTGACATGCATCACTGTCCTCACACCCAATCACAAAGCTATAAAAAGTCTTGCTACGTACAAAAGGCGATTCATTTCTAGTGTTACTGTTAGTCATTAGCTTTATTGTACTTCAGTGTCCTATAAGACTTGTTTTATTAACCTCAAAACTAAATGTCTGTAAAATGTGCCTGCATAAAACTGGATAGTTTACAGGGGTCTCACAGGTAGGTGTGTTTGCCTGATGAATTGATGGTGTTTTTTAATCCATGCTTCCCTCAGAACTGTGAGCTAGAGCTTCAGATCAGAAAAGCAAAAAGTATCTCTCCAGTATTAGCAAGCATTGTACAGCCTTTGCAATAGCTACAACTTCCACTTTTTCTGGAAACAAGCAATAAAAGGCAATCTCCATGATAATGACTGTTCATGTAGCTTTTTCATGCTACATGGAAAAAATCCTTCTGTTTGAGGTAGCATTTCTATTTATCTTGATAATGCTTCCCCCATGGATGCAGAAATAATTTTTTTAAAAAAATTATGTACAATACTAGTGTAGATTACATGCATTTTACCATAATTACTATGAAGTGAAGACTATTACAGTCTCTTTCCTGTATGTATTGAAGTCCTATTTATAGTGAATTTGTTCTATTTGCTCTTCCAAAGGCTATTTACAATTTGAACCTCCTCTTTTTTTTGTGTGTGTGTGGGCTATCGCAACCAGTACTGCTAGGTATGTGTTTGAGCTGCTTTGAGTTTAATCTGGGTTCCCAGGCAACTACTTCCCTTTTATTTCCTTGTCTTTTTGAGGTGCTCTGAGAGTTTGATGGAGGCAGGATCAGTAGCACAGAGATAACAATGCATCAGTTGATCAAAGACATCTAATGTTTCTGCTGGACATTAGATATTGCTCAGTAATGGAAGTAGTTCACAGAACTACATGAGTCTTTGCAAAAGGAAAACATTGCAATTTAACAAGTAAGACACATGACATTTCTCCTAGAGGCACATAGGTGACTTGCAGGTGCTCTCACTGATGGAAAGATAGTTTGTCTTTTGGGTTAGATTTACCCCAAAAGTGTGTGTTTGTGTGTGTGATGTAATTTCACAACTTTCCAAAGGTGTAGTTGTCCTTTGGATTCTCTGTGGATGGTTACATTGTCCTAGGCTCAAATTGGGAAGCTCTTTTCTCAGCTCGAGTCTGTCCATATCAGAGATGTGAGGTGGCAACTGATGCTGTGAATAATACTTACAATTAGTATGGCACTTTCTTACAGTAAACTTCATCTCTGTCAGCATGGGCTGTTCATATCCTATGATTTCAAACTTGTTCATAGCTGTCCCAGGATTTTTAAACTATTACTTGCTTGTATTTCTGGGCAGCTCTATTAAGTAGCAAATTAAATTTCTCTTTTTTAATTTGTTGGTGTTACTTTTTTTTCTCCCATCTATTTGGCTCTTGCCAGAACCATTTCCAAATATCAACAACATGATTTAGTGGAGGAAATCAGCTCAGCTGGACTGTAAAAGCTTCATGAAAAGGGCTGTTCTCTGCATGCGGTAAATACTTAATCATTACCTTTATTTTCTGATCTCGTTTTCAATCCAGTGCATTCTACTGATTTGAATTATAAAAAATAGCAAGCATATGCTATTTCTTCTTTCTGTTTAATGTTCCTGTGATAGTCTCATTTGAATTAGTCACTGAAAGAGTCTTTTACTATTTTCAAGTTGTTTTTAAGAGTCCTCCAGAGTCTCAGAACGAATTTTAAGGTCAGTCTTTCTAGATATAAAAGAATACTGACAGAAATCTTAATGCTGTTGAATTCAAGAGAATTTTTGCCACAGATTTTAATAAAGCCAGGATTTACTCGTTTATTTTCAGGTAGGTCAATATATCAGCATAAGTCCATGATAATGCTGGGTGTTTAATGAAAATTACACAATGTTTTGCATTTTCGATTAGCACTCAACTTAATAAATAGGTAGTACCTACTTGTGACTATTCAAAGCCACAGGTCTTTTAGCCATAATTTTTGGATTTGATTTATGGATCACTAGCAAACAAAATGACTTGAATTAACAACTTAGGAATTGAAATTCAGTATATGTAATGTAGCTTAAAGATGTATTTTTAGTGTTTGTCATCTGATATTTTAAGAGCCGTCTTTTCTCTCTCTTGTTTCATCTGAAATGTCTTAAGCTATGTTTTTAGTTCAAATTACTGATTTTATGAGATTTTACTGATAACTACTTGAATTATTTTATATATATATATATATTAATTTTAAGACCTAGAAAATTAAATTAAGTCACTATGGAAGATGGCATGAGGTCTAATTTAACACAACCTTTTCTTTTGTAGTCTGTAAGCTCTTACCAGCTTTAATGTTCACAGGGGCCTTTTGTTCATCCATGACCTAGCAAACTGTATGAATAACAAATCAATACATTCAGTTAAAAATGGTGATTAAATAAATGATCAGATCCTGGAAACATTTACATAGAGATTACTCTGAGTCAGCTCCCAACAATTAGCGAACATTATATCCATCAGAAAGAATTTGAAGAGACTTAAGTCTACATGTTGAACTGATTCGTGCTGGTAGGAGCTGTTTGATTACTTATATCCCAGGACAACATCACATGTCTTGGTGAGAGGAAGAGCAGATAAATTTCAGTTTCTGCTTCCTGAGGTTTCATACTCTTTGACATAAAAACATTTTTTTACAGTGTCTTACAGCTGCTTTTTTGTGAATCATTTGTAACAAGAAAACTTTAGGATGTGGATGAAGAAGGCAGAGATCGGTTATCAGCAAATGTCAATGCATATGGATCTTGAATTGCTTTGTCTGTCTCCCTGTAGTCCAATTCATCAGAGAAACAGTCCATGTCAGCAATTATTTATAGAGTCAAATGGGCTGAAAACTCATTAGAAATAATTGTTTGGTAACTCAGAGTGTCTATCTGAGGTCAAAACTGTTGAGTTTTAAGATTTGGCCCTATATATTTTTAGATGAACATGTGGAAGCAGCCAGTAGATGAACACACTTGCAACCTTTTCTTTGTGATTAATCTGCACTTAGAGAAGTATCTTCATCAGCTTCAGCGAGGCGAGGATCACACAACTTATTTTCTATTTGTTATAAAATTTTATACATGAGCTCAGACGATGCATTTTTCCTAAAAACTATTTGGTGCAGCTGTGAGGTGGGGACAGTGAAGATGACTGCACTTCTGCAGCCTTCCCCTGTTCAAGATCCTGTTTCACACTGGATCCTTGAAGTCCAGGGGAGTCACAGAGGTTCCAGATTTCACGTAGACCCACTGGTCCTCCTGTTCAGATACTCCTTGTGCAGGCTCCAAAGGTTGTTACTGGAGAGCTCTTGCAGAAGTTAAGCTTTTCTCATCCAGCAGTGGCTGCATCTGTGCACTTCAAGATACTTTACATCAGAGCAGTACCAAAAAGTTACCTGCCCCCACTAGTTTGTCACATTCAGGATTTTTAAAGTAATGTTAAGCAGCTGTGAAAAGAAAAGTGGAAAAAAAAGAGTATGTTGGGAGCAGAATGGGTTTTAAGGGTGCTGAAGCTAGATTGCACATAAGCTATTGTGAAAACATATAGCTACCTCTGGAGTATTTTGCGTCATGAAATTTGAAACATCAAAATAAAAGCAAAGGCTTACTGGGAAGCCAGATGATTGATTATTGATTTGTTTTTATTATGAGCATTTAGGCTTATATCCCTGGGTCACTAGTAACACTGGCAAGTTCTCAGTATCGTGGAATTGAATCAATAATTGCTTATTTGCCCCATATAATTAATACAAATTCAGGTATTGGAAGGTTTTTTCTTTCTTTCTCTTATCTCCATGCATTAGTTTATTTCTAAATTTGACACTTAACAAAATTAGAATTGATCCCGATGTGAAAACATGCTCGTATTAGCAGCCGCTGATGATACTGAAGAACAAAAGCTGTTAGTATTGCTTGTAACTCTTAACCAGATCTAATTGGAGATTGGAACATCCTCTTCCTGGGAAATTGAACCATGATATTGTTTTTTTGTGTTGGAATTGAAATGTATGGAAAAGACATTCTAAAATTTTTAAATGCAAAAATATTGATGTAAATTTTGTGAACATAAGGGTTCATATTGTGTTAAACCTGGTAATGCAAGCTGTTCCACAGAACATTTTTCTGATTAGTTCCTCTGCTCTAATAATACAAGCAGTGTTGCATGTTTCATTTTGTGTGGAGAAATACTATACATATCAAAGCATGATGTGCTAATATTGCTGTGAAAAATGTTGAATTTATAAATACATTTCACAGCATCAATTGTAGTCACAGATTGCTTCAGGATGAAGGCCCCTCTGGATGTCATCTGGTCCAAACCCCTCTCAAAGCAGGGCCAGTGAGATGAGGTTGCTCAGGAACTTGTCCAGGTGAGATATGATTATCTTCAAGCATGGAGATTACATATTTGCACTATTTCCTTTTTGGAAATGTCATTCAGCTTTGCTTATTTGAACATACTAATATGCTGAGGCAAATTATGATGAAGAAAGTCAGATTTCCTTCAATAACATCGTTGTGGAATGATTTGATAATTCCAAAGCATTTATATTAAAAAAAATAGATTTGAGAGTGATTGCTGAAAGAGTGGCAAAGCCCAACTATGTTGTATAGCCTGTAGCAAACCCCTCTTCCCGTCACAACCTGAGTGATGAGACTGTGGGCGCCTGACCAATGTTTTGCACTGGAGGGAAGGGACACTTTCCCTTCTACTTTTGCCTTGATTCAGAGGAGGCAAAGAGGAGAAAAGGGATCCTGCAGTTACTCCTAGAATGGCTTTAGGGTTCTTGCTACCTGTTGCTGCTGTCTGACAGGAGCAGGTTAGTTTCTGGACATGGGTGGCACTAAAGCCCTTAACCTCAAGAAAGTCTTCTCCTAGCCCTCTTTGTAACACAAAAGCCCAGAAGAAGACTTGTGGCTTCATGGGTTAGAGCTATGTGACAAGATGAATGCATCAGTGGCCTGAGTGGTATGTGTGGGTTTATTTGTGCCTGCAGAATTGGAAACATGGGGTGAGAGTTCTCAAGCCTTGTGTTAAACTACTGTTAAACTAATATTTGCAGTCGGTCTCTATCATACCTGATAAGTAAGAGAACTTATTACAACAAACTTTTTTTTCTTATTGTAAGATTGGTCCTGGGCAGTAGCAAATTTTCTGGTTTTAGAAATGGGTTTTGAGTCATATATGATTACATATTCTTCAAGGAGTTACATGTAGATATTTATGCATTTTGGATTGCTGAACATCACGGTGTTTCCCCAGTGCCAGAACTCCACCAAACTGGGGCAGTTATCATGTGATTTCTGCACTGTGTCCAAAGGCAGGGCAGCAGAGAGCTGGAGGAATGAGATTCTGTATCCTTAGTACAGATGAAAGAGACACAATACTTTAATGATTAGCTTACTGAAATTAAAATGAGTATTTATAAAGTAATATAAATACATGGACCTATATCATAATTAAGATATTAAGCTACTAGGTGTTAAAATGCATGTTATCTCAGAGAAGGCCAGAATATCATCTTGCAGCTACATTTGAAATGCATAGTAGTAGCAGCACTTTCTTAAGTTCTGAGGCATAGTCCAAAGAAAAACACACTGGTGGAAGAACATCTGTCTTATTGAAGAGTATGCATTTTGTCTGAAGTTTTACATATATGTGGAAGCCTTGTGATTGCAAAAAGAGAAAAATTAACTATTTTAAATTTCCCATTGAACATTTCATATGCTTCAACACGTAACTCAGACACTGGTGATTTTAAACACCAAGTAAACATTTTTTTTTTGTTTATATAAAAAACATCAACATGCCAACCAAAACCATGCAGTTGTAAATACTGATTTTATAGTTACATTTCATTTGCATAATGTTTTAAAAAAGAGGTTTTCTTCAGCATCAAAAAACTTTATGAACTTAAATAGTATATTTATTGTGGACACAAAGCAATTAGTTTTTCTAGTGATTTTATGTATTTCACATTCTATTAAAGAATTTGAATCAGATGTCTTTAATGTAATATCATTGTATTGTTGTGGAGTTATTCCACAATTTAAACTGGAATTAAATTAAATGTGGAATTAAATATGATAAACATACTTATCTTTCACCTTAGGAGATTTAATGAAGACCTGTTTTGATGTTACTAAAGAAATGTCATTCTTTACCGTGCTTGACCCAGTTCTGCAAAAGTTTAATTGTATACTTCATTTTTAACACTTCTGAAGTGAATGAGACTATGCTTGAGTGCATGAAGTCTTGAAGTATTGCACACTACCTCTGCAGTCTAATTCATTTGATTTTAGCTGGTCAAGAGAGAACGTTTAACACTGATTTTTTCCGTTCATGACTGTGCTATGCGGAAAGTAACATTGCCATCTGTTTTGCCCTAGACTGAATTTTGGGTGCTGAACTGAGGTCTCTTTGCACATGGGATTTTCTTTTTTTTTTTTCTTTTTAATTGACCTTACTGTGATATTTTGCATAACTCTCTGAGATAAGGCATAGGACTATTGTCTCTGCCTGTTCCTGCAACATAGGTGTGGAGTCAGGTCTTTAGGGTACCTTTATGTTGTAGGCATTAATGAAGCAGAGCACTGGTTGCTATTTTTCTGGGGTAAAGGGAGGATTTAAAATGAGCAGAAGTCATAACAGAAGTTTTATTAGGTTTCTGCATGCATTTTTCATTACCTGAAAAAAAATCTGTCTTTGCAAACTAACTTTTTAATGAGAGCTTCTAGCGTTGCTTGTAGCAATGAGTAAGTGTCTCACTACATATAGCACTTCATGTTAGTTCATTAAAAGGGTAGCCTCCCTAATTACATTTGCATGCCTTCCCATAATTTGTATAGACCTCAATAATTAAATAGGTGATAATCCATCAGCAGAATTGCAAAAGACCTTGATCCCTAAATATGCATTCCCTTTGGCAGTATTTACAGTTATGTAACAGCGTGTTATCTTTTCTACCCAATTTTGAACTGAATCTTAGAAGCTGTTGCTCATGTTATCTTCACAAATGCTATGTTGTGGAATGGGTAAAATCCACAAAAGTGGACTTTGTTCCTGTGTTTTGGGCTAATACAGGTGTTCTGTCCTCCTGGTCCCCAGTCTTGCCAAAGACAGATCTCATTTCTATTTTAGGTCTTTGAAACTGTCAGTGGCTCTATTTAACTATAAGTTATTTTGAAATATGGAGCGAATGCCATTTTTCCTTGTTTGAAATCCAGTTCTCTTTGTGATTTGGATGGCCAAAAGATGGTGAATAAAGCTCATATGAGGCACCTGCAACCTAATTTCTAAAGGTGCAGAGGTGACGCGAGGGAACTGGTGCTCAAACTCTGAAGGTCAGGCCACAAATTGAGTTGCCTATCTGGAAAAGCTCAGGGCTCACAGAGCTGTTCTGAATACATACACCTGCTTTCTGTTTTATTTGTTCTTTACTTCAGACGAATAGAAAAATAAACCATCCTAATATATTTTCATTTAGCTTTTTCCCTAGTCTTCAGTTGTAGAGCAATTTTGCCTCTTCCTTAGTGAATTAATAAGTGCTCTATCCTGATATTTTATTTGGGAAATGCTTCCATTTAAATATAATAGTCACAGTGTCTTTCATATGGAATGAATTAGCCTTTTCTCTGAACATTTAAAGCAAATCTGTCACCAGGTGAATGTCGTACGTGCTTGCCAGTGTGCTGGGTCTCTTCCTGACCGTCAGAAAAGGCCTCAGATTTGCCCCTGTGAGCCGCGCGGTCCCCAGTGCTCAGTTTCTGACCGAGTGCCCCCACATGCATGGACGGCATGCTCTTGGCTCATGGTGCTGAGCTCTGGTGGTCCCCTCACCACGTTTCCCTAGAGCAGCACACAGTGATCATCCTTCTAGCTCATTTTGCTTCAAGACTGAGCTTGAAGAGCAAGGTCACAGCTGCATCATTATCGTCTGAAAAAAAATAAGTGTGTCTTCTTAACACTACGTTATACGTTCTGTCCTCAGAACAAGGGATCTAAACTGGGACTGAGAGAAAGAAAAGGAGCTGCTCTGTCTGAAGTTAGTGTTCATACCTGCTGGGCCGGAGGGTCACGTGGTGGTTGTGAAAGTGGTGCACCAGGACACTTTGTTCAGGTTGGAGAGACCCATCGCAGGCTAAAGGAGTGTTTTCTAACCACCCTGGGTGGTTTGGCAGTTGTTTGCAGCAGCATCTTTAAATTATTTCGGTTTATTTACATGAGATGAATAAAAATAAGCTAGGAGAAAAAGAGAATGAGTATCTTCCAGCAGAAAAATGTAACCTATGACAGATTCCCCCAAACCATTACTCTTTCACAAAGAGGCAACCATATGTTGTAAATAACACACAATGATGATAAAATGGCTGAGAAAATGTAGGTAAGACCCATACGTTGAAGAAATGCCTTTAATAAACTCTAAGAGTGTTCATAGTGCGCAAAACTGTGCATTTTGTAATTCATAAAACTTGATTTTAAATTGCATTACATGAAAAAGTTGATTTATTATGATTGAAAAGATGCATCTGCAGCTTATTACACATCTCTGTCTTTAATTTTGTGAGCCTTTGTGTTGCATTGGGTTTCCTGTTGGATTGTTATGCAGTGTCACAATTAGCTTTAAAAAAAATCTTAAAAAAAGATATTTTTTGAAAAAGCACAGACTATTGGCTATTAACTGTAATTAGTAGAGGTCTTCTACATCTCTGACAGGCTTTATTAATTTTCCTATTATTTTTAGGCTTACACCCTTTTTTGCTCTCTTGTATTGAAATGAGCATATCATTGATACATGGCTGTAGGTGTCTGGTCAGGAGCTCCTGTTTGCCAGCATCATCACAGCTCACCTGCATCCCTGGTAGGAGAGCAGAAAGAAATTCAGTCTTATTTCCTATGTAGTATAGATAAATGAATAACAAAGCCTGCCAATGGCTGGCTAATATAACATGGTATAAAAACTGTGATGTTAGGTATAAAGGGTAAGTTTGTCAGGTTTTATTGAGTATAAATCAAATGTCTTGTAAGCAGATTATATACAAAATACAATATTTTCCCCAGCTCTGACATGGAAGTGACAACAGAGATCTTGCACTTCAGTAGAGGCATTTTAGAAACTTGCTTATCTTCTTACTATCAAAATATTGGAGCGAGACATTAAGATTGTGTGACAAAAGTGTGAAAAGGATTGTTTTTCAAACAAACCTGGGATGATGTGCAGTGGAATGTATTTCTTAAAGGGTTGAGTCAGAGGTAAAAACTAGCTCAAAACCATAAGCTTTTAAATAAATGTTTGTGTAGAGAATACTTTCTTTTTTAGTCTTGTGACTCTTCGCTGTGCTTCACACAATGACAGAATGAAATTCAGATAGAAAGAATTCTGCTCAAGCTTTTAGGAAATACTGTCACCCAGGCTAACCCGGCCTCCCAGCACTGGGATATCTATAGTACAGCAGGTCCTCATATAAAACACTTAGAGCCGCTCAAAGTTATTCTTCTGGAAATTGCGATAATATTGCATAGTTAACATAAAAATTTTCTGGCAATTTCTAATGATTTTCCTTCACGACTATCAAGGAAGAAACTTGTATTTCAGGTTCCTTAGTGCAGTAAGTATTTACCAAGGTAGATTTAACAGCTTATCTGTGTCTTAATAGAAAACAACTAAAGCTTGAATACTATTATTAATGGTTTACCAAGGGAGTTGATACTAACTAGGAGCAGCTAGAAAGCTGAGTTTTGTGCCTTGAACTGACTTCAATAATACTGTTTTTTGAAACTTGCCCACCTTCAATTTTCTTTATATTGTTCTTTTCTCCTTGTTTGGTCAGGCTCGCTTTATTTCCCCAGGAGTAGGAAGAGCAGTGCAGCTGGTGCCCTCCCCGGGGAGGGCTGGCATTAGTGCCTGCTGGTCAGTGGCACTTGGGTGGTCCACGTGGTCAGTCCCATGCAGCACGTTATTGTAGCCAATGCTCCAAGTTCATCATTTTTTTTTTTTTTTTTTCTTCCTAAAATTAATCCAAGGCATTTGAGAAACTTATTCTCAAGGGCCTAGTTGATTCATTTGAGAGATTTTCAAGACAAGAATGGTACTAGTGTGCCCAAATGCTATTTTCCTTTTTTGGGGAATTGGGCACTGAGAGAAATCTGTGCTGCTGAAAATCTTTGCTTTTAGATCAGAAATTTATTTTGGTTTTGATTGCTTAATTATTGCCCACAAAATATTGGAAAACAGTAGTCCTTAATTGAATAGGAGGGGCTAAAAAAGCACTGTTTTTTATGTATTGGTTTCTTGGTGGCATTCAGTAGTGCTGATCTGATTTGTAAAGTATACTTACAATTTTTTCTTGGAGTTTCATGACATCATCACATCTGTAGATTTAGTGGTCTGATGCAAATGATGATCTGATTCTGTTAAAATGATTAGTTTGCCAAAACATTAACACTGTTTTGTATTCTGTCCATCTGCTGTATGCGTAAATACATTCTAGTACTTCTTTTATGTAATGAGTTTCGTTTTGAATTATGTTCTTTTGCTGTTTGCATTAAAGTTTTATGAAACTTTCTTCTGGTATATCACTATTTGGAACAGCTGGTCCTCCCTTCATTAGGCACCTGATACTTTTGGAAATCTATTTGTTTCTTTGAAAGAATTGTATTTCTGTTGCTTGAAGTCATTTTGATGACATATCTTTTGTAGTTAACTTTCGACAGATGTACAAATGTATGAACAGGAGCTTGGATGCCAAACAGTTATTGGCATGAATTCATCCCTGTTGAAATATCGTTGACTTAAATGCATGTAGGCTATAGATCAATATAGCCTTCCATTTTGCTTTGTGCCTACATGTAACCAATCACCTCCTTATACACTGGAGATTGACTTACTTGTGTTTCTCCTGTGAGCTCTAATGGGATTGACACAGAGAAGTTCCTTGGATTTCATTGCAAGAATAGTCCTAAAGGACTATTGCTTGACAGTTGCATTCAAAACACTAAAACAGATAGAAGATAAAAAAACCTGTTTACCATGCACTCAAATATTTTGTTAAGTGTGTATTTTGTACTCCTACTTCAGCACAGAATGTAAGAAAATGTCTTTAGATTGCTATCAGTACCAGTGTGATGAGCCTCAAAGAAGACCTATTGCTTTCTGGTCAAATCAGAACTCCTAGCAAAACTGGTGAGGATTAAGGATATCATTGATTACTATATGGACAGAAGGCTTTTTGCTCTTTTGCATAAAAATCAGCCAGGGATTCTGTTGAAAAGATTTAACTCGAACACTAGCACTGAGATACTGTACTTAAAACGTAAACACATGACTTCAGAATGGCTAAAGTAAATGCAACCTTTATTTATGCTTCAACATACAATAATCTTAAATGAGATATTTTACTGAATATTAGTAACTTTGGGGGCTTTTGATTTCTATTTAGGTCTTTTAAGTAGGAGTTTCCTTGTGCAAAAAGATGCTAGCAATATAAAGAAGGTGGAATGTGTACCAAGGGATGTTTCTGAGTGCTTAAACCCATTTGAGATTTATTCATTTTCTGGATTTGGGTTAACATGGTTCCGTGAATAGGCACAAGGCGTGGAGAGTGGGATTAGGAAGGTTTCCAGAGGCTCTGAACTCATGTCAAGCAAAACTGTCATGCCACGCAGCTAAGTCAACTGAGTAGGGAAAAGCCTTGAAAGTGCTTTATCAGTGCATAATGTTTGTAAATTTTATTCAATTAATTTACAGCTGCAGGGCTCGTGAGACTGAAATGAAAGTTTTGCAAAGTTTTGATAAGGAAGCAGCCAAAAACAGACAAAAAAGTTTGATTAGCTCTGGATGTTTCTAAGCAAGTTGGCAGAGGAACAAATTTGCAAGGAAGTGTTGCAGAAGAAGATGCATCTAGTCTTACAAATTACTGTCATCAGCTGGACCAGCAGCAGGATGCCTACTAGCACCACTCAAGAAGTGTCCGCAGGCATGCTTTCTGTTTGCTTTCCCTTATACTAGCAAGTGCCTCAAGGAGTCATATCCCAGAGAAAAGCTCCTATCAAACATACTTGACAAATAAACCTTTCTTCTTAACATTAGTCTTATTTCTATGACAAGATTAAATGGGCTCTACTTTAGGCAGTACACAATAGTGAAAAAGAGGATACACTAGAGAAGAGGTGAAGTACTTAAACTGCAGCTTTCCCAAAACATCAGTGCCTCTGTTTCAGGTTTGAAGATGATTGAACCATTGAACAGACATGTTTGCCATACTGCTGCTTTCTTCATTTTATTTTATTTATTTATTTTTAATTGGGGCACTCAGGGAACCCTCAGCTTCCCACAGAGCTCTTAGAATTTCCCCTGGGAAGATCTGAGTCCGGGCTGCCACCCCGCAGCTCTGCCCCTCGAGGGTGAGTTCGGAGAACTCATGTTGTTGCCCACCAATATCCTGCTTCTGTCACTCATGTGCAGCCAAGATGGAGCAGACTTTTGACACCAAGCTTAAGGCTGGTCTTCCCTCCCATACACCGTGCAGGTCACTGAGGTAGGTGTCTATTGTTTTCTGTCATGTGTATTTATTATTTTAAGTAAGGTTTGCATTAGGAGAAAGGGCAGTATTTCTGTTGTTTTCTTACATGCATTATTAATTTTTAGAGTACAGTTCCTGTTTGTCATTGTTGTTTTGGAATAAGAAAGCCAGCAAATGGATTGTCCAGAGGGTTTGTTCTTTCCCGATAGTGGCACAGTTCATATTTTATTGGGAACCTTCTGTCAGTGTATCTACAATGAAAATGGAAATTCTAATAATACTAAATTTTCACGTATGAATTTAACAGAAATACTTTGCTTTACTTTGGGAAAATCTAAACAAAACACTTTGACTTTGGTCAGGTCACTTTAGAAGTATGTATCACGGTTTGCTGACAGCATCTGTTGCAAAAGGGAGTGGTATAAGTTTGATGCATCCCAGTCATGTCAAAGTTGTGGCAGATGGGCTCATGCGCTGCGGATCTGTGTGGAAATGGAAGCCCTGCCTGTGTAAGTAGCTCTGTCACGTCTGGGCAAAACGTAAGCTTCCTTTCTGGGAACAGGGCAGCGGGTCGAGGGGAGAAGTGCGGACTCACCTGTGCTTGACTCTTTACTGTGTCCATCGTTTAAGTTCTGCGATTTCAAGAAAGACTTAAGGATAACAGGAGGTTACTGGGACTGGTGGTGGTGGTGGTTGGTAGCACCTTTTCTGTAGGAGGCACAGCTCCCTGCCTGCCCTGGGGAGCATCTGGGGGGCCAGCGCTCAGGAAGCTGCTGTCCTCACCAGTCCTTTTGCCGGCAGTTCACTGGGTCGATAGACGTTCATGCTGCAGGAATCCTGGTCGCATCTGAATGTTGGTGACTTGATTTCAGAGCTCGGACTGATTTCTGAAGTTGCAGGAACTGTATCAGATTGCAATCTTTCTGTTGGTCCGGAAGAGCACAAGGGGCTTTGTAAGCGTAAACCAGGCCAGGTGCTCCTGGTGTTTGAATTTGAAGTCATTGATCATGGTTAGATGCTAGATGTGTTTTGCAATCTTATTTCCCTAAGTATTTGAAAACAAGCAAGTCTTAGTTTAATGTTTCCTTCAGAAACTGCAGATATTTTTAGGACTGGAAATTGGAAAAAACAGCTTTCAGTGAGACTTTCTTCCGATCTTACGTGGATACTTGGACTGAGCAGTCCAACTTTCTGAGGAGTTTTGCATGCCTTCCAGCCAGTCTTCTACAGCTGGGCAGCTAGTAACAGGCACCTGGCTTTATACTTGGAGCATTAATACAAAGCTTTGAAGGACATTTTTAAGGTTCTAATGTAACTTCCTTAATTTTTCCCATCTCCCATGCCCAAATTCATGATTGTGAAATACAATATAAGTATTCATTTGCGATCAGCTGTATAACTTATCTCAGGTTTTGAAAATGGTTATTAAAATTAGACAAGCACAGAAAGAACCTTGGCTATCACAGGATGTTTCCTTTTTGTATAATAGTAATAATTCCCACAGAAATATATAAATAAATAAATAAATATATATATAATTTGTTAACTGAAGACTGGGGCTTGGCTTCACTTTTAGAAGCATATTCTTAAATTTATAGAAGTTAATGGGTTTTGATTACAGACTATTTCTGCAGTATAGAAGAGACACAGGATGGTTTGGCATGACCATTTTTGGTTTTATAGGCTATTTACCTGGTTTAATCCTGATTTTTCCATATTTCCATCTTCAAATCTGTATATGGATTGAGCCAATATAATTCTGGAGGTTGGCAAATCACTATATTAAATTTGAAACCTGAAAGTTTTGGCACAGTGTAACAGCTTAGCCATTGCTCTCTGCTATTTGTCACAGCTACGAGCAAAACAATTTTGCAATACTATAGAATTATATACTAAAAATTATGTGCAAGATACTTTTGATTTCATGCTATATTTATGTGGAGCTGTACCTGACTTGTGTTATCATATACAGTATCAAACTTTGGACAAGAGTCACATTTTTCTTTCCAAACTTTTCATGGAAATATGAAGTAGAAACTTTATCTGAAGTCTCTAAAAATATTTGGTTGATTCATGAATGTTTGCATGAATATATAGATAGCTTCTGCACTTTACTAAAAGGCCCATAAACCATGTTTCTTTTGAGCATTTAAAATCAACATGGTTAATATTTTACTCAAGTGACAGTAAGTTTTTCAAAAAGCAGTGATGACATCTTCACTCCTTTATCTCAAAACTGATGGCAGATGATTTTTCAGTGTGTTATGGTCAACCTGTTTATTTCTGTATCAGAAACATGAATTCTTTCCATATAGGATTCATAAATGATGGTAGAAGAAATATGCAAAAGCTCTGCAATAACAGGCATCTATTATTAAGAGTCTCAGAGTATTAAAAGCATCAGAATAATAACTTGTTACAGAAACCTATGATTAACCTAAACCTTCTCATCTTAAAGTGGAAAAAGCCTTGATTCATCACCCAGGAGTACGTATCAGCCGCAGAAGTTGGTTATTTGATATTATATGGTGTACAGTGACTCTGAAATAAAGAGAATCTTAAAATTAAAGATATCTCAAGAAGCAGGTTATTAACTCTTTGAAATAGCAGGAGTCATGGGAGAGAGGTGCCATTCTCACAAACAGTGATTTGGTCAGGACCTTAATGAAATCAGTTTATAGCAGAAACACTGAAATATTTTGTGTATTATACTGAAAATGTCATGGGATGAAAAATTTTCTATGCATATGCAACATACTTACTTTCTGATAGCAGTTATAACTTTTTTGTCTATGATCTATGCAGTTATTTATAGTCCATTTTTAAACCGTCATATTGTTGCTGATATCACAAAATGTTTATATAATGTTAGTTTGGGGTTTTTTGAAGAAAAGTAAAAGCTATCTAACGGTCTAAAATTAGAAGCTTGGTAAGCATTTCTGAGCTTTTAATTTGATTGTGTTTGTCGGTAGTATTCCACATGGCTTCAAAAAATGACGGCTGGGGCAGAAGGAGCAGCATTCTTCACAGCCTGTCTCCAGGTATGAGCTATGTGTCCTGATGAACCTTGTAATTCAACTGGAAGAGACCGGTCATATGGCTCAGGGCTCCCCAGCTCTCGGCTCTGCAGTTCCTTCCACCCTTAGGAGCAGCAAGGCCCTTTAGGTGTACTTTTCCTTTACACGTGGAAATCCAAGAGATGAGGGTTCAAGCACCTGTGGCTTTGGATGCTTGCACTTGCTCTGCCTTTACCCTTGTACCACATAGGTACTGCAGTACCCTGCAGGCTCTGCACTGCCCGTGCGGCTGCTGCTTGCCTAACTCTGACCCTCAAACCATGGAGATGCCTGGGGGATGTCAGAGCTGCCATGCATGCCAGCCTGCCCTTCATGTCCCCAGCCCATCGCTCAGCAATTCTGGCCAGTGCCGTGCTTAGAATTATGCCTTGGAAAAAGTAGTGACTGTCAGAGGTGTGGTCTGAAAATGGTTTATTTAAAAGAAGGTAAGGCAGGAGAACACTGAACACGGACACTGCTGCCATAATCTGTTCTGTGAGAGCAATATCTGATGGAAACTGACTTTCAAAACTTGCTTCCTACTCAGTGTGGGAGGCTGCCCATTTAAGATTTTCCATCTTAGGGGAAAACAAGAAAGTAGTAAAATAAGCAAGCAGGCTGATGGTATTGCAGGAAACTGGTTTATTGGTTAATGGTGGCAATTAATACTCTAAATGAAATAAAATTGTGTTGAGCCAAAAGCAAGGCTTAAGAAAGCTGTCTTTCCCAGGGACGTCCAACACATGGAGTTGAGGTGTAATGCTTGTACTTGATTGACTTGTAGCTGGGATTTCACCTTATTCTGTAACTTCTCTTTAAAGAATATTGAGCTTTTTGTGGGATTTCAGTAGGTCACTGTGTTTTGTAGCCATTGTTTTAACTTTTTTTTTTCTGTAATCTGCTAGTACACTCTTACTAAAAAGTAGTTGTCCATGCATGGTAAATAATGTGAGGGAGGTACCGCTGCTTGCAAACTTTCTTGTAGAGGAATTTAACTCTGAGTTCAAGGAAGTTTGAATGAAAACAAGATAAGTCATAGTCAGAGTTATATTTATGAATACAGAGATCTTCCTGCTACAGGGGCACTTGACAAGAACCAGAGAAGGCATCTGAAGAACCAAACATGCTGAAAGATTGTTTACATCTGCGTGAATACTCCCTCGTGCCTGTGCAGAAATCTCCAAATTCTTGGTCTTTATTTTTCTTTATGATTTTCATAGCTTAGTTCAGTATCCCTTGCAGCAAGATATTTTCTCTTTCTAATGCAATTGGTTTTAGTCTATATTTACTAAGACACAAATTTTCCCTACTGAATTATTTTCTTACCTCTATGTAATCCTAGTCCTGCCTGAGATGGGAATTAGTGGAACAAATATACCATATGCTTTTCATGTCTGCCTGCATTTTTTTTTTTTTTTTTACGTTGCAGAGAAACTCAGTGTCCTGGAATAGTACTTTTGTCAACTCTGTTGGGAAAAGGAAAGCAAAGTTTAACAAAAGCTTTATTCTTAACATTATCCCGTAAATTGCCTGGGTTTGTTGGCATCTCTCTTGACATTAATAGTGGCATCCTAGCTAGAGCAAAACCTTTGGCTTGTTTTCAAAATACATCTTGTCTCCCAGCTATAGAATCACTTATGGTACTTCCTTAGAAATATTAGATGAAAGCTAGTCCTTGGAAGGCAGTTTGGAAAAGAGTTGTCTTCTCTCTAGCACATTAGTGACAAGATACTGCAAAATTTAGCTGCATCCAAACAATCAGAGAGAACTTCCAATTCATTGTGGGAAACAGAAAAGTACACAATACTTGGGAGATCTTCCTGTCACTAACTAACCTATGAGATCTATTAATTGAAATTTTAAATTGGGCCTGTTCCCGTTTAATCATGGGTTAAAAAAAATAAAACAGCTGCCAAGGACAAAGAGTAAAGCCTCTCCTTCTTCACAAAGCACTGTGTGCGTGCGCTAGCTCGTCAGACCGTAGGGCTTGCAGCGGCGGTGCCTGGGTCTCGCGGTTTGCCATGTGCTCTTCAGAAGGAATCACGCGCGAGTCCAAGGATGTTTGCTCTACGTCGTGCTCTTGCCATGAGGCAGCGGGGCAGACTTAAAAGGCATAGTAATGGATGCACCCAAAAGAGAGCTAGATTGGCATTCGAGAGGTTAATTGGAATGGGAAAGAACAATTAAAGAGACTTGAGGAAAAATTCATAAAACTGTAATTGAGCGTTCTTCATTCTGAGGAGCTCATTAAACTATGTATGGGATTTTTTTTTGTTGTTTAAATTTTGAACCTCCCATTAAGAATGTCTAATCAGCTTTCTGGAAGAATTATTATAATACTGTAATTTCTGAAACTCTTTTGTTGTTCTCAAGATACTGCTGTGCATGTTTTACATGGATATGTTTTCCTCAAAATGTGGAATTGGAAGTGAAAATGTTGCTTAGGTATGAATGTCACGATTCTATTTTGATTTGCCCAACGTATGAGACAAATGAAGATTTAGCTCTTAGTTTCAGTGACTGCATCATTGTGCTATGTATATTGTGTGGTAATTGCTATTTCCATTTTTAAATGGGTTGCTTTGCACTACACATGCAGAATACAAATCAACACCTCAAAAACAAGTAACAGATGGATGGCTTCTGTGAAAGAATTTTGTTGTCCATTTATTGATTGCTGTTAGTAGTTTATTTTAGCAAAGACATACCATAACTACTGGTGCCAAAATAAACATCAGTTTGATTAGTGGTCCAATGAGAACAGGTTCTTGTTGGTTTACTTGATAAGTGCAGTAGTGTCAACTGCTAGACTGACTCTTGGTTGAACTTAAATAGCCTGCTGGGATTCAGAAATAAAAAAATACCAGATGCTGAAAGGAAGCTGATGAACATTCCATTTGTATTGGTATAAAATATCTTAACTATCATAAAGAAGTAAATTATTTCACATCACAGCAAATAAGGCCTGTCAAGGAAACAAATCATTTAAAAAGAAACTCTGTGAAATACTACTGATTTAAAAGCCAAGAAACAATAAATAAAAGCTTTATCTACTCAAGATGCCATTCATATTCCCTCTGTAATTGACTTGTGTCAATGATTTCTGTTGTTTTGCTTTTCTGCCTCCCGGTGAAAGACCCACAGAACCATAGGAGCACGTGTGCATGGAGGACAGCTAAACTCAGTGTTCACAAGCTATTGTTGATGTAGAAAGTTGGCAAAGTGAAATCAGAAGGAAGAAGAGTCGTGTTTCTTTGCTTAGCACCCAGGGTCACTATGAGGGATGTGTTGTAACAGTACGTGCCCACAAAGTCGTTAGGTTAAAGAATGATTTTGAAGTTACTGCTGTCCTTCCAAAAAATCTTTTGAAGCTATAAACATGCGTGAGTGTGCAACACTCACCTCATGGGTATGGTGTACCTTGTCATTTTTGTTTGCTCTCTGTTTTGCTCCATGGCCCAGGCTCTCTGATTGTCCGGTGTTGGTTATCTTCTGGCCTCCTCTTGGCACCAAACCAACTAGTTCTCCGTTAGAGGAAATCCTGGCTGCTTAACACAAATATGTTGATATATTTTCCATATATCCACTGAGGTCTGCTTTCTACAGAGTTGTATAAATATAACCAACCTGGAACAGTATGGATGCCAGCCAGAACATGCCATTTGCTGCCAAGATTTCTTATATATATCACAAAAGCAGTCTAGAGGCACCCGCAGTATACCTTTACTGTAAGCAGCATTGCTCTTATTAGTTATAGTAATCAATGTCTGTTTTTCTTAGATGGCCTTTCGGGGATGTAAAGTAAAATAATTAACTTTGAGGATTTGTGAATCCACATTGTGTTAACTTTTTTTCTATTACCAACATATGTACTTTATTAAAAAAGATATATGGATGGGAGAAGCGAGAGATACTGCACAGTTTCAAAGTGACAGGAAACTTAGTAGCTTTTAGTCTCAGAAAAAGGTCTAGGCATAAACAAGAAAGAAAGGATCCAGTTGAGGATTCTTTCTGAGGATTTTGAGGAGAATCCAGTTGAGGATTGAGGGAGCCTTGCCTGCATTTGCTCTTGCCTTTTGCTCTTGAACACCAGCAGATATCATTTCTGCTCAGTTGTGTCCTGGCAGCTGCATTGGCTACGTTTGTATCCTCAAAGGTTTGGAAATAAGGGAAATTGTAAGGGGAAAGAAACAGCTGAGAAGTATATTAAAAACTTTCTGTCCTCTTTTCTTTCGGCATTTATACCCATAATCTGTTTAATTTAAGCTAATACCTGTAGGAACTAGGCTTATACAGACTCATCCAGACCAGCTAATTGCACTGGAAAACAGCTGTGGCAAATTCAAACAAAAAGCATAGTACGTGAGATCTTACCCTTTCCCATGGATGGGGCTGCTTTTTAGGGTCAAATCCTGTGGCTCTGGGAGAGGGCTAGGGAGCTCCTGAGCACCATGGAACTGGTGCCCTGGGTGTGTTCCCTACTTACCGGTGGCCAGGGCACAGAACATGCATCTACCCCATGTTGTGGGCTGTGTCCTAGATCAGACATTGAAAAAATACGAAACGTTACTCCTGTCAGCCTGCATTTTTTATGGGAGACTTCCACCTGCAGGGATGTATCAGGAAGCTCAAAGGGAATGCAGTGGGTTAGCATGATTTGGCATATGGAGGTACCCAGCAGAATTCAGCTTCACGTAGAGATCAAGTCCAAAGGGAGAAAAAAACAAAACACAGAAGCTATGGTTTGCATCATCACTGTATTATGTTGTGAATATATTGTGAATATTGTTTATATTACTCTCATAGCTGGCTGAATTTGACTTAGAAAGGTGATTGGCATTGCACTTGCTCTTGGTCCTTCTTTATCTTTTGATGATGAAGAAAGAAACAGCTACTCCATCCTTGAACGGAGAGCTTGAATGTGTGAGGAAGAGACATAGAACATATAAAAAATTGGATGATTATTATAAATAAAATTTAGTACTTTTCCTTTTTCTGAATGCCCTTGCAGACACCCTTTGCTGATGCTTTGCCAGCTAATTAGCATCTTGTGATAGTCGTTTCCTTTCAGGGTGATAAAAAAGCTTAATTTGTGTTGTTAATTACTTTCCATCAATTTTCATATTTTTGAATGGATAGTATAATATAGTATCTATACAATTACTGAACAGAAAAAATCCTCATAGATAAAATGAAAAATAAAGGAAATAAGTACTTGTCTTCTCTCAAAAATTTGCATGCTTTTCAGCAGAATGAGGCTGTATTATGACACAGATTTCATTTTAAGTATAAATGCTAATTCAAATCAATTGCATAATCTAGCAAAAACATAAAGGCAGTGTGTAACTCAGAGAAGTGTTTCCAAATTAAATTCTGGAATTTCTTTCTACATGCCATTAGATCATTAAAATGTTTTAAACTGTCTAAAAGTAAAATGTATTGGCTCAAATAATGAATCTTTATTTAGTCATTAGGCAGAAAAAAATTCTAAAACAATGAGATCTGTATAATATGACCTATTAAGGATATCTAATGGAAATAATTGAGGAGAGAATGTAATGCAGCTAGACAGTAAATTCCCTGTAATATCTGATGGTCTTAACATTGAGGACCTGACAAGCTGGATTGAAGAGCTGTATAACATAACTTGACTATGGAGTGCAGACCTATCTGGGCAATTTCTTTCGTTGTAGGTTTTGATTTAGCTCAGCTCAGCTCTCATCTGTGCCTGTGCTTTTCGATAGAGGTAGATGTAGCACTTCATGAATATGGGTTTTATAAGGGTCCATCTGACTACTGCTGTGCTGATGAAAAGTGGGTAGTTGGGTGTAACTGAGGAATGGTTTGAGGAAGACTGCTGAAGTGATTTTTGCTGATGGGATCATTACAAATCTTGTGGAGGCTCCTGCTGAAGTGTTACCAGGATGGTTGCTGAAGTGCGTTTGGTTCGTGCTGTGATGTTTGTCAGCAGCACTGAGAGGCGAGCACCCAGCTCTTGCACTTTCTACTGCTTACTCTGCAAACTTGCCAAACTGCCGTACAGCTCCAAATCTGAGGTAGTGCTGATTTCGCTGAAGGGTGAAGAGATCTGCCTACGGCATGCTCTCACTCAGCTCCTGAGGGAGGAAACTGCCCAGCACCAGAGGACAGAGGGACACAGGACTGGATGTGATCTCTCCCAGTAGGGTAGGCCAACAGCGTGAAGCACTCAGGAGTGAGCTTGCTGTACGAGCTGAGGGAGTGAGCAGGCCGTTCATCCTTGGCCTGCTACTTTGAACGGTGTCACCAAGAACTTACCATGTGGTGCAGAACCCATTCAACTGGTGAGAGGTCCTCTCGATTTCACGTAGGTTTGGAGCAGTCCCTTAGCAAAGCAGGCCCTTGTTTTTTACAGGTACATTTAGTATTCCTACCATCTGCTTCTAATATTCTGTAACTCAATAAAAGATGCACGTAACCAGAATTTCTGTCTGTGCACACTGCAAATGCCAAAACTAAATAAATAGTAGCACAGCAAATAAACTTGGCAAAAGCCAAAGCAGAATCTGGCAAGCGGATGGTAGTTCAGGGGTCCTCAGAGAAACAAACTTTGGAGAAGCAATTGATTTGGATTGCTTTGCTATTAGCTATTTGTCTAATTCAGCCAAATCTAGGTGAACAAAGAGGAGTTTAGATTTCAACAGTATTTATCTTTCGTAAGAGCATTATAGTTATCAAATGATGGTGGAGGATATCAAATAAAATTTGCAGGTAGTCATTCAAAGCAAACACAAGCAGCTAGTTCTCTGCATGATATATAGTTAAGCAGTGGAAATCTTTGATACAGGACATTGTGATTATTAAAAGATTGCATAGGTTCAAGGAGAGACTGGACAAATTCTTCAGAGATGTCTGTTGAGAATTAATAAATGCATAAAGAAAGCAAGCCTCTAGCTGTAAATGTTTAGAGAATAAGAAAGTACTTGGAGGAAGCATAGTTTATCCTCTTCATATGCTCTTTCCCTAGGCTTTCACTTAGAGCCACTGAGAATATGACTATTCTTATGGGGGTTTTTTGAATGTCTTGGCTGCTGGATTGCTCACAGACTTTCTTCTGTAGTTATTTGCTTATATAGTGTTGTGTATCCAATTGTTTCTAGTCCTAACCAGATGGCTGGGTTTTTTTGTTTGTTTGTTTGTTTGAAGTAGGGTAATTTCCTTTCCAGATGAACTGCCTGAGAAACTAAATGAGAATTTGAGAGACTTGCTATCCTCAAAAGTTCTAGAGGAGACAAGTCTGATTAGGAGAGCCTGAGAGTAGCAGCTGTACTCAGGTGCTGTTTGGAAGAGGAAAGCTGCGATGGAGAGGGCTCAGGGGCTCTCGACACTGTCCTTACACAAATACTCTATGCAGTTCTTACCCTTACACTTGCCACAATCTGGCCCCCAATATAAAACCAAATAAAAAGACTTTGCAAGTGGTAATCAAACTAGAAAGTATTTTTGAAGTATTCTAAGTATTTTAAGTATCTTGGTTGCACCCTCTCACTTAAAGAACTAAGCTTTGATTTCAAATTATATTATCGTAGAACTACATGAAAATACATGAAAGAAAATAGAAGTTATTACAGCCTGTGGCCAGCTGACCACTAATTTTGCATTCCCAAACTCTGTGTGGTCTTAATTGAAATAATATTTTATCTAATGTAGCAATAATTTCAGTCAGTTTCATTTATGTCTATTCATTTATATGAAGACACTTTTTGAGAAGAAAGTTCTCTTTGCTTTGTATTTATGTCTGGCGGAACTGAGCTATCCAATAGAGCATACTATCTGGTCGAGCTGGAATAATTTTACGGGCTTTTTTGTGGTTACTTCCCAGCCCTCCTTCCTAAACAAGGCAGTTTTTCCCTAGCTTGTGATAAACAGGCAATAGAACCATTGATGCCAGCTTGTTTTATCATCTGAATCATTTGCTTAATAATAAATTTGGAGTATAACAAGGGAGTCATTTTCCTTTTAAAAAAATGCAGTCTCTTTGTTAAAATAGTTGTTAAAATATGCTATTTTATCTCTCTCAGGCTAGCAACTTAAGTTGACATTCAGATTGATTAAGTTTTCTTAATATTAATTAAGAAATTGTTAAACAGAAATTATTAAATAGCTATGTCAGGCCCAAGGATGTGTATCTGAATTATAACACATCTTTGGAAAAGATAACCAGCTTTGTTTTAAAGACTTCAGGCAAATGTAAAGTCTCTGCATTTTCAGTATGTTGTTGTAGTGATTAAACTTGTATCTTGAATTTGTTTAGTTTCAGTTTCCACTTACGTGAATTGTTATGACTGTGTCAGAGGAAGAAGCAAAGAATCTCTTCCACGCTGAGGCTATGCACAAATAGCCTTCTTACCTTATCTTAAATAAACTAAATAGACTGTTTAAAGTAGATGTGGCTACAATGTGAGTAGTCTGATTAAGGCTACTGAAGCTGGCTAGGGTGAGAGGTATCATTTCAGTCTTGTTGGTGTGTAAGTAAGTCAATGTTTGTCTGCTGGTGACAGGGAAACACATACAGCTTGAGTCCCATTTTGTTAGACACCACTGTGGATACAGAAGGCCCTCAAAGGTACAAGTGTGAATTAGTGGTGCCAAAGAACTGCGGAGAGTGGAAAGGAATTTCCCCAAACCACACTTTTCCGATAGATTTTCTGATGCTGGAGCTGTTAACAGCTGTTTTCAGTAAAGTAGGGTATGGTCATGTGGCAGGACTCAGACTTTTGCCACTATTAAAGTGTGAGACTGAAAGACTCGTGCAAATTTTCTGTCTGGAGATTACCCGAAGTCGATACTGCGCTCTGTGGACCTCCTATATGATCTGCTTATTTTTCTATTTCCTAGCTGATCTAATTGCTTTTGCAGTGCTTATCCAAACCATATGGATTCCACTCAAAATCAATGCTGTGACAGTGCCTGAGAGGAGATGGTAAAAACCATGGCTTTTGTCATCTATATGCCTAGTCCTCGTATCCATCTTGTCCTAGGAACAGACGCATAAACTTTCTCTAAGTCAGAGATGATGCCAGCTGTGCTGCTTCTGCAGCAACTATAATTTGCCTTTATCCCAGGTGAATCCTGTTTCTTAATTGCTCTGTATTTCCAGAGCAAGGTGCAGGATACAGTCTCTGCTGGCCTCATTCACTTCCTAGTGACTTTACACTTACTCCCGTAAAGAGATCTACTGATATTAATGAAGATATGCTACGTAAAGGCTATATAGCTATTATCGTCTCACTTGTTTATAGTCATTATCTCATGTAGCTAATGTTAAACGTTTGAGGGATGGATACTGACACTGGTTTTAGGGACTGTGTAGCCTTGACCTGTGACTGAGAAGCAATTGGGCAGTCTTGGTTTTTCCTTGGTATTGATAATAAGGAAAGAGATTTTTGGATTTCCGTTTGTCCAGAAGTCACAGTGGTTCGATCTGGATCATCTTGAGTATGTATCCATGAGATCACAGGTCAGTATGTTTGATTGACCTGGCATAAGGGGGAAGAGAAAACAACCTGCAGAAGCTGACATGAGTACAAATGTATATGAATGATGTTCTGTCACTAACTAGTTAGCTTGAGCAAGGGCAAGTAGCTGTTCCTTCTTCTCGCAAGTCCATTTGGTGGCTCAAGTACCATCTCTTTTGATGAATTAACATACCTATGCTTTTGGGCTATATCATTTCCCTGCTAGCCTTATGGCAGAGAAGAGGTGGCTCTTCAATGTTCGCTTGTCCTGGTAGACTGCTGCACTTCAGCAAAAGTTAGCATTGACCTTTATTTTCATCTGTGTTTTCATCTGGTTAAGCTCATCAAGTGGTTGGAAAAAAAACATACACTCTTGGTATCCTGGTGTTTCAGTAAGTGCGTAGAATAACATATGTAGCAGAGAGGCTTAGGCACATCTCTTGGCTCTTGAAATCAGATGTACATGGATAATGTTGCAGTGTCAAAATACCCTGTAACTTAAGTAGATTGTACTCTGCCTGATGCGTACTTGCTAAGATCAGTTGTAAGTTCACAAAACATTTTTGTTTGTTGTACTTCCAAATGACGTACTTGACTTATATGTTCTCAGCGGAGTCTTAATTTTTATAAATGTTTATCCCATAGGCAGTGCAAAGTGTCTTGCAAGCAGATCTATCTGTGCTCTTCCTGTTTTTCATTCCTCTACAGAGCCCACTCAAGCCTGGGTCTCAGCAAAGGAAACGCTCAAAGTGCACAATGCTCCAACAATGTATGAAGTGTTTATCTTTAAATTTGTAGTTTTGTGTCTGTTTTTTGTGGCACACTGAGGGAAACAGATCAAAGGGGCAGATTCTGTACTTCCATTACCTTTATGTTGCACGAATCCTTTTTGTGCCTGTTCTCA
This sequence comes from Rhea pennata, assembly GCF_028389875.1. Taxonomy (NCBI): domain Eukaryota; kingdom Metazoa; phylum Chordata; class Aves; order Rheiformes; family Rheidae; genus Rhea; species Rhea pennata. The sequence continues at coordinate 40,663,279 of NC_084665.1, forward strand.
ATAGAATTAGCATCGTGACCAAAACGGGGGTTTGAAAGATCTTTGAAGTTTTGAACATATGGGAGAAAGAAAAAAATATTGTGACGATAGACTGTACTTGAAAGAAAAGCTGGTAATGTAATATACAGTCTACATTATGAAAACCACTCATGTTTAAAAGCATGGACAAAGCATCAGTTCTTAAACAAAATCCAAATTTTGTCTTAATTTGCACAAATTTTCTGTTCTTATGTTGGCAGTGAATGAACATGGAGTCTATATTAAAGAACATTGTTTTCCCCAAGCCAGACTGAATCATCTTTAATCTGGGGAGAGGAGTCAAGGGTCTTTGCAGAATGAGTTCTTCATGAAGAAAAGCAGTTCTTCTACTAAGTTTAGTGAAAATGAACACATGTAGCTGATGAACCTAATTTTCTTTGAAGGAGAAAGCTAGAAGTGATGTTGAAAGTTATAAGGAGTCTCCTCCCCATCCAAGGGTCCAATTAGATTTTAATATAACCTTTTTTTATCCAAAATCATCTTTTTAACATTTCTTAGTGTTTTCCATCCTATATAGTTATTAGCAACAAACTTCATACCAAGTGGCTGAGGAAATGCTGCCAGGCCAGAACATGATCTCTGTTTAACTTCCTTTTGAACATAGGTGAATGATATACAAATCAGGAGGCTTCCAGTTCGGGTATCATACTGTCACATCTTTCTGAGTCGAACATTATTCATTTTGAGTTCTTACAAAGCACAGCAGGGTATACAAAGTGAGGAGGAATCCTGAGTGTTCAATGTGCTTTTAATTGTCCTTGAAATCAATAGTGGGCATTAAAGGTCGTGTTTTCAATAAAGCTGGATTTTCTTGGAAGCCCAGATCCTTGAATTTGTGGTGAGATTTTCATAAACAAATGGACTAAACGGTTTTTGAAATTTAATTTCTGATTTTGGTTTCTTGGTTTCTCTGAAAATCAAATAAATATAATTCATAAAGTAGTATATTGTTTAATCCATACATTTTGAAATATGAATTTGTCATTTAGAAGTGTGGATTTATATTTTAGAATTCCTAAATGTAAGTTAAATATATAGTCATTTTGATGACTCTATATAGACATTTTTGATGACTTTTTTGAGTATTTCTCCAGGTTAAGTATAAAGCTAACTGTAAAATCATATATGTCGCTTCAGCTCATAGTGGAATAAGTGAATGAGATACAAAAGCAACAGGACAAGTGATGGTTTACCATTTCTAATAACACTTAAAAAATAACTCTTTATGGATCAATAATTGGTTTGACTCAAAATGTGTGATTTATTCCACCAGCTTCATTGAAACTAGATAGCCTACGTACAGTCATTACAAAAGCTCAGAGAAAGTTTGACCTAAAATGAGGAGTGAGTTAAATGAAGAATTTGAAAGTAGTCTTTCTCTAGTCAATGTTAACTTCTCTGTTTTGATTCAAGGTAAAATTTTATATTCAGGTGTGTGAGTTGTTCCAGTGAGATCTCTTTATGTCCAGAAACAGAAAAACTCTGAAACATTCGATTTATGATCAGTCTTGGCCAAAAAAAAGGTTATTTTCCATGCATGCTGCTTTTAACTTTCAAGAAAAAAGAAATGTTTTAGTTTTGAAAATATTAAAGCTGCAAATAGATGTAATTTGGCAAGCCTGATCCTTATTCTGATCTCATTTCAGATTACGTTAGAGCTTATGTTAGAGCTAACTTTAATACAAGTGCTTTGCCTGGTGATGTGTTTTGAAAAGAGCAGTTTGTCCACGGTACGTTTTCCCATTTTGATATTTCTGAACGTAGTTATATGGTGTATTGCAATAAGCAAATTAGATATTACGTATTTTCAAATAAAGAAATTAAATCTTATGTATCCTTCCTAATCATGGATAATTCTCTCTCCATGTACCATAGAAAAATCTAGACTACTTGATTATTATCTCTGTGAAAAGAAAGACTCATAAAATCATGTTGTGATTCACTTAGCACCTAGTTTAGTGATCTGTAGTCCTTTCCATTCACAAACCTCACTGTCTTTCCACTCAAAGGATATTGTCTCTTTCAGAGCATGTAGGCCACCTCTCTCCACCATCTCCATAGCTCTGTGTCACCTCATACAGAAGCAGTACAGTGATGGCCATGAAGTATTCAAAATAGTCATGAAAGTACCTTTGCCTTTAGCTAGAGGTACCACCCAGAAACAGCAGGGAGCTCTCCAGTACCTTTTTTTGGTGGAAAATAAAGAGTCCATCCCCGCTTCCTGTGGAATAACGAAATCGTTGCTTGTTCGTAGAGGGTCAGCCAATGTGCAGGCAGTGCCTTATTTTAAAGATCTAAGTGGGATTAAAATGGTCCTATGTCTTGTGTTCTGTCTTTAAAGGCAAATGAAGGTTTGAGCTGTCTCCTTGTCTTACTTGAGTAAGCCCCAGTACTCTCATTAGGGATCAAATTGAGAGACACGTTGTGGGTTCTAGGTTCTTGTCTTAGGTCAGGCAGGTAGCTGAGCTGCTTCTTACACCTATCCAAAATGGTATCAGACTCCCTCATTATTTACTCTTTTCCCTACCACTCATGCCTTGTTTTCTGGCTGGGTAAGAAGTAGGACACTTCTGTCCCTCATGGGGTTGTTGTGAAGATGAATGCTTTTGCAGGATTATGATGCACTCAGATATCTGAGTACCGAGGATGAAGGAAGTAACTAAGATTAATCAGTGATCATTTATTATGTAAATGTTTGGGTCTATGCTGCATATATTTTACTTTCTTGTTTATACATACTTTGCCTGTCTTCTTGATACGTTCCCTGTGCCCACTTCCAAAGACTTTGTTCTTTAAACAAGTGACCCCATTCATTTTGCCTGGGCATGCCTCTTGCTGCACCATACGGGATACCCAGAACAGCAGGTACTGTACCCAGAACTACAGTATGTGTCTCAAAGTGAATTTTCCTGTTCTTGGCTCTTTGAAAATTTACAAAATGCAAGAATCCACCGTACAGTTGTAAACAGATGCACATTCTCCCCATTGTCATGCCATCTAACATTTACCTGCTTTTATGAGTTCATTTGGATGCATGCATGTGTGAGATGCACACACGCCACACATCTTTTAATTTTTACTGGCATATACACACAAAAATATTCAACAGACTGGGGACCTCAGCTTATGTTCCATAAAGTCGTGTGGCTTATCACCTGCACAACAAAAAAAAAATACGCACTTGAAGAATTTTTTCCAGATGCTCAATTTTTAGTTTACTTTGTAAATTCTGTGTTTATATCTGCACTTTATGTTCTAGTCTTGTTTTGATCTCCTGGGCCACTCCACTGCAATGTGATTTTGATGTCTGGTTTCCGACATGTCTGTACATAGTTCTCAATTGTAGATACAGCTAGTAAAATATATACAGTTTGGAAATTTGGAGACTATTTACAGATTTCTTAAGACTTCTAAAGAAGTCTGTCTTTTGGCAACAGTTTTGTCCTCTGGCAGTTCTAGCCTGAATGGAGGAAAATAGAGATGAGCATATAAACTTGGAATATATTTTCAACTGTTACATTTACTTACTAGTTATGTAGGAATTATTCATGCTTATTTAGTTCCTTAATTTCTGGTGCTATATTAATAGCTAGCACTTAACTCAGTTAAATGCCCCAAAACTTTTAAACATTTTGATTTGGATCTGAATAAAATACAGCCATCATGACTTCCTGTCTGTCCTGAAAGGAGCTCTTTATCAGTGCTAATGTTAGCTCAGGAAGGCGGATTTCCATCAGCTCCATCTATAGCCAATGGAGGAGAGGGCTTTGCTCCTCTGGAGACAGATTCAGAGCAGCTGAATTAGGCTTCACTCATGGAGTTTTTGTCTCCATTGACTGCAGAGGCTGTTTAGACACTTTAGCCACACTTGATTAAGTTGGCTTTGAAGGTATTGGAAGGTATTGCTTCTGATGGGCTGATCTAAGGACGTGCTTTTCAGTCATTAGGAAAGCTGTACTGAAGTGATATCTTTGTAGCTTGGACAACATAACCCGAAGGAGGCAAAACTAAGCAGCATTGTAAAGTGGTTAGTAGATCATTTTCTATTAGAATTGCGTATCTCATAGTGGACTTTGACCAATAGACAGGACAGTTTCCTGAACACAGGAAAAAAAGAGAAAGAAGTATTAAAATCGTGGGAAGATGACAAGGAAAGAAAACAAGTTTCCTTGAACCACTGAGTTTCTGACACAAGATCTTCAGTTTGTATTTTTTATTATTAAAAGAGATGTCCATATAATTTTCATTTATTGAGCAAAAATGAAAAGATGGCAAAAGTGCTCTGATAACTGAAGGCCATGTTTATGTTGGGAAAATTATCTCACTCATGTTTGGAAACACTTCAGGTGACAGCTGCCCAATATCTGACAGTGCCGACCTTGCGTGACTACGTGGATTACAAGAGAGCTTGTAGGAAATAGAAAAGCCTAGAGTGCTGCATGCTAAGGGAATGTTAAATGTAACAAATTAAATTCGTGCAACAGGATGGCTGCAAGTAGAAAAACAAAATTAGAAAATGCAATACAAGCTCATTCATAATGCACATATTACACATTAGTTACATTGTTTTGTACTGCTGATGATATATTTACTTGTTACAATATCAAAGAAAAGCATGTTTTATCATTTGAACTTGTAGTTCCATGGGGAAGAAATATTTACATTTATGATTTTTTTTATTTAAAAGTTTGTTACGTAAAACATTGTAAAAGAACAAGTTTAAGCAACTCAAAAATACTCTGTTTCTAATCAGTTTAAAATAAATGAGGTTGTGTTGTTCCGCTTGATATGATATTTTGACATTTTCTGTCTTAGAGAACAACTTCCTTCATAATGCAACGTGGCACACCTTTCTGAGGGCCTTACAGGATCCATATGCGCCTGGGGCTCCCTGGAGGCATACTGATGTTTAGTCTTGCTGGGAAGCCTGGCTCACTCAGGAAAAGGAGAATGCCAAGTTCCCAAACCACCGCTCACACAAAGCTGTGCACCACAAGAGGAAAGAGTGGTTTGATACTTGTGCAATATCCCAAGTTTTGGTTAATGGGGAAAATTGTGTCAAATCTTGTAACTTTAATATAGTATAGTATAAACTTGCAAATACTAGATCTGATGAAAGGATGAGAGGCTGAAAGAGCACTACAGATCTTCCCTGAGAGTGTTAGCATACTGGAGAATGACTCCTAAAACAGGTAAATACCTGAATGCCTTGGGAGGATCGGGATGCCCTTAAAGGATCTGGATACCAGTACACATTAAAGCTGACTTGACATAAAATATTTCAGATCAGTTAAAGAAACAAATATGGAATGTTATCGCTGTGGGAATGCCCCATTACTTTGTTTTCATTAGAATTAAGCACTCGTTACTTATTTGGAAGTGCTTTGGAGATTATATAATACAAAAATATCAGAAATTATACTTCATATTTGTACTCAAAAGAGTATAAATATGCTGTTTCTCTTGCTCTTTCTGTGTGTGGGAGAGTATGTATAGGAAAATGTTTGCAATTTAGTGACCTTAAGACTTGATAGATGCTGAATAGTCTACTATTGTTCAGCAAAGCCCTAAATTACATGCTTGAGCTTTTGCTGGGATTACAGCAAGAACATTCAACACCTTGCAAAGATTTTTTTGGAGACATCTAGGAATATTTTGTAGAGCCAAAGTTTTATATAAAAGGGTAGCCAGTGCACACTACTGGGAAAGGTATAGAGGGCTACCTGTGGTTCATGCTCTCTGCATGAGGTCCTATGAAGGTCATGTGAAGCTGGTCCATTGACTCTGAAAAGGAACCAGATGAGCAGGATTTTTGCTCTCTGACATTTCTGTCTTCTACCATTAAATAGCTATATTCTCACAGTTCTACAATATTTCACATGACTGAATATTTCACCCTTTTTGAGCGATGACTCAATATATTTTGATTAAAAATCAGAAGGGCAGGAAATGAGATGAGAGAGCTAGATCTCAGCTCTCACTATGAGGAGGGTTTCTTGTTTAAGAAAGGACTTCTTCCTTGTTTAAAATATTTTCCCAAGACAAACAGTTTAGAAGAAGGGATAGCTATATAAGCAGATTTACCTAAGCAAATGCAGTTCTCTCCCCCTCCCTTCAAAAAAATGACAGAGACTGATGAAGACATTTCATTTAAAAACACATGAAAGAAAGCTGAAATGTGAAGATGCTTAAATTTAACATTAGTTCAGATCACACCATTCATTTCTCAGAATGCTTTGTAAGATCATTTGAAGTATTCATCAAGCAAATATATAGAGATGTAAAAATTGTTTTCCCTGTAAAAATGACATTATACAAAATGTCTGCCATGAAGAAATTGAAAAAATAAATAGATTAAGAAATTAACAATCTTACATCTTTGCAACAGTGATGTGTTGGAGGGTTCATTAGGAAGGAGATGGCGACATTCAGAAAACATTGCTGACTTTTACTTTTATGGTCTAATTACATTACAGAAGCGTCTAGAGGCTTTGAGTTCACGGTAGTGCCACACCATGCTAGCACTTCCCAAGCATCTTGTGTGAGATGGTCTATGCCTTGAAAATACTATGGTAATAGGGCAAATAACAGATGGAAAGAAAAAGAGAGGTGCAGGAAGGTTAATAAATTTGCTGAAGGTAATGCCAAATGGAGCTAGTGCTGGGAAGTAAATTTAGGTTTTATAGTTCTCTTTCAATGCTCACTCCATAACCATCCTGCATCCACTCTCATTCCTGTTATTTCTTCTGGAAGTTCAGAATTTTAATTGTAAGATTTTTGATGCTGGCTGAAACTCGCACGAAGAACTTAGGTTCTCAGTGCAGAAACGCTTTGTGAAATAATTCGATGGCTTTTCACAGAAGACAGCCGCAGCAGTTCAGCTGAGATGCTAAACACTAACATCTCAGTTTAGTTCACAATATTGTATTTGAATGTGCATCCTCTTAATAATACGTTGGACCTGAGACACCCGCATCTTAAAAAGAGCATCATTATAGTCAGAAGGCAAAGTTTTGATTTATTTTCTTTAAATTCTTCAAATATATAAGGCTTTGAAGGCAAGGGATACTGTTTGTGTCTTTTTAGGTGAGAATATATGCAAGTTCTTACAAGTTAGACTTATTCCTTTTTCCTGTGTGAATATTATCTGCCAAGAGTCTGGTTTTCAGTTATCACACTTTGATTTGATATAATTGGATGAATGATTTGAAAGAATTTATATTTTTCCATGCAAATACCTGCAATACTTGTTATTCATAACAAGGGTTGCTTTTCTTTCCATCAAGACACATTCCACTGAGACATGCAGATTCCTCAGAATCAGAATTTTAATAGGAAGCTATTTCATGTATTTTTGATTATACTTTTGTACCATCAAAAAACATTTTGTGTTGACTTTTATATTATAATTTATGTAATGTAAAATTATTCTGTTTTTATACCGTAATAGATAGACACAATGAAAAGTTAAAATGAAACTTTTTGATGTTACTGATAAGAACGCTTAAAAAATAGTCTGCATTATAACAATAATCTCCAACATGCCTAAATAATGACTTGATAAAGAGCAAAAAAGAAAGATTGCCAAAGAAATATTTCAGAATATTTTATAAGTGGCTCCGTTTTCACATGCAAACACTTGCAGTGATGAATTCAGAATTTGTCTAGAGTGAATAATATCTTAAAAATTCAACTTGGTGATGTATTTCTTAAAATGTTTGTAGAAGTAAGCATTTAGGATATAGGAATAAAACTTAAAAATCTAACCACATATTTAGCCCTAATTTTGTTCTTTAGGTGTCATTATCCTTTTTAGCAAAGTACTATTTTTAGTCTTTAATAGATTTTTTTTCACTAAGGTTCATGTAAAGGAGGTCAGAAAGGGAATCTATTTCCTAAATACAGGCTGTAGATTAATCCTTGAACAAAGACATGCTCTGATTCCATGCTGCTTTAACGCAGGTTAGAATAACCCAGGAATCTCTGTTTTCAGACATCTAGAGAGGTTCATTTATTATTTCAGGGTGCCGAAGACTCAAAAGTCTTATACATGGTGGTCCCCGATTGTCCTTGTTACAAGTCAGATTACAGATGGCTACTGACACTGATACGGTGCACAAGCCGTATCTGTCAGTTTGATGAAACATATGAATAAGAACAGATTAAAGCACAAATCAAGACCTCCATCATCTGTGCCCACTTTGCCAATCCAAGACACCCCTTGCCTTTATATCCCAGAGTGTCTTGTTGTGGCCAGTGTGAGGCTTTCCAGGAGGACGGACAGGATGACTCGTGCACTGCGAAGGTGTCCTCGGGACACTGCTGCAAGGCCTTGCGGGGTGGACTGTGGTGGGCTGGCGCTGGCTGGGCCTGGCTTCACTTGTGCTTAGCCTCTGCACCAGGAAGTTAGGACTGTGGTGGAGCTCATTTTCTCTTCTCCTGTGCTAGCTCCATCATTTCTCCAAAGTCAGTTCCTGCATGCTCTCAAGCCCTCACCCAGTTTGGATGGTAGGCAAAGCTGAGCGTAAGTATGGTTCTGGTACGGATCTGTAATACAAATTTATAGAACCCGCCTTTTTGTCTTACTTACTTGAAAGTAAGAAAGTGTCAAGTGCTATGAAGTGCTTCTTGATACTATAAATATTTGAAATATTTGTCCTAACCTATCTCTATAGTCTATGGCTTACTGTGAAAAGCATTGCAGTTGCCTGCAATCTGAATTATCCTTCAAAGTAATCACCTACAACCCTGTCTGACCTTATTTTCCCAACCCTAGGTAACAGAACTCCCGAGAGAACAAAAACTCTGCATGCAGTATTACAGAACCAGCTTATCAGCTGACTCTTGGACTATTAAATTTTTATAGCTTTTAGAACACTGCTCTTCAAAATGCAGCATAAATTACATGTAAATACTGATTTTAAAATGTTGTTATTCATGAATATGAGAGCATGAATAGAAGTATGTTATGGTTAATCTCTGAACTTAATCCTTTGAAGGAATAAGAAGTAGAAGGAACTCAGCATTATTTGGCTCAGGGGTCATTCCTGAGTGTTCCTGTGCAGAAACTGGCAGCCAGGTATACTTTTTAAACTTTTGTTTTGTAAAAAATCAAATGGACAGTGAATAAATTCTTTAAGGTAGTGCCCCTTCTTGCTTATCAAAACATTCAGCAGAATAAAAGCATGGTACTGGGAAATCTTTAGCTTCTTTATATTGTATATCAAATGGACATTAGTGATACTGTTCATTTAAACAAAGCCAATTGCTATGTTATCTCACAAGTAAAGTTGTATAGGGCCTTCTCTTACAGTATTTTTTTTCATAATAAATTATGAATATGGAATTCACCTGCTGCTGATCCTCCCCTTGTTTCTCATCCCTTTTCCTACCTCCAATATAAATGCGTTATTATTTTTGACATAATGCTGCTGCCCCATACAATATGCAATAGTATACACTACTGCAGTTTCCCTAAAACTAGATAAAGCCTTTTAGAGCCTTTAGTGCTGGAAAAAATGGGCTTATAATGGATTGAGTGTCAGACTGCCTTCAGGTACCTAGCACTGTGTTTACCCAAATTCACTTGAGGCATTATTCATATTTATTTGAAATACTTATCTAATCTCTCTGAATTTGGAATCTTTTGCTTTTCTCTGGCAACTTAGAGTGTTGAAGAAGTCTTTTGTTCCCAATATGTTATGCTATTCATAGTAATACTTGTTCTTTCACTTGAATATCAGGTTGGTTTCTCCTAATATTGTGATATTTTGGTGCATGAGATCTTGCTCTTTAAAGATGGATCATTTGGATTTGCTTCAGATCAATCTTTTCTTCTCTAAGCTTCGACGGGAAAAAAGGGAGTAGGTTGGCTCGATCGAGAATTAATACTATCTCAGAACTGAGGGATGCACAATGTCATGTCTCCTTGTGATGAGCTGTGAATTTTTGGGCTTTCCCCCAAAAATAGGCAGAGTCTTGAATATCTTCTAGTCAGGATGGATTGCCCTCTTCCCAGGACAGTAAATCTTCATTAAGAACAGGATGAAGTATGTATTAAATGCTCTTTGACCAACTACATTTCTTCTTCCAATTTCTCCATTCTGAAACCTGTTCTTAATTATGGTATGTGATCTGAGACTGCAGAATTAGTCACATATTCACCCTGAAGTCATAGAAAACTTACTTTGATGTCATTTGGAAGTTAGCCTGATTTGTCCACACACAGAGATCTAAATTACAGGATTAAAGAGAGATTTTGAGGATGCTGGAGCTACCACATGTACAGCAAGTATGCAGTCTCCTGCACGAAATGTGACCTTTGCAGGAATTATGAGTGTAAAACTTGAATACGACTAATTTTCACATTCTGAAGTTGAGCTTCCTTATTACTGGGATTGCACATTATATCTTTAAACATACCAGTAGCAGGTTCAAAACCTTCATTTTAATTTGAAACCCTCAGTAAATTTTAGAGTCTAAGTATATTGTTTAGATATGTAGTTCAAAAGAGGAAACATCTGACACTGAGATGTTTCAGTTAGATATTTCTTGCCATCCATATTATCCATGGTGAGACATGTACAACTGAATATTTTTAGAAGTTAAACTTCCAAAATGAGGACATACTGGGAGACTCATTTCTGCTGAAAAAAATAAATGGGATGAATTATGGACTTTCGTGAGATACCACTGCTTTTAGGAGCCAACTGTGGGCAAATTGCAAAAGCTGTCAAACGTTTTGATGACCCCATTCAACATTTAGAATAAACTTCTCTTGCTCACCATGATGTGCATTGACTTTGGGGTAGAATCTATCATATGTCATTTTAGATATTTAAAATATAGATATTTATTTCAGAGCTAGTTGTTTTGACTCCCTTTACAGTCAAAGGAGAAAAGAAAGCCTTTCTTGGATGCAATTTATCAAATCCAAACTATACAGATGAATCATGGCTTGGAAGGGGCTATTTATCCCCAGTTATTCCAAACAGAGGTTCGACAACTTTCTGTGGTGTATGTCTAGAACTGGCTTGACTAACCCTACACTGGCTTATTAGTTACCCATGGTAACTTGATGCTTGTGTGTGTGTGTGGTCTAGCTGCCACCAAAAAAGAGCTGACATGAGAAAGCTCACCTACACATTACACATCTTTATCTCCTCACATGTATGCTATGAAATTGCACATGCTAAAGGAATGACTTTGGCACTCTACTCAAACTAATTGACTGCCCTGGCTTCCTACTTCTGGGAGTTTGCCCCCTCTTCCCCCCTCCCCCCCCCCCCAAGTCTTTTCCTCTAAATAGTATGCTTCCTCTGCAGAAGTAGCCACATTTGTCTTGGATGTTAAATGAGTCTTTCTGTATTGATAAAACAGAACCCTTTGGAGGACTGATCATCTCTTTGTGTCTACAACAGGAATACCAAGCAGGGCCCTAATCTCTTCAAAAAGGAACCCACAGTGGATCTCTGGCCTTATAAAGGAACATTATCAAATTGCAGACAGGAAAGGTGGACCACAAGCATTATAGATGGTGTGTCACCTGCACAGCATCCCAGTCATGGGCTGGGCAGCCACCTGGAACACGAAGTTTTACCAAGAGTGACACTCTCCGTTTCACGAGTTATGCAGCACTTGGCAGGGCACGTCCTTCAGCTCAGGTCACCACTCTGAGGATCCCCAGCCCCGCCGCCTATGTAATAGTGGGGTGCTGGTTGGAGTCACTCACATGATGACCATTCGTACAGACAGGCACTTGAAAGCGAAGAACAGGATACTTGCTTGTATCTCCTCTTCTTTGAAATGTGCCCGTAGTGTGTATGTTTGCAACCCTTTTTCCTGCTAGAGTTTTGCTGTTGATAAATTTGGTCTCATGTCTGAATTCTCTAGCCAACGAAAGTGAGGAGAAAGGATCACTCTCTTCTCCCCCTTTTTTTCCCTACGTGAAGGGAGGGTGGCTTGGCCTATGTCCTCTGCATATACTGCAAGGATTAAAATTCTCCAAGCACCAGCATTATCCATTCCGAGAGTGTGAATTACATGTGAAATCACATCTCAAAAGAACAGTTAAAGGTCAGTGACATGTATTTTTTTAGCCTGGCACTTACCCTAACTTTTACCGTTCCATCCTGACCCATTATGGGCAGGAGCCTTTGTGGGCATGTGAACTTGATGGTCTGAGTTGTCAGTTCTTGTGTAAAATCCCTTAATTACAGGAGGATCCTATTGTCTGTGTTTAAAGAAATTAGCCATCTACGGATGATATTCGTAATCCAGACAGCTATCTAGGATTGATTCTGCTTTATTTCAGAAATTAAAATCTCTATCTTTTGTTTAACCGAATACTGCACAGAAAGAAATCAAGAGTAGTTTAGCTAACAAGTAACATCAGCCCAACTGAAATTTGAAATACCGAGCCTGTGAAATGTCTTTCACGTCTTGCATTTTGACTCTCATAGTTGTGTGTGCACAAGTGCACAAACACACGCACACTTTAAATTGCTTGGGGCAGCACAGACAGGCGGCAAATGTCTGTCCATACTATGTCTGTCCATAGTATTCACTCCCCAGATTTCTTACCTGAGAGTAGAAAGTGTTTGTATCCTTTGCTAAACCCCAGCATCTTTAGGGAAGCAATGTGAAGGATATTTGGCTTGTTACCACATTATGCACTTTGACTCTTTACTGGCACATTTTTCCTGTGTAACACATCTATAAAACACTTTCTAAAATCCCAGTCGTTTTGCATTTACTCTGTTGCAGAAGTTTGCTATGTACGTATGTTTTTCAGAGGAATAGTATGGGCTGGTTTGAATCATGTAATTTTTATAATTTTCTTGTTAATGGAAATTATCTACTTTAAGCAGATTCATGGCCAGCAGCAATGTCACCTCCGTTTAGTATATTTGGAGGCTAGTTCCTTGTTCTGATGCCTGGAAGGCCTCAGCACAGAAAAAATGCTGACTAATCTTCACCAGAAGTCAGAAGTCTTACTGAGAAGTTGAAACAGGATTAGAAATCTCAGTATCTGATCCTTTGAGGATAGCTGCCTCAAAGCAACTGTGCAAAATTCGGACCAGGGAGTGAATGAACAAGCTTGAACCTTTTGAAATATTTGTTGCTCAATGAATTTACGGAGAAAGGAAGACTGATGAGGCCTTCCTACTCCTTACCTCTCCTGAAAGTTGCTAGCATCCTCTCATTTTATTAATAGAAAAAAAATACTACTACACTGGCACCTCTTTTGTTTGATAAAAGTTAGAGATGCTTGTCTAAGTATTATACAGTGCAAGTGAAAGTGGTAGAAGGAGGCTGTAAGAGTTGCATTACTTTCTTAAATATTACTGGTCAGTTTTTTTTTTTTTTTTTTTTTTTTTTTTTTTTTTCTTTTTTTCAGAAACTCTTCAATTCCCTGTAAAACAACTACCTGGATCAGTAGCCATCATACATTGAACATGAAGCATTGAAATCATTCTTTTACAAATATAGTTCATTTTCCTATTAGCAGTTCATCCCAATTTCAAAGTGCTTGTGGTGAGTTAGCTTTTGTTTTAGCTGTCTGTGTCAGATGTAGTTCAGAGTTCTGCATGCTCTAATGAAAATTCACGTATGAGAGAAAACTAGTGCCCTACAGAGCATGTACCAGTTCTTGCGCCTGCATTTTACACAACTACTATATGCAAAGAGCAGCACAATTAGTCTCCAGTACCTTCCTTCCTGGTTTCATTTCTGTATTTTTGTTTTTCCAGACTTCAAATTTTTGTTGGTAAACTTGAATATTTTCATAATGCATTTTCTTATCTCCTTCCTCTTTGAAAGGTCTCGTACATGCTCACCAGCTCCATTTCTCATATCGCTGTTAAACTATAGTTGCATAAATCATGGGCTAGAATCTTTCCAGGGCACCATTTTCTTATCAAGATATCTTTCCAAAGGACTCACTATGAGAATACCTTAGTTATTTTGGGGACTCAGTCAGCATTAACCATGTAATGCTGTTTTTATTGAACTTCTAATTGCAAAGATAACTTAATGATTTTTCAAGCATAAAGCAAACATAATTTGGGAGTTTTGTTGTTGGACTTCATTGAATTACTATATGGAGCGAGTAAAGCTCCATATGGGTAAACAGCTCATGCCAGCTCAGTATGAAACTGAGGCTTCCAGTAACCAAGCATGGGCTGCCAGTATGTGTAGTATTGTTTCTTTAATTGCTTTTAGTGTAAATGTAATCAGAGTTTGCTAATAGATTTAGGAAAAATAGTTATTGAAAAGAAAACTCAGTCCTGAGTCAAAAGTTCATTGGTTTTGAGAGGACTATAAAAACATTTCTGGTCAGACTTTAAATTCTTGAGTGCGTTGCTATTTACCTATGGTCATGCACATATTAAATAATGATATTAAATAAATTACTGTTCTGTTGTGTTTTCTAATAAAGCAAAGCCTTGCAGCTATATAAACAGCACTTTATTTTTCCAACATTATGGGGTGAAAGAGGGAGAGGTGGCCTTGTGGGCTGATTGTCTGAGGTTCCTGACTGAACAGTAATTTCCAAAGCTGAGCCCAACTCTGAGGATCAGTTGTGCTTTTCTGCTATGCTCACTCATGCAAATCAAGGCAACTTTCGAACAACCTGTCCATGTTAAATTTCATATTTGATAAACCTTATGTGTTTTCCATCATGTTGGATGGAACTGCCAATGTTTTAAAAAAAGCAATTTATTTTGCCATCTTTGAAGTAGCTGATGCATTAGTAACCCTGCCACCTTTGAAATTAAACAGGGTTTTGTCTGCAGTTTAAGCACTCTGAAGTGTCTTCTATTTTTTAATCTCATATGATTATTGGAAATGCCTTCAGCTCTCTTGCAAATGGGTTTTGTTTAATGATTGCTGTTGTCTATAAATGGGTCTTGGCATTTTTAGTCAGTTTGTGGTGAAGCAATTATTTTTGCTAATTGAATTTGCAGAGGAATGACATGGGAGGGGGAGCAAACAACATGCATCGTAATGGCCACTCAAGGGTTGCGGAGGTCATCCAAAATGTGGGATAGTTACCTTTTTATTACAGCATGTAAGTATCTCCACATATAAATAGTTTTAACGTCTGTGCTCCACAGGCTTCATTGCTTCCTCAAAGTAAAAGTGAAATATTTATTTTATGCACATAGCTTGCAGCATAAGTGTCCTCAGTGATGTCTGTCAAAACACACTGCTCGTTTTCATTAACTGCTCGAGTCCTACATTAATGAGTACAAACGCTAGAAAGACAGATATGTTGTCGGCTCCCTCTGATCACCTGAGCTTCACTCACCATGAAATCAGAGCAAAAGAAGGAAAGATGGCTTTGAACCAGATCAGTAAACCTCAAATGCTTGCAACAACAGTAGGTATTATTCATGCATACAAGAAATATAGAAATGCCCCAGTCTTTCCTCTCCTGGTCCATTGCAGACTAAATTAGCCTAGACCAGTGTTAAAGTGTCTTACATTCCTGGTGCCAGCTCTTTGGACCTGGATCATCACCCGTCATGGCATTAAGTAAGTTTTGGGCTAGATCAACTGTCTGATCCCATAAAAGAGGGAGCAAAACGTACTAAATTCTGCTGAGTTATGTCAGTATCAAAAAAATGTAGTAAAGAAGGGAGCTTATTAGTAGCATAGCAATTGAACAGTGAGATACAAAGCTTTGGAGAGAATATAAAGTTAACAAGCAAAAACTGAGCTGGCTTTTAGGGAAAGCTCATTCACTCAGTTGAGATAGTGCTGCTCTACGGACACCGGGGTTGCCAAAAAAGGAAACCAAATAGGTTATATTTAGACCTGCATAATGAATACTATTGAAAATACCATAGAGCTAATGGACAAAATGAATTATGAGGTTAATCCAGAATGGAAAATCTCATTGATTATGTTGGTATGTGCCCCACAACATCGGCAGTCCAGAAAACAAGGGAAGCACAGCTAGGTTTACTCCAGTGTTTGACATGAGAGACCTGGAGCGGTCAAAAAATCTGGTTACTGAAAGATACATAATACACAAACAGATATCATGTATTCACTAAAACAGCATGTGCTTGACAGAAGATTTCCCTAATTTCCCTATATAATGACTTGATTTATGTCATGGCGTGTGCATCACTAAATTTTCTTACATTGCAAAGCAATCTGATGAGCACTGTTGGGGAGTTTCTAAGTGTCACACATTGTGAATTACTGATTCTTAGAAACTGCCAGAAAAGAAAGTGATAGAAAAGCTATATAATCCCTTTAAAATATGCTAAAGAAAGTGAACAAGAAAAAACATCAGCTGACAAAAATTGCATTTATTTTTGGGAGAGGCAAAAATGAAATTTTGCTTTAGGCAAAATGATGCTTTGCTATCGCTTAGTACTATTATTGCTGCCGTAACATTCCTTGAACAAACTCTCTTTGTCAGTGAGTTTCTGCTAATTTGACAGCCTCAGGTAACATTCAGATCTCTCTTGGGATGTAAATATATCCTGGGATAAAATGAATAGTGTGTGTAAGCATGGTTTGTAGTTGATTTTAAATAGTTCTTCAGGAGGCAAAGAAGCTATGCATAGTTTGAAACCTCCACTACCCAGGTATTGGAGGGTGGAATAAACTCTGAAAGTGACTCTGCCTCTCTGTGCAGTGCTTTACGGCGCAATGTCTGGTTGCGGAAGGGCTTTGATACTTGACTGTAGTGCCTCATAAATGCAAGAAACAACACTGCTGCAGAGTAAGCCTCCGCATAGGCTCAGGTTAAGGGTGTCAGTGTAGAAAAATTTTGCTGTAGCACAATTTATCTGCAGTCTACATGCAGATGTCAGCGAATCTCCAGGACTGGAGGTGAGTGTTGAACGGCTGCTTTGAAAATGCCAGTAAAACTGGGCTGAACAAGTGGACAAGTCATCACGGTCTTAAGCAAGGAATTACAAATAATGGTTTTGTCTCCCATCTGATAATCGTGCTCTCGCTCTTTTGTTCAATTCCCACATTGTCATGAAAATGATGTCAGGATATGCACAGAAATCCATTGTCTCTACTTTTGAATTCTTTCCAGTGTACTTTTCATCTACACATCATGGAGCAGAAAATTAGAGACTTGCAGTAGTCCAATTCTCCGAGGGGATCATTAGGATTCCCTGCTGGTGGGTAATCATGTGCTGTCCT
Source organism: Rhea pennata (assembly GCF_028389875.1). Taxonomy (NCBI): domain Eukaryota; kingdom Metazoa; phylum Chordata; class Aves; order Rheiformes; family Rheidae; genus Rhea; species Rhea pennata. The sequence goes on from NC_084665.1 coordinate 40,680,496, forward strand.
CTTGATGTGCAGTCAATTGGTAGGGTAGTTGTGTCTTGTGCAGTAGATCTCTCTTGAATGCAGCCGTGTTTTGTGTTCAGCTGCAAGGTGAATCAGATAAAGTTTTTAAGCTTTTAAAGCACAACGGATCCTTCTTTGCTTAGCAAGATAAAATGAGGGAGGGATTAAGTAATGGATAAACAGGCATTTAAGATGTATGTGTTTGTAGATGGGCTTTGGTATAGAACAAGTAAATTAGATGTGTGCCAGAGCAACTGAGTTTTTAATTTGCATGATGCTGGAAGTAGTTTCCAAGATGCAGGTCCATAGGGGCACCCGCCTGGCAGTTGCGGTGGATCTATCACAACATATTCTGGATTCTGGGGAACTGAAGTCAGCACCCTGAGCCCTGTTGGGAGCTGCAAAAGCCAACCACCAACAGAGTAAGCTTGTAGCAGGGTGGAAGAAAAGCTATCATCTCCATGAGCACTCAGCCCAGCTGTTTGATCTGTCTTCGCGAGTGTGTAGACTGTCTTTAGCCCATAGTGGGCGAGAGGAGGAGGAACATGGCTGAAGCTGTGCTAATTACACAGGCCACACTGGTTGCACAAGCCTCTTTTTTCATGCCACTGCAAAGGTTTTTCCACAGCCTCAGGGAGCCCAGGATGCCATATTCAAATTTCTGTGTACATTAAAGAAAAGAAATCCTCAGCACAAAGATAGTTATAGTGAACCCCACCACGCTTAACAGGCATCAGGTCAGCCTTATTTCTAGAATAAAACTTTTTCTCCACGAAAGCACAGATGAAGGTGATTCAGGGACATGTCACTTCACACATGTAGCAAGTGTGCCAACCCTGCCGACTACAATCATACAGTCTCGAGTGCAGGCCCCGGGACCGCTTCTGCCTTGTAGGGTTTCCCACGAGGGGCTCTGCAGTCTTGCACGGCCACGGCCCTCCCGCCTAGCCAGGGTGCCTTTGGGCTGTTGTTCACTGCCGTCGCCTTGGGATACGCTGTTCTGCTTTACTTTGATGCTGGAGATACTATACAGAATTAAGTTGCCCCATGAACCTCTTGCTCGTGTAGAAGTGGGGACATCTCTCCAGTGCTGCAAGGCAACGCGGATTAGCCCCCGTGTGAACCTGAGAGTGGTGGCGCTGGAAAGGTTACCTGATGTTGTTTTGAGGCAGCACATATGTTTTGCAAACTGCTGCTTTGAAGGTCAGCCATTTGTGCATACCATTTTTGCCAGTTTTCTTGTCCCACTCCAACTGCGGTTGGCCACGGTTCTCTCTTTAGAGCTATTTTTTTGAGACTGTGTTTGAGATGAAGGCAAGAGACAAGGCACGCTGTCATCAGTGATAGCTGATGAGGTTGTTAGGATGAGCCATTAGCCAGAGAGAGGTGAAAAGTGAGATAATAACCCATTTGCGTTCTTGTCTCCTCAATGATGTGCCAGTTTCGGTGTTTGTGAGCGTGTGTCGCTAGTAAGTTGGCATACTAAGAACTACTCATAGAAAGCTTATAAAGCCTGCAGAGCTCTTCTGCTTCTGTTTTAGACTGGGATGCAATCCACAGAGTAGCCACAGTCTGAAATTATGAAATTTACTTTTAGCAAGTTTTCCTTCCACTTCTCTAATGTGCTTTGTATGCTAATGTTCTCTGTTATAAAACTCCATTTTCAGTGGCCCATGCTTTTTCTTTTGATGTGCAGTGTCCTTCTCAGGCAAGACAGGCACAATTTTTTCCAAATGTTTCAGCAAAACTAGGAAAAAGAAGTATGTAATGACAGATTTGGTATACAAAGCTCAAAACATCAGAAAATTAGCAGAAGTGAAACTTAAATAAGAGCTGTGTAACCTATATATAAATTCTGTTTTGTCATTTTTCCTCCTTTTCTCTTTCATGTGAGTTTTATTCCCTTTTCCCTTAGTGCTTTTTCAAGGATCCTGAAATTCATAATAAAAGATGCATGTGAGCATAGTCTGACTGTTAGTGCACGGGCAAGACTGCCATGACATCCACATGCAGAATTCCCACAGCCCAGTGAAAGTACTGTTCAAAAATGTTTTAGTAAAGGTTGGGGGACTGTAATGGTCCTGTAAGATTAAGAAAATTACATTACTTTTTTTTTTTTTTTTTTTTTGTAAATTTAAAGACTGAATAAACAGATGCCAAGAAAAGTTTTGTGCAAAGTGAAACAAAATCCTCAATCTGGCTATTAAAATTGACTTGTGAATTCCTTAGTGAAGTTCTTGTTACTGCTCTAAAAGGTAAAAATGTAGTAAATGTTATTGTAACATCACTGTTATATGTGGAGGTAAAATCACATTATTATTATTCCTGCTTTAGGAAAAGGTGGAGTAACAGTGGAAGAGACTTGTAAATATTATTCTGTATTTCCTTCCTTGACAGAATTGTTGAAAAGATGTGGCATTACCATCTGGCTTTGTATTAGAAAACACCGGCTTATGTGCCAAATAGAAACATTTCCTTGGTGTTCACTGTGATAATTTCAAGGCAACCTCTAAGTCTCCATCCCATTCACCACTCCTATTGTCTGCAAATAGCTTTCCTAACACATGGTGAGTTATCACCTGATTTCTTAATTAAAATTGTTAACTTGATGTGTTTGGGGCTCTTCTTGCCAAGAGAACTTGGAGGTTTACAGATTTGTCAGAAGTTGTACATGTTTTGTTTTCAGACTATGGTTTTCACCATTCTGTGATTCTGTGATTCTGTGATTTAGTGTTATAAGGATGAAGGATGTCAACCATTACTGCCTCGTGACAGATAACAAAACCAAGCCATTTAACAGGGGTGGCTATGTATGTGAAATAGCTGGCATCCTCTAATTACCACTTTCTAGATTTGGGCAATTCCAGAATGTTTATCAAATACAAAATACCAAAATCAAAAACAGTCTGGTGTTTAACATTTTCACATTACTGTCTCCACTGCCACTGTCACTTTTTAAAGTCGTATGTTACATGACTAGTTGCAAACAGGAGTTGGTTTTCGTTGTGAGAACAGCTGGTAACAGCAGATTGAGAATGCAGAAAAACAGAGATGAATTGCCCCGGCCTATCACTTGCACACCAGAGGAACAGAGGAATTAAAATGTCACTGGTGTGGGCCGGTGTGATCAATGTGATTTTGAAGCCTGCCTCTGCCTCACTTCAGATGACAAAATATTCTAACATTAGTATTAAGAAAGACACTTGTATTACATCACCTGTGAATTGATTGGACACTTTTTTTACATGGAGAATATTTTGATATATCATCAGCTGGGATTCTCATCAGACTCTTATAGGAAAATTGCAGTATTATTGATGCAAACTCACTGAGACACAGCAATTTATAGTGTAGACCAAAAAAAAATTGGAAATCTCAAAGGTAGACTTCTGCTTCAGGGAAGTGGCTAAAGGCAGCTGAGCCCATCTCACTCTGAATGTAAGGATGCTCGGGCTAGTCAGCACTTATGGTCAGAACCTCAGTGTAGAGGCTCGAGTGTGTACCCAAAAAACTACCATCTGCTGATTAGGAAAATATATAAAAAAAAAAGTGTGTGTACCCAAAAAATTACCATCTGCTGATTAGGAAAATATATAAAAAAAAAAAAGATGTGAAGTATTGGGCTTTGCATAAAAATATATCAGAGTACCCAAATTTATAATTTGATATCTTACTATACAAGGAAATAAAAAATATATTAGAAAAAGTCTTTTCAAAATAACTGTTGCCTAGCCTAAATCAGTTGCATGTTATCCATGTAGAATTAAGTATTTCAAAAATCATTAAAAATCGTTCCTCCTGTAAGAGCTAGTAAACTTACAAATATTTAATCTTGCGTGAGGTGTGTGACTACTGACCAGAATGCATGACACGTCATGCATGCCATCATTGCGTATTTCTTTTAGGTGATAACTGTTTGACTGATATTACTACTTCAGTGTAATTCCACTGAAAATCATGTACCTTTTATTTTTTTTTTACCTAAATTGACATGGTGAAAAAGATGCTCATGTATTTCACCAACTGATGGAGCCATTTGTTCAGCTGCTAAAGGAAAAAGAGCTCTTTTAGCAGTTAGTTATGTTCAGATAGCTATAATATTACTATTGAGAGTAATTTCTTGATGCCTGTTCCCTTCATACTTTGTAATACAAATGCTAACCATAAAACAGAGCACAATATCTACTGGCCAAAATAAACCATCCTTGTGATACTCTATTTTAATGAAACTCAGTAGAATAAACAAGTTTTTGAAATTATTGAAAAAGCTGATGTGGTTGAAAGACTGATTCAAAGAGTTGATCTCTTGCAATGGAAAAAAAGCAGGAAAACCTTCCAGACATCTCCAGTTACCTCTTTGGTGAGGACAGTGCTTTGGGTTCCCGCACAGTGGAAAATTGACAAAAACATGTCTAGACCTTTTAAAAGGAAACCCTGAGTACGTATGTCAGTAGATTGGATTGGATTGAATATCCCAGAAAAGTACTGGTCAAAGGTCTGCTGCCTTCGAAAGACCAAAACGATTTAATTAGAAGTGAAACCTGCCCTTCGCCCAGGTTGATCCGAACACCAAGGTTGCAGTTGCTTGTGCATCAACAGCCCAGGAGGAACGAGGAAAAAGGGCAGTTACAGGTCACTTGCCATGAGCTGGAGAACAACAAAACTAGCAGGTCAAGCTGGTTTCTTCTCGAACTACCAGTCAAATGATTTGCCCCTTGGCAAGGACTCTACTGTCAGTCATAACGTCTGTGACCACCAGTGGCTCCTGTGCAGGTGGTGGTGAGGCTGAACTACCATCATGAACCAGCTGACGCTGAAGGTGCCCCAGCGCTGCGGGTGAGCAAAGGACTCTGGGCTTCAGCGTAGGTCCTGAGGGCCCTCCAGAAAGTACTGTCTCTGCACATATAATGCAAGTCTGAAAATAAAACAGGACAAAATCACAAACATACAAAGACTGGGTTGTATTGCTGTCCTGACAAGCAGATAATTTGCTCTGGGTCTATCTTGTTTTGTTGCTTTCTAGGCACTAGATGCTTTTAGAAAATAATAATTTGTGGAAAGTACTGCTACTCTTTAAACATAACTGTAGTTTAAGTGAACAAGTAGTAGGGATTAGTATGCTCACAAGAAAGAGGAATTACTGTGTTCGCGGTTTGGAGGCAATACGTTGCCTACTCATTAGCCTTTAAGGATTAGACAAGTCACATTTAACAAAATACTGCTGCTGTCACTTCATAATTATAAATAGTGTTTAGAATTATGAATTTTTAAACATCCAAACATCTTCATTAGAATTAAAAAAGGAAGAAAGTCTTTATTCAGCATAGGGATGTTTTGCCTAAAGTATTTGTGCCAGTAAATATTTGCCTAAATATTTGCACCAGTAAAATTTCTCCAGATGTCAGCAAGGATTTCTGCTTGATATGGTCTTACTAATACCTATAAATTTTGAGGTATATCATTGTTCCATTCTGCAGGGACTTATATTGATGGTAACTCTCCATGAGCTAGCCAAAGTATGTACCCTGAAATGCCCTATTTTCTGTGAATTACTATTGTATGCTTACTGAAGTATCTTGTCTTATGTTTCCTAAGTTGAAGGCAAAAATCCTGTACTTTTCAGGCATCTATTTCAAAGGTCAGCATGGAGTTCTGCCTCATTTCATTTTTAAGGAAGGAAAAAAATTATAAGGAAGTCCACAAAGCTAGCTATTTCTATTTACAGCCTAAGATTTCAGAGTGTAAAGCCAAAGTGGACCATGACATCTGCTCATCTCACTTGTGTGAAACAAGCCCTTAATTTTCACTTAGCCATTCCTTTGTTGTGCTCCTTCGTTTATATTTGACTAAAAGATTGCTTTCAGTAAAGCATCTGAACTTGATATGATGTACTTGGAGAGGAAAAAAACTGTCTGTTAATTTGTTCTGAGTTCCCCATCTTTACTGTTAAAAACATACATCATGTAGAAATCTGAATACCCCTGGCTCTGGCTTTCAGCTGTTGGTTCTCGCTGTCTAGCAAGAGTTTGAAGCCATGGTAAAACTTTTGCTGGAGAGGAGAAAGAAACATAAATATGATTTGAATGCTAATTGACTTTAGATTTTTTAAGACATCTTGCTGTAAGCCTTTTTTACCATCTTGCATTTAAGTCCTTTACCTCATTGCATTTCTGTTCTAGTATGACCTGAGCAAAGAGAAGGAAATCATAACTTCACTTCTGCTGAGGGACACGTATCACTATTTTTCTTACCATTATTGGAGCCTCTTAACAAGAATTAGATTTGGTGTTTTGAAGACACATGCGTTTAATAACAGGAATATCACGTGTTGCGATCTCAGTAGCCATATGTAGTCTCATGGAGATCAGAAGCAGTGCACAGCTGCAGATATTTGTGCACATGAAATGCCTTACAGGATCAGTGCTTAATTGCATGCATTTTACATGCTTTCATTCTGATATGGATCTCAAGCTGCCAACAACAGCGTGGGAGCAGCAAAAATGAAAAGGAAGGAATGTTTTCAATAAAACTCTGCCTCCCTTGCATAGTCAAAGTGACAGTAAGCATTCCAACTTTGAGGGCTTTCAGTTGGCATCATATACCAAAATATTTCAAACTGGGAAGGAAAAGACAACTATAAAGAGAAGGAGGAAAGGACTGCGGCAGCACTGGGCTTCATTCAGATTTGCAGCCAAGACTGTGATGAGGGAAGTGTTGACAACTGCAGAGCTAGATGTGCGTAATAGTAAAGTTTCCCACACATGTTCTCATCTGTATCACAGTTTAGGGTGCTTGGTAACTGGGGCTTGGGCTCCAGCCATTAGGAAGGCAAGGCCAACCATGAAGTTCAGGTCTGGATCCAAACTGCTTCATGATTGGGAGTAGTTAGCCCTCTGGTTTGGAATTTTACTTATCTTAACTATGCACAAAAATAAGTAAGAAACTTGAACAAAGATGGTTTTTGAATTGCTTCTATAATACTGCAAAGCCCTTAGCAATTTTGATTAACCAGGGGATTACACAAATTGTTTCTTTTTTTCTTACTGTAACAGATTTACTTTATGTATGCTATTGTATGCATATTACATTTTAGTCTCAAATGAGCCTGAAATTAGGTTTTGAGTAAGTGCCACTTGTGCCGCCGAGTAAAATCTTGTGCTTTAAGGAGCACCTGCTTGTCTGGAAAAGAGAATGAGCTCCTGTCCTACTCTAAATCCATCTTAGATGATGGAGAAGAGCCTGGCTAGGAGCCGTTGTGCTGGCAGTGGTCCAGCCATTGGCCGGTCTCCCCAAGACATTTCTCCGGCTGTGGAGTGAGATGGATATGTGGAGGTGCAGCATGTTGAGGGGCGCTGATGCCTTTTCCTACCCAGCAATCCTATCTGCCGCAAGAGCCAATTGCTACCACGTTCCTGGCAGCAGAGTCCAGGATAAGCATAAATATGGGCATGTTAGGCATGTCTTCCTGACCTGATCCTATGAGGTGGAGTTTGTAGGAGAAAATGCTGGAGACTGCTTAATTTGTTTGAACTTGAGGGGATGGCTTTGATTGCTGGAGTTGGTGTGGCAGCTGCCTGCTACCTTCTCCCTCTCACTTCTGTTCTGGCAGGAGCTGCTCAATTTTTGGACGTGCTAAAGGAGCCCTGTTTCGCAAAAGGAGACTCACTTTTGCCAAAGTTTCACTACTTGAAATCCTTAAAGAAAATATCCCTGTGCACACTGGAGTTCTGTCTGATTTGGAATCCAAAGCATGTCCAGTTGCTTACTCTTGGATGATTATAAGCAAAATCAGGCCATACCTCTCATATTCTGACCTGTTCAGAGGACACTGGGTGAAAGAGGGACTGAGTTCATAGTTTCAAGGTTTCCAGAAGTTTATCCCAAAACAGCCAATTATGTTCCATATATGACTTCTGTAAGGAGGCATTTCAAATCCAAAATGAGATCTTATTTTAGTAAACAATGTTTATTAAATGCTGAAGGAAGCCCAAAGTATAAGCAGCCTGAGATACATAGGTCTTGAATTCTGGATCCTGTTGCTTAGGCTACTGAGACAGAAAGGATATATCTCAGTAGATACATGTATCAGTAGTTTGATAAGGAAAAGTCCTTTTGTCTTTATTTAAAACTGTGAAGAAACTTGCTTAAGAAGTCCTAAGGCTGACCAGCGGGTATAATCATTCAGCACTATTATTTTTTTATGCTAGTTCTTTAAAAACATAAGCCAAAGAAGTGACGATAAATGAAAGATGAGATTAGAGAAATTGGAATTGTGTCAATCACTTTTCATTCCATTTCATTTAGATCACTGATAAAACCATCAGTAATCTATGTAAACAATCTCATATGTGTAGATTGGGCTCTGAAATTTGCACTATACTGAGTGCAATAGCTATAGTCATGGCTGTTTGTCAAATGTAACATAAAATAGATAGATTTTAAAGATATGATTTACTTTGTGGTTGTTTTTGTCATAAAAGGACATAGCAGCCGTTCTGTGTAAAAACTTAGTAAGTAACTCAATGAGGGTCCTAAAATGGCAAATGTTGTCTGCCCTCTAAGTGAGATTGTCCCTTGATCCTCATGTCCTGGTGGTTAGGTCACATTAAACAGGCAATCAAATAAACATACTGCCAAAGTGTGACAATAGATAGTTGTTTGGGAGAAAGGGTCCATGGGTTAAAACAGTTTTGGAGAACGCGTTCTTTTTAATGGTAAAATGAAAGCTTTTTTCTTGTCATTCAGAAATAACTCATGGAAGTAGTCATCATGCTCCTCCTAATCATGCTAAATTCTAGATCAATGCAGTTCATTCCAATACAGACTGTTCACCTTAAAATACAACTGAAATCAGAATGATCCTATCTTATGAATACTACTATACATGGTATAATTTAATTAGGCAGTAATCCCTTTTGAAATCAGTTATTAGCATTAGTTGGCATTTTACTTTGTTTGCTTCAAAAGATTAATGCTATAGCTATGGTAAGCAATAACTAATTTCATGGGGATTTATTGCTATTAAAATGTATAATCAATCTCTGATTGCAATACTTAATTTTTAAAAGGCTGTAGGTTGGCTGAGAGCACTCAGATTACTTTAAAATGGGTATTTTTTTGGCAGATGAAAAATTCTCTGCTAGTCAAAAATCACTTTTGAGCTTTCAGATTTAACACTTCAATTATGCATTCTCCATTTGTTTTATTAATTGTTTGGTTATATTTGACTATGCTGAACTATACATGCATGCATAATATATGACATATTCATGAAATTTTCCAATATGACAGGCTCCAGTTACTCATGAGTAATACAGTATCTGTCACATAATAAATAGAGTAATGCTACTCTATGTAAGCTTATTCTAAGTTCTTAAACACAATTATCTGAATTGTTGAAAGGAAATAAGTGTTTAAATTACTCTGATGCACGATGTAGTAATTTGAAGAAAGAAATTCTTACGAGTCAGGTAGAACTCTCTTAAGCACATTTATAATGGAACAGTTGAAATAAATAGAGATATTCTTTATTTAATACCAAGATTGATGCTGGCTGAGATTATCATGTCAGCCCTTGCTCTTACTAATTAGCAGTTCATTCTTTCTGAGCCTAATTATCTGCTTCTGTAAATTTATGCACTTTATTAGTTTCAGTAAGACTGGATCAAATTACACAGGCATTGGATTTAGCTTACGAAGGAGTTATTACTTCTGCACAGAGCTGAAGTTCCTGCAGGATTGCCCTTTTGTGATAGGAAACATGTAACTGGCCAATTCTGTAAGAAGCAAAACTATAAAGCCTGGTTTCTTAGTGTATCCTTCAGTCACCACGTGCAATGATCTTAAGCTGTCGCTCGCAATGCCTTTGTGCGCAAATACGCCGCCGGGGAAAGCAAAATGAAACATTCTGGCTTGGTTTGAATCAAACGCAGCAGAAGCGTTTCAGCGTGCTGAATTGCGGGGCCTCGTTCCGGGCGAGTCGGCCGCTCGCCTGGGCAGCGCGCGCAGCCGCGGCGGCCCGCGGGAGCGCTGCTCAGGCGGGGCGCCCCTCGGCCCTGGCCGCGTACCGCGCTGCCGGCCGGGGCCCCGGTTCTCTTGCTGCTCCGCGATTTGTGTGCATTTGGCAGGAAAGCAAAAATCTGGCCACCGAGGCCAATGGGCAGAGGCAGAAGCAGAGGTGACAGCTCCCAGCAGGCTCCGGTGCTCGAGGAAGGCATGGTTACAGCGGAGTTGAGCGGGTCTTCCCTCAAAGTTGCATAGGGCCTCAGGGAGACACAGTCCAGGGTCAACGTTAAGTGTTTTGAGGCTTTAATGTCAAAATAGCTTTGTCTGAATTGAAAGTGCTGGAAAAAAATGAGAAACTTCAGAACATTTCATTCTGTAAAATGTTTTGATTAAAATGTAAAGAAATCAGATTTCTCTTAGGGTGCCTAACGTTACGTTGATCTTGCTTCTGCAACGTAAAACATTTTATTGTGATTTGCCGGATGATATAAGGCATCTTGTGCATGGAAAGAGAAATAATATTAACAAATCTTTCCACTCACTGAATTCAGTAAAACACGTATCTTCATGCTTTGAGCTGAAAGAGTCACTTAAAAGTTATTTTTAAGATTTCCAGATATTTTGTTAATTCTTCCTTCCTGTTGCATTCTTTTCTCTAATGCTTGCATTTGCATTAATATGCAATACCTTAGCACTTTTGTCCAGTTGTTTAAAATCCAGTAAAATTTTCAGATAATTTTTGCCTTGAAATGGCTAGCAGAAATTAATAGAAAACGATGTTTTAAAGTGGAATCATAGGACATAGTGCAGTAATCAGCTACACTTTGTTATCTGTTTCTGGATGACATTAACTTCCAGAGCACTAAGTTACCTCGCAGAAGAAAAACAGACTTCAAGTAATCTGTTAAGGACAAGGCTTCGCTAAATCCACTACTTTTAGGAGAGTAGTACAGCATTCTTTTTGACACTGTCATGCTTTTTCCATTTTCAAATACTCCAGCTAAACATGGTGTTAGTTTAAGGCTAGCTAAAAAGATTGGGATCTGTTCTTCAGTTATACACCTTGGTGGTTTTAATTGCCCCCTCCCCTTGTGCTGACCAATAAAAACAAATCTAATTTATTTTTTGCTGATAGATAAGATACAGCATTCATTGTATCTGTTCCTGATTGTGGTTTCTGTTGTTAATAGGCGAAACTTTGGCTGAGCAATATTACAAGCCATCAACTTTATGCCCAGTTAGACTTAGCCCATGTGGTTAGGCTGTATCACTGGTATAAAAATAAAGCACATGACATCTTCTCATCTCACTACCAGTCCTCAGCTTTAGGGCTGAGAATTTGGCTAAAAATGTCATTTCACCACTGAGAAGAAATGCATCAGTTAGGGGCAGGCAGTTATTGTCAGGAGGGGCATGGGCTAGCTGCAGCTGCACTGCGGGTATATCCCGAGTGCTGTTTTTCTTGCTTCTTGGGCAAGATTTGGGGTGCTCACTAGCTCATTTTTCTCTGCTGTACACATATGCTCTGGAAAGCATACAGGTAGGAATATATAGAGATACACTCCTACTTCATTAAGGTAAAGTGAACACAGTAGAACAATTCATTCTTGTGTTTCTAAAAAAGAACAGGAAAATTGTATCCATTCCTTCCCTTGTAAATCTTAAAGTCTTACGAAGGAAGAAAAGCACTACCAAAAATGGTTCATCTGCGGAGAAAATTCTCCAGCAGAGAAAGATTCCAACAGCTAATCATTCAGCAATTTTAATTTTGGTTCTCCTTCTGGACTGCTGTGTTTAAATGACAACCTGACAACCTTCAAAATGAAATATAGACATGCAGTAAATTGTTATGGCTGTAATTCATGTGCATTCATTGATACTGGAAGTTAGTTTTGGAAAACTTCAGACATATTAAGATATCTTCAAGCACTGTTGAGATATGCTGTTATTTATGTTGTGTTCTCTTCTGGTAGTAAAACTACCTCCTAGGCTGTAAAACTGCAGTACATTGTGGTGTTTAATTTTGCCTTCCTAGTGCAATATAGAAAGAAATCTGCCTGTCTCCAAAATTCCTTTTATGCCAAGGGACTTTTGAGATACTCTAGAGGGAGTTTAGTGACTTTTTATAATCTTCATTACATACTCCATCACAGAATTACACAGAATTACAAGAATGTTTTTAGGCATAAATAGGTGAAACTTGTAGCATGATGAGCCGTAGCCTAGGAGGAAAAATTATGCACGAAAATTCCCTGCAAACATATCTCCATTGCCTCAACTGGTGTGGTGCATTTCAGCAGAGTGAACAGGCTGCGGTCTGAGAAGGTAGCACTTCATACAGCACAAATGATGTGTGTTTCCAGTCTAATCTTACTATATTAGATACATGATTTAGCCAACATATGTGCTTTGGTTTTCACCCTATGGAATGGTAGTGTATCAGTTCCAGTGACAAATATGTGCCAATGTGTCCGGTATCTCGACTTTTCTGACACAAGTGTGTATGTAGTTGTGGAGGGTTTTATTTTAAAGAGCATATTGTTCTATTTGTCATGAAATCACACTATTGCATTGCGTCTGTTGTTTTCCAGAGAAGTACATATGAATGAAACATGCTGTTGGTATTGAGTAAGTGACCGTCACTATGGCAGTTTTTCTTTATCCAGAGTATTGGTTGAGATCAGTCTTTCAGTAATCTCTGAATAATAATCCTGAAACCTATCAAATTCCCAGTAGAAATGCAATTCCTAGAGCTGTTCTCTTATACTGAATGCTAAATATCCATCTTCTTCTCTCTTCTTCTGAGATGGAAGAATAAAATTAGTATTCCAAGAATATTTGTATTAGAGGTTTTAAAAGATTTACGTTCCCTTCACTACCAGCATTTTTGATCTTACATTTCTCACCTGTTTACCTACAGAGTTGCCAAAGGGCTTCACTGTGTGCCCTCTTCCTCATGCAAATGTGCTGGCTAACAGAAAACCAACAAGAACATTACTGCATTGATTTTCTTTCGTGCCTACAAGCCGTAAAGTTTCCATGATGAATATAAATCAATATTTGTAGTAGAGCAGAAGGTGATCTGCATAATTGCTGATGAAAGGGATAACACTGAAACTTTCGTTCAGCAATCTTGGTTACTTGTAAATATCTATCTTCGGAGAATTCCCACTGCATCAGGCTTCTTACCATAGAGCCTGAAGTTTTTAGTGTGATATTGGCAGAATTCCTCAGCTCTGACCACTCAAAAGATTTTTTTTTAAATGTAAATTACTAAGTAAGAATCTAGCACCTGACCCAGATCCCCAGCTTTTGCACTGTTTGTTAGAGGGGATAGGCCACAAAGGCCGTTAAATCATTTCTTGAAGACTGAGAATTGTGTACATAACGATAATGCTGGGCTTTTGGCAGGCCAGAAAGTTGCAGTCCTAGCTATTCTCCAGCTTATCTGGTCTCCTCTGTGATAAGAGAAGACTCCATGCACTGTTATTTCCTTTTAGCTTTTCTCACTTGGCTTTCTTTTTGCTCTCTTTTTTTTCCAGTGCTCACCAAAGATATTAAAAAGCAACTTCTGTGAACGTGAAAAAACCTGGCATGATACACATGGTATAAAGTTACTTTGAAATATTTTATTCACTCTTCCTGACTGGCTTACTATCAACAAATCTACATTTTAAAAGGTCCATATGTTTACATTTTAAGCATATAAGTAGCTCAGCAAAAACAGGTCTCTATGGGCTAGTAGCTGAGCATACTAGAAGTAAATATTGGCTCTGTATTTCTATAAAGTTGTATGTTACTTCAAGGTAAACCATATTACAGCTTAGCTCCCCTATGTAGACATCTTTTCTAATGGAACTAATTATCAAAGAAAAATTTTGGTTCTTTGTCCCTAGTGTTGGAAATGGAAATTTGGTGCAAGTAGAATACATTATTAGTGTAAGAAAGTAGTGTAGGTATAGTTAGTATTATTTGGTGTTCGTAGGATGCAGATTGTATGTTTCTGGATACAAATAAGATCAGGAAAAGCAGAAAGTCAACCCCTGCGTGCTAATACTGCAAGTGATTGCACAAGTTGTGAAGCAGGTGAGTTATACATTACTTTAGATAGCGATTTTTATCTTAGGCTTTTCCCTCCGGCAGGTCCTCTGTTTCTGGAGTGTGTGAGAGAGCTGTAGCAACTGTTGCAGCAATGTTAACTGTAGGCTAACAATTTTGCTTGTGGATGTATGATCCAGCATCTCATGCAGGATAACTGTGCATCTCAGTGTCCTGGGAAAAAGTCATTGGTGATCTGGTGTAGAAAGAAGTTTGTGCAAGTCCCAACAGTCTGCACCAGTGGTTTGACCACAGAGACACCTGCAGTTTCACCATTCCGGTCCTGTACTTGTCTTTTGATCGTGATATTCATCCTCCGCCGCAAATGTTTGTCAGGCCTGTACTTTCCAAGACCGCTCTCTTACCTTTTGTTGATAGTGAGGACCGGTGGCTTCACAGTTTCCAGGCGGGAGAGAATTCTTGTGGATTGTGCAGGACTTCTGCCTTGCCTTAGGCTGCACTGTGACACATGGTAACAACCTGCCAAAGTCATTGTTTCTTATAAAACACATTTCAAAGGGCAAAACTATCAACATGCCATCTATAAGGCCTCTGCAGGAGTCACTCTTTGATGATGATGAGGTTTGGACCATCATTGTAGGATACCTTTTTACGATAAGTTTTCTTTTATTAATGGACAAAATAAAGTAATTTAATATTCTCTTCCTGCTGCCCAGCTGAGGCAGCATTGTGCACTATGCTTCATTTTTGGATGCACTCTATTGTTCCTTTACAAGAAGAAAAATCCATTTCAGGGATAGTATTTGAGTAATCTTTGGCAACACACCAAAAGTATTAACATTATCTCATCAAGACTCCCTAGCCCTACATGTACTTTCAAGTCTAATCTTATTTAGCAAGAAATTGATTTTATATAATTTTCTTAAGTACTGATCTTAGTGGTCATGGAGATGACCTGGAGCCTAGACATGCCGTCGACAGAAGTACTGTAAAGACTAATGATTTATATCCTACCAGATGATAGTACAATTTGTAGGTGTAATGTATGGAATCAGGTACTGTTTCCTCACTAGACAGTGATGTGTGTCCACCAACATTAAATCAAATAGGTAAAGTGATTTTCTAATGTAAAACAGGGAGTGTTTGTGTCACTGTTTATCCTCAGGCCTTCAGGTAAGGAATCATTCATCATTTTCAGTTTTGAGAGGATCATTGTAGTAATTTTTCTTCTGCAATTTGACCTGATTAGCAGATTTCAGTACAGAAAACCTTTTCTTTTTGAAAAGGTCAAGTCATCTGAGAGTATTTCTGTCTTACAAGTGAAACGAGCAGGGAGGTGTCAGCACTCTGAGAAAGTACTCAGCCATTTTATAGCTTTCTACATTTTCTGTTACATATTTGTATAAGAGCTCTGTACAGCTCTGTGAGATACTATTTGATTTCATAGAAACAAGATGAGCTAAATCCCCACCTGGTATAAATCAGCTTTGTTTTGTTGAAGTCAGTAGACTTACGCATTTGCTTTACATTAGTGTTGTTACAATGTGTATTAGTGGTAATTATCAGTAGTATCATTCTAGTGGCTCCAGGGGATAAATTAATAAATTTTAAAATAAAAATAATTAAACAAGTGAAATAAATAAAAAACATGTAAGAACATAGTTATGCTCAGTTTCTCCTGGAAGCCCAAATCTGATATGTGTATTAGATGTATCACTCATTCTGTAAATTAAGTCAAACTTTGGTTTTGTGCTTACTCTATGTACTGGGTAAATTGTGTCTCTGTTTTTTGATTGAATGATGCTGTAAATAATGCTTCTGTTTGTGATCAAGAATCTTCTGTAGTCTCATATTTTGAGATGCTATAATTTTACCTGGTATTATTTCTGCAATACATAAATTCAGTACTGGGATGCTCCTGCACATACACAAAAAGTTCATGTAGAAACTTGTACTTTTTCTTTTTTTCAAGGTATTATTGTTTTATGTCTGTAGAACAGATTTTTTTCATCACAGTAGAGCATTGCATATATTGGATATTAAACAGATGTTTTAACATATTCTGATCATCCTGTCATCTTAATACTGGTTTTTTTCGAGGAATAGCAGACAGTTTGGCATGGTAGTGGAGAAGACCACGGGAATGATAAGAGGAGTAATCTGTTTTCTGTTTGGTAGCAAGGCTGTTGAAAGTCTAACATGCAATGATAGTAGGCATTGTAATCCTCCTTTCCCTCCTTTCTTCCTCCTAATGAGGGAGATGGGGTCATGTTTATCCGATTTTCCATGCCATAATAAAGAGTAGTGTACTTAGCTTAATAAGATAGCCTGCATGTCTGGACTTTGAAAAAAACTTCTTTCTCCTCTACCATCTAGCCTCAAGTAGACAGGTTTTACTTTTAAAGTGCCTTTCCTTTTGAATCATTTTTTCAGTCTGAGTTAGAGAGGACTTCATACACTTAGAGTGGGGGATATTGCTGAACAGTAGAATCTTGTCTCAAAAGAAGTTAATGCTCACATCATGAGTGCATTGCAGTGTGTTAGTTTTCTTAAAGCATTTCTGAAATGGAGCTATCTCCTACCATCCACTGATACAAAAAGCACAGTTCAAAGACTCTTGATATGATCTTGCTTAGAAAATGCATATGGGGAATCTTCCTTCTTGCCAATAGCTCCTCAGGAGTAAAACTCTCTTCTCTTCTTTACTGGGGAACTCTTGTGCACCAGGCCACTTCTCAAGGCCCGATGTCATCAGAGATGCAAGCCTTGAGGAAGAAATCCAAGCTCACCATTTTGTAGAAGACTGGTTTGATCATGTCATGGGTAAAATTTCCAAAACGAACAAACAAAAATTAAAACAAAACAGGAAGTGTTGGAGAAGAGTCAGATCACATTTCTAGAAACTCTTATGTACTTTGATCTATTGCCAAAATGCTTTAGGTACTTTGAGAATTGTAAGTCTCTTTTTTTTAGCTCATCAGTCTGCCTCATGACTCGTTAGAGAAGTGAAAAAGGTTACCAAAGCCACCACTAGTGACATGAACTTCTCAATATTGTTGGAAGTCCCTTCTGAGAACTCTATCGCTTTTAAACAGTGATGAGCTTATCATAAAATCCCCCGTCAGTGTACAGTGTATTGCCTGTTGCCCACAAAACTCTAGCTTTTGCACAAGCTTAGAGAAAGCGTTAAAAAAAGGAAGGAAAAGGCAACAGCTGTCATATTTATGTGGTTTTCCATGTATTCCTAAGATTAGTCTAGATTCAGTCTTCTTCGTTCTTCTCAACAGCAGTGGGGCGTTGTGAGAGTTTCTTCATGGAACATTGTGTTCAGGCAAAACACGGTCACTCTTGCCTCCTCCCCAAAGGCCCGTTCCTCAGAGCACACCTGGGAAACATCTCTTGGCAGCATATGCAATTAATTGTCTCAGCAGAGGATCTTATCCAACAGAGAAAGATACCATTTAACTATATAAAAGACTATTATATCTAGCAAACATTGTTTCCGATAGTCATTGTCATTGCCCTGCCTTTTGGATTGATACACAGGTAGATTAACTAGAGAGCTGATGTGAGGTGGAGGTGACTAGAAAAAAAGGAAGAAATTGGTGCAGATACGATAATAAGGAGCAGGACACAAAAGGAGAAAAATGTGTGTGTGCATGCACTGTGAATTAATAGCAATAAATCTGTGCAATGAACTCCATGTGTTCAAAGATGATGAAAAAATACTTTAAATATTTTTCAGTTTCCCTATAGAGTTATGCTTTTCTTATGTCAAACCTTAATCTACAGTTCTAGGGTCTGAAGACGCATTTGCAGTGTTAAAATGACCTCTTTCACTTAAGATTTAAAGCAGAATGATGGAAATCTAAACATCGTATTAAGCAATATTGATTTTTTTTCATTTGAATGGAGTAGGGAAAAGTAATGAGGAAATCTGAATTTAGGTTCAAAGCCACCCTTCACCCTCAATCTGGAAGTTTAGTCTTTTATGAGAGAGAAGTGCCAGCTAACAGTATTGAGTGCATTAGTCTATAGCAAATCTTCTATTGAATTAAATAGAGCCACGATTTCATCCCAAGATATCAAAGCAGTTCTTTATATGAGAGCTCATTTGATTTCCCTTTTAACTTAAATTGAAAACTTTAGAACTGCATGGTATCTTATGAAGTTTTTAGATTATGCTGGGGAACAGATTAATGATTGCAATTTGGCATGGACTTTAACAAGAAAAAGTTAGCCACGCTGTTTAGCCCTTTTCCTGGAATAGTTTGGATCATTTGCTTGATCTTTTCTGAAATTCATTTCTTCTGCTAGAATTCAATTACTTCTGCTTCAGGTTGATATGTTTTGACCTATGCCTATTCTGAGTCATTTCACAGTAAATTTATAGATAACGTTGTTTATCTCTGTAAAAACATCACATAAAACATATGTGGGACTGAATTCAGCAGGATAGCTATTGATTGCAGCATTCCCAATGGAGGGCTACACTGATGAAAAATCAGGGCAGTGTAATTTGCTCACAACCAGTCTTTCAAAGAGCAGGCGGAAAATGTCATCTAGAACCAAGTGTCCAAGCAAAAGCATGTTTAAGCAGCAGACAGGTTTGCACAGGTGTTTAGATCCAGCTGAAAACTATGATATATGCTAGGCAGGTATTTCTTTTCAGGAAAGAGAAACATAGTAGAGTTACCAATCCACATTTATTTTCTGTCTGAGAGTCCTCCCACCTTGAGAGCATCCTACATGCCCCTTCCCATTGCCTGGGGTTGTAAGTTAAGCATCCTTGATCCATCCCATGTACATATAGCATAAAGTTGTCTTTATGATGTTTCTACACGTAGCTGGGAAATATGAATGTAGCACCTGGCTCAAGCAATGTAACTGTTAGAGCATATACTTGAATATGGGCTGTATAAGCTTACTGGCACATAGGTAGCTGGCCACCATCCCAGTTCACCTTCTCTGGCTGGAATTGAAAGGGAACTTGCCTATTAATTGTTGAAATGAATCTGCCTTGCTTAGCTGTACCTGTGTGAGTTGCAAGCAAGATAGTTCAGCAGAAGAAGCATGAGAGCACCTTTGGCAGGGTATGGTAGGTAACTGTTACAATGGGGCTGCCTCCTTGCTTGCTTAGGGCACTCTTAGGAAACATTTAATCCTAAATCTTGGCACAGAAACCCCATTGTAGTCACAGATCCAGATGAAATGTTGGAAGATACTAAAGAGTGCCCTAATTTATACTACAACACTGTATTCTGTTACTGAAATCAGGATTCTGGTCGAATTTTCTATTTCAGATACAAGCTGTACAACTCACTGTTAGAAATAGTGTTACAGTTGCTAAACTGGCTCTGTGCTTAGAGGATGACAATTGCTAGTGAAGAGACTACAATAAAATAATAAGTAAATTAGACAAATCCAGGATAATGAGGATTGTGCTATTGCTGTAAATACAGAAATAGCTATTGTCAAAGACAAGGAAGATTCTCTGAAGGTATGTTCTATCTAATCAAAACATTTCTCACATGGAGAAATAGCAAAAGCAATAACGTGATAGAAGAAACAATAAGCTATACAAAGATGCGATATGTAGACAAGAGCCACTCTAGAAGGAGGGGTTCCAGTTATGCGAGACACAATTAGGGCTGTTTAGTCCTCTCCAAGTTCATGAAGAATCACTTGGGAGCACCGATTAGGGCATGTATCTTTGTTTTTCTAGTGGCATAACAAAAATAATTAATGGCAAAAATGTGAAAAGATTGACTAAGAACTCTGTACTGATTCTTAGCTTTAAGCTAATTAAAGGGAAACTCCATAAAACTCTGCAGATCCTCATCAGTTGAAAAATTTTCTCCTTTATGTCATTAAGAAGCCATTTAATAATGCAGATTATTATAAGGGAATAGCAGAATGGTTATTTAATATTTTTACTCCCTTTGCTGAACAAGTGGCCTTTGAGACTTCACTGATCTAGATCTTTACAGAGCTATCAGAAGCCACAAGCATTAATTAGGTATATTTTTCCTGTCTGTTATCCTCTTTTAGCTTCAGAGATTGTTCAAAAATGGCCAAAATGAGAACTCTGATTTAAGTTTTTTTACTAAAAAGAACAACACCAAAAAAAAAAAAAAAAAAAAAAGCAAATTTGCTTAAGATTCTCTTCAGTTATAAAATACTTGTGCTTTTGCCTGTGCAGGATGATCATTCTGTTATCAGTATGCGTTTTCCCATGGTTTTTGTATTTCTAGTAAACCACAGAGAAATATTCCCAGACCACAGGTAATCTTTTAAGACCATGTCAAATTAAACCTAGCCCATAATGATTATTAATTATTTTAATTGCTTCCTCTTTAGACTTCATTTCCAATGTT
Organism: Rhea pennata; assembly: GCF_028389875.1. Lineage (NCBI taxonomy): Eukaryota > Metazoa > Chordata > Aves > Rheiformes > Rheidae > Rhea > Rhea pennata. Next base: position 40,700,937 of record NC_084665.1, read on the forward strand.
CGCGGGCTGTATTTGAGCAAAGCCAGTGACCTGAATACCAAGAAACGTTTGCAACTTAAAACTGGGGAAATCGGCAGGGTTATTGCAGATCCAGACTGTGGGCAATGTCAGTCTGTTTCGCTTCAGGAATTGGTCTGTCTCTTCCCACGTGGTCTCGGATTTTGAGGGCCTGACTCAAAAAAGCCCCTAAGTCAACAGGTTCGTGACCAAATCTGAAGGACTTGAACTGTGCTACTAGACCACAGATATGTCCTCACATACATGGTTATTGCTACAGAAAGAGGTGGTCTTCCCGGAAAGTGTTGCCTGTAGAAGAGACATTAATACTTGTCAAGGGCATCCTTGCTATTCAGACCTGTCTCTGCTGTTCCCTTTGCTGCCACCTTGAGAGAAGGACAGACTTTATTTCCTTAGTATCATAAAATAGGTGTTAGACGTAGGAGTGTTCGTGCAACTGGCTAAGTAGGATGGCTGCTCCCTCGGGAACAGAAAGTTCCCTCAGTAAAATAACTGCAAGTTGCTGTTATTATGAGGCAAGAGTAAGGAAAATGGTAAGTCAAGTTTAGGTTAGATATTGAATTAAAAAAAAAGCATGAAAAAAAAAGGTTACACAAAGGAAAAAAAGAAAAGGTATGCTCAGGTATGCCTGTAATTTATTTCTGTTCTTAATAGTGTCACAAGACTTTTCTGAGACATCTCGCCTAGATACAAGAGCTGAGGGCACCATGTGTCTGAACACACCATCCCAGTGTCTCACACTTCAGCATTTAACCCAAAGAAGGTTTCTTAGCAAAGCTAAAAAATTGTCATTTTTTTCCTCCAGGCTGTATCAATTGTTCTGATGAAAGACTTAAAACCTTGCCTCACTTATATATTTATTTATATACGCAGAGCATTGGTGATGCCACTCCTTGACCTCAGAGCTTACCATTTTCCTTAGTCGCCACTTTTGGGTTTCGGCTGGAATCACTTTGGCTGTTCTCGGATTTTGGTAGCTGGGCGAGCTGCAGAGATACCTCCTCTCCGCCGGAGCGGCTGCTGCTCTGAGCTCCGCTCCCTTTCGCTCCCTTTTGTTCCTCTTGGCATCCTTGTTTTCAGCTTCCTTCCTAGAGCTTTTTCAGCAGGAAGGCTGCCTTGGGACTTGCACTAAATCGAGATGTGAGGGATCGGTGTTTCCCTCCCCTGCTAGCTGTGGTAGGGCCCTGGGATATAATATGCAAATCTAGCAAGGGATGTGCTCCCTCCTTCCTTCCTGTTTGGGGCCAGATTTTTCCCTTCTCCGTATCTGGCTTCTTTTAACTTGCATTTCGCTTGTAGTCTTTAATTAGCGTATTCCTTCTAGGTTGGCTGACTTTTTCCTGTTTACAGTTCCGCAATTGCTACTCAACTTTACAAATCACAGACTTCAGGAGCTGTATTCGTTGTCAATACACGTGCTACTCGACTCAGCAGTTTTAATTCACCATGAGCTTTAAGTATAAATTACATGTCACGTATTAATAATGCAGAAAATAACTTAGTGCTGACAGTGATTTCCTGAACAGTCTTCTTCTTTACCTCTTTTTGGGGGTACTGTCATACCTGAGTGGGTATTTCTGAGGAACATGGCGTTGCCCAAATGTAGAGGTTCAAATTAATTATAGTGGAAATGGAACTACTAATTTTGCAAGATTTGTCTGATGAAGGTGGCAGGGTTTGAGGAGAAAACAGAGGAGCTGCGGTGCAATCCATCCGAGTCTGCAAACAGGAGCAGAGCTGAAAAATGGAAGGGAGGAGTGGGAATAGGGTAACGCTTTCCAACTGAGCGCACTGCGTCTCCTGGCCAGGCCGGCCCCCGTGTCCGTCAGTTTTTCGAGGTAAAGGAGCCTGGTCAACGTCAGTTAATGCGGTGCGCCAATAAATTCTCTTTAACAAGTTTCATATTCGAGCACAGGACATGTGAAATAGCCTGTGTTGTGAATTTTGAAATAATTTTGGATGGAAGACTGTACAAATGGTAGATGGATTTATACTTCTTTAAATGATGTATCAAGATTGTGCAGAGATCTTAATAAAGTCACTGAGTCTTTATATACAATCTAGCAAATTAGGAAACTAATTTATGTCTCAGAATACTGGAACCTTTTTGAAGGTAAAGCTGACTTGCGATTTTATCTGAAAATAATTGGAAAAATGATCAAAAGTTTATCTGTTTTTCCCCCTAATATCAGCCACACTTACGAAGGATATTACTTTTTCCTACAAACCTTTACTATTGTATTTATCTTTCTAAATGTAGGGGTTTTTTTTAAGGATAAATATATTCTTACGTCATGTGTAGTTTTTAATATTGATTACTTGAGACAGTGCATATGACACAGATAATGCACATAAAGGAAGGAGCTTTGATGAGTGTATCCATGTAGTTTAATCCAGCAGACTCTCCAGGCTGTGTTTATATAATACACGTATCTCTGATGTGCTGAGACTGCAGTGAAGTGGCTGGAACTGGATTATGTAGTGGCAGGAAGATGCATACTAAAGGTTTTGAACTAAAGATTTAATTTTGAGGCAACAACCAAAGCAGGAAAAGAGGTTAAGGTTTTGTTATTCACATTCTGAAAAATCAGAAGGAATCTTAGGAGACTGTAGTCATTCTTTTTGCAAAACACAGACCACAAAATTTTATTTCCAATTCCTTCATCAAGACCAATGATTTAAGACTGAAAAAAAGCAGTATATTTTGGAAAGATATATGCTCCAGATCTAAGAGTGCAAATGCAGGAGAATTTATCCGTCCCTCAAAATTTTTCCAAAATTGGTTCTGCTGACTTGAACTTCCAACCATTAGATATTGCTGCATCTTTTCTCCTTCGATTGAGAACTGCCCAATAACAGAGGTTTTTTGATAAAATAAATGGTGAACAAGTTGCCTTAAAATTTCTGTTCTTTGTGTGACTATAATTTTTAGCACAATGATTTTTAGTAACTTCAACCTGCACTTGTGCAATTGAAGCTCTAATCTCTACATGAAATACTTGCATATTCCAGAGATTAGTCTTGCTGTGCTGCAGATGCTCTGGGCAGCCCAGATATTCATATGATGCCAACTATATGGGAGATACTAATGTTAATTGGTAAAGCAGTAATGCTGCCTATTTAAGAGCTGCGGTCACCCTCAAATGTTTGGAGGTGTTGAATTTAAAGCATGCTGTGCATTATGGGCTCGACATGGATCACTGGCTGGACTCCTGTTAATTTTAGTGCTTTTTCCAGTGCTAGAAACATTAACTTAAAAGTGTTATTGTGCTCAAATTTTCAGCCTTCTGGGGACCAAGACTTTAAATTGTTCTTTCATCGTGCTTCCCAGTTACCAGATCTTTCTTGAGATCTTTGATAGTCTGGCATTTCTTTTAATGAAATAAAAATAAAGAGGCTGTATTATGATTTACAATTGCATATAGCATTATGAACAGAAAGAAGATGTTGAAAGTTGAAGCCTTCACAGCTCATTTGAATGTCCTATTTGGTAGCTGAGTGTATGAGAGTCAGTTATGGTCACTTCCTTTCCTCCTGCCCTTCACACACCTCATCACCCCCATTTCCCCAAAAAGTAATTTGAGAAATTACATGAATTTAAACTTAATGAACAGATCAAAAGTTCTCTGAAAGAAGAATAAGCAGACCATCATTTAAGAACTTTGAGGAAACGTATTTTACTGAAGCAACTGAAATAGGGAAAGATCATATGGCCCCTGACAACAGGGAAGTGTGACAGAAAAATATAACAAGACCAGAAAAATACGTGAGTAGATTTACTCTAGATTTTGAAAGTTGAAGAAGAGATGTTCGGTCCTACCAGAGGAAAGATAAGAGGTGGTAAAGGTTTTACATGGGGACAATATGCAGGCATACTGACAAGAGAAAACAAAGAGTCTTTCATAAGAGAGACAACCAATAAAAATGAAAATAGATATTGCATTACAGAGAATACAGAATAAAGTAATAATCATTTATTGCCTTGATTTAACCCTCAACTCAGTATAATGGTCCAAGTTTACCTTCTTAACTCCTTTGATGTCAGTAGAATTGTGTCCAGGATTGACTTTGTCTATATATTTCTCTGCTAAAATTCACTGGATAAAAGGGACAATAAATCAAGGGTTTTTGTTTTTAAGCATCTGTATATGCACTACTAGGTATTTCATAAACACGTATAGTTTGATGTAACCAGCTAGAAATAGATCATTTAATGAGTCCAATATGATTCTGCTGAAATTTATTTATGTTTAAAGCATAAAGAAGCAATCAAGCTCCAAGGAAGATTAAGCTATTTATGCATGATGTGGTTGTTGTAAGAAATCGCTGTCACTTTAGCGGTGATGCAGAAATGGAAAAGCTTCATTCACTTCAATCATACACCCTTAGTGTCTCAGCTCACACAGATGCCGAGAATCACTTGCAGCACTGTGGGTGGGAGATGCACTTCATAGGAGAAGGAGAGGAGTCGGCTGCTTTAAGAAGCAGTCGGCAATGACATGGGGAGAGGAGCAGAGATGGCAAGTCAGTATAGTTTAGCTGTGTGCTACTTTAACTTGAGTAAGAGGAATTGTGGAAGAGCTGTGAGCACTTGAGAGCATAGAGCAAGGCAATTTTTCTTAGTTTGTCAGTACATGGGATAGTCACATAGTTACTGGCCCTTACTGTACAGGTTAAGTGACTATACAGTTCTATGCAAACTCCTGCAGTCTAATTTCCTTTAATAGCTGTTTTACGCTCCCATATTTTGTGGTAACAGACTTACTTAACCTCTGGGTCTCTGAGGGCCATTTTCCATCAACCAGAACCCTGGGAAAAATACTATGCAGTTAATACCAATGCACCAGTTCTACTAATGTCTCAGGATATACATGTGAATAGGTGAGTAACCCAGTTAAGGTCCCATGTTCTCCCTGCATCCGTGCAGCTGGATGAAACACATTCCTAGGGCAGAAACTTACCTAGAGCCATAACTAATAAGTTAAAAACCAGATTGTAGGCGAGCGGAGCACAGTGATGAGAAGACTGAGAACATGTTGCAGCATTATTCAGATCAACATGCTCTCATCTGCAGTCTACAGTTCAGCAAGCTTTCCTTTATCTGACTGAGTTTTCTTGCCTTTTCTCAGTGACTGTCTTGCCACAAGCAATCAAGTAAAAAGAGTCTAGAACTTAAAAGCAATGCTGTAATCAGGAGGAGTAAGTTTGAACACGCTCGTCAGAAACATTTCTAAAACGAGCATTTTCCTGTATGTGTGTGTAATTTATTAAGCTGAACCAGTAGCACCACCTGACATGAGATATGCTCCTTACAATTTTTAACGAGAGCAGATGTTCAAAGTGTAGTTGTGCTAGTCTCAGTAGTTGACACTATGGCATGCAGAAAGGGACGGTAGAGTTGGACCTTATATATTATTTTGATATCTCCCCTATCAAAATGTCGGGAGTTGTCTTGGAAACTACTGGTGATCTTCCTGGTGCCGCTTTTTTGTATTGAAAAAAACTTTGAATGGACCTTCCACTAAAATAAGGGTGGAATTTATGAATGCACAGGCAACTAAGTATTTCTTTGCTTAATTCGATAGGTAATTCTAATACTGCCCTAAAATGCTGCTGAGAATGATTTTAACCCAGAAAGTTTAATTTTTCAAAGAGTTTCTCTATACATGATTGTTTTTTAAGGAAATATTATTTTATCAACAGTAGTGGAAATGTTATTTAATAAGATAGCAAGTATCTTATTAAATAGTAGTTTTTTAAAGGAGGACTACTATTAAAATGTAAAATAAGGTTTTAAAAATAGTAATAAGAGAAAAAGTCCTTATGAAAGGGGGGAGAAATCCTCCTTTTCAGAGAGCAGATGTTATTCTGCCAAATAACTGAATAAATAATATTATGAAAATGTATTCTCTTTCTTCATTTTCTGCAAATCGTCAACTCTCTCAGGCTTGTCTATGAAACCACTGGATCAAAACACTTTGAAATCAGGGGGAGTTTTTCCATTGACTGCCATGAGCTTTGTATCAGAGACACTTGTGGCTCAAAACTTGTGTTAATGCATTGGAAGTGGGGAATATGTTTCTCCACTCCTTTGATGCTAGAAATGGAAAAGCAATGTTGTCTTTCTATATCGTGGGACATAGAACAGCAAACAGCTTGTACCCAGTTCTGTGCTGGTGACCAAGCTAACATTTTTTTGTGACTGCTTTCAGCCTGAGCAGAGACCAAGCACAGTGTTTGTCCTTTTAATGCCAGCACATAATATTTTTGAATATCATAGGCCAGATGCTAAAGGCAGAATGAGCTCAGTCATTACAGAACTGGGCATCTGCCTATGACAGCAGATGTTGTTGTGCCCTTCCTTACTGCTTCTGGTGGCGTTGCACCTCTTGTTGGAAAGACCAAGGATGAAATGCACCTTAGAGACAGAACTTCTCAATAAATGAGCTGGTTTTGTTGAAATCACATCTGGCACACATTAGTAAGCAATTCCTTGTAGGAATGCAAGTCCAGCCCTTCTTACTCACACCAAACTCAATTAAAAATGTGAAACTTTGCTCAGTGAAGACATTGTTTTTGCATTTCTTTTGCATTAAGGGCAAAGGAACTCCTCATTTCAAATGGTTTCAGGCAAGCAAAATCCCAGCAGGTATTCAAGGACTGTTTGGAGAGAACTTTCATTCTCATTTTCATTGGAATTCATCTCGTAAACCACTGATAATTTCTTTAAGCCCACAATGTTTGACATTTGTAATTGAGTTAAAACAGTCTTTTATTGGTGAGTACTTCATTACAATAGGCATAAGTGTAGTAATTTTATCTATCATTCAAGATACTGCTACCTTGTAAAGCTGCACTTAGGAAACTTGCTATTTTTTTCCCTAGACTAATTGGAAGTAACAGTTGGTTAAGCAGCATTACAAAAGGTCATCATTCTTAAAAATAAACAATAGAGGACAGACTTATTCAAAATTGTTGAAGAAAAACCTCTGAATATCTTTTTCAAATAGGAGTAAGTTTTTATAAAACAATGAGAATTTGACATCTGGGCGTCTAATATATAAGACAATTTAAACAAAGACAGTGAATTCTACTTAACAATTTAGGTATGTTTGAAACACCTAATACTTTGTTTGTTTGTGTTTATGTCAGAGGAGCAGTTCTTGCATTCAAGAAGGATTGACCTTAGCTTGATTCAGGGTTTATTTACTGCAGAAAACAAGAGTTTTACTTCTAATAGCTAACAACTAATTCTTTATGACAGTACTGTTTTGATAGGCTGTTTGACATTAGGGCCAGGTATGAGGAACAAGATTAACCCTTCAACAAATAGGCCCCATTTCTTATCTGAAAGAATGTATTTTGAGCTTTTTGGGGCATTCTTTTCATTGCAGTTGAGATTTTAAAATTTGCTGTGAATTACAGCATGGCTATGATTTTAATTGTTGTGAATAAAGGGTATGAATTAATTTATTGTTGCTGTTGCATTACATTCTTATGAAATGCCATTAAAATCCTCATAAGGCAGAGAAGAAGAAAACTGAGATCCAAAGCAGTCGATTTTGATGATAATATTTCTATTAAAGGTAGAGCTTTGGGTCAAGAGAGGGTAAGTGATTTGCCCAAAGCCACAGAAGAAGTATGTAGCAAGTCTAAATTTTGGAATTTAGTGTTCACATTCTCCGTTACTCTTCCTTAACCACAAGAACCAGTGAGCATTCCAGCCAAATGACACCATGTCTTCTCTCTCACTCACTCTCGGTCTTTATCGTTCTCTTTCTATATTTGCTACCTTTTTGTTTTATTTTCTTACATGACACTGCAAAATTTTGCAGGGAAGACAGTATCTGGTATATTTTTACTGATGTGCCACGGTTTCTGGAAGCTCTATATGCATGTTATGTATTCTACATTCTGCTCCACTAGAATAATTATTTGTGACTCAGTGCATAGCCAAGGGCTTGTCTTAATTTGCATTATTAAAATTTTAACTAATACAATAATATCCCTGGAGGTCATTCGCAACCTGCGTAATCTATTTGCTGAAGCAAAGTCATGTAAATTAGAATTATGAGTAGATGATTGTAAATGATTAAGTTAGCATGTCTTAAGAAGTTACCACCCTTGAGCTGAGGTGCAGTAATGTTGCATGCTTCTATTTCATTACAAGGAAACCTTGGTTCAGTTAAGACTAGTTTAAGTCACTGTGCAGTGCGTGATCACCTGACTGTACCTTAAAATCGATTCTTTTAAATGCCCGGGTTATTTTTTCTTGTGCTGAAGTCTGGTGTGGTTTACAAAGTTCAGTATCTGAAACTCAGAGTCATCTGACAGTGTCAATACAAAGTCACACACTTGATGCTTGAAAGTTTCAGTAAACGAATTTTGTACAGGGACAAATGTATGGCACTGGGGGCTGTTGCTGGTGTTAGATCCTGTTTCCCATGCAGGTAATGGCAATATGCTGGACAGCCCGGCTGCTCTAGCGCAGGCACTGAGCACTCTGCCTTTGGCCTCTGGACGCTCTCTAGTGTCCTTGAGTTTCCTGTTTATTGAGGTCAGTGAGGTGTTTGATGTTGACATACGTTATGTTCAGTAAGTGATATGATTACAGCTGAAGCATGGGAGAATTTTCTTGGGAAGTCTTGGAAGTATTCATATTACTTATGAAGTGGCTCTATATACATACAATTTTGGCCCATTTTAGAAAGGAAGAGCTGGAAAGGAGACCGAATGCTCATTTAAGACTCAGGTCAGGGAAGCACTGTACAGTGCAGTACAGATGCAGCACTCCCTCCTAAGGAAACAGGTTTGCAGGATGGGGACCATAAGCAGTAACGTCCTTCCCGGGCAGGGGAGCTTCTAGGACAAGAGGGAATTCCAAAATCCAGGGTGCATGCTGATATGCGGAAAGTCCTCAAATAGTGAGTGCTGCCAAATAGGGCTCCAGCTAGACAGTTTAAGAACTGAGACAGAGATGGTAGCTTTTTATTTTCAGAAAATAATTCTGTACATTCCTTTGAATATTTAAAATGATGGTGGATGCTGTTCATTCATTAGGCATTTTGATTTTTTTTAAAAAAGCAAGAGATGGTATTAGAGCCTGAGAACAGGGACCTCATATCTTTGTGAGAGTTTCACAGACACTTGATTTTATTCATCCACCCACACAGTCTGAGATAAGCATAAGAAAATTGTTGTTATATTTCAAGACAGAAGGCTAACTGTTATGAAAAGCTGTTTTGGACATCAGGTTAAGGGCATCTGTGCTAAATCTTCTACACTTTTTATTTGATCAATTTGAAGATGTTTCTTAAAGTCTGTGTAAAGTTGATTGGTTTTACGGTTTAATGTTCTCAGAGCAGAGTGTTCACATTTTGGCAATTGTACTGTTATACATTAAAAAAAGGAAGCTATCATGAATCTGATGTCATTACTAGTTAGTTTCTTACTGCCATTTTCTTTCTTGTGATAATGTTTAATTCATGCTAGCCTTAGCAGAGATTCCTGTCAAAAAGAAAAGAGAGTTGAATCTCAGGCAAAAAGTTTTCAACAAATGAGTTGAGCCTAGGTAGGATATTTAACATTACAAAGACAGCAAACAGCTTCCTCCCTAATTGTGTCACATTTTCATCATTATTTGATGGATCCTTTGCTGTTATAAATTGTCACATTGCCATCTGAAATCTTCTTGAACTATGCCGATATACATCAGCTGAAGCGATCCAGTACTGCAAACATCTACTGCGTGTTACAAGTTAGATGAGCCTCACCTGTTCAAGCAGGGCTACGTAAGTGCAGGGGTTTCCTAGTTGTTCGCACAGCTGAGAAATTAAACCAGTCCAATAATATTATAGGCAGATTGTTTCCAAACACTGTTGGAAACATTTATTGTAATTTATGACAATGGCTTTATATTTGTGGTGTTGGTTGGGTGTGTTTCTTCGCGTTCGTGCTGGTTGAGCTCTAGCTGCCTCATGGCAATTTACGGTGAAACTTCATTTTAAACTTTTCTTACAAAGAGGAAACTCCAGGGAAAGAAAAAAATGGAAAAAAAAAAAGAAAAAAAAAACAGAAAAATCCCCATACCTCATAGAGGATATTGCTCAAATTAAATGTGCCCTCCAGTGTCATAGCAGTAGTTGTATGGGATTTCTGCAAAATACTCAGATTACGCAACATGACATTTTCTGATAAAACACGAACTGAATCTAGTTTGCAGATTATCCTTAAGGTATTCACTATGAAACCCGTTCTTTCCTTTCTTTGGAGGCTGTTCTCCTATGACTTGGCTAAGCCAGAGCTGCTTTCTCTCATCATCTCCAAACCAGATACTGTCTGGGTAGAACATCTGATGAGGTATTACAGTTCCATGATAATTACCTTTTGTGTGCCAGTATTTTTTCTCCTTCACTTCTACGGAGGAACAGTTGGCGAGCAGTCCTATTGCTGCCAGTGAGACTGTGATTTGTGTGAAGCACGATTCAATACAAGAATTGCCCTATTTTCCTGAAAACGTCTTTACTTTTAGCCCTAATAGCAAAAGGCTGGATAGCATGCTTTGACAGCAGTTAGCATACCTGTAAAGCTGTCCATGAGCAGAAATTTAGGGCACCAGGAATTTGTTCAAATTTTCATTTTTCTGAGATATGACATAAAATTGAGCAAATGGATATGTAATTTGAAGCCAGAACAGGCCAGGTATTTTTCTCGTGATTTTTTAAGAAGTTGTATGTGAATTTGAATTAAGAAATCCCCACTTGAGGCCTATTGTGAAAACAACCCGTGAAAATAAGTTATTCAGTCGTCCTAGCCTGCTTCTCCTGAAGTGGCAAATGTCATAGATTTCATGAAAAACAGCTCATATTACCTATCCACTGGAAAAACAGCTCATATTACCTATCCACCGAAAATGAACAGCAGCAAATACTTTCCTACATACATTATTTTCCCACATGCATTAAGTTTTCCTATGTACATTGAGTTATACATGCCCTATATGCATTAATCCCCTTGCTTTCCGGACTAAAAAATGCTTTTTTTCCCTAAATTTCATTATAGACAACTTTTGGGGGAGCCAGAAATTTCATATGCTTTCAATAGAGAGAAAAGAGGATAATTCTGAAAAATACACAGGTTCAAACACATCTCCATGTGCTGGGTTGGCTCCTGCTATCACTCGTTCTTTAGGGTGTTTCCTTCCTGATGTGCAAAGGAGGTTTAAACATTTCTCCCGTGGTGCTTCCTGAATGTATGCTGCTGCAGAGGTTTCTTCCCAGTCCTTGTCCTGCAGCCCACTTTGCTGTCCTTCGTGCGCTGAGTTTGCTCGGTAATGAAAATCAGCAGAAATGCAATAATCTGTACAAATGCACTAGGCCTAGAGAAGTGCGTCAGAGCTACCAGCCTACCAGCATTACCCAGTCGAGGCAGGAGACGTGAAATGATACCCACTTCCAGCTTGCTGTCAGAAGAGCTGAAGTGCTAAAGTGGTGGTCACGAGAGACTGCAAAGAGAAAAGGTTCTCCAAAGGCGTTATTACCTTTTTTCCCCAGCCAAATGCAATGTTCCAATATCTTGCTGTATGGGTTTGAAGTACGACTATTTTTTGATACTGATACCCCTCAGAAAGCGCTTAGAGAGTTGTCACTCCAATAAGGAGAAGATAATGGGAGAAAAAAGAAAAAATACCCTCCCCCAATATTTAAGATCATAATTCTCAGGATTCTCTGGGTGGCAATTTCTGTGTGGGCTGAAGATGCTATCATGAAGTAAAGAATTAATATTTTCCAAGATTCATGGTTCTATTAATTTGTTATCTCTCCTTAAACTTTTACTGTTCCAGGACAGGGCACTTCTCCAGAGGCTTCTTCGTCTTTGGGATAAAATTTACATTCTGCTGCAATGCAATCACAATAATATCACACAGTATTTTCAGTTTTTAAGTCACCAGATGTGCCTTCAGGCCCAGCAGCCGTCACAATTTCAGCATTCAGGTGTGAATTTCTACTACCTAGTTCATAATTGGTAGTAATAGCAATAACAAAAAAGACGTTTGAGCTGATTTTGAATGAATTCTGGCAGATAAATAATCTACTTCCAGGCATTCCATAAGTAAAGGCAGAAGCTGCTTTTGTGGGGTAAACGATTTGGTGGAAATGATTTACTGAGCTCTAATTAGGATAAACATTCTTATTCATGCAAATGACAAAAATTAACAGGCTCTGATGTTTATTAATTCAAATATGTAGCTGTTTTATTTCTGAATAATTTTGAAACTGATAAATGCCCAAGTTCAGTTACTGTACAGGCAGTTACTATGGATACTTGGATTGCAAAATGTGTGGCTTCATGGCTAAATTTCTGCCAAAGACTATGCTGCTAAATAATGTGTCCATTTTTTGGCAAGCACATGAAGTGGCGTGATAATATGTTCATAGTCATAAACACAAAACCAGCAGATAAAAGTCAGGCTGGCAAAACATCAGTGAGCTTTATTTTGCAATTATCTTTTTGCATGTCTCCTTGGAGCAGATTCGTCAGGTTTGTGTACATAGAGTTTGTTTAATAATGGCTTTTAAAGAGAAGTTCAATGACTATTTTTGTTCTGACAAAACCACCCCTGCTTCCATCTGCCCATATGCCTATACTGATGCAGCTATCTCCTAAAGCCCGTCAGCTTTCCTGCCCTTTACTGATGCTACCTAGTCTCATGGACGTCGTCTTATAAGCAAGTCATCCTTTGGGTATCAAGATCGAGTGTGTTATACTCAGTTTCTCACTTTAACATATTTCCTCTGATAATGGACCTTTGCATTTGATTTATTAAATATTGTCATATGTTACTCAGTGATACATTTTCCAAAAAGAAATGTGTACAGAAGCAGCCACATCATTATGACTACCATGTCCCATCTCATGTGTAGGTCCTGGGATTCTCTCTGGCTCCTACGATTTGGGAGTCCTCCCAACGGCTAGATACTGCATGAAAATCAGGCGGCTGTACAATGAAAGACAGGTTTAAAATTGGTTTTTTGCAGTAGTCATACTTTTAGACACAGTAAAATGAAACTGGTGATGACCAGAATCTGAATACTCAAGGGAAAGGATGAAATATTTGAGGGACTGGGTTGGCAGGGTGGTTTTCTGAGGCAAGAGAGAAGTGAGAGCAGTGGCCTGTGAGCCACTCTTCGGAGGCTGGTAAGAAAGCTCATGTGAAAAATGAGTTTCTAAGTGCTCACAGTGGTAGGGCTTGTTTCTCAAACAAGAGGAAGAGGGATTTATGTCTTTCCAAAGCGTCAGATGTTGAGCTGTTTGTACAAAGTTAGGTGGCAATCTTGAAAGAGCTTTTTGCTTGTAAAGCAGCCAAAGAGAATCAGTGTTGGTTCAAGGAAGGTATCGGCATTCGTTCGTTCGTTCGTTCCTACGATACGGGGACTGAAAACTCACCCTGCAGCCGTAGGCCCTGGCTGCATGGGAAGCGCTCGGCGGAGGGACGGCTGTACTCACTGCAGCGCCCTTTGCAAGGCAAAGCTGATGGCTTACGTCTGCTTGACAACCAACGCTGCATGAAGGAGCCCGTGGTTAAGCAGCAGCTCCTGCACCAGAGCCGCCTCCTCACTTGGGGATGAGGAGTACATTAAGATGCTGTAGCAACTTTTAAAGCAAAATTACATATTTTGCTATATTCTAGTGCAGCCTGTGTATTGTACCACTTTCAGGAAATAGGTTGTGGAAATTTTGCACCATTGGCATTGAGTGGCATTTTGCCAAATCCTTTCCACCATATTCTTTCCACTTTTTCTCGTTTACTTTTTATATGTGTTATTTCCTGTAGTTTGGATTTCTATTTTATTTATCTTTACTTAATTCGGTCATTTTATAATTTTAGTGGCTTTTTCCTCACTTGCTTCTTAGCTTCTTTAGTTAAAATCATGAGTTTGTAACTTGAGGCTTGGCAATGTAGTTTGGAGAGACAGATTTAGAAGTATGAATTTGTCCTTGAGGAACAACTTTCTTATTTTTATTTTTAATATCTTGTGCAAACAAAGTGATTGATTTAGATGATCCCCAAAATGGTAATAGCTGAATGGACTGTTCAATGTGATGCTATCATCACAGTGAATACAAAATGTTAAAAATGTAATAACAAGGAAATTTAGGGGAAGTGGGTACATCCTTCGTGGAAAGCAAGAGCCTAACCAGTGAAAAGGGTACCTCTTTCACCTTTGCTAAGGCAGTGATGTTACTGACTCTTTATGGGAATAGACTCAGACTCAGTATGGAAATACTGGTCACAAAGCCTACATCATCACGCAAACTTTCTAAATGTATAATATTTTCATTGGGATGAAAAAAAGATGTACAGGATTCCTAATTCTGGCTTAGTATGAGCCAGATATGTGAAATTCATCTTGATGTGAGATGGACCAAAGCTTATAATTTTACTATTAAAATTTCACTCAACTGATTTATATTTCAGATGAGTGGCCAAAAGTAGCATAGCATTTAAAATGCTAACAACATTTTTTAAACTGTGATTTAAATAGTAATTCATGGAATAAGTTACTCTTTTATGGCATAATGTGCGAAAAAAAAAGAATTAATTCCACATTCCCAATTCCCCAGTACAAGAGAGACACGGAACTACTGGAGAGAGTCCAGCACAAGGCTACGAAGATGATTAGGGGACCATAGCATCTCCCCTATGAGAAAAGGCCATGAGAGCTGGACCTGTTTAGCCTGGAGAAAAGACTGAGATGGGATCTTATCAATGTCTTCAAATATCTTAAGAGGAGGTGTCAAGGGGATGGGGACAAACTCTTTTCAGTGGTGCCCAGTGACAGGACAAGAGGCAACGGGCACAAACTGAAACCCAAGTTCCACATGAACATGAGGAAAAACTTCTTTCCTGTGAGGGTCACAGAGCACTGGCAGAGGTTGCCCAGAGAGGTTGTGGAGTCTCCTTCTCTGGAGTATTCAAAACCCACCTGGATGCAACCCTGTCTAACATGCTCTAGGCAACCCTGCTTGAGCAGAGGGGTTGGACTAGATGATCTCCAGAGGTCCCTTCCAAACTCAACCATTCTGTGATTTGCTGATGAAAAAAAGATACAGATTCACTTTATATGTTCTGGTATGGCTCTCACCACTAGCAGTCGGTGAAATTTTACCTAGTGAGACTTCGTAATTTTTGTTTTAAGTTTGTATTGTTTCATGAATTGAACCTTAGGGTAAAACTCTTTGTTTTGGTAATCACTTTATATTTTTGCTATATTTCTATTCATGGAAATACAACAATTTAAAGGTGAAATTTTCATAGGCAGTCAAATCAGATGAGAGACACTTCCTAGATGAAAGGAACACGTGCTTCTAACTAATGAGTGCTTAAATAATCATAGTCTAGTGAATTTTAAAGTATTTAATACATTAAGTAAGGATGTGGCCATGTAGTTTCCTGCTAGTATGCCTGTGTGAAAGCAGGGTGATCGTAAGACAAAGACTCAGTCTCAAAATGCCAACTGTGAGGAGAAACGGAACAGTAGATCTGCACTAGCTCATGCCCTGTGGTTTGTATTTCTGATCCAGTTCTCCACTGACTTTAGTTTTGTGCTGTTTTTAAGAGAGCTTTGAGGTATAAACTAAGAGTTTATGTTGGTTGTAGAGCTAAGGAATCTGCTGGGATCCACTAGTACTGTTGTGACCAGAAATTAATATGTTCTTTCATGTCACCACTGTTTTTTGTCAGATGCAATAGAAGTGCCCGTTGCTCCTTGTTTCTCAGTGGAAGTCGCTATTTGTCTACCTGACTTGCCTGTCTTGGGTATAACTGAATTATATATATACATGTAAAGATTTAGTTTGTACAAGATGAAGAAGAATGGAGGTAAGGGATATGAAAACTGTAGCTGAAGATTTGCTGAGAGTGAATCTGCATGTCAGTAACAAACAGTGTGGAGCACTAGGAGTGTTGTGAATCGGAGAGGTTTTATATTTTCTAAATTTGTGAATTATATTTATAAACCCAGCACTGCCGTTTTACATCCCTGAAATATATTTCAAATGAGTGGCCAAAAGTAGCAAATCATTGTTAATTTTCTCAGATTGCAGTGGATGTTGGGATTTTGAAATGCAAAGATCATGTCTATTCTTAAAGTTTTTGATATCATAAATTGCTTAGGAAACTATTGAATTGGCTTAAAAATCATAAGATAAAAAATTAAATGAAAATATACTGGTATTCATCAGCCTTCTAGGGTTTACTACTGTCTGAATACAGACAGAAAGATGCAACTTTTCCTATAGAGGAATTTTTATTCTTTTTGGTAGGCGGAAGTCTCACTTTCACGTGAAGGTTTACAGGATTATGGCAGTCACCTTGCAGATGGCAGTAGATCACCTAACTGCTAGGAGAACACAGGCATTTTTGATAAATGCAAAGTTTCAATCCTTTTCAAGTTATCTCGAAATAGGAAAAAAGAGGAAAACTAAATTGCTTGTTATTTTTTAAAATGTACACTCAGACTCTACATTTGACTAGTCAGGTTATTTAATGATATCATCACATCTACATTTTTTTAAAAACTTCTGTATTAGATGAAAGTTTGAGGCATTTGTGGTTAAGAGCTTAGGTTAAGAATTAAGCAACTCAACATTTGCAGATGTTTAATGGCACAGATTTGTTTTGTCTATAATGTACAGAATTTTAACCACACTGTCTAGATCAGCCAATTTCAATGCTCACAGCAATTTTAATTCTAGTTCAACTCATAAGCTTTCTTCCTACCTAATTCTGGTTTCATGTAACTCATCTGATGTCACTGAAGTTTCTGCCAATTTACGTTAATGTAAGTGCAAATTTTGAACTCTTACTCAAGTTAAAGGGTTCAAGAATGAACACGAAGTGGATCATTTTTTCTCAGCTTGGGCCCATTTATACACAACTATATCCTTTACCAGTTAATACTTGCTAAAATCATGTTTGAGCTGTTAGATTCCTGGCTGTTAGATTTAGTTAATCTCATGGAGGGGGGACAATTCTGTTCATCACAGAAATGCACTTAGGATGTTTCTTTGCTGGCGAGTATGTGGAAGGGCAAAGGTGAAAGAGTGAGGAGAATTATTTCTTTAACGTAAGTATTTCCTGTAGACAGTGATTACATGCAGGTCTGTGAACTTTAGTCAGCTGCCCACAAGCATTTGAACTGTGAGCTCAACTTAGTGTTTGTCTAACCTTGCTTTTTTTCTGTATTTCCAAGACATCTGGTAGAGACTTTTAAAAATGAAATTCCTTTTTTTTTTTCTCTTTGAGGATGAAAGATCTAATACTGTAATTCTGAGGGTAGGCCGTCTTTTTTCAGCATGCTTATTATTATTATTTACAATACTTTGTTTCTGTTTTATTTCTTCAGATACTTGTGCATATTGCAAAGGACAGATAGATGAATTCGAATTCCATATTATTCTTTGAATTACTGAAATACATGTTCCCAAATTATTTGCAGATCTCTCTCAGTTTTTCTTTTTTTTTTTTTTAATTTCTTGCTTAGTACTCCAGAATAGTCTAGATTATTTTCATCCATTTCCTTTCCTTGCATCTCAGAGTCTTTTTGATAAGCTCCTTTTTTCACTGCTTCCATTGTGGGCAATCAATTATGTACGGCCAAAGTTGAAGCTCTGCCCCCTTAATTCCACTTGATTCTCTCTCTTCTGCTTTCTGGAATAAAAATTGTATGTCCAAATATCAAAGTGAATCATCTGCCAATTTCCTCACTGACTTCAGTGAAAAGTTAGACAGTAGGATCTTAAATGTTGTCTCTCCTAAATGGAAAGCACAGGGGGCTGGATTTGTAAAGAGACATGAGTGTAAGCATGGAGAGGACTTTGCGTGACTTGGACATTCACCACATGAAATGAAGCAATTGTATCTAAAGCCCTTTTCTGTGTGCCTCTGTCTTTCATATATCAATAACATCACAAAAAGTTGTCCTGCGATGGTTTTCATTTTTCAATGCACTCTGGTATTCAGCCTTCTTAAGGAGGCATAGCAGGAGCAGTAAAAATTCAGCAAAAATTTGTTGTCTGATGTTTAGTGTGGGTGTGGAGAGAAGACACAGAAACCATTGGCAATCTCGAAGGCAAGATCATTTCATTTTCTAATCCTCTGCCTCTCACAGGAGAATTGTTTCTTACCAGTAGATTGCTTAATTACAAACTTTGTAAATAAAATCTCAGAAAAAAAAATGGTGATTACATGAGAGGTAATACTTTCTTGCACTTTTTTCTGTAAAACAGGAATCTCATACCAAAGAGGTATGAGATTTATATTTATATACAAAGAGTCTGAAATACGTTATCATGAAAATGAGAAGTCAGTGGAGATGGAGTCACAGAATCACTTTGGTTGGGAGAGACCCTGGCAGATCATCCAGTGCCACCTCCTGCACAAAGCAGGGCCAACACTGAGTTCAGACCAGGTTGCTTAGGGCTTTGTCTCACTGGGTCCTGAAAAATACCAATATCCTGATATACCAAAACTCCTGATAAACCAATTTACACTACCGAGCAGTCCTTTAGTAAATTTTGTATTGACCTTGCTTTTTTTGGAATTGAGGAAATGTTTATGTACTCCAAGTGGCAGTCCAGGAATGTTGAAGTAAGATCATGGGAATGAGAAAACTCGTGGCATGAGCATGAAAGCTATGCCTCACAGTAACTAGAAGCTTATGTACTGTATTGAGACTAAACATATCCAGTGTTACAAAATTCCAAAAATTAAATTGTTTAAACTGTTTCCTGATCAGAGCAATGTTTGAAATAGTCCAAAAAGTAGTGTTCTAGAAAAAACACAAACAGTTGGCTAGAAACCCTTGGGGAGTCGGTTTTCAGAGATACTAAGAATGCACAAGTCTTACGGAAATCTGTAAATTCTTTGAGTATTGCGTACTTGAGTAATACAGGCCTTAAAATCACTATTTTGGTTTTAATTTGTTCCGTGCACCTCCTCTTTACCTTACACTTAGCAATTCTATTTTTTCCTGAAAATGAAATGGAGCTTAACTTAGTGTTTTCTGCCTTAGTGTAACCTGCTGTTTTCCAATATGGTCAGATACATCCTTTTGTGCCAGCACACCTACTCACACTTCAGTCCGTTTTGTCTTTCAGCCAGGTAAGGGTCTAGAACTGTGGTCTCGGTTTCACCATCTCTTCAGTGCCTGGATTTCTTAAAACCATCTTTAATAGGCAGTTTCCTTTTCCTTCCCAAAGACATCTAGTTAGAGCAATCTGCTGAATATTTCAAAGTTTCAAGATCAAGCCTCCACACAGGAGGCTTTTTGTTTTCACAGTTTTGCTGCTTGTTCTTAGTACGTTTGTTGACTATCAGCTAATACTCCGCTTTTCACTGACCACAGACTGCTGTAGCCTGTCTTCTACAGGACACCTTGGGAATGTACAATGCAGTGTCAGTCGTCATATCTGATAACCTTATTCTAACACTCTCTGTGGAGGAAAGGGCTGAGGGCGAGCTCAAAAGCATTTTGCGAGCAGGTGGTAATCGACTGCTAAGAAACTTTAAAAGGAAAGGGTTTTATTTATGCAAAGCTGCATTGGTGTTTTGTGAGCAGCTTGTATAATTTTTAAATTATTGTTTTGCATGTAATTAAAAAATGACCTGTACCCGTTGGATATCTGATCTGTCAACTATCTGGAAGAAAGAACATAGTGCATGCCATTGACTGACTTACTGATTTCCAAAGGCTTTTAATGAGTAGAAAAGGTTTAGACCACTGACAGTGATGGATTTGCATAAGGGATATGGCTGGCGCACTGGTCTTTGAAAGTAACAATGTCACCTAATTTGAATAATAAGAAAAATTAAAAAGAAAATTGTACGTAAATAACTCTCATGCTTTTTTTTGCTTTATTTTCTTATTTGGTCTTTGCTTTAGTAGTTTGATAAAAAGAACAATAGTTATTCCTTTTTTATAAAACTGTGTCATAAGAAAAGCAGTAGTAGGTAATCTATAGAGGAAGGGTGTAAGAAAAAGGAAATGGCAGTGATATCAGTATCTTTTTGGGCCTAGGTGCCCAAACTGTGATACCCTGAGATTTTGTCTGGTTAACAGAAAACAGAGCAGGCAGTAGTTAGCCTTATTTTGCAGTGCCCGTGGACACTGACAGCTCTGTAGTATCTTATGCTGACACCACTTGTTTCCATGTATTTTTTTTATCATACTAAGGAAGAAAGAAGGTCTTAGGTTCAGTTCTGAAATTCCCCAGTCTGTTCCCCTCTTTAGGATGAGTTCCTCTGTTTTAGGAAACAATTTTAAAGAAATGGTATGAAATGAGTTTTCCTCACATTTTATCCCTCCCCCCCCCTTTTTTTTTTTGCCAATAGAAAAGATACTGTTGGGTAGTAGGTAAAGAGTGAAAAGAGAGGAGGAAAGTGAGCAAAAATCCATCAAGCATAAAAGACCAAATCCAAAGACCTTTCATTGAGGAACTTTAAGAGGTAAATATACTTGAAGGTCTAGCTCAACAAGCACCTCCAGAAGGAAGAGCAATTATATTGCAACTGTGAAAATAAAGTCAGCAGACCCCAAAAATGTAGA
Organism: Rhea pennata; assembly: GCF_028389875.1. Classification (NCBI taxonomy): domain Eukaryota; kingdom Metazoa; phylum Chordata; class Aves; order Rheiformes; family Rheidae; genus Rhea; species Rhea pennata. The sequence continues at coordinate 40,721,564 of NC_084665.1, forward strand.
TTGGGATTCATCTCTCCTAGCTTAAGCTGCCTAGCAGTAAGGAGTCTGGTATGAGGAAATCATCTGAGTAATGGAGAGAGATGCCAGAGAATCATTTATTCCACGCATACTATTGGCTGAAGTTATAAAGAGTTAATTTAGAAATGTTTTGATTTTGCTTATATCTTTTTCATATCAGCAACCATAGCTGAATCTCGCCCTTATTTTTCCTATTTAATCCCACATGTACTTTGTTGATTTTTCCATTGCAAAGCAGATAAACAACAATCTGTAAAACAAATCCAGGTAAAACAGATACAAAGACAGCTAACCATTCCTGGATATCTGTGAAGTTTGATCTGATTTGTTAAAACAATTTATTTTGAATGGGTGGCTGTCGAAATCAAGTTTATAACTCTACCACACTTCAGAGGAGTGGAGTTACCAGTAGAAAAATAAGGAGGAAGAGAAGGATGCCATGCCTCTGCCCCACTCCAATTAATAATGCCAAGTGCTGCATGCATACTGTAATGTGATCCATTAGTGGCTTTGTAGCTCCCTTTCTCCAGTCCTGTTTCAGAAATAGATATATTTAAGTTCTGTTCCAAAAAGTAGTAATAATAGTAATATTCTCAGGAGCAGGTAAAAGCTAGAACTTCACCAAAGTGAACATGAGACTTGCTGATTGTTGTCAGAGGAGAAATTTGTGAAAAAATAGGACATAGTTTACATGAATTTTTTAATGGGAGTTCTACAAAACTTCAACGTATTTCATTTTACCTCCAGAGTGTGATATTTTTGTATGTTTCAGGCTTTAGCACTTATTCTGTTAGGTTTATAACTACATCTTGCAAATACCAAAAAAAAAAAGTGCCCATAGCAAAGATTTTCTGTAAACCCCTGTTTTTCTCATGGGGGTTTGCCATTTGTCCTGGTAATGATGGCTTTGAAATTCTTTGTAATCACATACATTTAGCTGCATAGCTAAATATTTTTATTTTAAAAATTGGAGAAATATGTGCAGGGTTAAGAAGAGAGGGTAATTTGTCATGACCTATTTTCATTCCATTCCAGTCAAAATTGCACCACTTAGCTGAGTACTGAAAAAGGATGCCCGAGGCATACTTGCGTTAAATCATCGGCTAATGTCAGGCCAGATTTCTCTGTTTTACTGGCTTAGTTTCAGTAACACCTTTCTGCAAGGGATACCTGTGTGCTGCACACCAGCCAGAAACTTTTGTGAGCTAAGATAACAAAAAAGGGCTGAAATATTTGCATATGATATGAGGAAAGATCTTCAAAGGCGTCTTTGCTGTAGCTTGCTCTAAAGTAATGGTAGTCTGCATTCAGCTAAAATATTGATGATTTTGTGTGGGAGATTAATAGGCTGCATTGTTAAAGTAAAATATAATAATTGCAAATTCAATCATGGTGTGAAAGAAATGTAACTCCTCTGAACTTCTTACTATTGCAGCAACATCTGGCTTCTGATCATGTATCACAAACAGTTAAGTACTTTGTCCCATTCCTTAGTCTGAAAACATAAATGAGATAAAAGCTATTCTAGTGTATTTTGATTTCAGTCTGGAACAGAACACCAAAGAACTATTTTTCTTCATTTACTTTGATCCTTTCAGCAGATCCTTCATCTGCTTTTGGTTGTGTTGCTCCTGTGGAAGCAAACAAGTTGGTCCCTAGTATGATGGAAGATGGAGTCCAATTCAGAGTTCCTGATTTAGTAAAATTGCAAGTGTTTACAGAAGCCACACGCTGGTAGCAGACACCTTCCCACCTTGCTCTGCCTCCCACCTCCCTCCTCAACACCCTGCCTGTTGGGCAGGGCTGATGAGCTGTGCCTGGTGCGCAAGGCATTGCAGTGAGAGAAGTTCAGCCTACCGGGAAAGTGTGAGTGGCCGTGGCAGGGAGCAACCGGGTAAAATGCCCTCCAAAAAGCTCTGGCCTGGACAGGTCTGTCACTGGTGTGGCGTACTAGGCATTTACAGCCTAACACTGTCTCCTCCGCTCTAGCACTCCATGTGCCAAATTAAGTCATTAGGAGATTTGAGGTCTATCAACCATCTGTGCCTAGTATCCGTCCTGAGGTGGGAATGAGCCATCAGTGCAGCACTGTAATGGGGCAAGAAGGTCTCTGGGATATGTCTCAGGCGTTCGGATCAGTGTGCCCATGACTCTGCTGGATGCAGTAGCACTTACCATCCACCTCTTCCAACTAGTTAATGTTTGAGTCTCTTGAGAAGTCTGTAAATAAAGTGAGACCTTTTGTTGTATTTTTATCAGTGACTGGGAATAACCAGCAAGCTTTGTTGTGATTGAGAAATTTAATAATCCATAAAGTTCTTTTATATCTTTAATTTATGTTGTGTTCATAAATCAGGAAAAACAGCATTAGTTATGGCTTTCTTCCTGGTGGTAGGTTAGAATACAGCGGCTGTGATGCTCCAGTTATAGACACGATTGGATTCATTCTAAATCCAAACTGAAAATTATATTGACCTTATCAGAGGAATATGCCCTTTATTAAATCTTCTTGTGGGGGTTTCTTTGTGTTGTAAGAGCTACCTCACAGTTTTGCAGTAATGTACTTGGAGATAAAATCATTGATTATTAGTCCTGCTGTTTGCAAGCAGTAAGTATTAACCAGTAATGATTTCCTTTTTTCCCCTTACCTCCTTTATTCAAATTTCCATTATCTTAGTGTCAGAAATTCCTAATCTAGAATGTCCCATTATCAAGTCTGGATCTGCTTCGCCTAACCCAAATGCAAATCTGCGGTATAGACCGTGTGAATAACATCTGAATAGGGGCTGTAGTGATCCTACAACCAGTGGGATGTCTCCAGATTAGGACATAGAGATCTGAAAGCAAATTCAGCTTGCTGTTTGCCAAACTGAAACCCTCTGTCAAACGCAAACATCAAAGCAAATCTGCGTGGCTCTCCACTGGACTGTTGGTCTGACATAGACAGAGATTGCTCAGACGGGAGCTCCAGATATCTTTGGTACAGAAAGTTCCTTACAAAGTAAATTACAGAGTTCTCATAAGCCATTCAGAGAGGAAACAAAATTTAAAAGATTACAGCCATTTTAGTTTGCTGATAATGTCTGAAAATAATGGTCAGTCTCTGACATTGATTTATTCTCAGTGTGTTCACTAGTCTGGGAAAGATTGTATCTTTTACTTGTATTACCTTTACTTAGTATAGGATATCTCTCTAAAATATATGCAATCCCTGAAAAGAGCAGAGTTTTTTATTTAATGCAGTGAATTTATATAATTGATAAACAATCAATTTATATAATTCCTTTTAAATAAACTTGCAAGACTTTTTACCATAGAGAACCAACTCAAACATAGAGAATGGCTGCTTCAAATTGTTAGTGGATTTTTTGTCCTATTGATCTATGATGATAAGTTTTAAGAGTATCTAGGATACTCCTAAATAAGTTTCACTTTATGGATATGTGAAAAACCTGTGAATCTCCTTTGAGAATGTTCCCTCATTTCTCCTGGTGTGAGATATGCTATTTCTGAAAATTTTAGAAATGGCAAGGAATTTGACTTTGCAGCTCCCAAGTCCTGGAATCTGTGGGTGTAACTTTTTGACGTAACTCTCTGATGTTCTGTCTCTGTATGTGAATACGCATTATAACTGCTATGGGGCTGGATGAAAAGGACTAGAGGAATCAGAAGGGACAAGTTGAATAACAGCACAAGTGAAATAACAGAGATGAATGCTTTTAAAGGAGTTAAGGAGACAAGGGTGATGATGGTCTTGCTAAGGAAGGGACGTTAGATCCCTAGATCAACTGATATTGTTTATTTTTTCTTAATTTAAAATATGTGATCACATAGAATCAAAACCTTGAAGATCATAGTATAGGGAGTAAGGTGGGCCAATTAAAATGGAAGGAAGACTATGCAAGCTGATCATGAAACCTGAAAGAAATATCACAATATGTAAGAAAGATGGGGTTTGTTTTTCCATAGAAACTGAGTTAGTTAAGCTCCGGGCACTCTGGGAAAGTACATTTGCTATTATTTAGCTAAAAGTTAGCTATTAGCTGAGCTACGCAAAAAAGTCTGGAAGTCCTAGGAATCTAGGAAAAAGGATTTTTCTTCAGGCATTCTGTAAAGAAATTCCTTCCTGCTTTTGGTTCTTGGGAGCTGCAGTCTACAACATCACCTTTTTGGAGTGGATTTTTGGATTGAAATCTCAAAGTCATCCTTGGTAGGGCTGATTCTTAACTTTGAGATTGGAAACTCTTTAAAATTTCACAGGAATAAAAATGTTGTAGAAGATATTCAGTATATTTTTAGAATCTTTGCAAGTAATCTGCAAGACTGAAAACAAACAGCTGACCCTCAGCTGCAATGGGTAACTATGTTGAATTTGTATTTGATACTTATTACCAGCCTTGAACTACTAGTGAGAGATTATCATTATATCAGAATTTCTTACCCTGTGAATGATGAGGTATTAACCACCACCTCATTTTTTCTTCCTCTCTCTCCGCGTGTTGAAGACAGAAAGTAACCACAGCAAAGGCTAGTATCGGCAGTACACTTTGTACGTGCACCACTCTCTGTGCTTTTCGTGCCTGTTTAAAAGTGGGGAAAGATTTTCTCCTAGGAGGTTGGCCAAACCCCAGCGCATTGATACCCCTTATGCCTTGGTAGAGCAGTGAGCAAAATCGCGTAGGGTTCCTAAATACCCGTTCAGATCTGGCCAAGGATGCTTCTGGGCCTCAGTCTCATATCTGAAACTGTGAATAATTAGAAATTAGATGGCATTTTATTACCTCTTTGGAATATGGAAAGGCAACTGCACACTACGAAAATACCTAAAACAGATTAAAAAGGGCCTCACAGAGAGCTACTCTGAAAGGCACTCTTGATGTTTGCAGCTCAGAGCATCCATTCATCTCATGTTTTTCTTTACATATACCCTGGTATGAAAAGTGAATGCATGTTCCTGAAAAGAGCAAAGTAAAAACTATTGGGACTTCTGCATATAAAACTTTCCACGTAATAGAGTACCTACCTTTACTAGAAAACAATGAAACAGTCTCTCTACAACTCTACAGTGATCAAAACTCAGTATTGTTAGTACAAACAGTTTTATGGTAATAATAGCAGATTTGCAAGGAAAAGGGTGTCGTTTAGTTCTAAGAGATGTTTGACCTCTGCTACTTCATAATCCATTAGAGAGAAATAAGGACCACACAAGCTGGCTTTCTTTTTCTCTTACCTGGAAGGCATTATTTTTTCAATAAATACCAAAATAAAGTTAATATTTTTAGAACCAGTATAATTGCCACTTAAAATGGACTAATCTTAGCTCAGTTGTCTGATACTGTATATCCAATGCCAGTAGGAAAGAAATAATTAAGATATATATTTTTTGTAATTGATCAAGAACATTTGAATGGCTTACATAAATAATAGACTAATCAAAGTATTGTCTAAGCACTTAAAAGAAACACATGCCCTACTGCATGTACATTTATTTAAATTAACTTTGCTGTCAGAGTTTATGAGAAATTCTGAAAGAGATTTTTTTTTCACTTTATGCTTAATGCTCTCATAAATATTAATTTGTCAGTTCTATAGGGTAAGACGTACAATTAAATTGTTCAGTGTACATCTTTAAAATAGAGGTGTGCGTTTACTGTTCTGGATAATTACTCTATGGAAAAAATAGCCACTTTCAAATCTCATTTTCACATCTGCCAAATGCTACTCTAACTCATTTCCCATTCTACAGAGAAATAATGATATTAACAATCTAATGTTATGCAGAAGATATTTGAGCCTTTTCTCAATATACAGGATCATGCAATGTTTTTCTACATAAAAAATTAGTATGTCAGTGGTAACAGACACAACAAATGATCAAAAATGCAAAAAATACAAAACCAGAGGTTCCAAAAAAATTCAGATGTATTAAAAAATCATTAGGTATTGGATTCTCATTGTTTGAAGCCCATGAAAGTGATACTTACTAATCATTTACATAGTACTAATCTGATCTTGGATTTGAACACCAAGAAACTTCAGTCTGAGAGTTTGGGGTTTGGCTGTATCTACCAACAAACAACTTCTGTTCTTCTCCACTCTTTTCTAAAACCACTTCAGCTTTGTACGATCATATGAAGGAAGGATATACTATCAAGCTGAATATTTAGTATGAAGTGAATGATTGTATTTCCCTGTACTTGCGAATTATATTTTGAACATGATTTGTGTGTGGTCTTTTACATGCAAACCAAAAAACATATAACATGAAAGATGCACCATTGCAGTATTTGTATTTACTTATACCCCTGGCATGCTGCTGCAGTCAAGGCAGCTATTTACTTCACAGCTGTCCCAAGTATATTCTTGGGACTCTACTGGTACTCATTAAATGATGCTCTGACAGCCTGGCATCAGTGGAGTCCTTGTACTGAAATAACCATCAGCAGCCACTGTCATCTGCTGTGCTGTCGCTGGGCTGAGCTGCCCGTCCCTGGGATGGGTTCTCAGGCTTTGTGTACTTTTTTTTTCGCCCTCTGGACAGGAAAACAGGGCCTCTGCATGTGTTTAACACCACATTTTTGCAGGATACTAATATTTCTGCTTTTAATTGACTGCAGTTTTACAGGAGAGTGTCCCCCAGATGTGACTGCTCTAAAATGAAAGAGTGCCAGTGTTGGGCTTGAATGTTTCCCATCCAGCTACCAATTGCGCCTTCATTTTATTTTGAAAGTCTTTTCACTTGAGTACAGGGTTTCCAAATGACTCTGGTAATCCTGGATTTTTTCCCTTGTTTTTACAGGTGACTTGTAACTGTTTCACCATCAGTAATGGAGAGATGCAGGATGTTGGTGTTGGCCTGTATCCCAGGTACTGTGGACACTGTTTCATTCACAGGCAAAAGCTATGTTAGTTTTTTTCCCTTTTTCCTAGGTAGCTGTAAGGGCCATCAAAGCAGCAGGCAACATGTCCAATCAAGAAACTGGAAGTTGAAAACATTCTTAATAGTCCTCCTAATCAGAGATTTAAAGCAGTTTAAATGGGATATTATTTGGTTTTGATTTTTATGGCGATGGTAGCCTTTTCCTAGTAAGGATAAGTGCTGACATCAAAATGTGTGACCAGGGCTTCCTAAAAAGTAAAACAAATTTGTTCAGTATTGCTTTAGAAGATAGATATTTTGTAGTCAAGAGTCTTCTGAGCTGGCAATTGAAAGGAAAAGATTGAATGCCTATTTTAGAAAATTAAGCATAACTGAGAAATTGGTAAGGTGGGCAGATAAGCTCCTTATGAGATGGATGTTAATATTTGAATTACTTCTTATTTCTTGTATTAGCAATACATATCAGGGAATTTGGAATTAGTTACCTGTAATAATGTGTAACATTACACCTGTAAAAACATATAACATTAAAATGTATTTGAAAATTGAAACTGAAATTGAGAATTTGTGGTTAATGCTGGGTTAAATCATTTGTGAATATCTAAATAGGCCTGTCCCTATTACTTCTTTTTCTAATAATGTCGCTCATGCAAGATTTGAGTAAGGACACTTAATATGTTGAAGCCTGCTTTGTGGTAAAGATGATGGACCGGCTGTTAGGAGAACGTGGGAATCAGTGTTATGAAAAGTGGAGAACAGTCGTTTGGTTTCATGATGGAATAGAAACAAATCCTTTCACATACTTTGGGAAAATGTAATATTATTTTGGAACATTATTATTACTTAAATATTCCCATTCAGATGAAAAAATTCTGCCTGGGGAGAAAGTGGCTCTGTATGTCCTGTGGCAAGGTGCTGCCAAGGAATATAAGAGACAATCCAAGTCAGTTCAGAACAGTTTAAATTTTCATATACCATGAGTTAGGCTGAGTGTGAGCTTAGACCGGTGGTTCCCAAACCCTAGGCAAGTGCCCTTCCATCTGGGCTGTAGGGTGTAAGAGGATGAGAGTGTCTGTGCTTCCACATGGAATTGTCATCAAAACCTTAGTGTTTGCACAGAGTGAAATCTGATTGAAGGTGCTTTGTTTAGTCTCATCAAAAGGTTGTGTATTGCTGCATGGCTTGATAGCTTCAGCATCCCTATATACTTTTAAATAGATAAAATCCTGTGGTTGTTCTCTTCCTCATCTTGCAACAGCTTTGGGAATGAGCCCTGTAATCTTTACAAGTGAAATGGAGACAAACCTCTCCAAGTGCACATTACAGTGTTCATGTGAGATTAACCACAGATATTTTGTTATGCCCAAAGGGATATCAAAAGAATCAAGGTCCTTTTGATAACCCTTTTAAGAGTCAAAAAGTGAATAAACATGGTTTGGTGCAAGGCCCTGACCCTCAGCAAAATCTTTTATTTCGCTGACAACATTTGGGATTTTGGGCTGCTGAATCAGGCAAGGAAAGTAATGAAAAGCAGCCAGACGGTGGATAAGCCAGAAAATCTTGTTCCAGCCTAATGATGCCAGTATTATTCATCCAATGGGCTATTTCCATAGGAGAAAAAACATTAGCCCTGAGTCTGCTGTGAGGTTGATGTTGGTCTGGCAAAGTCCATTGTTGCTCAGCTAATGAAACATGGGAATAAAAAATACGTAGCAGATGTTATTCCTAAAGTCTCCTTCAAAGAAGAGCAAAGGGAGTGCGTGTGTGTTGGGAGATGCACCAGCACCTCGGTGTCCTGCGGATGGCTGCAGCTCCATGATGAGCTGCGCTGTGTCAGCTGTCAGCGCCACCGGCACAGATGCGAACCAAACCGTGTGAGAGAAACGGAGGCGAAGACCGTCTCTTTTCTTTCACCGCCATACCCAAGTTAATGGGTACATGCTACAGTCCGTTTCCTACCTGCGATAGAGTGGTCTTTAGCTGGCAGCCCCTTTGCGCTCCCCTTGCGCTGAAGGTCGCTGATAAGGTGGGTGTTCCTGCTGCCCTGAAACTGAGCAGAAGGCAGCGCAAAGAAAGTACGCTTTGAAGGCGCTCACCTTTTCTTCGGGGCTGCCCCACGCTGCCTTGCCCCAGCTCACCAGCGTGGCCCTGTCCCCTGAGACGAGCCTCTCGCGGAGTCACCGGGGGGGCCGTCTCGTTCCTCCCACCTACGGCAGCGAGGAGGCAGAATCAAGCGAACAGACCCACGCATGGCTCTTATTAGCAAGAAGTATAAATCTTCGAGGCATTCATTTTCCTAACCAACAGCAGCTGGTTTACCAGGGGTTTTATTTGTTTGGTAACTTAATTGCTTGATACTCCACACGTAACGGAGTTAGCTACTTTGCAATGATTAAAGAGGTAATGGCAGTGGAGGCTCCTCCGTAAAGTTCTTTCTCTCTCTTCCTCCCCCTCTCCCTCCCCTCACAGCATGTCTTTACTGAATCACAGTTGTGACCCAAACTGCGTGATCATTTCTGAAGGATACCAGCTTTTACTTCGCTCCATCCGAGAGATCCAGATCGGGGAAGAGGTAATTAACTTGTCCTCCCTCCCATCACAGACACCTGCAACAATGACATCTCCCTAAATAAATTCCAGACTGCGGGGCCACCAGCTTAATATTTTGATGATGTATTGATGCCAGTTTCTAGCACATAGCTATCAGGGAGAAGATGATAAATAGAATCATCTCTTCACACTGCCTGGGCCCCATAATCATTACTTCTCATAAATCACTAGCAGTCTTGATAAATTCTTGTTCTTCCTTTCCTCCTCTAGGCACTTCGTTTTGTTTGTGTTTGAACGTCTTTACCCTGATGGAAACACTTATAATATTTCTAGGTGGAATGCAGTGTTCGCTAAGTCATTGCAACAATAAGCATTTCTCGGTCTGCAACCATGTATTGACAGTGAAAGTAGCAAGGCAAGATCTGTTCTCATGTCCACTGCGTTGAAAGTGATTTCAAGATACCCCTGTCAATAGATTTCTGATTTGATCTAAGGTATTCTCAGCTTTGTTTTTAAGGCAGCATTTTTATTGATTTGAAAATAATAGTCATTTGTGGCTTGATTAAGCCTTTCGAAGTAGCCATCTTTTACAGCAATCCAAATTTGAATTTGCTTAGTAAGACCTGCAAAGTCATGTATATGCCCATAACTTTACATGCACCGATGACCTGTGCAGCTCCAGTTGTAGTATGCAGTTGTTAGTCATTCCGGATTACTGACCTAAGGTAAATATAGTTCAAGTCTGTGCATCAAACTCTGGAAAGATCAAGGGCTTACATATTCTAATTTAGAAGTGATGTCTGTTTTCCTCCCTATGAGGTGTTTTTTTTTCCTGATGAATCCTTTTTCTAAAATGCTAGGCCATGAAAGTAAGTAAATCGTGAAATACCTTATTAGGCAAAATAATGTGATTACATGAGAGAACCAACAGAAGTGCCTTTGCATGCTTCTTTTTTTTCAGATTTACAGAGTAGGAAGGACACTCAGATAGCCTTAGGGCAGTTCTGGAATGCGAAATAACATGGAATTCCCTTGCTTGTGTGTCCACCATGCTAAATGTACTGAGGCTGTGAAGCTGTGACCAAATTTTAGATTTGGTGTTAATGGTCTGCAACCCCTAGAAGCCTCTAGACTAAAATAAATGGTGAAACATATATGGTGTAAATTACAAGTAATTTGTAAGGCAATCAGAAAATAATATAAGTTGTAAAGCAGGGCAGCTTAAATATTTCTTTGCAAGACTTTGGCTGCAGTATGAATAGGTGCTTTGAAATGACTGCAACTTGCATAGATATGTTGTATTTTCTAAAAAGCTTTGCTTCCAGTTAGGCAGTAAAATAAAGTCAGAATTTTCCAAAGAGCTCAGGTACTGTTTTCTTTGCTGAGAGTATTGCTACTGGTTTTGGCACCTAAAGGAAAACTTGCTGTAAAGAAAAGGTAAGATAAAAGGAAAAATCCTACCCTGTGTTAAAGCAGGTCTCCTCTTGACTTACCTGAAAATAAAAGTAGCAATCAGAGGTACGTGCTTCTTTAAAATAAGGATGTGTCTCAGGAAGGAAATGAGCATAAGTGAGCAAGTAAAGACCTTGTTATTCAGTGCAGATTGAAAGTGAATATTAGTTTAGACCTGTTCTGGGAAGAGGAAAGAAAAGAAAACTATTTTATTACAAGGGTAAGAACAAGTCAAAGGTTTAACATTATTTTTAACGCTTGATTTCTTTTCCTCTTCCACAACTGCTACCAGTTTTCAGCCTGTGTTCTGCACAGCAGCTCCGATGCAGCTGTGTCCCCAGCGCCTCACTGCTTGCCCACAGCAGAGTGGGCTCAGTGCTGCTACTAGCGGTGTGTCAAACTGCCCCAGCCACATGCCTGGGCACCGCTGCCAGCAGCTGGGTTTACGAGGGTGTTAGCGAGGTCGTGATCGGAGTTAACGGGAGAGAAAATAAGGAAGAATCCGATGGTGTTTTTGAGTAAACGGAGCGCTCTGAGGTGCTGAGACGGACGTTGCTTTGAGTAATGAGGCAGCAAGAAGCCCCCAATAGTTCCAAACTTTGATCCTAGTCCTAATGAAATTAAACTAGATGGAGACAGAAAAAGTAATAATGAGCAGAAAGTGAGTAAGCGTTGAGATTTGGTAGAAAAGAGGAGCTGAATAACAAGTCAAGGTCAGATTAGGAGAAGAGGACTATGCTGTACCACTCACACGGGAGCAAAGCCGGTAGAGTTAGGTGAGGAGGAAAGCCCAGTAGACCAGCTTCTAGCTTCTAGCTCTAAACCAGGAGGAGAGCTATTACTACGTTGAATGTAGCTGCTTCACGGTGATACAGATTTATTCTGGAGTCACGCTGACACTCTAAGCGTGCTTGAGAGCCTTTGTACTGCATGTTAATTATAGTGACCAAGTCAGTGTTAAAAAGGGGGCCAGATTACGTGAACCTCAATAAGTTTTCCTTTCCTGATGGAAGCTGTCTCACTTCAGCTTTAGCCTCATGTCCAGGCAGACTTTGTTAGCTTTGCGTGATTTTGACAGGAAAGCATGTGGCATTTAGTGGGTTTTAATTGAATTTTGGTTTGGGTTTTGAAATGTATTCAAATCCCAAGGCCAAAATGGATCTCAGGCAGTAGGAAAATATGAATCTTGAAGCAGACAAAAATGTTCACTTGAAACATGTAGAATAAAAGTGGTGAATTTGATGGTGGTTTATATTTGGAAAACTAATCACCTAAAACCACATGCAAAAATGGCAGCCGCCTAAGCCTTTTCTGTGTCCAAGACAGTGTTGCCAGTCCTGAAGCATTAAGAAATCATGAGTCATGAATGTTACCTTTTTTAAGTATTGAAAGAGCTGATTCAGGTAGAACTGCATGCTTTAAGAAAACAAAATGTATTGCAAAACCTATAATAAAATAATTGAGAGTTGACTTTTGCCAATGACTACTTTATTCAGTGTTCAGAAGAACAGCTTTCATTTCTATCATTATATAACTGGTACATCTGCTTAAATAACATTTATAATTCTCACTAAGTATAGAATTTTTAAAGTAAAAATTTGGCTGTGGTAGGAAACTTCATTTAAATATTGTACTCTTTCTGTTTTGTTTTTTTTCCTCCATATCTGCTTTGGCTCTGTTAGAGATCCATACAGCCTTAAATGCAGTATACTGACACCCCAAATCCTGGGGCTTGACCAGATGATAATGATCACTTCTAAATTTAAATAATTTCTGCCTTGCACCTAGTGTGCATGGAATGAAACAGAAAGGGAGCACAAGAGAGGACAAAAGAACTGAAAGGAAGAGAAGACTTGGGAACAACTTCTGATCTCCATGCATGGAAGGGGAAGTTCGAAGAGGTCTCCTGACACTCTCTTGACTAGTCTATACAGGGTTTCTGCGTATAATGGAATCTCAATAGCAGGAAGAAAGAAATGGTGATATTTTGTGGATTTTAATCTACTGTAATTAGCATACAGTACAAAGATTTAATCCTGCTTAAAAGACTACAGGACTTTCTGAAACTTGCTTCCAGCTGCTCAGAACTAATTGTAAGACCTTCTCCCTCATCAAGATAATGTTAGGTGTACTACTAATTGCCACAGCTTTTGTTACTTTAGGTAATGTTACTTTATGCAGATTTCTTTACCTACCCCTCAATTTCATTTTGGCAAAGAAGAAAAAAGTATTGCAAAGAAAGTAAGGTATGGGGAAAGATTATAAGAAAGCAAAGACTGTTCACCTCAAGATCACCAGGGCTCCTTCAGTGATAAGGTAGCCTATCAGCTAATATACTTTATCAAAAAAACATGCAGAGCAGCCTGTTCTGGAGAGGTCTTCATCATTCCCTGCCCTGAAGTAAACCACTTTAAATAGCATCAAGATTTGTGCTATAATTTTGTTTGAGTTATTGTTAATTACTGTGTCTACATGGTACTTTGCAAGCAGACATGAGCTCATTTTGCCTGTTCTCCCATCAGAAGTTGTACAGCAATGGTTAGTTTAGTGTGTAGCTCAAATCAATTAGTCCTGCAGAGAGACAGGATGTATTAGCTCAGGTATCATTCTGCTGCAGAATGGGTACATGGCTTCTCATCAGCAAATCTCTTCTTTCTGCAGAAAGTCACACAACAGACCGTCCTCTTAGTTGAGCAGCTATTTTTTTAAGTTCATACTAAACACAACACGTAATTTCTTGTGACCAGCAATAGTATCTTCATGACAGATTTTTTCAGCCAAGGTATATTGTATTTTTGTTACTACAGTTCTATGAGGGGGTTTATCTGTGAGTGTTTGTCATATTATATTTTTTCCTTGAGTTATAAGGTATGTTTATCATATATGCCAAAGCAGAAAGTTCACAACCTGTTCACCGCTTACATAACTCAAAATAATTATTTAACTCAGTCTCAGGAACAGATTTTTGGACAGAACTCTGCCCAAGTCCTTGAGGCACAGGATTTCAAAAACAAGATTCATTTTTTCTGCCATTTATATTAAAATAATTGAGTTGAGTTTAAACTTTGATAGAATCCTCCATCTGGAGATTTTGTTGCTTAAAGCCAATTACAAAAAGAATAAATTAAGTTTCACTGCAATATGGCAAGACTGGAGAACCATGTCCACTTCATTTGGCTGATGAGGAACATGAGAAACTAACCATCAAACCTATGGTGGAAGAATTTCGGCATCAGAGCTAGAAATAAAGCTCAGTCAGTGATGCATTTCCAAGGAGAAAGCCTTGAGAGTCAATAAGTCTCGTGGCTGTTAAATAATTCCCTGCATTCATAAATGTTGTTTAATATATTCACCAGTTTGGAAGGAAAGATTTACTGCATTCTTTATAAGAAAAGAAATAAAGAGGCAAGCTTTGGTCAGGAAAATAATGTTTTAATTAATACCATACATACCCCATGCAAATACCCTCAAGACAACCTTTGATGAATGGGCATATTTCATAAATATGTACAAGTTAAATGAGCCATGTATCTAACGAAGGGAATCAAAATTAAAACAAGTGTAGAAGAGAGACTTGAATACCAGAATTTTTATGTTTAAATGATTAAATGGTTAGTACAGATCTAGTCACTCTTAGGCTGGTCATGTTTCTAAATATTCTAATTACATTTTCCCACTCAGGCTGCCAGCAACAAACATTCTTTTCGCTTAAGGATGTTTGTTGGCAGGAGTGGGAATTTGGGCCTGGGTCTCTAATGGCCAGAGAAACGCCAATTCTTTAAAGTGCTAAAAGGAGATTTCAGTCTGGCAAGGCAGCTTGTCCTTCTCCCCTTCTACCTCATCATATATTCTAATGTAGAGCAGGTTATTAAATAACTGTTAGTATCCATAAGTGTTCAGTAGCCTTTAAAAAAAGAAATTATTGGTTTCCAATTTGTGCCTACTTCCAGTTGTTTCTGTGACACCTATGAAAAGAAGAGATAAGAATGGAATGGGGAGAAAGGAATGAAGCCTGGAAGTTGAAGATAGATAAAGCTTATTTCCTGCTATGAGAACTGAACCCTGCCTAATGATGGCTTCAAGAGTACTGAAGGTGTCTCAACCCTTCTGTAAGCATTTTGTCAAAGAACAGATTAATCTTATGTGAATGATTTTTTCCCAGAGGATTCCTGCTGCCTTGCACTGTGCCTGAACCTGATTAAAACCTTTTCATTTTTGGATGCCACATAAACTTAAAGCCTAGGAGGACCCATCATTGGTCAGAACCAATGACGTAAATGCAAGGAGGGTAAAAGATGTATGGTAGGATGGGATATGATTTACATAGGCAACACTGAAAGTTGCAAAGAGATATTCATTTCAGAGGCTAGGAGAGGAACTGGACTTGGAATTGCTGAAGAATATGATTAGGACTGTAGATCAACTGAAAATGAGCAAGTAGGTAGAAAGGGAGACAGTTCCTTCTTACCACACAAAAAAGGATGCAGAATAGGACTGCCTGGGCAAAGAAATTAGGACAAGAAGTTGGAAGGGTCACTGAAGGTGATGACTGAGAAACCAGAGGTGGGCAACAGGGATTGTTAACTTGGAGAGGAAGACTGTTGGTGGTCACATATTGTGAAAAGGCAGCTCTGGGACTGGCTGGATAACAAAACCAGTCCGTTGTATTGGAGAATAACTAGGAATGGCTGTGTGAGGGACTGGAACTGAGAGCTGGAAAGTAGTAGTGGATAACTAGGTGAGGGGAATAAGACTGGAAAATGATTCTCATGTCCAGGGACAGAGAAGAGAAAGAGAAGAGAGATGAATTGGAGACTATGGGGCAGAAGACATCAAGCTTGGAAGAAAAGACTAGGCGGAACAATTTGCATCCATTTGCTGCAAACAGCTGAGAAATAAGCCCACAGCTCACGTGTGCTGCTGCCAACCAACAGCAGTGAAACTTTCCACCCAGGTTGTCTCATCCCCAGTGAAGCTAGCCATGTAGATTAATAAACAGTTATTAAGCTCATGAGGCAGAAGTCAGAGGAGTAAACATGAAGGTCTGAGTTCCTCTGGCAATTCATACTCGTGTTCCCATCACATAATGTGGCAATAAGGAATTCCCATTTTCCTTTTGTTTTCATTAAAGGCTCCACTCTCATACACACAAAAGCTATGACAGAAGAACATTATTAAGAATTTAAAATCTAACAATCAAAAGTTAGAAAGTTTGAGAATTAATTTTATGTCTAGAACTTTAATTTGACTCTTTCATGAATTATTCTATTAATCTTCAATTATGAGACCATATTTTATTTTTTTCATGGGCTTTCTACTTATGATCATTTTACATGCTTGACTTTACCATCTCAGTGATCTTTTTAACACCGTCCTCCTTCAATAAGTAATCAAATTACACTTGTAATAATAAACGAGCAAATGCAGGCCTTACTTATGTTGCTTGTTAATTGCTTGTTTAATTATAATGCTCAGTAATTTGCAAAATGCGGTGTCTGACAATGCAGTTCATAGTCATTAGCACAAATTGGTCAGGTTTTCCTGTAATTTCTTTGAGTGGACTCTCATGATTTAACTGGGAAGCATGTAAAAATTCGCCCAATTAGCTAAAGTGTCTCAGCTCAGGATGAAATAATGTGACCTGATTTTTTTGACCTCTCTGGAGTGTTTCAAAGTATGTTGGGCGTATAGTGTAATCACTCTATAATGCATGTGAGTGAATGCTCTGAACTGGGCTGTTACGTTGTTTCATTTTGTTTTGTTTCTTTCCCTTACCATTAGTTTGTGCCTGCACTGCACTGCTTAGCATATGAAAAATTCTGCAAATGGTTAGCCCTGTAACATTCCTGCTGGCAAGCATAAAAGCGAAGAAACTTAAAGCAGTTCTCTGCAATTCGTTGGAATTCATTCTGTATCAAATGAGGAGTTTTTAAATGGCACAAATATAAGCATTTTCTTCTACTGATTACAAAGGAAACGTCAGAGACATACCCAAGATCAGAATGACATAGCAGACGCTTTCCTCAGCCTCAAGTACAGCCCAAAACATATGTTTGCAAGGAAGTGGGGTTTTTCTTGAGACAAATCTTTGGAGATACTTGGATATTATATTACACCAGCACTAAATACACACGTGAGATTTAGAGCGGGACAGAAAGTGAGATTTCATGAACAGGAAATTCAAGTGCTGAACTCCTTTTCTTTTCTATTCTTTCTTTCTTTCTCTTTTTTCTTCCAAAGTAGAATGAAAAGCTGAAATAATGGTAATTTCTCCATGATTCAAAATTTTGAGCAATATTGATCTAGAAATCTAAAAAAAAGTGTTTCCTCTGTGAAGCCTTTTTTGTCTTTTTTCCGATATTGTCAAAATTGTGGGTTTTTTTCTAGGAAATCATCTGTTAAGATATAATTTCATTTCAGGCAGCAAAAATATTTTGTTCAAAAATGTTATCTTAGATATACAAACACTGAGTATGAGATTTTTGTAAAATATATTCTGCTTTTTCATTTGCTGCACCCAGCTCACGATCTGCTATATTGAATCACTGATGCCCACCAGTGAACGCCAAAAGCACCTGATGCGCCAGTACAGCTTTGAATGTGACTGTCTTCTCTGCCAGAATCGAGACAAGGTAGGTTGCATTCAGAAATTCCTTACCAGTAAAACAGAATTTTCCAAGGCCTGTCAGCAACTTCCTTTCCTGTAAGTACTACTTATCTTTTGTTACTAACTGAATGGCCAGAATACAGAAGCAAATGACTTCTGACCTCAGTGCTGTTTATGTTGCTATGAAAGACAAGTATGAAGGAAAGGAAAGCAGGAAATGTCGACCACATGATAAGAAGATTTTTTTGCTAAAATGCTCATTGTCCATAAAGCTAGGAACAGTTTTCTGTCCCAAGTTGTGGTTCAGATCAGTGTGAGACTCAGGGACATCTGAACATGAGAGTTAACATGAGTTTAAGCTAAAAGGAAAGTGTTTTGTTTTCTTTTTCTTTACTATTCAGAAGAAAAACCTTGGAACTTTAACTAAAGCCACTTGTCTAATGCTTGAGGCAGGCTATATTTATCCTCACAGTAATGTTAAAATCATTCGGTAAAACACCTGCATGAATAAATTCTCAAGAACTACCATCATACTCATCATCTGTTAGAGTTAGTCTACACCCAGGGTGGTGAAACTCTTTGGACAACTGTTTGAAGCTTTTATATGCTCTTTCTCAAGCTCATGGAGCTGCAGGTCAATAGCTGTAGTAGATAGAAATTCTCTTCAGCTTTATCTTTTACTCAGATTCAGTTTGACCTGAGTTCATTAGGTTCTGCATGGCTTCCTGTTTGCACAATCTGACCAAAATAATTCTGGCTGCAAGCTTAATGGGAGATCAAATGGTGTATGCAAAAAAAAGGCTGGTTCTGTAGCGCCGTATCTGCTTCATCTCTCTAGTTATATGAACACCTCCATTTGTAAATGCCTGTTTTGGGTGAGTCACAAGCCATAGCTAAGTGTGTTCCTAATAGATCAGAGAAGGCATGACAGAAACTAGTGAACATGTGATTACAAGGAGCATGGTGTGATTCATGAAGTAATTGCTGTACCACAAAATGGAATAAAAATTCAAAGTTTAAACTCCAGTAAGTGTATCTTTGGGGTAGGACACTTGTCTGAGTGTGTAGTTTTGTTCAGGCTATCGTACATTCATTGAACACATAATGTATCCTTTGATATGTCAATAAGCAGTTCAAAAAGGGACCACAGAAAAGTCTCTGGCTTATGGCGTAGTGCTAAATCACTTCCTATCAATGTGTAGATGTTGTTGGCTTTCTGTGCCTGATGAAAAGTTGCTGTAGTGCTACTTGCAGGCAATAAAGGATAGCAAAAGATCTCTGTCCTTATTTTAAATAGGGAAACTCAAGTGCCATGAAGTCTCAGACTGGTTTTGGGGAATGGTATTCTAGCACAGATGCAGTGATAATTAGGAAAAAAACAGCAGTCTAAGGAGCCTTTAAGGACTGCTTAACAGACTGCAAAAGGATAGACAAGCGGTGTAAAGACCATTCAGCATGTGGAATGTGTTATGAAACAAGATCCACAGGTTGGAATACACTTTACTTTGAGAGTCAACATGTTGCATCAACAAATATTGTGGTGGAACTGTATGTGCATGTATTTATGAATACAATGGTGTCATAAATGGATTAGAATTATTTTTTTTTCTTCAGAAGAGAGAAACTTTGAGTTTTATACATCTTGTATAAATTTTTTTCTTATTGGCAAAATTCCCTGTGGGAAAGGCAATACAAAATGTTTGGATAGTTCCTCCTGGTTGCAATCCGAAATTCTCTAATGTTTCCTTACTGTTACCATTTAAAGACACCTGGGAGGGGCAAGGAACCTCATGTCAGTGTTGTCTGTTGATGCCAATGAAGAAGACATCTTTCTCCTCAACTCAGATCTAAGACGATTAGATGTAATGTGCAGCAATCTTCATAGTACTGTCTTTGGGACAGATTTAATAAATATAACTGTTTACATGACTAGCTTGGAAACGGAAGTATTTTTCTAGCATTAGTCTCAGTCGCTGATGGTAAGCGAGGAGACAACACTGCAACTACCATGGAAGAGAAGAGAGTATTTGGGGAAATTCTGTTTTTTAAAATTACAGAATGGCTGGATTTAGATGCTTAAAAGTTATCGATTGGCCAAAATTATCAATAATACCACTTCTGAAATACCGCTGATATCAAGACAGGTTTTTAAGACATCTTGAAAATTTTTGAAAAGCAAAGCCTTTGTCAAAATAATAGGCAACTACTGCCAGGCATATTCCCATGTGACAACACTGTTTTGGAAATATGATGGCCTAGTCAGCAACAGTTTAGTTCATAAATATTTCTTATGGATAAAAATGCAAATTCCAATTTGATTAAGAAATGCTTTATGTTTTCAAGTCTTGCATGTCTTTCTTGTGTTGTAGTTATCTCCCCCTAAAAGCAAAATTTTCTAAACAAACAGTTATGGAGATTGTAGCTTCTTGGTACTCCCATGCTCCAGTCCTGCTGAACATGCCTGCCGGTTGCTGAGCACCTACCAGGAACCAGTGAAAGCAGAAGAATCAGTCCTAAGAGGCACACAAAAATTTACAACAAAACTGCATGTCAGATCATTCCCACTGCCATACCATCAGGCTGGCCAGGCACTTTCTGGCAGCCTTGCTGCTGGGATGACAAGGGAAGAGTAGCATGTGCTAACGTGTCAGTGTAAAGGGGATAAGGTAAAATTAAGGTGATCCTTTCGGCAGTATAGTTACTGCCAAAGTAGCTGGCACTAACTACAAACCTAATAATTTTAATTGATTTTGGCCCAAGATGAAAAATAGTTTAGTAACTGAAAGAGGGAAAAAAGACCTCTTTGAAAAATTCACTCATAAAGCGTTTGCTGACTGTCAGGTATTGCTACTGTAATGCCTTCAGTTCATTGTATCTCTGACAACTTTACATTATTATTTGTTCCAGACATTTTAAGATCAATCTGTGCTGTAATTCGGAAACATATTCCTTCCTAAAAGCTAAACTCTTGGCAAGGTATTACCATTCCAGCACATAAAAGCCCTTTACATTAATTATAATTAAAGATGGGATTACACTGATGACAAACATTTTAAATGGAGAACAGTTTTTCCACTGTCAAGGGCCAGAGTATTGTTCATGTTCCACATTTTCAGCCAAG
The DNA here is from genome assembly GCF_028389875.1 of Rhea pennata. Lineage (NCBI taxonomy): Eukaryota > Metazoa > Chordata > Aves > Rheiformes > Rheidae > Rhea > Rhea pennata. Next base: position 40,742,192 of record NC_084665.1, read on the forward strand.
GATTTCAGGGAGATTTGTGCTTATAGAATCACTTTGCTACGAGTCGTCTTTCTCATTTGGAGCCAAGAATTAATATTTTAGTCTAGCTTGGTTTTTGGAAAGCTTTTATTTAACACAAGGTCAAAGCAATGGATTTGAACCTGAATCATTCTTACATTTGGTCGGTGTTTGATAGTTCCCCAAGCTAATAATAACATAATGCTAATAAGTAATTTATTCCTTTAATCAGTTTATTGCTGTGCTTAGTACTCACTCATATTGCACCCTGAGTTTTAGCAGAGAACATCACAAGTCCAGTTTCCAACTCAAGGACTCTCAGAATTAGGTCATCTAAACAGCAGCCAAGCCATCTACATCTACATGAAAATACCACCTGCAGTTCTTTAGCTGGTATTGAACATGAACACTTTTATATAAACCACTGAATAAGATCCTGAACCTACTAGAAGTTTTGAGATTGTTTTTTCAGTCATAGCAAACAACACAACCAGATTTGTCATTCAAATATAATTCTCTGCATATGTCTGTGGTTGATTTGCCTCACTGAGGTTTCTGGGAGATCCTTGAAGATGCCCAAGGATAGAATTTACACAACATTTGCACCTTTGATCTTTATGTTTGGTGTCCCCAATTCCATTGAAGAACGTGCTTAAATCAAAGAGGAATGGTTACATGGAGAGTATTATTATTGGCTGCTCTTGCAAATTAGTATGTAAAGGCTCTGTGCAAGATCACTACTGTTACTACAGAAATATCATCCCTACCTCAGGGATCATATATTTAGGACACATAGGAAATACCAAATGCTGTGTTAAAAAGTGCCTTTTAAAATTGCTGACTTGTGATGTTACAGAAGTTGGTGTCCCAGCTTCCTCAATATTTATTTATTTTGATATATTTACATTCTCACTAAGTTCTCCAAGTATCAAAAAAACAAAGAGTCGGAAGCAAGGAGTAAATGAGATTGTTGAAAAAAAAATCTGTGTATACAGATAACTGAACATAAAACCGTATCAGCAAAACAAAGGATAAAATAGGAACATCTGTGTCATGATTTTAAAGTATTTGCTATTAGGGGTCAGGACTCTGTTCCAACAAAACACTGGTTTGAACAACCTGCTATCAGAAGTTACTCTGTATGACAGCTCATTCCACAAATCCTCTATTCATTCCTCATTTTCTGTTTGCTGGTTTGCCACTACAACTGCCCTTCTTACAGGTGGAAGTCAAGTCACAGACATTAAAGCTACTGATCTTAAGATACCCACCAGCACTCCAGCATAAGATGTAACATGCTCCAAAGATCAAGCTCAGTCATATTTAACCCACCCACCCTTTCAGCCCAACATTAGTATCACAAGTGCCTACAAAAGCCAATGGCAGTAATTAGCAGCCCATTGCGATTCAGTGTTTTTATTCTTTTCTTGGGTGATTGGAAGATTAACAGTTCCTTCCTTCTGGCAAGACATTTAGTAATGAAATAAACCCTGGATCTGTGCCTGAAATCCAACAATCGATCTAGCAGTCTTCTGTTCCCCTTCAGGGGATCTTACCCTCTTGGGATGTGTTTCCACATGGCCAAAGACAGAGGGCTTTTTGTTTGTTTGTTTGTTTTAGTTTTTTTCTGGTGGCAAAATTGATGCTGAAAATCAAAGCAACTATTTTTAATTTCTGGGCTTGTTCGCTTGTTCTCTTGTTCATTCAAAAATGACATCAGTTCTTCAGCCTCTTAGCGTTCTTCCACGACTTCTGAGGCTTCTTCCATCTTTCGACATTGTATTTTTTTTTCCTGTCGAAGGACAATCCCACAGTGTTGGACTGTAACAAACGAACTGTGATCATTTTACCAGGACAACTTACCTCTCCCAGTTGCATCAAGACCACTTCAGTGTGCTCTGGTCACAGCTTGGTGGCTGCAGCTCACATGGGTTGCCAAAGGTCACAGAAAAGATAATGCTGTTCATATAAATTGACTGGAATTCAGAGCTGTATGCAGGTTGTCTTCCTGTTCAGGGGATCCTTCATAGGGAAATCAGTGTTAATTTGGTCCAGCAATTTCGTATTTGAGCTGAAGTAGGAGTTGGAGTACGACGCTCTCCTGGGAGTCCAGCTTTCCATTTATCCAAGAGTAGCAAAATCTCATTCCTTTCAGAGCCAGCCTTCTGAGAGGAAATGTAAATCTTCTGTTAATCAGAACCATTTGTCTCCAAAGGGAGTAGAGCCTGCTTCCATCGCTGTTTCGGGCTGTAGTGGCTACATTTTAGCTCCCAGCTGGCAGGCTTCCTCCTTTCCGAAGGTCCAGCTTGCTTAGAACTGTAGTTAGAATCAATTGCTCTTGTTATGATTTCTTTTTTCAGACAGTGCCATTCATGTAGCATTCAGCACTTGTTCTATGCTTAGTAATACACAAAAATAAGAAGTGTCTCCGTGGATTAGCGCTCCAAAATAAACATGCAGAAGATAGAACATGCTGTGGGAAACAGCAGTAATCTAAAACACAATACTAGGTCTGAGAAAACATTTTCCACATACCTTTTCCTGGAGTGATTATGGGGAGACTGGTTCACAGATTTTATCCAAAGAGATCCCGAGGTCAGTGGCTGCTTTACCAGATCTTGAATCTCTCATAAACTCAGATACTCTATTTAAACCATCCAGTTTGTACATTTGATAGTGACATGAGAATTATTTTTGAAGGCCTCACAGTATGTAATAGTCCAAAAAATGGGGTGAATTTTGAAGGAATTTTTTTTTTTTTTTTTTTTTTTAACCTTTAGTGGAGCAGCCTGAAGGCTTTCTTACATGTTTAGGTTTCCTGAAAAGGCATTTCCACAAAGAATTATGACTTGACCTATGCTAAGACAAGCTCTCAATTCTCTGTCACTGAGGTTGCTATAACGTCTTGTGTATATCAGCTTTTCAAGGTGGTTTCTAATATCAGTAGGACTTGATGGAATTAATTTCGAGTTTGGTTGCTTTTTCTTGGTTCATTTATGAATTAGTTTCTAATGCTCTGCAGAACTGTGCATTGTGTTCTCTCTGTACTGTTTTGTTGCCTTTTACAAAACTGAAATGGCTCTCCAAATTATTCTTTCCTTTTAGTTGCTAAGAGCATATCTTTTCTTTCTCTTTGATGTTACCCATTATTTGTCCTCAACTCCTGTGAACCCTCTGGCAAAAGGTTCGTATGTCAAGAAACCCAAGACATTCTGTTCTTACAAGATACGAGAGCCAAGGATGTCAGACCTCTTAATCTTTCTCTTTTGGAGCTCCAGTAAGACAGGATGAAATTTTCCAACTTGCTGCAGCAAATAGATGTTTGGTTGGAGAAAGCTGGTTTTGTTGGCAAATCAAAAAACAAATGTCTTTTATTTGGTCATTTGCTGAAATTCTTAGCACATCAAAAAATCTCCATGAATCTTTTTTGTTTTTTGTTTTGTTAAGGTTATTTTAAGTGGAACTGAAAAATATGGGTCAAAAACTAGCAGAAGAAAAGTAACATTAGTCTTCTTAAATCCTAGGAATTAGAAGAGTTACTTGAAATATGATAGATTTTGATTCAGATCTTGTCTAATTCATTTAGAAAAAATGATGTTGCAACATTAAACTGCAGAGTTTTGTGGACTGACTTGGACTCAGTTTTCTGGATTCAAATATCTCTCCTGTTGAAGTTTGCCTACTTTGGACAAAATATTAATAGTCTTCGAGTAAAAACAGCTTTCTTTTCTAGTTGTCAGAGCACTCCCTGTGGGGTAGGAAGACCCTGGGACTCTTTCAATGCTTCAGTCAGTGGATAAGATTCAGGTGGGTCTGAGACAGATAGAGGTCACGGTAACCATTATTTAGATTTCTGCTCTGGAGCAGGTAGAAACAGGAACTTGGATTTTTGTCTCCTCAAGTGAATATTGTAAATATTGGGTTATGAAGTTTAAAAAAAAAAAGAAAAGAGAAAAACTGGATGGAAATACTTCTTTCTCATCACTTTGGTGGCTCTAAGCTGAATTCCTTTGTGACAAGGAAAGAAGGGCTAAATGCATAGCCAGTAGAGATTAGCATTTATGCTCGAAACACCAAAGCAGGGCATAAACAATATATGAGCTGATCACAACAGCTGGCACAATGTGTATTTTATCTCCTCCACTTTCTGGTTTATTCTCCAGCTAGACTCTCAGATCTTTGAGGCCAGTACTCTCTTTACTTGCACAGAATCTAAAACCCTGCAAAACAGTAGGGCTGCGGTACTGCCAGAATTATAAATAATAGTGACAGCACAGGCTGTCACCAATGTACTGGGACAATCAACATGGAGAAAAAAAAAGCACTCTCTATCAGCAAATTTCTGCGTAACTTGAAATAGTACACATACATACAGCAAACATCACAATTAAAATGGGATGTTGTTAAAAAGTGATTTTCTGCTATTCTGTTTCAGCTGTTGGAAAGGCTATATTTAAACTGTAGCTGAAAGAAAACAGTGGTATTTGTTGCTGCTTAAATCAGACATCATCTTTGCAAATTGGTAATCTACTCATCTATAGAACAAACTAATACATGTCAGAGCTCTTAAATTGCCAATCTAATTTTCATTTCTTTTAATTACGATAGAGATACATTTTAAATAGTGGTACCCTGAGGCAAACTGTTTGTGTTATGGGTGAACATCACAGATGAGATATCCAGCATCAAACACTGATTTGTGAATATATTGTTGGGTCGGAAGAGGCTGGGATTGCATGAGATGTGTGTAAGTCTCTAGCTAGAGGAGGTATGTTTTATTTTGCTCTGGAATACAAATTAGGTATTCGTGGAAGAGAAGTAGCAAAATGAGAGAGACAATAGGAAAAGTGTAGAGTAAATGAGAGAAATTAATTTAAGAGAGTATCATCACTATCTTTCAAACATGTACTAAATAAGCAGCAAGCCAGTAGTAGGCTGAATTTAGAGAAAAAAGAACTTGTTGAGTGCAGAAGTCTATTTTAATTAATATCTTAATAATCTTTCATTCTAATAGTCCAGAATAAAAAGTTTTGAATATAAATCAGTTTTTCAGTAGAGAAAATTCTGGATTATTATGAAACTAAGAATAATTTTTATTTAAGTGAACACTCTGATCTGTTTGGATTATTCCATTCATTTCTTCAAGGATTAAACATTAAGACAGAGTTATAATGAAAAAAGTTTTACATTTTTTTATTGTAAAGTCTGCTAGCAACTATGAGTCAAAGTAAATGCATGAAGAAAACATGTAACATTTTTCCATATAATCAGCAGCTTGAAATCCAGGCTAATACAAATACTTCTATTTAAACAAGACATAAATAGGTAAAACCTTGCAAAAGGAATTTGTATGATACCAGACAAGTGTGGTTATTTTGACTGTATTTTTTTAGGAGACGAATGTAAAAATATTTAGTGTTTATATTAAGATATGAGGAAGCTATTAATTATTCACTACAGTCGGAAGCACTGTAGGGTCTCACACATTTATGCAGGACATAAGAACTCAGGGTCTCCTTCACTACGGGATATCTGCAGACCTTACAGATGCATTTTTTTTTTCTTTTGAGTAGAAAAGCCTGGTGAAATTGCAACCAAAGCATTTCAGTGGTTCTGGAAGAGCCAAACCAGCTGAAGAGCCATGCATGTGGAATTCTTTAAAAAGCAACAACAATGAATGATCCAAAAGTCCTTAATCTAATTCAAGAGTCTTTACCTCCACATTCTGCTGCACGCTATCAAGTCCTCCTCTGAGTCCTGATGCCAGCCTGACTATATACTTTCTTTGCAATGTTGAGTTGTTTATTCTCTTTTTGTCCTACTTTCCTCAGCTGGAAAATTAGGCCAATAAAGCTTACCTGTCTCACAGTATACTTGTTCTGAGGTTAGTTAGTGTACATACAATGCCTGGAAATCACCAAAGTGCTGCATACACCGTTGGTGTAAATGTTTAGCAGGAGAAGAAGGTTGGCTTCATTGCTACTATCCTTGCTTTCTGATAATGCCAGTTGGAGGGGAGGGAGAAGGAGTATTTTGGTAAGGTACTTGTCCCATCATCAAATCTATGGTCAATATAATCTCATTAGCCTGTCTACTTGTTAAGAGAAAGAGTGTATTCTGTTCTTCATTTCACTGCAATTACTTTTCCTGGTGAAGTGGACATGTACCTAGAATGGATAAAAACAGATCTTAAATGGAAAAGCAATATTGTATACATATGTGTACATACATAGGCATCCAGGCTACAGGTCAGACAGTGACAATTTTAAAATATATTATACCCTTTTACTGAGCAACATGTTAGACAAGCTTAGCTTATGTTGGTTGGTGTCTTTTACTGCTACTTGTTTTGTGATCTTTGGCAAGCAATGTACAGCCCTGTTTCATATCATCATCAATAAAATATGTACGAAAATGTCCATTATACAAGACACATTAAAAAGATTATTCTTTAGAATGGTGGCGTGGAACACACTTCAAAGATTCATAATTTTATTATTTTCTGTTCCGTATGCTGGAAGTTCATCTTGCACTTATTTAAGTGAAGAAAGATGGCATCCCTGTCAGCTGTCCCTTAGCTTTTAGGGGCTCCTTCCAAGCCAAATGGTCCCAACTTTGAGTTTCATGTTAATTTTTGAAGATTGATAGATTGATTTATTTAGGACCCTGTGGTAAGGTCAACAGGTATCATGACTTCATTCTAATTTCTTTTTGACAGTATGATTTTTCAAGGTTTGGAATTCTGGCTGAGTTTATAGGAAGCACCACAAACTGAGAAAGGCAAAATCAGTGTTTAAATCAGTTCCCATCCTTAACTAATATCCTAAAGCAAGTATGAGCTCATCCGAATAGCAAGGAAGTCTATAACTTTTGAGATTGTAAAACTGCAGACTGGCTGCTTTGGAGTTAAATATTGCTATAGAAGCAGTGTGCTATATTATTTTCTTGCCAATAATTTAATTAATATTGCAAGGCAGTAACTAAAACTGTAGTTATAAATTTTGCATTTTTGAGCTTTACTTTTAGCCACAAATTGGAACATTTTTTTGTTTAAAGGTAGCAGGCTTGAAAAGGCTGGATTTACTCCATCAGAGGAATGTGTAAGTCGCTGACCCATTGCAGAATCTCCTGCTATTTTCCACAAGATTGCTCAGTGAATTGTATTACCAAAGCTATTGATTGCACTGAAAAGAATGATTTGAATCGGGAAGTGTAGTAAAGTGTATCGCAACTCTGCCCAAGATTTACCTGACCAAAATCTTTAAGAAAAATGTATTGCTGTGTCATGTTGCTTTTGAAGACATAAGGCATAAATCTTTGTCTTGATCAGGGCTGACAAATGTTGGATAGAAATGAAAGTTTCTGCACTTCCTAACAGCTTAGCTTTTACTCTCATAATATTTTGATGTAAAATACTACATTAGGGATGCATCATTTCAGGGCACAAGAGGAATCCTTCTGAGCTCTGAGAGCTTTTAATATGATGCTAGCTACTGCCTAAAAGTACAGTAGTTTGAGTCTATAGCCATTTGGTATGGGGAAGAAAGATTGCACTGCTAAGTTCAGTTACTAGTACATTGTATTTGGTTAATGAAGGTGGTGACCCATGTATAGAATGCAATGTAGGCTCGTACTCCACCACCCCAAAAGAAAATTTTAAAAAGGGTTGTTGAGATACCACGCTTTCCAGAGGGGTAAAACTCATCCATTTGAGAGAATCACAGAAGTGCTGAGGTTGGAAAACACTTCTGGAGATCATCTGGTCCAACCCCCCCTGCTAAAGCAACTAGAGTAGTTGTCCAGGACTGTTTCCAGGATGGAGACTCCTCTCTCTCCTCTCCAAGTGGTTATTTGTAAGAGCTCTAGCTGTAAGAACTTAACTCAGCCTTCTTAAATGTGTGAATTCTAGAAACCTTGAAGATTGGTCACTATGTTTTTAAGCAAATCTTACATTTGACCTTGAATATTCAAGCAACATGCTAGTGAGTTACATGGTCATTTTTTATCTACCCTCCAGGAATTACAGTTACAAGTTTCACATTTGAGATTTGTGAAATGTTTTCATATGTAGAGTGGATAGATGAACTGAAATGTTCATAATGTATGTGTTGTTCTAAAGCCTAAATTCCCTGTATTTCATACCCATTCTTCCAGAAAACAGTATGCTCCAGTAAATATTGTCATTGTTTATTTTCAATTACATTAGAAACATAATTACTATAGCTACCACTGTGACATGTGATATATCATACATAAAAATATTAAATTGTTTTGATATTAGTGTTAAAAATAAATATCATGTCACTATATCTTCAGTTAGAATCAATCATTTGATGGGCATGATTTCCTCAAAGCACTGCAGCATAAATTGACCTTTAATACACAAACAACTACACTTCTGTTTAGTGAAGTGTTTAGATATATGCATAATACTGACTTCAGAGGGATTTATGCATGCATTTAAACTTACGTACATGTTTAAGTGCACTGATGAATGTGGATAGGATTACACCTGTGAATACCTAAGTTTTCTGACAAATTTGGACCTATTCTGGAAGGCAGCTCTGCAGAGAAGGACTTGGGAGTGCTGGTGGATGACAAGTTGACTGTGAGCCAGCAATGTGCCTTTGTAGCCAGGAAGGCCAGTGGTCTCCTGGGGTGCATTGGGAAGACTGCCAGCAGGTCGAGGGAGGTGATCCTGCCCCTCTACTCAGCCCTGGGGAGGCCTCATCTCGAGAGAACTGTGTCCAGTTCTGGGCTCTCCAGTACAAGAGAGACATGGAGCTACTGGAGAGAGTGCAGCGTAGGGCTACAAAGATGATCAGAGATCTGGAGCATCTGCCCTACAAGGAACGGCTGCGAGAGCTGGGCCTCTTCAGCCTGGGGAAGAGAGGACTGAGGGGGGATCTTATCAATGTGTATAAGTATCTGAAGGGAGGGTGTCAAGAGGATGGGACCAAACTCTTTTCAGTTGTCTCATGCAACAAGACTAGAGGCAACGGGCACAAACTGAACCACAGCATGTTCCACCTGAACGTGAGGGGGAATTTCTTCACTGTAAGAGGGACAGAGCACTGGAACAGGTTGTCCAGAGAGGTTGTGGAGTCTCCTTCTCTGGAGATCTTCAAAGCCCACCTGGATGCAACCCTGTCTACCATGCTTTAGGTGACCCTGCTGAGGAGGGAGGTTGGACTAGATGTTCTCCAGAGGTCCCTTCCAACCTTACTGATTCTGTGATTCTGTGATTCTGAGCCACCAAATGTTCTCATGACTGACTGTCTGTCTTGGCAGGTTCCAGACTTAAGAGCAAAGGCAGATTTGCCTTATGGTTTCCAGTTTGGTGGTAAGATTGACCTAAAGATTGCCTTCACATGTGGGTAATGCCTAGAACAGTCTGAAGTACCAACTGCATGATTGTAGGGGATTAGGCTGAACAGTATCCTTCCTCAGGTAACCAAATGATTCAATTTTTTTTTTTTGGACTGAGGCTGGAAATTACAATGGAATTACAAACATGCCAAGACTTTTGGGGTGCTCTAGCATAAGGCCCTATTTCTCTTATGTTAAGCTGTAAATGCTCTCCTTTCCCCCGATTTTCTGATCCCCTAGCTTTTTATGAGTTGTTAAGTAGTCAGCTTCTATTTACTGCTCTGCCTATGGTCCAATCAAATTTTATTTCAGTTTGTAACCTGTATAGTTGGACAGGAATTTTGTAATCAACTCTAAACTCCTGAAGTTAGGAGGCTTACACCAGCAGGACTGTCACAAACACACAGCTTGGTCATGCTGCTAGTGGAGTCACCAAGACTTCCATAGCTGTTCATGGAATGAGACACTGGGGTCCTGGACCCACAGGGTGGTGAGCACACTTCAGGGGCTCCAGTGGAGACATCACAAAGCTGAGCTGTGTGAGACGCAAGGATTTTGTAAAAGGGTATGGACAATGCAAATAACTGGGTAGTCCATGTGTGATAATGACTGCTGTTTTACCAAAAGGAAGAGTAGCGTATAAGGGACATATTTTAAAAATAAATATATGCGGAAAATACGTTGGTCAGCAGCCAGAATAGCTGTTTACCACTGAGTACCAATAGCACTTAACTGAAATCCCTTCAGAATGTGTTAAATTCACATGCCTTTTACTTGAAGAGTCTCTAGTTGCAGGCAGGGCGCTATTGTGAAGTTTAGGTGTGCTCGCCCTACGTAGTATATACTGACAGATTTCTTTAGCTAATACCTTGTTTTCTTGCCAGGAAACCTAGTATCATTGTATGTTGCTTTTTGAGAGAGGGAATACTGTCCATAATATTATTGGCTTAGGTTTTTCACTATATATAAAAAACAGAAAAGCTTTGTAGTAACACTTGATCCGTGAGCATTTATGGTATTAGAAGATCTGTTGGGCTGTTCGGCTCGCGGGTAATAAAAAGCGTTGTGCTTTTTTGTGTCTTTTGTATTATTTTACAGTGATTTACACATGTATGCTTTAAAGATTGATCTGGCAACAGGCTTAAACATGTAATCACTGTAATCATCGGTTGTACATAATGTTATCAAAATAGTTTCAGAGTGGGTCCATAATGACCCTGTTTCTATAGTATCCAGCATTTTCATCAATGAATTGAAAGTAATTGTAAAATCATTGCCAGCAAAATTTGTAGATGAAAAAAGAGTAATAAATGTTTATGAAGACAGGTAAATCATATTGGGATTGTTTAGTAAATTATACACTACCACTGCAAAGATAGAACACACACTCCACATCTGAAATGAGGATCTACAACTGTGATTTATTTATCAAACCTCAGACAGCTACAGTGTAAATGTCTGCATCTGAGCTAGTTACTCTAATCTTCCTTAATGGCTAATGGAGAAGAACAGATACTTTTCAACTGCTATTCATCTGAAATATTTTAGAAATCTGCGTTAGAATAATAGAAGTTGCACCCTGAGTGTTTTCTCTGTCAAATATAAGGGTAGCCCAAGTATCTGCATTGGGTCAGATGAATCTCAGCATGGCAGTCTGAACAGAAATGAACAAAACTGTGTTTTTCTGTGGCAAAGGCAGCTAGTGATCCTTGAATTGCTAAGAGGAGGAGTCATTAGTAGGAAGTGGGATTCCGGTGGAGAAGAGTCATGAGTCTGACAGAAACACATTTACTTTCTTAGTTGCAGTATTGTGCACCTGACAGATATTGGACTTGGAACTGGAAGAGTTTGAGAACTATTGGTCTGTTTGCTCTTCACTTACCTTAAACTTCAAGAATTGATTAAGGTGATACTGGGATAAATTTATCTTAGTTCCATTTCATTTTGTTGGATTAAATTGACTTCTTAAATGTACTTGTTGATCTTAATTTTATCTTTGTCAAAAGCATCTATGTTAATAGCTTTCTCACAGTTGTTTTTGATGCTTCTTTTTAAATTTTCCCAGTAAACATTATCATATTATAACTAAGCTAGACAATGTTAACAGACGGGTATTCCTACTACCCTGTGCAGGTGCTTGTCTTTCTCCACTGATTGTACACAGGCTTTGGGGAAACTTTCATTTTGATTTGATTGCCTAAGTACTTAAGCATGAATCGTGTGAATGATTGTTAAACTTCCCAATATCAGTGCAATTTAAAATATTACTAGTCTGTGCAGGTCCCATGCCCTTCCAGACACCAGAGTCAGTAATCCGTGAAGATAAGTGCTATATGAACAGATGATATCAATTAGGTAAGGTAATGTAGCCTGTCTAATACTGAACAATCTACTGCATAATTGCAATATGGCATGCAACTGCAATACGTCTTATTTTACTTTCAAATTCAAAAATGAAAACCCCTTCAAGAGTAGGGTTCCCCCCACCCCCGCCTTTGTCTTATGGGGATCACAAAATTGATTTTTCTGCAGGCAAAGTTGCTTTGAAATTACCATCTGTCACATCTACTGTCTTCAGAGCTGTTTGACAGGAAACACAGGGTCTTATCTTCCAGCAGCTCAGCTGGTGAGGACAACCTCGTGCAGGTTGGAAAGGACAGTTGCATTGGTATTTAGGGAGCTGGCATTATTTTTCACAGGGGGAGGCAGAGGGGAGCTTTGGAAACTTTAGAAGTCAGATGAATCTCGGAGCATGGTAGTTCATTAGAAGTGTCCTCTGTGCAATGATCATTTTTCATAATTCTTAACAAAGTACATTCACAAGGTTAGAAGTGAGCAAAATCCTAAAGTAAAAATCTAATTCTGCATTTAAAATTAAAATTCTGCAGTCTGATTCTGCATTTAAAATTAATCCGATGCACAAATATAAAGCCAATGCAGGTTTCAGTGTGGAGTCAAATTCTTGTGTCATTTCTTTCACAATCTTCTGTACTTGCCAGTGAGTATGTTTTTCTTCAGCTATACAGTCCTCTGTTACAAACTGCTACCCCACACATCTAAATGTGTGAAACTTGAATTTTAAAACATACCAATTTCAGCCATCAGAAGATTGTCATGTATTTATGTGACTAGATTACTTATTCAAATTATTTAGCTGATAGATTAGATCAAGCAACAAATATTTATTTTTTGAAAGAACAAATTCTCATGTTCAGTGCTGATGTTAGCAATAGGGGAAGTAGTTAGACATCACATTATATCATTAGTCATGTCACTAAATCTTCCTTCTTGTTCAAAAGCCTCTTTCTTTCCTTCAGCAAGGGTTCTCCTTTTCCATAGATGGAAAAAACTCATGTCTTCCTTTATTGTTGGCAGTTCTGCACACCTGGAGATTTGACTATGAACATCTTCTGAAAAGAGCTGCTTTGAATGGTTACTTTGTGGAAAGCTAAATTTCCCATAGCTGTTACTGCCATGCTCTTAGATCAAATTAAATAGTTTGGCATAATTATTAATCATTTCAGTTATTTTCCTAATTCCAACTCCAAGGCAGCTTTGTATTTTTAGCGGGCTTAGTCATATCACATGGCCATGACTTTCAAAGCATTGTCCAAGGGAGAGACACAACTTACTTGGAAAAAGTAAGTTCTTATTAGTTCTTATAAGCTTACTTATTAGCCTGGAAGGCAGACGTCTTCTCAATGACAGTTCTTCCTGGTGATTTTGCAGCCTCTGTCTGGCTGTCTGCTCTGAAGCAGCGTGCCTTGAACTTGAGTGTTTATGATAGGACAGGAGTTCTTTGGTGTAGGAAAATCTGATGAAAAACAGTAGGTGTTTAAAAGGCCAGCTAACCACTGCTTTTCTCGTTCTTACCTATGCCAATCCTCCAAACGCCTCATCTTGAAAACATGGAAAACATCTCATGGAAACCTGTGACTTAAATCCTTCTCAGGGCTGGGCGTCCTGCCCAGCTCCCTCCATCGGAAAGTCTCTTGCAAAAGAGATAAAGGCCATGAATCCAGAGGGAGATTATCTGTCCTGTAGACACACTCCCTGTTCTCCACCTGATACAAAGCCAGTGATCTCCTAACCCAGTGCACTAGTGTAGAGGCTTGAGGAAACCCCAGCTCTGCACTCCTTTGTGTTCCTAATGACGTGCTAGAAGAGAATGGAAAGCAACCCAAAGGATGGCACAAGAAAGCGTAACGTTAATCCTGTGTCAATGACAGCTTTAACCTGATTCATCCCTCAGTCCCACTGTGTACAAAGTAAGTCCTAATGATGCTTTGCATCAGTAGTTGGCCTGTAACTTGTATAGTTTTTTCCTTTCATTTATAAATCTGTCCCAATCCCCATGCTTCTTAGTTGCAAGGCTTACTGAGCGTTTACAGAAATATTCAGAAATGTATTTGGGCCTGTGAGAAAATATACTTTAATAGAATTTTTCTTTATTTTAATGTTCTCCTTAAACCTAAAATTTCATGGACATCGTTATTAGTATTTTCCAGGCCAGATGTATTTTTGAGATAGATAAGTGCAGCAACACTTCAATGATGCTTGAGAAACAGATTATTACAGGATAGTAGGCTGAGTTCAGCCTCCTAGAAGTGATGTAGTCCCATAAAAACTGAGAAAGATTGCACTTGAAGCTAACACATTCAATGCAAGTCTATTACAAAGCTATGACAAGACTAGGTGTGCACATTAACTGTGCTGATAAAACTTCTGGAATATGAGCTTGTTGTTTGTCCTAACATTCACCTTATGCCTTCTGGTGTGAAAAATTATTTCCGGGTGAACTTTTTGATCAGAGAACCGATCGTATGGGAGGTACATGTGCAAAATGCAGAAGGGTCAGGCTGCCCTCCTCGGTGCCTTCTGCAGAACGGTCTCAGCTGGCACCAGAGACCAGTCTTGATCTAACCGTCCCGGGGATACGCAGGAGCCAGCTGTTTTATGGCGCGGATGGAGAGACACCACTGCAAATTAAATGCAAAAGTGAGCACTGGTTCACACTGTAAATATTTTCTGCTTCAAATTTGGAGTAAGTAAGGAGCAATGAAATAAGAAAATCATGTACTTCAAGACAGATACAGATTATAGGCTACAGATTATAAAAGCTTTTTAACAGAGTTGCTCTTGTGTTACTAAGTGTCTAGTGGTTGTGAAGTGCTTGATTAGATTCCAACACAGCTTCTCTGTTAATGTCTCAGCCTCCACCCCTGCTGAAGGCTGTTTTTTTAAGGATTGTTTCTGAAATAATTTGCTCTTATATAACTCTTTTGAAAGTAACAGAGCGTTTTACGAAGAGAGGGAGAGAGATAATGAGCCACAGTGTCTTAAAGGACAGATTTTTAAAGGTATTTAAGTGCTTATAGCAATGGAAATATAGAAAATCTAGATGCTTATGAAAATCCCTCGAGATGCTTAGTTGTGTCTGTAGATACTTTAATAAATTTGTTCCAAGTGGTTTGCCTCAGGTGCAGTTAGTTACTGCTAGAGAGTTGAAAAGAGAAACTGTTTCTCTTACTACTGCAACTATTAATCATTTTTGCTTTCATTATGATAAAGTGATAAGAAAATGTAATTGTTTGTACAATCAAATGGAATATGGAAAAAATAACAATAAATTTTAAAACAAAACAGGAGTTCAACTTTGTGGAGTAGTAATTTTCCTATAAACTCATGCTTGTAATTGTAGTGAATGAAGGTGGCCTTATTCCTTCTATTTGTAAAGTCTTTATTATCAGAACGTGGTTCTTCAAAATTGTTTGCTAAATCCTTTCTACAAGTTGGTGATGGGTCTGTGAAGTATTAGGTTGCAGTCCTTTGAGAGAATTTGATTTGCTCAGCTTATTTCTGTGGTAAAAAGTCACATACTACTGTTTCTCTTTTCCAGATGATCATAATTCTTTTTATAAACTTAATGTCTTCTATGAGTATTTAATATTTGCAAGTTTGCCTTCATTTTCCGTGATATCATCTCATATACTCACATCAGCAGTCCAAGAATGAACTAATTAACTAGTAATTTTCTGTCAAGCAAACACAGTGTGAAGATGACTGTCAAATAAAATAATTTTTTTGTGTATTTGCAAATACAATAATGATACAATCCCCGGAATTTGCTTTTGTCAGTGTAACCCTTTATAGCCTGTTTTTCATCATTATGTATACACGTAGATTACTGGTTTTCTCATCAAATGCTTTTGTTTCCATTAATCAGGATGCTGAGAAACTGGCAGGTGAAGAGCATGCCTGGAAAGAAGTCAAAGATGCTGTAAATCAAGTGAGATATCCAAAATCAAAAGAAGGTATCCTTTCAGTGACAGGCTACAGTCTGTCATTCAGTTTTGAAAACAATCCAGAGCACCCTTTAGTAAAGATGTTCATCTTTTGAGTGTAGATGACTATTTTCCTAAGCTTTTCCATTTTATGCTGTTTTAAAATGAATTTTTAACTCATTCAGTGCTTAAACCATGTAATATTATTAATTGTGTTAATAATAATAATTACTTGGGCTGGAACTGTGTCCAGGTAGAGAGAGGAGAACTGGAGGAGACATTCTGGCTCATCCAGTTTAGACTTCTGCCATCACAACCCACTACTTCATATAATCCCATCTGTGAATGTAGCAAAGCTCAATCAGGAAACCTGTGAAATTCTTTCGTCCATTACTCCTTTTGTGAGCAGTTCCAGGATCTCATTGCTTGCACAGCAGTGGCAATAGCAAAGGCATAATCACAGTCAGGGTCACTGCAAACATTATAGAATCATTAGGATAAGTTATAATAATTTATAACAATCAAACTGAGTAAGATGATCTTGTGATAATAAATAGGATTGGAGCCTAATGGCCATCATGTAGGCATTCCATCAAAAAAACTGGTGAACAGCAACAACAACCAAGGAAAGATGAGTAGAAGGACGGTGGAAATTTTTACTGGAAGAACATAGGCATATTGATCTGTATTCAGCTCTCAGCTTAATCTATTCAGTGGAATTTCACTGACCATGAATTTGGTGATATTGTAGCAGGATGCCTTACTGTTTTCTGTCACTTGGAGCTAGAGAGAATAAAATCTTCTGGTCTTTCTTTTCAGCAGCACTGAGAGCAAGTATGCTTAGTGACGTCCTGGGTTGGAAAGCAGTAATCACAAACTTTTTTGTAGTAAACAAACTGAATTTGTTTCAGTTTTTTAACAAAGGGACTGTTATTAAGGAAAATACTAATCTCATATAACATTAATTTGCTTATAGTTTGCAGTCTAGTTTAAGTCCCTGTGTAGTCACTGGGTTGAGATAGGCAATACTGAACTAGATCTTCAGGCATCCAGTTACAGTTCTGGGGCTGTACTTTAGTCTGAATATTAAATTATAGATATGCAACATGCAGTTGCGGTCATTTTGATACCTGAAGTATGGAGCCAGAGTGCTGCAATGTAATGTTCCTGTATTTAATTGCAGGAGAAATTGCACATAGTGAGTTTTTCTTAAGGTCTTTAATTAAATTTACTCTTTTAAATGAAATTTTAAAATGGATTGAACACTCGGTACTACAAAGAATCAGACTTTGTTGTTTATTCTGTTTTTGCTCTCAGATATGGGCTATTAGAAATGTGGCGCCTTTCCTTCCATTGCCGCACAGTGCCAGAGCAGTGCTAATTGGCATACACTGTCTAGTGCAGTACCTGAAACGGGGCTTGACATCTGTCAGCTCACCGAGAACGAACAGAAAACCTTCCTTGCTGATTGAGACACTTAGTCATAAGTTTCAGCAAATGTAATTTTTTTAGCAAATTAAACCAGCAGTTTCTATAGTTTAGAAAGAGAGTGATTTCCAAAGCCTGAGCTGCTGAATATAACTAGTACAATGTTATCTTGCTAAATCCGCAGATAGAGAACTTGAAACAGTGCATCTGGGTGAAGTGTCTCGTGCTCAAAATTCCAGTTTAAGCATGCAATTCAAGAAACGAAAGCCAAGTGCAAGGGATTATTGTGGAGGAAAGTATTCCTTGGTATCCCGGGCTGTTCAACAGCGGAAGAGCTGCCTGTGAGCTGCTCCTCTAGCCTTGGGCACAAGTAGGACAGCCAGCTTCTCTTTTATCCTGCTGCTGGTGATGCTGGATTTTCTAGTTTGCAGCTTCTGTATCTGAAAATTTGGTCCCAACAGGCTTTGCAGTTTAACACTTTTGCTGTTAGACAGTAGTGAATAAATGAAGCAATATGGTGAGAAATTAAAGTATACAGAGTAGCATCATGCATCAGCTAAAATGATAATCTTTCAAGAATGTCAGTACTTTGTACTTAGCAAGAAAATTGTATCAAGTGGAAATAATATCCCTCATTCTTCTGTTTGTCCATCCTTAATCAGTTGTAAAGAATACATGGATGTTTGCCAGAGATATAAAGGTTAAGGTGCAATTTTATAATAACACATTCCTTCCCTTATATGGTTCTTTCAATCCAAGGGCATGAGAGCAGTTCACAAATAATTAGTTTAGCCTTGTAACAACCATGCTATAAATCCTGGCCCAGCCATATAGTAGTCACATTCTTAAGAGTTAAGTGTATAAATATTCCCATGTTCAAGAAGGACTAATTACTTAGTCATAGGATTATCACTGTCTGCTCAAATGCTTTGCTGGTTTGGAGTGAATAATATTTTTCACTAGTGTCATGAAGATAATTGATGAACTTCCATGAGTTGATTCTATTGAAAATATTATGATGCAAACAATGTTATTACTGCTATAATAATTATTATTTTTATTGTTGTTTCTATTTGACTTGAACTTACTGGTGTATATGCTGATGTTTCTGGTGTCAGGGGATTGCTTGCATTCTGGAACTCCTATAAAGATGCTTTGCTGGACCTATTTAAAATATGGGAGAATTTGTTGCGATAAAAGAGGGAAGAATCTGATTCACGGAGAAATTAAATCAGTTTAGACTGTAATGAAAATATGTCTTGCAAGAACAAACATCCAGCTAATGCGAATGTTCTTTGTCTCCAGCTCACTTTTTATTTTCTCTCCAGCTCACTTTTCCTCTTCCAAACACGCAGAAAACCTTTTTGTAGCATTGGAGGTGAAAATCCTCTTTGCTGCCAAGATTCTTAAGCCTGAACTGCAACCAGACATGGGAGCTGTGATGCTGTTCATTCTTATGCATGAAACGTGTAGTAATACTTGTTGTAAGCAATTGATGATGGAAGAAAGCCTTGCTCTTTGCAACTATTTCAAATACAAAGAAAATTCAGGAACTGTAGGAAGGGCTCTAACTTCATAAGAAGTCTAAAAAAAATCTTGTGCAGCTTAAAAGTATGTGTTGTTATTTTAATATATAGCATGAAATTTCTTTTTTTAGCTGCTGAAACATTTTGTTATGTTGCATAAGATTTGGAGGAGTATTTTAAGTAAATAATATTTCAGCAACCCCCCCCAAAAAAACCCTTGAATTTTGGTTTGTTATGTATTAAAATAACCTTTTATCTTGTCACCTTTCTTTTACCCCTCATTGCTGGAATACTACGTTCTCTAGAAATTGTTTTGCTAAATGTAAACAGAGTATGGTTACCTAAGCTGCCACTTAGGAGTTCAAGCATGTTTTCAAGAACTGAAGCAGAGTCTAGAATAATGCTAGCTTTTTTTGTTATTATTATCTTAATGCCCTGCAGCTCTTACACCTTCCTAACAACATTTAAAACTTATATTTTTGTTTGATTAAAGATATTTCCTTAACTAAGGCTAACAACAGAGTGGGAGCAGATTCTGGCAAGATGCCGGAAACTCTTAAGGAGCCATGCAGGTTGTCTTCCAGACACAAATATCTATCAGCTGAAAATGCTTGACTGTGCCATGGATGCCTGTATTAACCTTGGATCCTGGAAAGAAGCTTTGAATTATGGCAACAGGACTCTCGAACCGTACAGGTAAGAGATGCAGTTGATTCAACTGTTTCCAAAGGTGAGGACTCTTATTAAAAGTAAAGATTATGTTTTCTCTGGATGCTGCTTACTGCTTTTATTTGAAAAACTATCTTGCTGTACATCTTGCTGTGCTTCCTAGATCAATAGGTGAGGCAGAATGCTCATTCTGCTTGCATAATCAGTGTAAGAGCAAATAAAATGATAGCAGGATCTATGGAAAGAATTGGTTGTCTGCAGTACTGCTTGTCAGTGTTCCATATATCTGGATGCTGCCTCCATCTCTAATCCAAAACTCTATCTCTAATCCAAAACTTACTTTCTCATTCCTTACTCTGGTTTCTTGATTTGTTGCCATGAGTGTATCAGTGTTTTATACTGAGCTGAATTTAGTTTTAAGGACAGGGAGCTAGCCGAAATCAGCCAGCTGGATGATTTCCTAATAAAATCGTCTTCATTAAGAAGAGTGTGGCCAGCAGGTCGAGGGAAGTGATCCTGCCACTCTACTGAGTCCTGGTGAGGCCTCATCTCATCTCATAGAGACATGGAGCTACTGGAGAGAGTGCAGCGTAGGGCTACAAAGATGATCAGAGATCTGGAGCATCTGCCCTATGAGGAACAGCTGCGAGAGCTGGGCCTCTTCAGCCTGGGGAAGAGAAGACTGAGGAGGGATCCTATCAGTTTGTACAAGTACCTGAAGGGAGGGTGTCAAGAGAATGGGGCCGGACTCTTTTCAGTGGTGCCCAGTGACAGGACAAGAGGCAACAGGCACAAACTGAAATACAGGAAGTTCCACCTGAATATGAGGAAGAACTTCTTTCCTGTGAGGGTGACGGAGCACTGGCAGAGGTTGCCCAGAGAGGTTGCGGAGTTTCCTTCTCTGGAGATACTCAAGGCCCACCTGGATACAACGCTGTCTAACATGCTTTAGGTGACCCTTCTGGAGGGTTGGACTAGATGATTTCCAGAGGTCCGATCCAACCTCAATCATTCTGAGATTCTGGGATTCTGTGAA